>NC_068449.1:31354754-32047879 GCF_023373465.1 Oncorhynchus keta | reverse complement strand
AGGTGGAAATTATAGGCAATTAGCAAGACATCCCCCAATAAAGGAGTGGTTCTGCAGGTGGTGACCACAGACCACTTCTCAGTTCCTATGCTTCCTGGCTGATGTTTTGGTCACTTTTGAATGCTGGTGGTGCTTTCACTCTAGTGGTAGCATGAGACGGAGTCTACAACCCACACAAGTGGCTCAGGTAGTGCAGCTCATCCAGGATGGCACATCAATGCGAACTGTGGCAAGAAGGTTTGCTGTGTCTGTCAGCGTAGTGTCCAGAGCATGGAGGCGCTACCAGGAGACAGGCCAGTACATCAGGAGACGTGGAGGAGGCCGTAGGAGGGCAACAACCCAGCAGCAGGACCGCTACCTCCGCCTTTGTGCAAGGAGGAGCAGGAGGAGCACTGCCAAAGCCCTGCAAAATTACGTCCAGCAGGCCACAAATGTGCATGTGTCTGCACAAACGGTCAGAAACAGACTCCATGAGGGTGGTATGAGGGCCTGACGTCCACAGGTGGGGGTTATGCTTACAGCCCAACACCGTGCAGGATGTTTGGCATTTGCCAGAGAACCCCAAGATTGGCAAATTCGCCACTGGCGCCCTGTGCTCTTCACAGATGAATGCAGGTTCACACTGAGCACATGTGACAGACGTGACAGAGTCTGGAGACACCGTGGAGAACGTTCTGCTGCCTGCAACATCCTCCAGCATGACCAGTTTGGCGGTGGGTCAGTCATGGTGAGGGGTGGCATATCTTTGGGGGGCCGCACAGCCCTCCATGTGCTCGCCAGAGGTAGCCTGACTGCCACTAGGTACCGAGATGAGATCCTCAGACCCCTTGTGAGACCATATGCTGGTGCGGTTGGCCCTGGGTTCCTCCTAATGCAAGACAATGCTATACCTCATGTGGCTGGAGTGTGTCAGCAGTTCCTGCAAGACGAAGGCATTGATGCTCTGGACTGCCCGTTCCCCAGACCTGAATCCAATTGAGCACATCTGGGACATCAGGTCTCGCTCCATCCACCAACGTCACGTTGCACCACAGACTGTCCAGGAGTTGGCGGATGCTTTAGTCCAGGTCTGGGAGGAGATCCCTCAGGAGACCATCCGCCACCTCATCAGGAGCATGCCCAGGTGTTGTAGGGAGGTCATACAGGCATGTGGAGGCCACACACACTACTGAGCCTCATTTTGACTTCTTTTTAAGGACATTACATCAAAGTTGGATCAGCCTGTAGTGTGGTTTTCCACTTTAATTTTGAGTGTGACTCCAAATCCAGACCTCCATGGGTTGATCAATTTGATTTCCATTGATCATTTTTGTGTGATTTTGTTGTCAGCACATTCAACTATGTAAAGAAAAAAGTATTTAATAAGAATATTTCATTCATTCAGATCTAGGATGTGTTATTCTAGTGTTCCCTTTATTTTTTTGAGCAGTGTATTTGGCTAAGGTGTATGTAAACTTCCGACTTCAACTGTACATATAAACAGTAGTAGACAACAAACATTTCAGCATCAACAGTCTTTGTGTACAATACAATTCAGTCAATTCAGATACAGTGCACGTGATTATATTTCAAAGTTAAAATATCAAAGTGAAGTTTCAAATTCAGTCAAAATCAATTGTCTGTCGGTCTTCAGATGTGCCACCTACTGGAATGATGAAAAGTGAATATTATAACATTGTAACCACCAAACCCCACTAGATGGCAGACTTTACCATTGAACCCAAACAGACATTGAATCAAAACAGACACGCTCATCCTGAAAGACCCAGTTAGAAATAGGAATAGTCCCCAGAATGCAGCTAACAGAATGTCCTGTGTCTGATGTTGTTACAGCATATTGCTTACAGTGGAGATGTTGGTCAGGTCTTGGGTTCTAACGGTACGTTTTAAATAGATGGAGGGAGATTTGAGGGGAGATTAAGAGATTTGACTGAAAGGCACAGAGGAGGAAATGAAACCTACTGGGCCAATAACAGGATTGGCAGATGAAAAGCATGATGTCATCCCCTATAACAGCTGAGAGTGAGAAAGAGAGTGCTATAGAAATGCCTCGAAAGAGAAACGCATGACATGGATAATTTCTGATCGTCTCAAGATCAAACAGTAGATCAACCGCAATTCCCGCCATCTGCATTTGAACCACAACGCTCATTGAAATAACTTCTATTCAATATATTTACAGCTTCATAACTGCATACTAGTTTCACCGCTACTGGTGTCCTCAAGAAGCACATACCATATCAGCAACGCAACGTCTTTCATCGCTGTCGTAAGACACCCTTTGAGAGCAGCAAGACCATTGTACTCTTGTTTGAGGAGAAAATATTTAGCTGGGAACACAACGTTATCAATGACACACAGAGCAAGAGGCAGTGGAGCCCTGGCCAGGCAATACGTCAACCGGGCTGCGTCACTTTCTCATAGGAAGCCAACCACCGCAACAAAGAGATCAGTCACTCACTCTCACAACATGGGCCTGTATCCACAATGCGTCTCATAGAGCTGATCTAGGGTCAGGTCCTCCTTGTCTTGTTCATCACGACGTGAAAGGCAAAACCGATCCTGGATCAGCGATCCTAGATCAGCGATCCTACTCTGAGACGCTTTGTGAATACGGGACCAGACACTGACTCAGGATGTCACATGTTCAGCATTCTCCAGACAGACAATGCACAGCTTCAGCTAGAGAATGGAGAGGTCTGTCTGTAAGCAAGCATGGGTGCATCCGAAATGGCACTCTGTTTCCTATATAGTGCACTACTTCCATTCCCTGGTCGAAAGTAGTGTACTGCATGCCATTTCAGACCCAGGCACCGAGTTCAGCTAGACTATCCATCGACTGAAAGGTTGGGGAAGGTGGTCCAAAGTTTCAGGTCACCAGTGTGTCCTTTATAATGCCAAAGGTCAATGTGAAGGTCGGGACAGTCGGACTGACTACGCCTCTCTGACTGGTCCAAAAACTGGAATACATGATGACTCAGCAGCACTAACAGGACAAATGAGGCACACACACACACACGGACACACACACTCTCTCTCTTACTGCCTTTTCTTTCTCCCTGTGAATATTTTGGTGCGTAAACAGAGGTAACCTTACGAGAGGTGAAAGCTCTTAGAGATGATGCTGCAGTTTGTGAGTGTGTGTTCTAACAGGAAGCCTTCCCTCTCTTTGTCACGCCAAAGGCATGTTTTATTCACAGTATCCAGAAACAGCAGAGAGGAGAGGAAGGGCTATATAAAGACCTCACACCATCAGGGAGACTAGCAAGCATCGTCCACTCTCTCTGTGTGTTTCACTTAGTCGCACAATAACATGGGCCTCGCCCCTCTCCCATTCCTGCAGCAGAAGTATCAATGTTAGCTGTGATTGTATAAGAGACACACAATGACCAAACTTTTGTTTTTAAAATAGCATAAAAACGTCTATTTTCTAAGCTATGTCTTTAGTGCGGATGCTCTATAAATGAAATGTAATCTCTAAACTCTATTATCAGAGTGACATGGGCCTCTCCCATTTGTGCAGCTCAAGCCTCAATGATAATCTATGATGTGAATCTCAATCCCACATAAAATATGCCCAGTGATTAGCGGGAACATCTCAGCAGGTGGGGATGAGCAAGATAATAGCAGCCAGCCAGCCAGCCAGGCAGCCAGCCAGCCAGCCAGCCAGGCAGCACAGTATTAAGCCCCAGGGGTTAGCCACTGGAGAGCATCTCACTCTACCATAATGAATCTAGTAATAAACACCAGCATTAGCTCCTGCACTGAAACTGTTCACAAAGACTCCATTTTAACAAAGGACCAACTTTACTGTAGATCTAAAAGTTAATACTCAAAGATAGGCCTAATCAGTGCATTGATAAGAGAGATGGCCATTTGTCCATTCATGCTGAAGTGATATGAATTGAAAAGTGCAAAATTGACTGAATAGGGATTACATAATCCAAGACTAGTGTTATGACGCTGGCCTGGGGGTAGGTTTATGACAGTCATAAATACCCCCCCCCCTTTTCCTCTCTCTACCCTACTGATGTGACTATTGAAAATCCCTTGGTTAACATAGAGATTCTGGGAACATCAGAAGGTGGGGGAAATGAATGTTCAGGTACTTAATGAATATGATGTCAGTTCGGTTGTCATGAGATGAGACATCATCAATGATAGGATGACATAAACTGTACAGTGGAAAGTCTACACATTATAGCTATCAGATTCACATGGAATTGTTTGAATATGAAATTATTTGTGAGGGGATGAAATGTGATTTTAGCTTCTAAAATGTGAGAATTGGGTTTTCATGAGTGAATTAGGCCCGACTCAGTGGCCCGCCCACGTGAAGAGACATTGGTTATAAACTATGAAACACGCCCTCCTCTCCCTTCCTATATAAAGCCTTGACGACAATATAATAGCGGTTCCGGGTACATTAGGATAACGATCCGATGTCAGAAGGATTCAGATAATAACTACAGAACGAAGCCAACCTCAGCGTGAGCTTTGGTTGCGAATGTTGTTGAACTCTTATTCACTACAGAAGTGATACCTCCTAGCTGTTGAGTTAGCAACAGCAGCTGCAAACGTGGGCTAGGAAAGAACAGACAGAGTATCCCGTCTACCACACAACAACGTTACTACAATGTATCCAATTCACCACCAGAGACTTTCTTCCGAGGACAGGAAGATCTCTATTGGCCAACACGACCAGCATCTACGACCAATCTACCGAAGCGCAGATCAGAGTAAATATTTATTGCATTTTCCTTTTCCACATGGGCGGAAATTTAGAATGCATAAGATTCTGTATTTACGATAGAGTAGCTGCCTACGGCCCGATAGAGACATCGCTTCTCCCTTTGTTCTTCAGTCTTCCTGCTCTTTCACTCAAACCCAACCCACTTTCTTTGCGTTTTCCTTTATGACATAATTTGTAATCAAGGTATGATTCATTTTGTGTATATGTAATTTTGTGTTATTAAGTTAGGTATATAGTAAATAAATAATTAAACCCAATTTTGTATTGCTGATTCAACTTGTTAGCCAGGGTTCGTGAAGATAACCAAGAATTTACAACTTTCAGATGAGACTGAAATAAGGTCACGATTAATATTGACTGCTATTGATGTAAAATATTACTAGGTCTTTAAGAGTTTCTTCAGAAGATAACAGCTCTATAAATATTATTTTGTGGCATGTCATATCACTTAATCCGGCATAGCCAAAGACACGACTCTAGGGTTAGGAAGGGATTATGGAAGGGTACAGTTTGAACAATTTAGGCATGGTCATTTCATTTGCCTTTGATCCTTCATGCAGGCACACTATTGACAAATTATACATCCCAAATAGCACCCTATTCCCTATATAGTGCACTACTTTTGACCAGAGCCTTATGGTAAATCCTTTTTGACCAGAGCTCACATCCATCTATAAACACAGGTGTAATGCTGTTCCCCCCCATTAACATTATTCTAAGGCAACCGTATTTTGTCAAAACAATAAATAGAATACTGTATACTTATGTAACCAAATCTTCCATAATACTTCTTCAGGATATTTTCAGGTAAATCTTGTAGCCTACCTATGATGCATCACTTCACAGAGATGATTGTAAAGTAATACACTTCAGTAATGTGTACACAGACACGGTATCAGGCATCTTTTCTACTTGAGACATTACATCATTCACATTGTGTCCTCTGTATCCTTCATACAATCTAATACTCGTACTCAGTCTCTATATAGTGTACAGAGTGACAAGGCTCCCCCTGAAGACGGTCTATTATGATTGAGAGGACACAGGCTGAAAAGAGATAAGTAACGTCCACCTATTAGCACCATTCATACCAACATTAGCCTACATCATCACGGTCTGTGGTGTTGCAAATGGCGTCTTATGGTGAGGTGATTATTGAGGAGGATTAGTGAGCAGGCACACTGACAGAAACCTTTCTATATATATATATATATATATATATATATATATATATATATCTCACAGTCCACAGATGAGCTTTCAACACTGTCGGTCTGTTTGTGATATCCACACAGAGAGGACAGAGACAGACCGGTGGTTTAGGCTGTACGACAGTTACGGGAGCGCCTGTCAATGTCTTCCAACTGTCTACCAACTGTCTGTCCTGTCTGAGTGTGTTTTGACTACTCTGATTATGACCGTTTTGCTGTACATGTTTGGCATTAGTATGGTATGACAACGATACTCAGGGGAGTTGGCTAAAAGCAGATGTTGATTTGAACCAGACTTGAACAGACTAAAGACAGACTGGATATACTGTACATTACATCTCAGTCACCATGTTGAGAAGTACACTAATAAGCCGTTTCTATACTTGTTACCATCCGGGAGTGTAATAGAAACAAGTCAGCAGAGTAGATTTCTGACATTTTGCACTAAAGTTTGGACACACCAACTCATTCAAGGGTTTTCTTTTGTTTTGACTATTTTCTCCATTGTACAATAATAGTGAAGACATCAATGCTATGAAATAACACATGCACACCACCATTCAAAAGTTTGGGGTCACTTAGAAATGTCCTTGTTTTTGAAAGAAAAGCACATTTTTTTTGTCCATTACAATAATATAAAATTGATCAGAAAAACGGTTGTTGACATTGTTGATGTTGTAAATGACTATTGTAGCTGGAAACGGCAGATATCTTCATGGAATATCTACATAGGCGTACAGAGGCCCATTATCAGCAACCATCACTCCTATGTTCCAAGGCCAGTTTTATTGCTTCTGTAATCAGGACAACAGTTTTCAGCTGTGCTAACATAATTGCAAAAGTGTTTTCTAATGATCAATTAGACTTTAAAAATTATAAACTTGGATAGCTAACACAACGTGCCATTGGAACACAGGAGTGAGGGTTGCTGATAATGGGCCGCTGTACGCCTATGTAGATAAGCCATTAAAAATCTGCCGTTTTCAGCTACAAGAGTCATTTACAATATTAACAATGTCTACACTGTATTTCTGATCAATTTGATGTTATTTTAATGGACAAAAAATGTGCTTCTCTTTCAAAAACAAGGACATTTCTAAATGACTCCATACTTTTGAATGGTAGTGTATGTAATAACCAAAAAGTGTTAAACAAATCCAACTATATTTTATATTTGAGATTCTTCAAATATAGCTCCCCTTTGCCTTGATGACAGCTTTGCACACTCTTGGTATTCTCTCAACCAGCTTCTTGAGGTAGTCACCTGGAATGCATTTCAATTAACAGCTGTGCCTTGCTAAAAGTTCATTTGTTTGAGCCAATCAGTTGTGTTGTGACAAGGTAGGGTTGGAATACAGAAGATAGCCCTATTTGGTAAAACCAAGTCCATATTATGGCAAGAACGGCTCAAATAAATAAGCAAAGAGAAACTGCAGTCCATCATTACTTTAAGAGATGAAGGTCAGTCAGTCCGGACAATTTCAAGAACTTTGAAAGTTTCTTCAAGTGCAGTCGCAAAAACCATCAAGCGCTATGATGAAACTGGCTCTCATGAGGAGAGGACCGCCACAGGAAAGGAAGACTCAGAGTTACCTCTACTGCAGAGGATAAGTTCATTAGAGTTACCAGCCTCAGAAATTGCAACCCAAATAAGGGCCCATAAGGCTCTGGTCAAAAGTAGTGCACTTGGGAATAGGGTGCCATTTGAGACTCACATTGAGTCTTCCCAGTGCTTTGAGGCTGGCTGGCTGAACTAATTCTGTTCCTCCATTTCCTGTTTAATTAGAGGGTTGAGGGCTGGTCCACCATGACCTTCTAACAGAATCCAATAAGACCATCGGCTGATTGATCAACCAGTCACTGATCAACCCAGTAGCCTTTCACCCTTATATTTTAGTCATGAAACAATAGCAACTTACAATCAATGCATTCAACTAAGGCAGATAAAACAACCACACAACAATCATTGCACGTAAAACTTTCTTCAAAATAGCTGCTATCTGCAAAATCATCAGAACACATCATCCACAGCCCCAGCCTGGACTGGCTGTGCTGGGGTAGGAGGGAGAAGGGATTCTCAACATTGATCTGAGGCTACGTCCCAAATGGCATCCTATTCCCTACATAGTGCTCCACCAGTCCAGCTCCAAGGCTACTGAGAAGGTACAGCTCCCCTCATTACATCTAATTACATCTTCCTCCTACAGGGTCACTATACTGGGACGTGATGTTGGACAAATCATTTTGTATTTGATTTTTTACCCCTTTTTCGTGGTATCCAATTGGTGGTTAGAGTCTTGTCTCGTCTCTTCAACTCTCTTATTGACTCGGGAGAGGCGAAGGTCGAGAGCCGTGCGTCCTCCAAAACACAACCCAACCAAGTCGCACTGATTGTTGACACAATGCCCACTTAACCCGGGAGCCAATGTGTCTGAGGAAACACCGTACACCTGGCGAGTGTTAGTATGCACTGCGCCCGGCCCGCCACAGGAGTCGCTAGTGCGCGATGGGACAAGGACATCCCAGCCGGCCAAACCCTTCCCTAACCCGGACGACGCTGGGCCAATTGTACGCCGTCCCATGGGTCTCCCGGTCCTGGCCTGCTGTGACAGAGCCTGGATTCGAACCCAGAATCTCTAAGGCAATGCAGTGCCTTAGACCACTGCGCCACTTGGGAAGCCAATTTTGGACAATTCTGCACTTGATGGTGTTCTTTGCTAACCTGGTCCCAGATCAGTTTGTGCGGTCTGTTGTCTGGCAACGACAATGACCTCAGGACCAAGACAGCACAAACAGATCTGGACCGAGGCCCATATTCATAAAGGGTCTCAGAGTAGGAGTGCTGATCTCCCTGTCCATATAATCTTATTCAAAAGTGAAAATCAACCATAGATCACCATTGCCTTTCTGAGACACTTTGTGACCACGGGCCCAGGGTAGTTCCTTGCTACTAGGCCGTCTGAAACCAGAATATGAGATGAGAGTATATAGTGTGTGGAGGCCCACTCACCTTCAGCTGCACTAGATGCACGTCCACGTGTTTGTTGACTGAGTCCTGGTGGACAGAGTATGTGAGGTCCCGGACCCTCTCAGTAGTGGCCCTCAGCCACGTCTCGATCTCAGGCAGGTGCAGCACCACCTTCCAGTCCGCCCCCGTGTGCAGGGGAGGGGGCTTTTTGTTCTGATACCTCTGGGCCAGGTCCTTCTCCTGGGCCAGACCTTCCCCACAGAGACCACCCTGACTGGGGCTGAGGCCTGCCTCCTCCTCCTCCTTAGGGCAGGACTCCAGGGTGGGCGTGACGGAGGTGATCATTGGCGAGACAGCCTCACAGGCCATGGGAGACACAGCAGCGATCATGGTGAATAACAGCTAGATCCTACAACTAGATCCGTTCTCAATCAGCTGCAGAGAGACAGAGGGGGAGAGATGGATGAAGGGAGGTAGGGAGGACAGGGCGGAAGGAAGGAAGTAAGGAAGGAAGAAAGGACAGAAACATTAATTAGTAACTGTAGAGCTGCCAGAGAATGTTTCATTTATACTGAGAGAAGCCAATTGGGTAATTTCAGATGCAAATCCATAAGCAGTTCCTTTCATGCTCTGCTGGGGAATAAATCAGCCATCGTTCTACAACCAGACGTCTAATATTAGCAGCTACAGATACCAATGAGAGCTTCTTAATCAGACAGCTCAGCTCGCAGTCTTTTGGGGGAGCGTATGACCATATTCTAATATTATCTTAAGACATGGGAAAAGTTAGACCCAACAATGTGCACAAACCACCCACATTAACTGCCTAACTGTCTGACTGACTGTCTGTCTGTGTCACGCCCTGACCTTAGAGAGCCTTGTTTATTCTCTATTTGGTTAGGTCAGGGTGTGACTTGGGTGGACAAATCTATGTTTCTATTTCTTTGTTGACCTAGTATGGTTCCCAATCAGAGGCAGCTGTTTTTCGTTGTCTCTGATTGGGGATCATACTTAGGCAGCCCGTTTTCCCACCTGAAGTTGTGGGATCTTGTTTTTGCATAGTTGCTGTTGAGCCTGCAGAACTTTTCATTTGTTTTCTATTTTTTTTCTTTTTTCGAGAGTCATTTAATAATAAAGACAAATGTACGCCTACCACGCTGCACCTTGGTCTCATTCCAACGACGGACGTAACAGAAGATCCCGCCACAAAACGGACCAAGCAGCGTAGTCGGGAGGAGAGGACATGACGGAAACCTGAGAGGCAGCCCCAAAATGTATTTTTTGGGGGGTCAGATGACGTGGGCGTCGGTGCTGAAGGGTGAGTCCGAGACCGAGGAGGAATTCTTGGACCATTTGAGCGAGGAGTGGTTGACAGTGGAGAGGGACGAAAGAGTTTGGAGGGGTTGGAGTCTGGAGCAAGACAGTCGCTTTGAGGAGCGTGTGGCCCTTCAGGCACCATGCTTTGTGGTTACACGTACTGTGTCTCCGGTACGCATCCACAGCCCGCATCCACCAGATTGTGCCGGCTCAGCATTCCTGGTCTCTTGTGCGTCTCTTCGGCCCAGGATATCCTGCGCCGGATCTGCGCACGGTGTCTTCGGTGCGCCTTCACACCTGATTTATTCGCCATGACGTCTTCAATGAAATCGTTGAAAATACAACTTTACGAAATACTGCTGCGCGTAACAAGTGTCACAGCAAGTCCTCTGATAGTCAAGGCGAGAATGGAGTTCGTTACATGTACATTTACAAACAAGGAATGGTGGTCCAACCCAAAACCATTACATACTGGCGTGTACCTCAGCTCATTGGCTATCTACCCAGCTAGATTTCAAGAAGATCATTGGGCAGAAATACAGACAATCAACGAAGCTTCGCTAAAGTTATTGGTGCGCAAGGTAGTCATTGCTCGTTTTCTTCAAATCAGTTCACTTTTGGCTGTGTTGCAAACATCCAGAGGAATGCACTGAAACCAACCATGACTAGATAAACGATGGTTTACCGTGTGTAATTACATCAAATGCTCTGTAAAAAAATTGATAGAGAGGGAATTCACGGCACAAACGGTTTACAAAATGTTTCGATTTAGTCTATAACAATGGATTTTATCAAAGAAAACGGCACTTCATTTGATCACTGGGACCCTCAGGAAGACAAATAAGAGCAAGATATCAGAATGTAAGTCATCATTTTACCTTCAGATGTGAATGTGTAAAAACTGTCATGGCGGAAAATGTTTTTGTTGTTGATTGTTCTTCTCAAACAAAAGCATGGTATTTGTTCTCTGTTATAGCTATTTTAAATCGGAAAACGTAGTTTGATTACCAAGATCCTAATCTTTTGAAGGATGTAGGACACTTGCATTTTCACTCTGATATTTCCCCTGATGTTGATCCCTGTACGGGGATCGCAGCCATAAGAGGTTTTCAGAAGCCTTTTGGTCCTAGACTTGCCGTGCGGGAGCAGAGAGAACAGTCTATAACTTGGGTGACTGGAGTATTTAACAATTTTTTGGGCCTTCCTCTGACACCACCTAGTATATTTGTCCTGGATGTCAGGAAGCTTGGCCCCAGTGATGTACTGGGCCACACGCACTACCCTCTTTAGCGCCTTATTATCAGATGCTGAGCAGTTGCCATACCAGGCGGTGATGCAACCGGTCAGGATGTTCTCGATGGTGCAGCTGAATAACTGTTTGAGGATCTGAGGACCCATGCTAAATCTTTTCAGTCTCCTGAGGGGGAAAAGCTGTTGTTGTGCCCTCTTCACAACTGTCTTGGTGTGTTTGGACCATGACAGTTTGTTGGCGATGTGGACACCAAGGAACTTGAAACTCTCGACCCGCTCCACTTCAGTCCTGTCGATGTTAATGAGGGGCCTGTTCGGCCTTCCTTTTCCTATAGTCCACGATCAGCTCCTATGTCTTGCTGACATTGAGAGAGAGGTTGTTGTCCTGGCAGTCTCTGACATCCTCCCTATAGGCTGTCTCATCATTGTGTCGTTAGCAAACTTAATGATGTGGTTGGAGTCGTGTTTGGCCACGCAGTCGTCAATTGCTCGATTATGATCTCCTCGGCCATAACATCAAAATCAATTACAGATTTTTTGAGTTACCTTAGATTAATTGACTTTTGAGGAAATGTATAATGGCTATGGCGTCTCAAAATGGACTATTGACGCTTTTTTCTAGTTTTTCAAGCAAATGTGTTTTAAGGGGATAATGAAAGCACACTTGTTCGGTTCGGCTAGCCGCCAGCCGAACTGAAGCTTGCTGACGCCTTTACAGAGGAGGAACAGGAACCGGAATCTTCCCCTTATCCTGTTGTTGGTTCTCCTCTCCTCCTAACAGCTGGGCACTCCGTACCATCTTAAACAGCTGGGGAGACAGTTACTGACTGACTGACTGACTGACTGTTGTTGCTGCTAGTACAATCAAAGAGAATTATAGAGGGGACAGTGATTAAAGATGCAGTCAAGGATCTTAAGCACAACAAATTCATAACATATTGTACAAATTGGATTCGTAACATAGCATACGAATTGCAAATAAAATAAAAAATATATATATATATAAATACAGTATACAGTGCCTTGCAAAAGTATTCATACCCCCTGGAATTCTTCACATTTTATTGTGGGATTAAATTGTTTGTTTTTTTGTCAACAATCTACACAAAATACTCTTATGTTAAAGTGGAAGAAAATGTGTTTAAAAAAAAAAGATTGATATAAATGAAATAAGTATTCAGCTCCCTGAGTCAATACATGTTAGAATCATCTTCGGCAGTGATTACAGCTGTGAGCTTCTTGGGTAAGTCTTTAAGAGCTTTATACACTTGGATTGTGCAATATTAGACCATTATTCTTTTCATCATTCTTCAAGCTCTGCCAAGGTGTTGGATTGGAGATCATGGCTATAGACAGCAATTCAAGTCTTGTCATAGATTTTCAAGCAGATTAAGTCAACAATATAACTTGGCATCTCAATGTCTTCTTTGTAAGCGACTCCAGTGTAGATTTGGCCTTGTGTTGTAGGTTACAGTCCTGCTGAAAAGTGAGAATGCTGATCATTGACTACAGCTCAACACCACAATGCCCACAAAGCTCATTTCTAGGCTAAGGATTCTGGGACTGACGGGCTGCCCCCAGGTGGGTAGGCAACAACACATCAGCCACGCTGATCCTCAACATTGGGGCCCCTCAGGGCGTGTCAAGACGCAGCGAGGCTTGGTTGGGTTGTGTTTCAAAGGACGCACGGCTCTCAACCTTCGCATCTCCCGAGTCCGTACGAGAGTTGCGGCGATGAGACAAGACTGTAACTACCAATTGGATACCACGAAATTGGGGAGAATTATTTATTTTTTAATTCAAAAATACTTTCTACCATCTGAAAATACCTCTCATATCATATTTTGTGACAACTGTATACTCTCCTTCAGTGTTGATCTAAGCATGTAATTATGTTGACATCATTGATCTACAAGTCATTTTGCATGCCGAAGAACCCCAGGCAATATCAGTAGCCTAGTCAAACACGGACCAACGAGAAGTCGGCATATTCCTGATCTGGCACACCTGCGCATCACCTTCAGCATTCAAATGTTTGTAAAATGGCTTGTTTGTAATAGACTTTAATCCTTGACAACCAATATAATTTGCCAGGTTATTTTTTATCAAATGCCGTGTTTAAAATGGTGTTTTACCGGAATAAAAGTAGCCTAAGCTACTACCAGAGACACAACTCTCATCTGGCGATAGGTAGGCTACATGCTATAGGAAGGCTACATGCTACAGGAAGGCTACATGCTATAGGAAGGCTACATGCTATAGGAAGGCTACATGCTATAGGAAGGCTACATGCTACAGGAAGGCTACATGCTATAGGAAGGCTACATGCTATAGGAAGGCTACATGCTATAGGAAGGCTACATGCTATAGGAAGGCTACATGCTATAGGAAGGCTACATGCTATAGGAAGGCTACATGCTGTTCGGGGCTTTATTTTGATTATTCAGCTTCACCATCAGCAATGGTTTTGGTAGTTTTGCTTTAAACAATCTGTATTGTTTCCCTTATGGCTCAGCTCAGGCGCCTACACACACACACACACACACACACACACACACACACACGCACACATCCACTGAGCCGCATATTTGAATTTCGAATGGAAAATGAACGTGTTTATGCAACAAATGTTAGTGCTATATTAACTCGCATCGATTCGTTCCTCTAATCAAACCAAATCACTTCAAACTAAAACGTATGGTTCCTGTATCGTGTCGGAGCCCATGTATCTAGATAAGTATGGAATCATCTTCAAAGGGAAAGATGCACATCCCTACGTGGAAGGTCATATTACAGTGGTCTAAATGAAACTCGTCTCTTTAAATGATTCCTAGGCTTAACATCTAATACCTAATATATTTGACCTATAGAAGGCACTAGATGATATCCCAGTCATCATTAACAATGTGCTCCTGTGTATGACACATTTCTTCTTGTATTACAAACCCAACAAACCTTAAAGCCACGCTTCTAAATCTGTACATAACCTCAAATCATTAACAAAAATGTAAACATTGGAGCAGACCCTATCTCCTCTATCGTCAAATTATATCACTGTATGTACAAATAAATATTATATAGACTGATCACATCAGTCCATGTTGCAGTGATTAACAATATTGTCCAAAAGGTTAACTTTCCTCTACACCAGTACAGCAGAGCAGTGTGATTGGAAACAACATTAGTTCATCGAATAGAGAAACACAACAGTACGTCACTGGAAATCAATGGCTTGGATGAGGAGACGCATCCTGCTGCTTTATTATGACACTATTACAGTGAGAGGCCTCCCATCTACCAATGAGAAGTCATTATGCGCTGACTGATGGCTCAACCTACCAATAAGAAGTGGCTCACACGATAAAAGGATGACTCAATTCTGCATCTGTATTACCCTCCTGACCTTTCAGTCTCATCTGGAAATATCACTCTGCTCATCCTGGAGATGACAAAGCCGTTTTATTACTGCTGCTGCCTCTGCTGCTACTGATACACATGCACGTGCGCGCGCACAAGCACACACACACGAATGCACATACACACAAACAAAACACACACACACACACACACACACACACACACACACACACACACACACACACACACACACACACACACACACACACACACACACACACACACACACACACACACACACACACACACACACACACAGGGCCAGACAGAGAGACCTTGTAAATATAAATCAATTCCACCCACCTCTCTCATCTCTCTATTCTCGCTCACCTTCTCCCTCTCCTTCTCTCTCCCTCTCCCTGTATTCGCTATCTCCCTCCATTCTCTCTCCCTCTCCTTCTCGCTCTCCCTCTCCTTCTCTCTCTCCCTCTCTCCTTCTCTCCCTCTCTCCTTCTCTCTCCTTCTCTCTCCCTCTCTTCCTCTAACGATCTGTCTACCCCCCTCCATCTCTCATCAATCTCTCACACAGACATGGTACAATGCTAACACTCCTGTCCATGCGCGAAGAACTGCACAGGCAGCAATTTATGCCTCTGGTCTGACAGCATCCATTTTGCTCTTCATTCCACCCTGAGGTCCATCTACAATGAGGACATTAGTAAAGCACCTTGAGAAGCGCTCCTTCCCGACTGAGCATCACATATGAACACATACTATTGGCAGCTAGAATAGCACTTAGCTAAAACACAGTCGCACACACAGTCACACACACACACATAATAACATCCAGAGGCAGTGCTGCTGACACAATTCCGTTCACGGGCTACACACTCTCCTGACAAAAGAATTCCAGGCCCGACAATGAGGGATCACATACCACAGATGTGCTAAGTCCACTGACCATATGGCCCAGCATACCTCATTTCAAACCCTCGGCCCAAAAAAGGAAATCCCATGAGAAGTCGAGCAGAGCTTACCGAGTTCCTTGTGAGGATAAATAGAGGCCAGGCAACATCAGGCTCCAGATAAGAGTATCCAATCCCTCTGTTTGTCAGACTGACAGTCAGCCTGCCTCTCTGCCAGGCCAGAGTGACAGACACTGCTTAGCACTGCCCTCAGCCATGTGGTCGTGTGAGTCTGAGTGAGTGAGTGAGAGAAAGAGAATCTCTGCAAGTCCAAGCCACTCCCATTTGAAACCTCCATGCTTCCTCTCTCTATCTCTCTCTCTCTCTCTCTATCTCTCTCTCTTCATCTCTCTCTCTCCATCTCTCTCCTCCCCTGCCTCTTGACAGTAACAGCCCATGTCAAAGGTTTCTGCCGAGGCCTTTATTATGACACCCCTGAGATGATGCTGAGGGGGACAGTATGGACCTCACTGGTGTTCCATGTATACCTGTCTTTTCTACTCCGCTCTCTGTATAGTTGACCTACTAAAAACACCAGGCGTTGTGTTGTTATGGGGGTAGCCTTAGCCTTAGCCTAAGCTAGATATTGACTGGGAGCCAGAACATGGAAGGGGTCAAAGTAAATAGAGCCTGTAAATCAGAGCCTATTAGCTAATCATTGGTCAGGCACCGACATCCTGTCTGCCTGCAGAACCTCATCATTTAAGTCATTTTATTACTGTCTTACTGGGCCGGATGAGAATTGGACCACTTTGACTCCATCCCTGTGATTCATATGGATGTCTATGAGCTAAGACTTGTGTCATCAACACCATCATCATCATCCTCACTACGCTTGATTTGCTGAATGAGGCTCTGTCTCATTCTGGGCTGTGAGCTGTATGCTGCCTGGCAGGGTCAGGAAACGACCAGCCTCAGCCTCTTAAAGGGCCCCTAAACACAGATCTAGTATTAGATTACCTTAACACCAATCTAAATCTGAGCCCTTAAGGACTTAAAACAACAGCTGATCGTAGATCAGCATCTAAAAGGCAACTCAGTTTTTCCTACTGTATAAGTAGGATTGCCAATGTTGGGCATGAAGACAAAGGATGACATAGATAGAACCAGTGTGAGCACTGCAGCATATTAGCCTTCAGGGCAGTCAGTGGGCATGGTACTAACAATTACCAAGCCTCGTTAAGAATACAATAAGGCTTTTGTTTCTGCTTATGTTGCCCTCACATCTTGAACAAACTACAATTTCATAGTTATTCATTGAATGTGTACACTTTCATAGGCTACAAATCATCCAAAACTAACAACAAGTGAGTGAGTGAGTGAGTGAGTGAGTGAGTGAGTGAGTGAGTGAGTGAGTGAGTGAGTGAGTGAGTGAGTGAGTGAGTGAGTGAGTGAGTGAGTGAGTGAGTGAGTGAGTGTGTGTGTGTGTGTGTGTGTGTGAGAGAGTACTATTCTTTGTGACAGTCACTGTAAACTAGGCCTTATCACCATTTCTGATTAATCTGCAAAACTCTGTCCCTTAATGATTCAATTAGCAGTCCCTAAATTTGTCACCCTCTCGTTCCCCTGGCTTCTGCCAAATGCAAATGACAGGCCTGTCATGTTCAGTGTTCATGCAGTGACATGGAATCAGCCGAGGGGTAAAAACAACAACGTGCCAACAATAACAATAACAGTATACTGCAGCGTTGGAATAGACAAGCCTATCATCAAAACTCATTACCCCTGTGACAGAGAAGGTTGCTTGAAACCCCTTTCACACACATGTATTAGACTATTTAACACTGAATCAAGAACAATAACCAGGATATGATCAGATTTAGTCTATAGAGAACAAATGTGAGCCCAGGACCAAGGCAAGCCTAGAAATGCTTGTAATGCACATTTTAGAGTGGTATTTTATTGTCCCCAGCACAAGGTGCACCTGTGTAATGATCATGCTTTTTAATCAGCTTATTGGTCTGCCACATCTGTCAGGTGGATGGATTATCTTGGTAAAGGCAAAATGCTCACCAACAGGGATGTAAATAAATTTGGGCACAACATTATAGAGAAATAAGCTTTTTGGGATATTTTTTATTTCAGTTCATGAAACATGTGACCAACACTTTACATGTTGGTTCATATTTTTGTTCAGTACTGGTATATATCATTAATAAGCACATATGAGACAGCTGCCCATCAAACAGCCATAAGCTGTCCCAAATACCACCCTATTCCCTTTATAGTGCACGACTTTCAACCAGGGCCAACAGGGTCAAAAGTAGTGCACTATTCAGGGAATATGGTGCCACTAGGGACATATTCAAAATCTTTTCCTCTACTCTATGGGTTCTAGCAGCATAAAACCACCCTGGAGTCATGAGAGAAAGCCTACACCAGAGCACCTTGGTGGGAGTTGAATCCCCCATGTCTCTGGTGTCTTCAATAGCAGCAGAGTGCAGTTACAGTAAAGCCTGTAACATCGACATTAAGCCCCTTTAATTGCATTTCAAACCGATTTCCAGTCCACCCATGATTCACAAATGCATGGCTACAGCATCACTTGGGTTACTTAATATGGGGCTGATTTCCAAAGCATCACCCAGAGATGTGTAGGCCATAGTGGCTATGACAAGGCAGAGGAGACTATGGCTCAGTATGTTGGTGAGCAAGCAGGCACATCATGACCTATTATGCAATAGTACACTGAAACTTATGGGTGATACATCTAACTGTAGAGGTAATATGGAAATAAGGTCACACATTTTATTCTATTTTATGCATAATGAATTCAAAGATATTGAAATTTGGGGGGCATCAGTTCCCCTTCAAATCAAATATCTAGTGAACACTGTTGTTGGCTTGGAGGGTAACACCAGGGTCATGTTCAGTAGGCCACAATGTAGAACAATATTTTGCAATAGAAAACAATTTGTATTGGACAATTCATGCAGTACCTCCTCGTTTCACTACGATCTCTCTACTGAACACAACCCGGTCACAAGCTGTTGGGAATAGGGATCCCACAGGGAACAATGTGACTATTATCCTGTCAGGATCTCTCTGTGGCCCAGGCAGTCCAGGACAGATGAATCATTTACTATTCATGAGGAAGATATGTTACATGTCCTATGGCACCCAAAATGAATCATAACATTCAGAGGGAACAAACACTGGATTCTACAATGATAATGCAAGGGCACAGTTGTTTTGTTGCTCCTTTAATAAATTCAATTTCAGCAGCTTGCTATAATATAGCTGAACACAGTACAGAGCATAAGGGTTTCAAAGCTAATGCATGTATAGCTACTAACCAGCTAGCACAAAACGTTCCGATATGTTTCTTAGAGCTTGGTGAGAGCATGGTTGTCCTAAGGTTATTTTGCATACAACCTTCCCAAAAGGTTCTGGGAATGATGCAGGATGGTTCTATTTAAAGTCATATTCTCAGAACATTGAGAAAACTTTCCATAAAAACCACAAGAAAACATTAGTAAAATCCTAAGAATGCTATTTAAAAACATATACATTCTGTTCTCAGCGTCACCAAACTCTCTCTAGCCTCTATCTTGTTAAGTGTGTTCAGGTGTGTTGGCCGGTGCCCACTAATTGGCCACACCTGATCTTAATAAGTGCTTGTTTACTTTGAAATGGGGTCTGTTTGAATAGACTTAAATGAAAAACAGGAACATGGCTCGGATAGGAAAAAAAGATGGCGGAAGCGGATGATGGAGTGGATTCTGAATCTAATGGTGGTAAAATCAAGGAGAATTGGAATATTGTCCAAAAGAAAGGAAAACTGAGCAAAGTAGAGTACAGTGATGATGATGTCACAAAGTATATTGTAAATGAGGAGCAGCTGATCGAATTACCCATCTAGAGGAATCAATTTGAGATATGCAAACTGAACTGGTGGAGAGAGTGCTGGGTATAGTGAAGGCTGTGAGGATCACGAGAGGCGGGTTGCTTTAGATTTTTTTGTGCTTCTGAGGATCAGAAGAAAAGTGTGTTGCGTCTCAACCGATTTGATAAGTTTGAAGTGTCGTGTGTGTGTGTGTGTGTGTGTGTCTCTCTCTCTCTCTCTCTCTCTCTCTTAGGAACAGGATACCCCTCGAGGGGGTTATATCTGGAGTCTCGTGGGAAGTAGATGTTGAAGAGATGAAAAATATTCCTGGAGTGATTGATGCACGTTGGATGAATCGTGTGGTGAATGAAGAAAAAGTGTTTTGTCTAACTGTTTTTTTGTTGTTGATATGGAGTCTCTCCCTACTCAAGTGCAGTTAGGGTATATTAACTACAGAGTCAGAGCATTCATCCCAAGACCAATGCAGTGTGATCGTTGTAAAGCTTTTGGTCATGTATCAAGTGTTTACAGAAGGGAGAACCACAAAGCCACGTCTTTCAAGTGCCCCACAAGGGGGAAAGAGAATGAAGTGGCCAAAGTCAAGGCTATCCAGAGCAGAGCAGCTGTTAAACAGGTTGCGGGTTTGAATGGTGCACTTGAAGAGTCCATGGTGGTGGATAGACCTTCACTGCAGGCTGCAGCGGTTGCCTTTCACCAGCAGAATCCTGACATTTTAAAGGTTAAGAAGGTGGACTTTGTTGGCTTCATAGCTATGGTGATAAATGGCACTGCCAAGGTGGAGAGAAGGTCCAGGAAGATACAAATCATTGTGGAAGCTGTTTGCTGGGGCTGGAAAGATTTCTCGGCGAAGGAGTTACATGGAATATTGTCATAAGCGGTACCACCCTGTCAGGTTCTAGGCCTAGAGCCTGAGAAGGTAGATATGGAGAATTGGAAGCAGTAGGAGTTTTGTTTTGTCAGTGTACTATTTTTATTTGGGTGGAGTTAAGTTAGTTTCCTTATCACCTATTGATTTGAGTTTTACCAGAAGATCATAAGGGTTGAATCTTACTGACTCTGTGCCACAATAAAAATCCAGGTTTATGCATGATTAATAATGCCTAAGCAAATTCATTTCCAGGTGTCCTATCTGTGCTTGGAGTTCAAAACTGTTAACATAAGCGAGCAGTATTATTAAAAGTATTTTTTTAAACATTCAGTGAAAGCTAAGGAAGTTATTAAAAAATGTCAATCTTATCATTTCTGTTCTCAGAACGTTAATAATACCTTCCAGGAAAACATTTAGAGAACGATAGTCAAATGTTCTCAGAACCCTCCTGCTACCTAAAAAGTCATGTTCCCAGAACAGGCAACATTAACCCTTCCATTCTCAGAACGTTTAAAAAACATTCCGTTTTACTGGTCAGGAAACTTATGGCTTTGTCCCCAGAACCAATTGGAAACCAAAAACATACGTTCCCACAGCTTCCAAGGAATCAAATGTACTAGCTGGGTCCCAGTAATGTTGTAACTCACTAGTTACTGGTATGGTTGGACCATTAGCTGTGTAGGCCAACACCTAAACAAATACAGAGGATTCATTCAATGTCAATTGTTGAGGGCAAAACATTAGCAACTTCAATTACTTTGCATTGGTTACGATACAGTAACCGACGCTTGGCATTACGCATCGTGTACTTAAGCCTGTGTGCGGCTGCTCTGCCATAGAAACCCAATTCATGAAGCCCCCGACGAACAGTTATTGTGCTGACGTTGCTTCCAGAGGCAGTTTGGATCTCGATAGTGAGTGTTGCAACGGAGGACAGACGATTTTTACGTGCTACGCGCTTCAGCACTCAGAGGAGACATTCTGTGAGCTTGTGTGGCCTACCACTTCACGACTGAGCCGTTGTTGTTCCTAGACGTTTCTACTTCACAATAACAGCACTTACAGTTGACAGTGGCAGCTCTGACCTGTTGAAAAGGTGGTATCCAATTAGTTGTCTATGGAGATTGCATGGCTGTGTGCTCGATTTTATACATCTGTCATCAACGGGTGTAGCTGAAATAGCCGAATCCACTCATTTAAAGGGGTGTCCACAAACTTTTGTGAGTAGCTAGCGTAGCTAGTGATGGGAAAGGTCATTCTCTCTGTGACCTTCATCACACCTTAGTTCTAGCAGGAACATCAGTTCTGTTGGAAGCTGCATTCTCCCCCACATTGGTTCAGGTAGAGTAGTTCCAGCTTCTCTCTTGCTCTCCTTCCGTCTCTCTCCACTCTCTCCCTCCCTCCTCCTCTCTCTCTCTACAGAGGGACAGATAGATCTCTTCTGATCAGGGCCCTAGGGGCGAGAGGCTGAGGTCATTATGGCACATTTCTCTGTATGAAGAGTGGTATCTCTAGATACTGTACAAAGACAACAAGAGGTAGATGTGATAGAATGGGTTAGCTAGGGCAGGCTTTAACCTTGAGAGCTCTCTCTGACATCATTATTGCTTGTGAATAGATTGTACAATGCACGCAGTATCGTCCTCCTTTTATGTGGCACACCGTTGTTTTCTCTGGCTTGGAGTTTCTCCCATTCTTCTCTGCAGATCCTCTCAAGCTCTGTCAGGTTGGATGGGGAGCGTCACTGCACATCTATTTTCAGGTCTCTCCAGAGATGTTCGATCAGGTTCAAATCTGGGTCACTCAAGGACATTCAGAGACTTGTCCCGAAGCCACTCCTGTGTTGTCTTGGCTGTGTGCTTAGGGTCATTGTCCTGTTGTAAGGTGAATCTCCACCCCAGTCTGAGGTCCTGAATGCTCTGGAGAAGGTGTTCATCAAGGATCTCTCTGTACTTTGCTACATTCATCTTTCCCTCAATCCTCACTAGTCTCCCAGTCCCTGCCACTGAAAAACATTCCCACAGCATGATGCGGTCACCACCATGCTTCACCGTAGGGATGGTGCCATGTTCCCTCCAGACGTGACGCTTGGCGTTCAGGCCAAAGAGTTCAATCTTGGTTTCATCAGACCAGAGAATCTTGTTTATCATTGTCTGAGAGTCTTTAGGTGCCTTTTGGCAAACTCCAAGCGGGATCTCATGTGTCTTTTACTGAGGAGTGGCTTCCGGCTGGCCACTAGCATAAAATCCAGATTGGTGGAGTGTTGCAAAGATGCTTGTCCTTATGGAAGGTTCTCCCATCTCCACAGAGGAACTCTGGAGCTCTGTCAGAGTGGTCCCGTCCCTTGGTCACCCGGGCGGCCAGCTCTAGGAAGAGTATTGGTGGTTCCAAACCTCTTCCATTTAAATATGATGGAGGCCACTGTGGTCTTGGGGACCTTCAATGCTGCAGAAATGTTTTGGTACCCTTCCCCAGATCTGCGCCTCGACACAATCCTGTCTCGGAGCTCCACGGACAATTCCTTCGACCTCATGGCTTGGTTTTTGCTCTGACATGCACTTTCAACTGTGGGAACTTACATAGACAGGTGTGTGCCTTTCCAAATCTTGTCCAATCAATTGAATTTACCACAGGTGGACTCCAAGTTGTAGAAACATCTCAAGGATGATCAATGGAAACAGGATACCTATGTAAATAAGGTATTTCTGTTTTATATATTAATACCTTTGCAAAAATTTATAAAAACCTGTTTTCACTTTCATTATGGGGTATTGTGTGTAGATTGATGAGCATTTCTATTTATTACATTTTTGAATAATGCTGTAACGTATTGTGGGGAAGAGGTCTGAATACTTTCCGAATGCACTGTATATTTGGATGACGAGCAATCTCTTAAGGTTGTCTCTCCTAACAAACAAAAACATTGAAATGTTACATGGGAGTAATATAAGAGGGTTCTGAGGAACAATATGTGGTTCTCGGTTCTCGGTTGCAGAGATAAGGTAACCTCATATGGATAATTGAAGTCGTTGTACAGCAGCATTCAACAGTACAGTATATACCCCTTCAGCCTCCCAGCAGGGCTCAGCTTGGCAGAGGGAGCCAGGCTGGCTGAGAGAGGGAGCCAGGCTGGCTGAGAGAGGGAGCCAGGCTGGCTGAGAGAGGGAGCCAGGCTGGCTGAGAGAGGGAGCCAGGCTGGCTGAGAGAGGGAGTGGAGGAGTAGGAGGAGGGAGTGGCTCACTCTGACATGGAGGAGAGGAGACCGCATGGAAGTCACAATCTCAAATATGATTTTAGAGATCTATCCCTCTCACACACACACACACACACACACACACACACACACACACACACACACACACACACACACACACACACACACACACACACACACACACACACACACACACACACACACACACACACACACACACACACACACACACACACACACACACACACACACACACATACAGACTCGCATGCACACAGATCTGCTATTTCAAGGCTTGGCTCAATCAGAGATCTGCTTGCCTGCTTTGCTTTGTGCAGGATCAGTCAGTCACTGTTCAATAATTCATTAGTCAGAGATAATGGTGGCCAGTCAGTCCTACCTCCCTCTCTGACTGACTGGTGCTATTTTGGAATCACTGATTAGACCCACTCTCACTGTTTCAGTGTGGAGCTCCAAATATAAATACAACATGTCTTAGTGAATACTTGACCAAAACACTGACAAGAACCAGACAAATCTGACTCATAGTAGATTGGCTAGATACTCACTAGACACCATATTTACTTACTCATAATTTGCATTGTGTTCATGTATTTATTTTAGCAGATAATCTGTTACTCTTCCATACAACTTATATTGTGGATGCAATGGTGTACATTTTTTAAGAAAAAATATGTGCTACTTAAGTAGTGTTTTTGGGTCTCTGTACTTTACTATTTATATTTAACAATAATAATGTACTTTTTACTCCATACATTTTCCCTGACACCCAAAAGTACTCATTACATTCGGAATGCTTTGCAGGGCATTCTTAAGTATGATACTTAAGTATATTCAAAACCAAATACTTTAAGACTTTTACTCAAGTAGTATTTTACTAGGTCACTTTCACTTTTACTTTAGTCATTTTCTATTAAGGTATCTTTACTTTTACTCAAGTATGACAATTGGCTACTTTTTCCACCACTGTGTGTCTATATTTTGACAGAATGTCACCAGGCTGTTGTTTAATAGTATGGCCCGAGGTCTAAACTTTACTTCATTCATCTCAATCAATAGTTTGTTAACCCCTGACCTTATCAATCAATCAATCAATCAATCACGCCTTCCTTTAGACTACTATCCATCTATTAATATTCTAGTGTGTCCTGACACACACATCACATGATTAACCTAACTGAGTCGAGCCAAACCAAAATGTACTGAGCTGGCCTAGATATGCATCCACCATATTTGCTGGAAGTATCAAGAGAATATGCAAGCCAGCAGGGTTTGGTTTGGGTCAGCACGATAGTGTAAAAAGGGTAGGAATGTGATCAGTGGTGACTGCCACACCCTAGGTGCTATTTCTATTAAATGTTGTCCATTATCAGCCCAGTCCCAGTGATCTGATAAATAAACGATGGAGAGGATAAAGGCTACTGGAAACAGCGTTTCAACAGGATGAGGAAACAGTAGGGCAGACTCATTCTCTAATCTCTTTCCTGTCATGATTGAGGCAACAATAACAACATCAAAGGATCAAATAGGATTCTGGGGCTGGTGGAAACCGAGAGGCAGAGACAGAGAGAGCCCACCTCAAGTGAGACCCCACCCCAACACACACACACACTTAATTCCCATCCCATGGTGAACAGAGGTGTGAGGAAGGAAGGAGGTGGAGAAAAGGACACAGGGGACTCGCTCTGGTAATGGCTCCTGAATCTGACACCACACCTCCAAAACACATCATACAGTCGAGATCTGTACCAGGCTGTAACATTAACAACGTAGGAGACTGCAGCACATACTGAATGCGCAACGGGCTAGGCTAATAATAACCCAGAATCCTAGCATGTATAGTGAGCCAGGCCCCATACTAATTCTACCAGCTCTCACTGTCTCATGTCAGAATTAGACGTTCAGCCGTGTTTCTCAAACATCAAATTTCAAAGTTGTTCTAAACGTCAAATTTTGAAGCGTTTAAGATTAACTTTAGCCAGTAACTCAGAATGTTTAAGGTCATGGTTAAGTTCAGGCATTAACTCCAAATTCTTAAGGTTAAGCATTAACCCCAAGTGGTTAAGGTAACGGTTAAGGTTTGGGATAGGCTTAAAAGAATATATATACATTTACATTTAAGTCATTTAGCAGACGCTCTTATCCAAAAACAACTTTCTATTGCTGGATTTGAACTTGCAACCTGTGGAATCAGAGGCAGATCCTTATGCCCATTGCAGTCCACAATGCCCTAGCAAAACCTACGTCTTCTCCCGACATCCTCAGACATGGACGGACGTCAAATACTGACTTGTATCACGGGTGACCTGGCTGTACTAATCCCATGCTGTGATAATGAATCTGACAGTGAACATGGACATCCTTCCTTTCAGATCTCTTTAGCTGTGCTGGCTGTGGCTGGAGGATGGATGACAGATGCTACAGTCTGGGACTGTATTAATAAAGTGTCTCGAAAAGGTGTGCTGATCAAGGATCAGTTTAGCCATTTAGATCATAATAAACATGATTATTTGGACAGGAGGAACCTGATCCTAGGTGAGTCAGATAAGATGCTTTATAAAAACGAGCCCAGGTCTGAGACTAGCCAAGCCAGAGCCATGATGATGAAGTTACCGAGGCATCCCCTCCCCACCCCACTATGCTCAGCATTTACTGGGCAGCAACATTCAGCCAAACCTTTCTCTTCTTCCCCCTTTCAGGGTGGGATTGAAAAGCAGCGAGTTAAGAAGAGAGGAAAGGGTGGTGGGGCCGGGGGTATTAACTAACTAAATAACGCTCACTGGGAGTTTTGTTTCATCCTGCTCAAAACACACACACACTCCAATACAGCTGCAGAAAGGAAGGGAAGGGTAGGGAACCTACCTCACACATGCTAGAGGGACGGGTGGAGAATATGACAATCACATCCCATAAAAGCAACAGAACAGAAGCTAACGGAGGTAGCAGCCTATACCTAGGGCCTACAGGCTGGTCAAAGGAGGTAATGATCAGGCTATTGTCCATCCCAGCTGGGGACAAGGGCTGGGACAAGGGCTGGGGCTAGGGCTAGGGCTGGGGCTAGGGCTAGGGCTGGGGCTAGGGCTGGGGCTGGGGCTAGGGCTGGGACAAGGGTGTTTGTGTATGCGGCAGGCAGCCCCCTAGCTCTGCAGGCCAGGCCCCTTTAACAAAGCAGAGGGGCTCCCCCTTCTCCACTGCCTCCTTCTCTCATTCTAACGGCAAATAGCCCATTAAATCAGCCTGCTAGAGAGGATTAGACACACACAAACCCTCCCTTCTGCCTCCCTGTAAAACACAGCACTAACGCAACACAAATAGATAAACACAGACATAACAAAAAATCCAGCACCTACCTACCACATTCCTCTTCTCTTCTTACTCCATTTTCCTTTTCCTGAGTGTTGGCGGAGACTTGCAGCGCGACATGAGGCGAGAGAGAGAGAGGGAGGGAGGTGCCTGATGTGACCCACTGCGGGGCTGCTGCTTGCTGCCTGCTACTGCTGCCTCTCGACCAGCCCTGGGTGGATGGATGGTGATGATGCGGTGCCTTTCAGGAGAAAGGCCCTGCCTGTCGCCTTGGAAACTAAGATGTAATGGAGAGGTGGTGCTGCATGATGATTGGTCCAGGCAGTGTGGTGCTTGTGCTTCCCCCTCCCACAGGAGCTCCCTGGTTAGGGGTGGGAGGGGATATAGAGGAGAGAAACAGAGCAGGCTGAGCAATAAAAAGAGCTGGGTTTTTTAGTCAGAGGAGGAAGTGATCTCTCTGGTAAAAACAACAACCTCATCTAGCAGCAGCACAGACAATACAACACATCTCCCCTCCTCTTATCTCACCTCTCTCTGTAACAGCAGCATGGAACACAACACTGGTGAATGGTTCTTGTTTCTAACACTTATTCAAAGTAAGCATAGATTGCTTTATCCAAATTATGCAATTGTGTTATCATGTGTCTAATGTAACTGTTGAATTATGAAAGGAGCAATTCTATTTGCCAATTGCACTGTGCAACAGACCTACATTAGAACAATAAGATAAAGATAGTTTATGACAGATATTACAGATCGACTATGGATGCTATTTTTTAAATTTACAGTATAAGGATTTTATTTTGAATCAAATATTGTCAAATGCAGCAAAATAATAGTTTATCTGCAAAAAAATGGATGTAAAAAAAGATATAATATTAGTTCAACATATGATTATTTTTTTGTATCTCCTTGGTAATGTAGAATTAATTTGTACATTACCATATTCTGTGATAATTGACATAGAATGTGATGGAACGTAAATGCTTTTTAAAATAAAATAAAAAAGATTCATTGCAATATAGTCTACTATTTCTATTCTGTATTCTTTATTTTATATTCATCCCAAAAGCATCAAGCTTTTCAATTCATGATTCATATCCTAATGATGAGCCAATACCAGGCCAATACACTAGATGGCGGACATGTGCTATCGTCAAGGAATATCATGGGGAACAACTGTTCAGAGAAGCTTCCATCATGCTGCTTATGGTTCATGGTTTACATTTCAAACGTGGAGTTGGGTTTTACAGTGTCGATGAAATATGTATAATTGCATTTTATTCCTGTAACATACTTGCATTTTATAACTGTAACATTTCGTATCAACCATCCTTACCTGCACTTGGACACAAGTCTAAATCCATTGACCTGCTTGTTGTACCCTAAGGTTCATGTTGCATATGTAGGACTACTGCTAGCCGGTATTTAAAACTTGTCACGCACTCGATAAAGACTGAAAAAGGATTGTCAACTGCACATTAGAAATGTTATAGCTGGTATGCACTGTGCCTTTCTTACACTTCTCTCATTAGAATTAAAACAGCAAACGTACTACAGTTTTGCTTCGTTTTTCATAGCTCAAAGTGCACTGTTTTGAAGCCCCGGCGCCTCCATCTTGACACCTCACCATTGTAGAAGTATTTTGGAAGCTATAGAAATGCATTTATTAAATTCTACATTTGTTTTTGCCACATTTATTGTATTACAGACACCTTAATGTATACTTTAAACTATATTATGTGAGCTAAACATAAAAAACATATCTACATGTTTTTTCTTTAAATAATCATTTTGAGAAAGCGCTAATGTTACTGTCCACCACTATAACAACAAAAAAATACTTAAAAACATGTAATTTTGTCCTTGAAACATTAAAATGAAATACTGTAGAATTCCAATAATTCCTATGCTTTTCTGAGGTGTGCCAATAGGGTGGCATCATAGAAACCCGGAGGGATGACTGCTCTGAGAGATGACATATCAGTAGGTGGCAGCATAGAGACCCTGAGAGATGACATATCAGTAGGTGGCAGCATAGAGACCCTGAGGGATGACTGCTCTGAGAGATGATGTCGCAGCTGAACCCTTTTGGAGAATCCCTCGCTTTGCCTCTTCCTCCCTTACGAGGCGTTATACGTGTCTATACCTTGATTGTAAATTGTAATATTCAACTAAGACTGGAACGAGAACCGGAAGTGACGACTGCTAAGGAGAGGAGAGTGGACGATTGTAAGTGGAAATTTCATTGCAAGCTTATTTGGAAGACTGTTGTGGAGAAGTGGATGAAGACTGTAGGGGGCACAATAGTAGCTACAGTTCAGACTGTTGTGGAGAAGTGGAGGGAGACTGTAGGGGGCACAATAGTAGCTACAGTTCAGACTGTTGTGGAGAAGTGGAGGGAGGGAGACTGTAGGGGGCACAATAGTAGCTACAGTTCAGACTGTTGTGGAGAAGTGGAGGGAGACTGTAGGGGGCACAATAGTAGCTACAGTTCAGACTGTTGTGGAGAAGTGGAGGGAGACTGTAGGGGGCACAATAGTAGCTACAGTTCAGACTGCTGTGGAGAAGTGGAGGGAGGGAGACTGTAGGGGGCACAATAGTAGCTACAGTTCAGACTGTTGTGGAGAAGTGGAGGGAGGGAGACTGTAGGGGCACAATAGTAGCTACAGTTCAGACTGTTGTGGAGAAGTGGAGGGAGGGAGACTGTAGGGGCACAATAGTAGCTAGAGTTCAGACTGTTGTGGAGAAGTGGAGGGAGGGAGACTGTAGGGGCACAATAGTAGCTACAGTTCAGACTGTTGTGGAGAAGTGGAGGGAGGGAGACTGTAGGGGCACAATAGTAGCTACAGTTCAGACTGTTGTGGAGGGAGAATGTAGGGGGCACAATAGTAGCTACAGTTCAGACTGTTGTGGAGAAGTGGAGGGAGGGAGACTGTAGGGGGCACAATAGTAGCTACAGTTCAGACTGTTGTGGAGAAGTGGAGGGAGGGAGACTGTAGGGGCACAATAGTAGCTTTAGTTCAGACTGCTGTGGAGAAGTGGAGGGAGGGAGACTGTAGGGGCACAATAGTAGCTAGAGTTCAGACTGTTGTGGAGAAGTGGAGGGAGGGAGACTGTAGGGGCACAATAGTAGCTACAGTTCAGACTGTTGTGGAGAAGTGGAGGGAGGGAGTCTGTAGGGGCACAATAGTAGCTTTAGTTCAGACTGCTGTGGAGAAGTGGAGGGAGGGAGACTGTAGGGGCACAATAGTAGCTACAGTTCAGACTGTTGTGGAGAAGTGGAGGGAGGGAGACTGTAGGGGGCACAATAGTAGCTACAGTATAGACTGCTGTGGAGAAGTGGAGGGAGGGAGACTGTAGGGGCACAATAGTAGCTACAGTTCAGACTGTTGTGGAGAAGTGGAGGGAGGGAGACTGTAGGGGGCACAATAGTAGCTACAGTTCAGACTGCTGTGGAGAAGTGGAGGGAGACTGTAGGGGGCACAATAGTAGCTACAGTTCAGACTGCTGTGGAATGTTGATGATAAGCTTGTTATGTGGCAGGTAGCCTAGTGGTTAACGTGTTGGACTAGTAACTGAAGGGTTGTTAGATCGAATCCCCGAGCTGACGAGGTAAAAATCTGGTAACCCATTGTTTCTAGGCCGTCAAAGAAAATAAGAATTTGTTCTTAACTGACTTGCCTAGTAACATGTGGAATCCCCTGTAACTATTCCCCAGGTTGTTGATGTAACTGAGAACTGTTCAGTCAACTTACCTGGTCAAATAAAACATCTGACTTAAGGAAATGACCTCTCCAGATTGTGCATGTTGCTGCTAGTTTTTAATTTATTTCATTTTTTTTTTGTGATAATTCGATTCAAATAATGATACATCTGAGAAAATCAAACTTTGTTTTATAGTAAAATACATATTTTCATGTTGCTGCTAGAATGTTTCCCCACTAGGTGGTGTACTTTCATCACTTCTCACCTGGGGAGATGTGTGACCGGGACATCAAATTAATTAGGCTGAACTCAATACTCACTGACACTTAAAGCAGGATCTACAGTAAACAGATATCAGCTTGAAGAGTGAATGAATATGACTCCAGTCCTGTCACATGTTGATTGTGTTGCATTGGTCTTCAGCTACCAAATATGACCTTCATTCTATTAGCATGTCAGTCCAGCACTGACCAAACCCTGTAATAATATTCCCAGCTGTATTAGAAACATAAGAGTATATTTCAACACCATTTAGACTTAAGGTGGGAAAAAATGAAACAAAACTCTTGATTTTTTTTTCTCTCAAAATCATTTATTTACTATAATACATAGCAGATGTTAAAATCTTAAGAGTTTGTACACTGGCTTGAATGAGGCAGATCTTATGAACAAATAAAGTTGCTTTTTATTGAAACTACACAAAAGGTATATTCTACCTAGCAGCTGCTTCACACTTCTTTACGCCATCCCTTCTCTCCCCAACCCCAGATCTGGAGTGTCTCTATAGAGAAAAATAACAATAATAATCGAATGCGTCTGAAATGGCACCCTCTTCCCTATATAGTGCACTTCTTTTGACCAGCGTCCACAGGGCTCTAGTGAAAATTTGTGCACGACGTAGGGAATAGTGTGCCATTTCAGTCACAGGCATAGTCTTGAAGATGTCTTCTATCTGTCAATCTGTTTCACTCCATCACAAAACTTAAACTTTTCCTTTCCAGAACTTTCTAAGCAGCATCTTTTACTTACAGCAAAACAAAATGCAGTACCATCTACAAAGAAGCAATGAGTCTGTGTTCATAAAATGAAGGGAATTAAGTACAATTAATCTAACCCAAAATGTTTGTTTATCATAACAAAGAAATCTGATTATAGTAGGTTTTACAAGATTATACAGAATTTCAGTACCCCATGGTATTTTGCTATATCAGCAATCTTATTTGCTGATAAATATATATACTGTCCCCCTTATTTAAGAGAAACAATTAGACATATAACCAAAATATGATATTAAGAATTGACATCTTTGCATGACAAAAATAATGAATGAACAATACATACAATTTGACCCCCGTTTCAATGTTCCCTCAATCAAGTTAGATAAAAAATATGATCTGAATGAAAGCTGTTAATCTTGAGTTGTAAGTTCAGTCTTTTTTCTTTTTTTAATCGTTCATCGTCATTTTTAAGTGACAAAAAAGACATGCACATTTTTTTCAACAAACAGAAGAACAACACAAATGTCTCTTTTCGGGGGGAAGCACCACCACGGAGAAATTCAATCAATTAAACAAACAAAAACGTACGTAGAAAAGAACAGAACAAGAAAAAGACCCCAGACTGCTTTGTAATGCGTTTGTTTCAGAGTTAACGCAGAGATGTGCCATTAGGGTTCTAGTAGTGGGATGCTCCCTTCATAAGCTTCAGGAATTGCATGAGTTCTGCTCCAATAGGAGAAAGAGAGGAGGCCAGGCAGTCTGTCTGCCTGTCTGTTATGTCCCAGCCTGGTGCAGTACAGCATCAGTGACACCGTCAGTCTTTCACGTAGAGTCCCCTACGAGGCATTGAGAGCCGGGTGAGAGACAAAGACCACAGCACCAGCCTGCTAACTTTCACTGTCTTTCTTTCCCTCGATCCCTTTAAAAACAAAAATCATACTGCTAAAAAAACAATAATCCATCATCATCATCATGGCCAAATGTCTACACTGGTAGAAGCATTATAACAGATTGTGCATCATGTAATGTCAAGTTCACTTGAATGAATGGAGGGTTTTTGACAGTCAGACTTTCTTTTTTTAATCGAATAAACAAAACAAAAAAACAACTATCATAAATATATTTTCCTCATATTTTTCAAGGTGTAGAGTTGAACAAATCATTTCCGCATCACATGTTTGTGCCCCCCCTCTCCTGGAGGCATAGTGTCTTTATTAAGGTAGGTGTTCATCACCAGTGTAATGGGTGGACAGTCTCAACCCTCAATGTCATATCTGTCTGAAACCGGGTAAAGGTACGGCACTGAAAGAAGAAAAATGCTATTTTTTTTATTTATTCCTGGGGGATAGCTATATCAGTTAGTCACCCCTGAATCCAGTCAGTCAAAGGGAGCAGAAAATAAAGGTGATAATGTAATGTGGTTGTTTTGTAGTCAGGGGGACTCCATAGAGAGGGGGAAGGGAGGACACGTCACCCCATGCAACCCCACCAAGCAGCACCACTCCCAGCCAAGCCTACTCCCTACCCCACCTGGGTCCTCCGATCCTGGGGCTCGAGGCCTGGGTATTGGAGCCTGGGCTCTGGGGGGTCTATATGAGTGGGTCAGGCTGCAAGGACATACTGTGCTGGATCTGTTGGGGCTGGAGAGGAGGGGGCAGCTGCAGGGGCAGCAGGGCCTCCACCATGCTGTGACAGTGATGGGGTGGTGGGGTGCTCTCGGTGCTGGAGCTCTCCTGGATGTCTCCACCGTAGAAAAAGTAGTGGCTCTGCTGGATGAAGGACTCGATGACCGACTGGTTGAGCTTGGTGGTTGAGAGTGTGTCCTTGTTCTCAAAGTCGGGACGCATCAATGTGGGCCAGAAGCAGATGGATAGATTGTCGGCCGTCATCAGGGTAGTCTTACTCTGCTGGCTCACCCTGGGGAAACACAATTTCATTGATTTATTCCAACCTTACTTATGTTGTACTTGATTTACATAGGTACAGAATTAGAGTGGGATACAGAGAAGTGAACCCAGGTCTCCGGGAACAATATATACAAAAGTATGTCAACACCGCTTCAAATGAGTGGATTTGGCTATTTCAGCTACACCCGTTGCTGATAGGTATTTAAAATTAAGCACACAGCCGTGCAATCTCCATAGACAAATATTGGTAGTAGAATGGCCGTACTGAAGAGCTCTGTGACTTTCAACGTGGCACCGTCATAGGATGCCACCTTTCCAACAAGTCAGTTGTCAAATTTCTGCCCTGCTAGATCTGCCCCAGTCAACTGCAAGTGCTGTTATTGTGAAATGGAAACGTCTAGGAGCAACAACGGCTCAACCATGAAGAGTTAGGCCACAAAAGCCACAACTCACGGAACGTGACCTTTCGAGTGCTGAAGAGCGTACAAATCGTCTGTCCTTGGTTGCAACACTCACAACCGAGTTCCAAACTGCCTCTGGTAGCAACGTCAGCACAAGAACTGTTCGTCGGGAGTTTCATGAAATGGGTTCCCATGGCCGAGCAGCTGCACACAAGCCTACGATCATTATGCGCAATGCCAAGCGTCATCTGGAGAGGTGTAAAGCTCGCCGCCATTGGACTCTGTAGCAGTGTAAACACGTTCTCTGGAGTGATGAATCATGCTTCACGAATCTGGGTTTGGCGGATGCCAGGAGAACGCTACCTGCCCCAATGCATAATGGCAACAGTAACGTTTGGTGGATGAGAATTAATGGTCTGGGGTTGTTATTCATGGTTCGGTCTGGACCTCTTCGTTCCAGTGAAGGGAAATCTTAACGCTACAGCATACAATGACATTCTAGGCGATTCTGTGTTTCCAACTTTGTGGCAATGGTTTGGGGAAGGAACTTTCCTGTTTTAGCATGACAATGCCCCCATTCACAAAGCGAGGTCCATACAGAAATGGTTTGTCGAGATCGGTGTGGAAGAACTTGACTGGCCTGCACAGAGCCCAGACGTCAACCCCATTGAACACCTTTGGGATGAATTGGAACGCCAACGGCGAGCCAGGCCTAATCACGCAACATCAATGCCTGACCTCACTAATGCTGTTGTGGCTGAATGGAAGCAAGTCCACACAGCAATATTCCAACATCTAGTGGAAAGCCTTCCCAGAAGAGAGGAAGCTGTTCTAGCAGCAGAGGGAGGACCAACTCCATATTAATGCCCTTTATTTTTGAATGAGATGTTCGACGAGCAGGTGTCCGTCCACATACCTTTGGTCATATAGTGTATCACAAAGGAAAACAGAGATTGAACATCTCTCAGTTTCAAATGAAATTCTCCCCACTGAACACGACTCAGTCCAACTACATGACTGTATGACTTGGTTGTTTTCATGATTACTGTCACGTAACTAACAGTGTGTATACTTCACAGCTTACTTCAGATTCCACCCAGAATCAGTCAGTTGAAGGCAGCCTGAGACACTTTCTGATCCAGTTTCACAGCGTTGTCTCTTACCTGTTCAGATGAGTGATGACGTATTTAAACACCTCGTAGTTCACGGCAGGGAACTTCCTCACTATTTCTTTCAGCACTTGAAGTCTTTCTATGTGGTCCACAATTTCTGAAAGGAGGAGGAGAACAGAGTTAGCTTTTTACTAATTCCTTCTCGCATGGGAGAAGAAAAAAAGAGAAGGAATAGCACAAAGGCGACGGGGCTGCCAATAACCACCCACACAACAAACACACTAAAACACTAGCTAGGGCCTTAAGCAGATACAGCATTGTCGGTATCATCTGGGGGCACAATGTCTCAGTGATTATCTTGTCACCATCTGTTTAATAATAGCAGCACTATCTTAGATAAGTAGCCTAACTCCCATGTAATATTGCCAAGTAATAAAAGACGTAGGGACAAACCATGCGTTAACATATCAAACCTTTCAAAAAGCATTTAACATAAAGTCTAATATTAGACCTTTCTGATATACCTTTATATACCTGTCAAACACTCTGACCCCAGGACTGTTGTGGAGGTCACCTGGCTGAGACTACTTAGCTAATCAATACTGTCAAAACTAGGGATGCAATCTTCAGTCAATCTGCTGACTAACCGACCCTCATTAACCGGTCAACAAACAGTTACATTTTTTCCAAACAGTAAAATTACGTGACCAACAGAAAATACTATGCATGCATACAAGGAACGGACATTTTTCATGAACACATGCAACAACAGCAAGCCTATCGTCTCCCAGTCAAAAGGCTATACACTATTATTGAGCATGCAACTGCTGTAATGAAGCAGCCAATAAAACATAATTTGCCAAAATGCTATTAGCAGGAAACCACTGTTATAAACAGCACACCTAATGCGAGCGGTTCCATCTGACAGAGATGAAAACCTCCGGGAGAAATGTACAAAGAGGGGGATCTAAGCTACAGGACTGTTTTTTGCTAGCACAGACTGGAATATGTTCTGGGATTCTTCAGACGGCATTGAGGAGTACACCCCATCAGTCACTGGCTTCATCAATAAGTGCATTGATGTTGTCGTCCCCACAGTGACCGTACGTACATACCCCAACCAGAAGCCATGGATTACAGGTAACATCCGTAGAGCTGCCGCTTTCAAGGAGCGGGACTATAACCCGGAAGCTTAAAAGAACGCCCTCCGACGAACCATCAATGAAAAGAATAGTACTACACCGGCTCCGATGCTCGTCGGATGTGGCAGGGCTTGCAAACTATTAAGACTACAAAAGGGAAGCACAGCCGAGAGCTGCCCAGTGACACAAGCCTATCAGACGACCTACATGACTTCAATACTCGCTTTGAGGTAAGTAACACTGAAACATGCATGAGAGCATTAGCTGTTCCGGATGACTGTATGATCACGCTCTTTGCAGCCGATGTGAGTAAGACCTTTAAACAGGTCAACTTTCACAAGGCCGCAGGGCCAGACGGATTACCAGGACATGTACTCTGAGCATGCGCTGACCAACTGGCAAGTGTCTTCACTGACATTTTCAATCTATCCCTGTCTGAGTCTGTAATACCAACATGTTTCAAGCAGACCACCATAGTCCCTGTGCCCAAGAACACTAAGGTAACCTGCCTAAATGACTACCGACCCATAGCACTCACGTCTGTTGATAGGTTGGTCATGGCTCACATCAACACCATTATCCCAGAAACCCTAGACCCACTCTAATTTGCATACCGCTCCAACAGATCCACAGATGAACACCCCACGCTGCCCATTCACAACTGGACAAAAGGAACACCTATGTGAGAATGCTATTCATTGACTACAGCTCAGTGTTCAACACCATAGTGCCCTCAAAGCTCATCACTAAGCTAAGGACCCTGGGACTAAACACCTCCCTCTGCAACTGAATCCTGGACTTCCTGGTAGACGAACCGCACCCCAGGTGGTAAGGGTAGGTAACGACACATCTGCCACGCTGATCCTCAACACAGGGGCCCCTCAAGGGTGCTTGCTCAGTCCCCTCCTGCAATCCCTGTTCACTCATGACTCATCACCGACAACGACGAGACAGCCTATAGGGAAGAGGTCAAAGACCTGACCATGTTTTGCAAGGACAACAACCTCTTCCTCAACATGATCAAGACAAAGGAGATGATTGTGGACTACAGGAAAAGGAGGACCGAGCACGCCCCCATTTTCATTGACAGGGCTGTAGTGGAACAGGTTGAGAGCTTCAAGTTCCTTGGCATCCACATCACCAACAAACTGTCATGGTCCAAGCACACCAAGGCAGTCGTGAAGAGGGCACGACAAAACCTATTCCCCCTTAGGGGACTGAAAATATTTGGCAAGGGTCCTCAGATCCTCAAAAGGTTCTACAGCTGCACCATCGAGAGCATCCTGACTAGTTGCATCACTGCCTGTGTCAGAGGAAGGCCCTAAAAATTGTTAAAGACTCCAGCCACCCTAGTCATAGACTGTTCTCTCTGCTACCATACGGCAAGCGGTACCGGAGCACCAAATCTAGGCCCAAGAGGCTTCTATAAACAGCTTCTACCCCCAAGCCATAAGACTCCTGAACATCTAATGAAATGGCTACCCCAGACTATTTGCATTGCCCCCCCCCCTCCTTTACACTGCTGCTACTCTGTTATTATCTATGCATAGTCACTTTAATATGTCTCCCTACATGTACATATTACCTCAATTAACCGGTACCCCTCGCTATTGTTATTTTACTGCTGCTCTTTAATTATTTGTTACTTTTATTTCTTACTTTTTTAGGTATTTTTCTTAACTGCATTGTTGGTTAAGGGCATGTAAAGTAAGCATTTCACTCACTGTAAGGTCTACCTGTTGTATTCGGCACATGTAACAAATAACATTTGATTTGTTCTAATAGCAACAACTAGGATGGGCTGCTAATATGACAAGGATGGTGCCTTTGGCTTCTGGACAACAAAACAAAGTTGATATGAAAACCAATAAAACAGTAGCGAAATGCTGGTTAATTGCATGAGGAAGTCTTGCCTCCACATTTCTCTGGTTGGATTTGGACTAGGCTACTTTGAAGCAAGGTAAGACATTCCTCATTATTTGAAGTTAAGTTCAGGTTTCAAACATTTAATACAGCCTCAAGTTCCCATTGTAAAGTGGTGGGTGACCTGCTGATAACCTGCCTCCTGCTGACTATAGCCTATGCACTCATGGAAAATGGGAAGTGTGTTTTAACTATGAGCTGAGATTGAGAAATAAAAATAGTAGCTCTTTTTAATCATGGCCATCAAAACAATTCTTAACACGCAACTGCATTTAGAACTGTTATTTGTTGCTCAATGACTGGGCTTATAAAAGCATGTTTCACTCCAGTACCAGCTCGTCTCGCGCTGTCTGACAGCTGATAGGCCATTCCGCTCCTCAGACTAGACTCTATGCTGTGTGCATGACGACTAGCAAAAATTCACACGAGCCAATTTAATTCCACTGAATTATGCAAATTAACCTAGACTGAAAAGCATGACCGGTCAAATGTATTTTTTGGCGGCTAACCGATTAGCGGTTAACCGTTAAGATCCCTAAGTCAGAATGTCACAAAAGGAACGAGTGTGTTTGCTATTTGCCCCAGAACTGAGCGTGGTGCACCAAGGCTGGCCTGGACTGAGACAGGCTGCATAACAAATGGCACCCTATTCCCTATATAGTGATACTACTACCCTATAGTCCTGGTCAAATGTAGTACACTACATAGGGGAAAGGGTGCTATTTGGGATGCAGACCAAGACTTGAAGGTCCTCCAAACACCTCCACATTACGCTGTTTGCACAATTATCAGAGGGAAACGCTCAGTTCTGCAGAGCTGCTCAAACCCCGAGAGACAAGCTCCAGGAATGTCTACTTCCATCTCCCCCCCCATTGAAACCAACCACTGGCCTCTATCTCTCTCCTCCCTCCCTCTCCTCTCCCCTGGAGGGAGGGAGGGAGGGGACCTATTTCTGGGACATTAATCTGCAGCAGCGAGACAGACAGTGAGGAAGGAGGCTGCTGGGTTGGTTTCAACAGTGATCAGTAATACATTACTGCAGGCCCAGGATTAGATGACTCAAGCAAGGATGATATCCTACAGCAACACACAGTATACGGCCCAAATGGCACCCTATTCCCTATTTAGTGCACTACTTTTGACCAGGGCCCATCAAAAGTAGTGCACTATATAGAGACTAGGGTGCCATTTGGGCCACCGCCAGAGACAACCAGGCAGGGGGGAAATAATGCAGATGCATGAAAATCTTTTGGCATCCTTGGGCAGGAATTCGTCTTTCAGGAAGACGGCTGTGAGCTTGAGTGTGATGCGACTTAAAGGTGTGAATTATAACTGGGGTTGGAATATTAATGCAGGCATGTCTCAGTGTTTCTGCTGTAGAACTACAAGTGTGTATACATCCATTCAGAGAGAAGGTGAGCGGTTTGTACTGACAGGAAAGGGCGAGTATCTCAGCAGCATCTCTTATTTATCTCTTGCTTTCCTTCCAGCTGACTTTATGAGAGGAGAAGGTGGCTGGATGGTACTAAGGGAGACACTATGAGGGGCATGGAGGAAACCACACCCACTCACCAACTAGTGCTTCAAGAGGCACAGACCTGCCCTACCAAATCAAATTTAATTGGTCACATACACATGGTAAGCAGATGATATTGCGAATGTAGTGAAATACCCTGCCCTGGCACCAGTTTTACACCTTGATAATTTTGCAAACGAGCCGCAAATTTCCCCAAATCAACATTTAATGCATCTTCAACCAAAATGTTCAACTGAAGGCACCAAAAGTTTTTAGATGGGAGAGGAAGGGACAGATGTAATCCTAATATATGTTGAGTGTACAAAACATTAGGAACACCTTCCTAATACTGAGTTGCACCCATTTTGCCCTCAGAACAGCCTCAATTCGTCGGGGCATGTACTCTACAAGGTGTCGAAAGCCTTGCACAGGGATGCTGGCCCACGTTGACTCCAATGCTTCCAACAGTTGTGTCAAGTTGGCTGGTAGTAGATCTCTACTCCAAATAGCTTGTTCCATCTCATCCCACAGATGCTCAACTGGATTGAGATCTGGTGACTGGGCAGGCCACTGCCCTAAGCTGAATTCACTGTCGTGGAACCATTCCTAGACAATCCTAGCCTTGTGGCATGGGGCATTATCCTGCAAATAATACATTTGCAAATGGATACACTGCCATGAAGGGATGCACCTAATTGGCAATGTTGTTCGGATATCCTGTGGCATTTAATTATTGCTCTACTTTTATCAAGGGGCCCAATGTGTGCCATGAAAACACATCCCACCACACCACCAGCCTGCAATGTTGACATGCAGCATGATGGATGCAGGTACTCATGTGGTTCTCCACACCCTAGTCCTCCCATCAGCGTGAAACAGCAGGAACTGGGATTCAACCGACCAGGCAATGTTTTTTCAATTTTCCAGTGTCAAGCGTTTTCGTTCCTTAGCCCACTGCAACCACAGTTTCTTGTTTTTTGCTCAAAGTAGTGGAACTCTGTAAGGTCGTCAGCTCAAATCAAATCATTGCCATACCCCATTCGTGTCAAGGTACGACGAATTGTGGATTCTTTTATGAGTCATTGGGCACCAATGTTGTACTGGACTGGCAGTTCAACTGTAGCCCGTCTGTTGTTCTGAACAATTCGTGGCGGCCTCCTTTTCTTTCATCAATGACCGTTTTCGACCACTGGCCTGCCGCTGTCTCCTCCCCTTCATCTACACTGATTGAAGTGGATTTAACAAGTGACATCAATAAGGGATTATAGGCTGACCAGGTGAATCCAGGTGAAAGCTATGTCATGGAAAGAGTAGGTTTTGTACACTCAGTGTATAATGGTAGGAGAAACACTGCCTGAGACGTAATATAAAGCATATAAGCCACGGGGTAATACTAAGTTTCCTTCACATCTGCTTGCAGTTATAAACTGTGGAATATAGCACCATCACTCTTCCTGGCAAACATCCAACATCATGAAGCGTTGCTACATTCTACCAGCTAAAGTACACTTGAGGTTCAAAAACAGAACAGGCTGCACCTGAAATGTGACAGTAAAATAAACGACACAATGAACTCAGCAGGACAAAAAGAAAAACTGGGGTACTGTTAAGACCCATCGAGCAAGAGAGAGAGAGAAAGAACTGGCTGACCTCGTCTTCTCTTGCTGCTGGCTGTGATTTGAGGGGAAGAGGGCTGAGGTGCTGGGTGTCAACCCTCCCCACAGCTGTTAGTTACTGAGTTAGGACACTGGACCCTACAGACCAGACATGGGTTGATATAAGATTTGTTTTCTTTGAATCGCATTTAATTTAGCCTGCCTGAGAGTGCCAGATTGGCAGGGTTTGCTCTGACACTTTTGGGAGTATTGAATTAGACAAGCTCAACCAAGCGTAGCTAAAAGCATTTGAAAGAAACAAAATAGTATCTGAACCCAGGTCAGCTCTCCAGACTGACAGACAGCGTGTGTAACTAACAGTACAGTACTCACTGGCTGCCTCCACCAGCTCCGGGTGCAGGATGTAGGGGATGAGAGGATCAGGAAGGTCAGCGAAGAAGGCCTTCAGAGCCCCCGCCACAGCATTCACAGCCACGTCCATCACTATCAGGTCCACACTGTGGTCTGCAGAGGGGAGAGAGAGAGGGACATGGCTTGATTGGTGAGGGTAAGAAAGTTAACAGTACTCACAAAGCGTCTTTGGGTTTTAGAAAAATAAAAAAAATAATATGTATTAATGCTTATTATTATTAATATTATTAGAGAGGGGGAGCGAGTGAAGGAGAGCGGGGGAGTAAGAGAGAGCAGGAGGAAGTGAGAGGAGAGAGGGGGGTGAGATAAGAAGAGAGTGGTGAGAGGAGGAAGAGGCCGAGAGAGAGAAAGAGCTAGTGAGGGCAGGACAGGGCCTAAGGTGAACTGACAGCTGTCAGAGTAGATCTCTCTCCCAGACAGCAGAAAGGGCAAGAGAGGGAGAAAAATGCACTTAATTCACAAATTCCTGTGGTGGAAAGAGAGAAGAGAAGAAGGAGAGAGAGGAAGAGAAATAGAGAGAGGGGCGGGTGAGACAGGAAGAAGAAGAGCGGGTGGAAGGAGGACTAATGGTTCCGGGCCAGCAGGCAGATTCATGCCCATAGTGTCTCTTTTGGGCAAACTGTGTCTCATGGATAGGAAGTCATTTGGCCACTCAGTGGAAGGAAGATTTTTTCCACCCAGCCCCTTTGCACAGCTCAATGGCTCAGATTGACTAGTATTGGATTTGAAAGATGGATGAAAACAAAAAGGGAAACGGGTCTTACAATGGGGCTACAGATGGGAGAAACTAAATCTATGGCCATCGTTCCCCTCTGGGAAATACAACCAACCGGTGAGCCTATGCAGTAATTCAATTCCAGACAGAAAATAAAAATGCAATTAATTGATTGCTTGTGCAAGTCAATTTGACCCGGTCCAGGTCAAATTGCACTATATATATATATATATATATATATATATATATATATATATATATATATATATATATATATATATATACACACACACACATATATACACACCAGTATTTTTCAAGCAAGCGAGAGAAGGCAGAAAGATCTCTATGCAGCAGAGTGGGGACTATATCAACATCTATTCTAAATCATATTATGCAACATACCCCATCCGTCCCTAATTGGCAGGTTAATACAATCAGCCTTCCCCTGTGTGTTTTAAGACTCCCATTGATTCACAGTAATTCACTCTAATACTGTACCTAGTCCAGCTCTTTCATGGACAAACATCCATAATGCTTGTGGCTGAATTTAAACAATTAGGAAGGAAATTTAAAGTCCTTGGGAACAGTCATTATTGGTTGTCTCAACCAATTCCTTTCCTTCTGACATCTTAATGAACCAGTTTGATTTAAATGTGTGTTCAGTTTATAAATAACAAGAGAAAAAGACTAAGGGCAAACATGTCACGTGGGAATGAAGGGATCGGGAGACAGACGCAGGAATGCGTACGTTTTTTTTATTGTACCCAAATCACGGCGTGCCATGTAAAGGCATGGAGACCAAACAAACACGTAACAAAAACACAGGGTTGATACCCAAACAAAAGAGCGAGGAGTACCTTGAATAAATAACACACGGGACGAGACCCGTAATCATCTGCGCAATCCACAGGGGCACGAAAGCCCAAAACACACAGCACAGGTACTCACACGAACCAACGGACATTGTAACATTAAATGGACAGGACAATGGTAAACCAAGGACACACTTTTACAATTACTAATTCACTGGGAATAGGGGCGAGGTGTGTGTAATGAAAGTTCCGGAGGGATCCGTGAAAAAAATATATGAATATTTTGAAGACGATAAAGGGGAAAATGAGCTTTTAAAAGAGAAAATAATGTAAGAGCAGTTGACAGTTGCAGACGTGTTTTACCTTGATCAAACTGCTTCTGAATATTGTCTTGATCGGTCTTGTTTCCACTCACACGATACAGGCCCTCTGTATTAAGTCCTGGAAGACAAAATAAGAGATTTGGAGATATTATGAAGTACAGAAAAACAGCCTACTAGGCTGACCTGCTATCAACATAGTTTGATTTCCACTGGGAAAAGGGTAGGAGAAGTCTAAAGCGGTTTTCCCTCCAGCAGTGATTTCAGATCAGAGAAAAATATAAATGCAGACCCAGCCACATAAAGCATGGCTGAACCATCTTACACACACACACACACACACACACACACACACACACACACACACACACACACACACACACACACACACACACACACACACACACACACACACACACACACACACACACACACACCTGCGTACGTTGACAAGGAGGAAGGAACAGACACAGTTAAAGCTTGTGGATCATGAGGCCATGCTTTGAGGAGGCAGCAACAAGCAGCCTAGCGGCTACCCTGATCAGTTTGCCAGGTGTCCTCAGATCACACCAGCTGATCTGAGGACAGGGCTTGGGGAGCATCTAATCAGCTGCATAATGCAAGCTCTGTGGGTGGGTGTGTGTGTATAAGCAGTAAATGTGCGCTCTGTCCGTGCTCGCTGCAATGACAAACTGCAGTGGGTGTGACCTTGCAGCACATACACTGAGCAGCAGCACTGAGTTAGTTTATACTATAGCCGGGCGCTCCCACTCACACACACAGCGTGGGCTTATATATTCCTGAGACGCTGTAACATGTCAGAGCAGGTCCTTTCTTACAGCACTCAAGGTGAGACTGATGTGATGACACACTGGGTTCATACTCTATAATACTGTAGCACAGCAGTACAGGTGCAGAGGAACAGGTAGGAGCTGAATTTCTTGCTCACCAGCAGCCACATAAATGGCAGGTGGCAATCCAGGTGAATCACACACTGCACAGGACTGACTAGGGTCCGTCCCAAAGTCCCTATATAGTGCACCAGAACCCATAGGGACATTTGGGACACAGCCCTAGCTTAGTTATGACATTAACGTCTTCTGGAAAGTATTAATTTCCTTTCCCAATTGGTCATTGTGCAATTTGTGTGTGAGTCTGGTCGGCGGTGTAAGGCCCCTCCTGACACTGTCAGCAGAATGTAAGCTCACAGGCAGGGCAGGAGCATGAACACAATCGTGTGCTACACACACACACACAGAAAACGCTGCACAAGAGCAGCACAGAGGACATTTCCATGGCATGATAAGATAGAGATAAGAGCTTCCATTTTATAGAGCGTAACACTGACTCCCTCTTAATGCTGTCATTCCTGACTTATGTTCTGATTTCCTCTAACCATTCGTTCATGTGAAGATAATGTTTCCCGTAACCACCATTAGAAGCCATTTAAAAAGCCACTCAATGTAAGTTAGCATCTATTCTGAGAGGCGACCGAAGGCATGCTAAGACAGCGGTAAGCTAAATACCACAGTCTAATGACTTGCTCTACATCCAGTCCCTTCAGAAAGTATTCACACACCCTGACTTTTTCCACATTTTGTTATGTTAACGTTACAGCCTGAATTTAAAATGGTTTACATTTAGATATTCTGTCACTGGCCTACACACAATACCCCATAATGTCAAAGTGGAATTATGTTTATTTTTTTATTTTTTATACAAATCCATTAAAATTGAAATGCTGTAGGTATTCAACCCCTTTGTTATGGCAAGCCTAAATAAGATCAGGAGTAAAACTGTGCATCACATTATAAGTTGCATGGATTCACTCTGTGTGCAATAATAGTGTTTAACATGATATACAAATATTCCAAAACATGCAACATGTTTGCAATAAGGCACTAAAGTAAAACAGCAAAAATATATGTTACAAAGAAATGTACTTTTTTCCTGAATACAAAGCGTTATGTTTGGGGCAAATCCAACAACACATCCTTGAGCGCCACTCTTCATATTTTCAAGCATGGTGGTGGCTGTATCATGTTATGGGCATGCTTGTCATCGACAAGGACTAGTGAGTTTTGTATGATAAAAATAAACGGAATAGAGCTAAGTTCAGGCAAAATCCTAGAGGAATACCTGGTTCAGTCTGCTTTCTAATAGACACTGGGAGACAAATTCACCTTTCAGCAGAACAATAACCTAAAATACAAGGTCAAATATACAATGGAGTTGCTTACCAAGACGACATTGCATGTTCCTGGGGGCTAAGCTAGAGTTTTGACTTAAATCTGCTTGAAAATCTATGGCAAGACTTGAAAATGTCTGTCTAGCAATGATCAACAACCAACTTGACAGAGCTTGGAGAATTTAGAAGATAATGTGCAAATATTGTACACATCCAGCTGTGCAAAGCTCTTAGAGACTTACCCAGAAAGACACTGATTGTTGCCAAAGGTGATTCTAACATGTATTGACTCAGGGGTAAATACTTATCTAATCAAGATGTGAGTTTTTCATTTTTACAAACGTTCACATTTTTCTTCCACCTTGACAGAGTATTTAATGTATATCGTTGACAAAAGAAATGACACATTTTTTATCCCACTTTGTAACAACAAAGTCTGGAAAAAGTAAAGGGGAGTGAATACTTTCGAGAAGGCACTGTACATAGACACAGGTCTCAGCCATAGAAATAGAATGTAGCCTAATTGTTCTAGTCATTCTATTTCTATGGTCACAGCGCCTGTTAGTTCCACCCCACATCATGGCTTTTCTGACTGTTGCCATGCCATCGTTGAAACAGCACTCACAGAAGAGTGTGACCCTGGTTTTAAGGAGAAACGGACCTCAAACTGTGGGACTGGCAAGCGAACAGTCCTGTCTAGCTGATATATGCACATGCCTCATGGTTGTAATTTAGACACCAGTTCATCTGTACCAGGATGCAGCTTTAGTTATTGTGTGTGTGTGTGTGTGTGTGTGTGTGTGTGTGTGTGTGTGTGTGTGTGTGTGTGTGTGTGTGTGTGTGTGTGTGTGTGTGTGTGTGTGTGTGTGTGTGTGTGTGTGTGTGTGTGTGTGTGTGTGTGTGTGTGTGTGTGTGTGTGTGTGTGTGTGTGTGTGTGTGTGTGTGTGTGCCGACGGGTCGAGGCTTTTGACTGGATGTGACCCTTCCTGCTTTATTTAGTCGAATGACTGGGAGGAAGGTTGCAGCCAAAGACAATAAGAACAAAATGAACTCAAATGAGTGAGGGAGGGAAGTGCTACGGGGAAGTGATCCGAATTTAGATGTGTTCTACAAGCCGGATGTTCTATTGTCCTCCTCCCTAAATACTCTAACTCAGCACCACCATCTCCACCAACACTACTACTACACTCTTGTCAATGCCAAATCCTACGGAGTTTGGGGGTGCAAGACAGCAGAAATAGATCTGGGACCAGGCTAGTACAGAACATAGGCTCACCTTACAACTACAACTTCAGGAAATACCTGAGGAGACTGATGGCAGCACTGGAATTTTTGCATTTCAAAATCTGATTAAATGGAACCTCCAGCGGTAGATAAATCTCCTGATATCCTGGGTGTGACAGTTAGTTCCTGTGTAGTCATATCGCCGTAGAAACTGTGGAACGATCCACTACAGTGTTTAGTTTAAATGCTGGACAGCTGCCAGGATCGTTTTATTACCATGGCAACAATAAAATCCAATAACTGAATAAAAACCTCTTCCATCCGGCCTCTGGTTGTCCCATGATGATACCACAAAAAGGTCAGCAGTTAGCTAGTTATCAGATGTAACAGCTAACACTGTTGTTGAACACAAAGATTGAGATTAGGCTTAGATATGGTAACCTACAGGCCAACGATCATCAACTAGATTCAGCCACGGGCCAATTTATTTATTTGATCGGATGATCAGGTGGCCAAAACATAATTACAAATAATTTGTAGACTGCAAATTGACCACAAGAAGCCCTAACATATATGTTTGAGTAAAACATTTTAATTCAAACCTTGCTTACATTAGTATACAATCATATATATTATGCATGGGAATACTTTTTGAACAGATTTGCTAAATTAAAATCACTTGGAGCTGATGACAGTTGGGAAACCCTGCTGTAGGCAGTATGTCCCATAGTTTAATTTCCAGGCTAAATAACATTGAGGACCTCTGGCATCAAAATTGTCAATTGAAACCAAATAGAAGCCAAACTCTTCTAGGCAACAATGGCATGAGAAATATGCTGTGTTAAACCATTCAGGTTGCAGAGCTGAGAGAGAGTTGAGAACTTCACCATCATTGCCCATCTTCACAATCCTCCTGATCTAATGCTATCCTACATCAGTATCTACAGTAGGCCACAGATTTCCACCCATATTCCACAAAAATAACAGAATAAAGTGTTTTATTAAACCCATTGATCATGACAAGGACTCGACTAATTCAGTCAGAGAAATAAAAGAAGGTAGCTAATATCGCCAAAACGAACTTGACTGTTGTGGTGGTGAAATGTTTTGGTCGTTTGTAACTAGTAGCTACTCTGTCTGGACTGGAGTCTAGGGCCCTATTCCATCCTCAGTGGAGGGAGGCTGAGGCTCAGGCCAGTGCTTGCTTACTTCACAAATGGCACCCTATTCCTTACATAGCGCACAGCTTTTGACAATAGCACAGAATAGTGCACTATGTAGGGAATAGGATGTAATTTGGGATGCAGCGGTAACAGTAACTAACTACATTGTATTAAGAGACCAGAGCATCCTAGCCGACTCATACAATTCCAGTAGAGGTCGACCGATTAATTAGGGCCGATTTCAAGTTTTCATAACAATCGGAAATCTGTATTTTTGGTCGCCGATTTTTATTTATTTATATCTATATATATTTTATATATACCTTTATTTAACTAGACAAGTCAGTTAAGAACACATTCTTATTTTCAATGACGGCCTAGGAACGGTGGGTTAACTGCCTCGTTCAGGGGCAGAACGACAGATTTTCATTTTGTTAGCTCGGGGGATCCAATCTTGCAACCTTACAGTTAACTAGTCCAACGCAATAACGACCTGCCTCTCTCTCGTTGCACTCCACAAGGAGGCTGCCTGTTACACGAATGCAGTAAGCCAAGGTAAGTTGCTAGCTAGCATTAAACTTATCTTATAAAAAACAATCAATCATAATCACTAGTTCACTACACACGGTTGATGATATTACTAGATATTTTCTAGCGTGTCCTGCATTGCATATAATCTGACTGAGCATACAAGCATCTGACTGAGCGGTGGTAGGCAGAAGCAGGCACGGAAACATTCATTCAAACAGCACTTTCGTGCATTTTGCCAGCAGCTCTTCGTTGTGCGTCAAGCATTGCGCTGTTTATGACTTCAAGCCTATCAACTCCCGAGATGAGGCTGGTGTAACTGAAGTGAAATGGCTAGCTTGTTAGCGCGCGCTAATAGCGTTTCAAAAGTCACTCACTCTGAACCTTGGGGTGGTTGTTTCCCTTGATCTGCATGGGTAACGCTGCTTCGATGTGGTGGCTGTTGTCGTTGTGTTGCTGGTTTGAGCCCAGGGAGGAGCGAGGAGAGGGGCGGAAGCTATACTGTTACACTGGCAATACTAAAGTGCCTATAAGAACATAGTCAAAGGTTAATGAAATACAAATGGTATAGAGGGAATTAGTCCTATAATTCCTATAATAACTACAACCTAAAACTTCTTACCTGGGAATATTGAAGACTCATGTTAAAAGGAACCACCAGCTTTCATATGTTCTCATGTTCTGAGCAAGGAACTGAAACGTTGCACTTTTACTTTCTTCTCCAACACTTTGTTTTTGTAGTATTTAAACCAAATTGAAAATGTTTCATTATTTATTTGAGGCTAAATTGATTTTATTGATGTAATATATTAAGTTAAAATAAGTGTTCATTCAGTATTGTTGTAATTGTCATTGTCATGAATTAATTAAACAATCTGGCCGATTAAATCTGTATCGTCTTTTTTGGTCCTCCAATAATCGGTATCGGCGTTGAAGAATCATAATCGGTCGACCTCTAATTTCCATCTTAAGTGTATTAATAATTGTTCATCCTTGCAGCCCTCTGTACCCATAAATCACCAGCCCCATACAATGCGGGAGAGGAAAGGAGATGGGACGGGTGAACTAGTCTGTATCCCAAATAGCCCACCCTATGGGCCGAGGTCAAAAGTAGTGCACTAGAAGGGTCTCCCGAGTGGCGCAGCAGTCTAAGGCGTCACTACAGACCCGGGTTCAATCCCAGGCTGTTCTAACCCGGCCGTGACTGGGAGACCTATGAGGCGGCGCACAATTGGCCCAACGTCGTCCAGGTTAGGGGAGGGTTTGGCCGGCCTGGATGTCCTTGTCCCATCGCGCTCTAGCTACTCCTTGTGACAGGCCAGGTGCATGCACGCTGACTCCGGTCACCAGCTGTACAGTGTTTCCTCCTACACATTGGTGTGGCTGGCTTCCGGGTTAAGTGAGCAGTGTGTCAAGAAGCATTGTGGCTTGGCAGGGCTGTGTTTCAGAAGAAGCATTGCGTCGACCTCCACCTCTCCTGAGTTCGTAACGGGAGTTGCAGCGATGGGACAAGACCGTAACTAGCAATTGGGTATTAGGAAATTGAGGAGAAAAAGGGGTAAAACAAATACAAAAATGTAATAAAGAAAAGGGAATATGTTGGCATTTGGGAGAAATACATAATACAGTAGGATGCCATCGTTAACTATAATGAACAAAAATATAAAACTCTGAAGAGTGTACCATGAGCTGAAATAAAATATTCCAGAAATGTTTCATATGCACAAAAAGCTAATTTCCTCTAAAATGTTGTGCGCAAATTTGTTTACATCCCTGCTGTGAGCATTTCTTCCTTGTCAAAATAACCCATCCACCTGACAGGTGTGGCATATCAACAAGCTGATTAATACACAGGTGCACCTTGTGTTGGGGACAATAAAAGGCCACTCTAAAATTGTCTGTAATAAAGCCCTTTTGTGGGGGAAAACTAATTCTGATTGGCTGGGCCTGGCTTCCAAGTGACTGATTTCCTATGAACTTTAACCCAGAAGGCTAGGGTTTAAACAATTATACTGTAAACTTTGATGACAAGCTTAGGTAGATACTCTAGACAAGACACATAACTGCTCCTCTCTTCTCTGGGGCTGAGTGAGCACACTGGCTCATCCCATATGGCACCCTATTCCCTATATAGTGCACTACCTCCATGCAGAGAGAGGCATTTGGACCAGGAGTAAAAGAGTGAAGGATAAACTCATAGACATCAAGCCCAGTTGGCAGAGCAGAGTCTGTCAGTGGACGTAAGGTTCCATCAAGAATGTGTACACCTACAGCAAACAGACAGTAAGAAGCAGCTCCCCTGGTACTCGAGAAGACTTAGCAGAATGAGGGATGGAGGGAGGAGAGGAGGCATGGCAACTGGGGGCTAACACTGCTACTGCACTGACTAGAGGACAGCAGAGAAGGCAATCATTAACATGAACTCCTTCTCTCTCCCTCTCTACCTCCCTCCTCTCTCGATCCTCCTCTTCTAGTGCTGACTGGATTGCAGCCAGGCTGACTGGATTGATTGCCACACAGCATACCTGAGCAGAACCGGGCTAATTATGAGAGGAAGGAACAGCGACATAGGTATTGGAATCCATAATGACAAGTTTGACAAGCTGATCGTGTTACCTAGGGTCACAAGAACACCTCGCGGAGAGAACATTCATTAAGTGTGTAGTTGGAGCATGTGTCGATACAGATAGGATGAAAAAAGGCAGTGATGCTCTCGGATCAGCTTTCTCCATTCAAATCCTACCGTAACATTAGTATTATTCCACAATTGTAACGACCGATCAGCACCTAGACATACATTTTCACCTACAGTTGAAGTCGGAAGTTTACATACACCTTAGCCAAATACATTTCAACTCAGTTTTTCACAATTCCTGACATTTAATCCTAGTAAAAATCCCGTTTTAGGTCAGTTAAGATCACCACTTTATTTTAAGAATGTGAAATGTCAGAATAATAGTAGAGAGAATGATTTATTTCAGCTTTTAATTCTTTCATCACATTCCCAGTGGGTCAGAAGTTTACATTTGTGTTTGGTAGCATTGCCTTCAAATTGTTTAACTTTGGTTAAACGTATCGGGTAGCCTTCCACAAGCTTTCCACAATAAGTTGGGTAAATTTTGGCCCATTCCTCCTGACAAAGCTGTAACGGAGTCAGGTTTGTAAGGCCTCCTTGCTTGCACACGCTTTTTCAGTTCTGCCCACAAATTTTCTATAGGGTTGAGGTCGGGGCTTTGTGATGGCCACTCCAATACCTTGACTTTGTTGTCCTTAAGCCATTTTGCCACAACTTTGGAAGTATGCTTGGGGTCATTGTCCATTTGGAAAACCCATTACCGACCAAGCTTTAACTTCCTGACTGATGACTTGAGATGTTGCTAAAATATATTGACCTAATTTCCCCCCCTCATGATGCCATCTATTTTGTGAAGTGCACCAGTCCCTCCTGCAGCAAAGCACCCCCACAACATGATGCTGCCACCCCCGTGCTTCACAGGTTGGGATGGTGTTCTTCGATTTGCAAGCCGCCCCCTTTTTCCTCCAAACATAACAATGGTCATTATGGCCAAACAGTTCTATTTTTGTTTCATCAGACCAGAAGACATTTCTCCAAAAAGTATGATCTTTGTCCCCGTGTGCAGTTGCAGCCTTGAGGTTGAAGGAATTGTCCATAGAGCTCCGAGACAGAATTGTGTTGAGATACTAACATTGAAGGTCCCCAAGAACACAGTGGCCTCCATCATTCTTAAGTGGAAGAAGTTTGGAACCACCAAGACTCTTTCTAGAGCTGGTCGCCCGGCCAAACTAAGCAATCGGGGTAGAAGGGCCTTGGACAGGGAGGTGACCAAGAACCTGATGGTCACTCTGACAAAGCTCCAGAGTTCCTCTGTGGAGATGGGAGAACCTTCCAGAAGGACAACCATCTCTGCAGCACGCCACCAATCAGGCCTTTATGGTACAGTGACCAGACAGAAGCCACTCCTTAGTAAAAGGCACATGACAGCCCATTTGGAATTTGCCAAAAGCACCCAAAGGACTCTCAGGCCATGACAAACAAGATTCTCTGGTCTGATGAAACCAAGATTGAACTCTTCGGCCTGAAAGCCAAGAGTCACGTTTGGAGCAAACCTGGCACCATCCCTACGGTGGAAGCATCATGCTGTGGGGATGTTTGTCAGCGGCAGGGACTGGGAGACTTGTTAGGGTCGAGGGAAAGATGAACGGAGCAAAGTACAGAGAGATCCTTGATGAAAACCTGCTCCAGAACACTCAGGACCTTAGATTTTGCTGGGTTTATAGTTTATATATCTGTGCATGTGACAGTAAATGAGAAAGATGTACATCACTGTTCCACTTTCCCTACAACCCCCTGCCCCCTTCCCTTTTGTTTCCTCTCGCTCTCGTTCTCTTCTCTCACCAGGGACAGCAGCAGCAGAGCAAAGCTACATTAGTTGCCTTATTGTAAAAGATTAACAGCTGCAAGGCCCATTAAAAATCCTGGCCTGAATATAATAAGATAAATGTGATGGATTATGCCAGCAACAAAAACAGGCTTGTAATAAGAATTCAGTTTAAAGTTGAACTAATAGGAACACAGTGTATATGATAAGGCTGTGCTGATATTCTACTCTTAAAAATGTACTTTTTCAGGCTTTGATGACATCAGCCAAAGATATTGATGGTGATGACACATTGGAATGACTTTCCAATCAACAGCTAGCTAGCTACATTCTTTTAATTCCTTAAACTTTTTCAATACTTTTCGTTTTTGCTGGCAGCCTAGAAAATGTTTCTGAAAAGTACCAAGTATATGCTCACACACACGCACAGGCTAATCACGCCATGAGTGTTAGAGAGGCTTAACACAATGATCCGCTCATTCAAACACTTCACTCCTGCAGTCCTGAGAAGTATTAATACCTACGGTGTAGTAGCTACGCTGGTTAACGCTGTCATACTAACGACGTTGTGATGTGGGGAGGACTACAAACCAAGCCACTATGCCAGCGCCGATCAACTGCCAGCCTAGAGCCATGAAAACTGTTACATAAACAAGAAGTAATGTCCTATGGTGTGTCAGTAGTGCATTACACAGGGTAATTTGACCCTGGTTACCATACCAACAGTTAAGTGTTGATAAACAGAAAAGAGGAACTCTTTTGAGCTCCTTGCTATGGGGTGGGTAGGGCTGGCTGATGGTTGATGGAACCAGTACAGTGTTTAGGGCCTGTTGGCAGAGAGTGTTCTGTTCAGGCTGTGTTGTGTTGTTCTTCCATTGTGAGGCTGATGTGACATGACTGCCAGCAGAAGAGGAAGGGGAGGGCCACCCCTGGTGCCTATGGTGGGCACTCACTAGGGAGGGTCGGTGGCACTGGCAGGCAGCTCCGAAAAGAACAGGGTCATGTTGCGTAGTGAGAAAACGTTTGGAATCAGAGTGAAACAGGACGGCACTACCTAAGCTTTTCCAATAAGAATACAGATTTTTGTTTTGCGTTGCAAACACTGTGTTCTACTGAACAAGACCCAGGCCTGCTGTTATACACAGACCCCAAAACACTGGGGCCTCCTAGGGCCAGCACCAGGCTAGAAGAGGTGGAGGAGGAAGAGCTGGAGGAGGAAGTAGAAAAGGAAGAGGAAGAAGAAAGAAGAGCAAAAGGCGTAGGATGAAGAAGAGTGCTGAACACCACCCAGCCCAGCCTGCTTGCAGCCACAGCTTGAGAAGAACAGGACCTGATGTGTGTCGAGTCGACAGCTCTGTCATATCCAACTCACTCAAGCTCCCTCTGTGACATCCTCTGGCCCCAGACTGAGGGGAGAGAGCAGAGCAGAGCAAGCTGCCAAAGGGAATAACAGGACTTTTGTCTTGTTCAACATGGACCGCTAAGCGTTTGCCCCGTCCGTGGAGACCTTGAAAAAACAGGCTGTCACATCATCACTAAATTCCCCAGTTGCAGCTGGCCTCCAGCAAGGTGCTTGAGTCACAACGGTCAGGGGAGTGGAGCAGGAAGAGTAGAACACAACATCAGCACAGCAGAGGTCAGACCCTCAGTTCCAGTATTGCTGTAGAAAGAGAAGAGCGTGTCCCAAAGTCCCATGCATAACTGATTGTTGTTTGTGTGAACTGACGAATCATTCAGTCGGTCTGGAGGGACACAGGTCCCCATTGTCATGGGTGGGGGGTAAGTGAGTCATAGTTCATCTGACTGGAGGGGAGAGAGCCAGGCAGGTGGTAGTTAGAGGCACATCACAGGGCATGCCCCAGAGGCTGCTAGCTGGAGCACAGGGCCTGCCATGTCATGCTCAACCCCACAAGGCAAAGTCATGCCCCAGTAGTACACAGCACAGGGCCACGGGGCCTGCAATGACGCCCATCCACCGCGAAGCTACTGCTCGAGCTGGATTGAAAGGAGGCCTGACTAATACTGTACATCTGATCATGGCCCTACTACTGCGCCTCCCTCCCCACAGCTCTGAGCTCTCCCCCTGGGCCTGGCTCACTGAGGCCCTGGCTAAAAGCTCCTGTCTGGATCGACCTTAACAAATCACCTGAACAACAGACTGTGACTGACCTCAGGGCAATATACACACACATACACAGATGGAGACAGAGAGCGAAAGAGATGGCAACACTTCAATGCAGTATCACAGCTCACCAGAGATGACACTTCAAAAGAACAAGGCAAAGATGATTAATTATGGCCGCTACTGTTACTGTCGCAGTACCACCTTATCCCTCCCTCTCAACTTCCGACACTCAGAAAAAGACCAACAAAACAAAGGTAATAAATACATACAAACAAACCTAGATAAGAAAAGAAGAGGCCTAATCAAAGTTAGAATACGTCAACAAATCTTTTACTTTTTCCTACTAATATTGACTGTAGTACAGTGAGTATTCTCAAGAGCCGTTTCCTCGTCTTGGTTGACATTGAAGGCTAGCGCGAGTAACTCAAACTAGCATGGCTGGCGCCTGACAATCATTGGCCCATTGAGGAGCAGAGTAATCCCTGAGACTGAGGAGAATGATAAACAGCAGTCGCCACCCCCACCCTCCCAATCTTCAGATCCAGGGGCTAAACACGCACACGCACTGCTGGGAAAGAGCTGACGGATGCTTTTCCACTCAGCATAAAGTCACTTTGAATGCTGAAAAAGCTCATAGTTATTGTAACTGCATCCCCACTGAGTTGGTTTGAGTCCTCTCTCTGCTCCCCCTCTTTCCTGGTAAGTACAGCAGCAGTGGTCCGATTGGAAAACCAACTCATCAGGACACATACTAAGGGTTGAGGGCTTAATATGCAGGCTGATACAGAAGTGTTAACCAGGTCAGTATTGCAAAAGATCATTTGGTCTCAGTTACTTGTGTCTAACAAATGTATACTGAACAAAAATATAAACGCAACATGTAAAGTGTTGGTCCCATGTTTCATGAGCTGAAATAAAACATCCCAGAAATTTTCCATACACACAATCTTTTACATATCAAATTTTGTGCACAAATGTCACCATCCACCTGACAGGTGTTGCATATCAATTCTATCTGATTAAACAGACCGCTCATTACACAGGTGCACCTTGTTCTGGGGATATTAAAAGGCCACTAAAATGTGCAGTTTGGTCACAACACAATGCCACAGATGTCTCAAGTCTTGAGGGAGGATGTAATTGGCATGCTGACTGCAGGAATGTCCAACAGAGCTGTTGCCAGAGAATGTCATGTTAATTTCTCTACCAAAAGACGCCTCCAATGTCATTTTAGAGAATTTAGCAGTACGTCCACCGGCCTTACAACCGCAGACCACGTGTAACCATGCCAGCCCAGGACCTCCACATCAGGCTTCTTCACCTGTGGGATCATTGGAGACCAGCCACCTGGAGAGCTGATGAAACTGTGGGTTTGCACAACCAAATAATTTCTGCACAAACTGTCAGAAACCATCTCAGGGAAGCTAATCCGTGTGCTCATCATCCTCACCAGGGTCTTGACCTGACTGCAGTTCGGCGTCGTAACCGACTTCAGTAGGCAAATGCTCACCTCCAATGGCCACTGGCACATTGGAGAAATGTGCGTTTCACGGACAAATCAACTGTATAGGACAGATGGCAGAAAGTGTGTATGGTGTTGTGTGGGTGAGCGGTTTCCTGATACCAACGTTGTGAACAGAGTGGCCCATGGTGGCGGTGGGGTTACGGTATAGGCAGACATAAACTACGGACAACAAACACAATTGCATTTTACCTATGGCAATTTGAACGCACAGAGTTACCGTGACGAGATTCTGAGGATAATTGTCATGCCATTCATCCGCCGGCATCACCTCATGTTTCAGGATGATAATGCACTGCCCCACGTTGCAAGGATCTGTCCACAATTTCTGGAAGCTGAAAATGTCCCAGTTCTTCCAGACATGTCACCCATTGAGCGTATTTGTGATACTCTAGATCGACGTGTACAACAGTTTGTTCCCGTTCCCGCAACTTCGCACAGCCATTGAAAAGGAGTAGGAAAACATTCCACAGGCCACAATCAACAGCCTGATCAACTATGCGAACGAGATGCATGTCGCGCTGCATGAGGCAAATGGTGGTCACACCAGATACTGACTGGTTTTCTGATCCTTGTTTTTAAGGTATCTGTGACCAACAGATGCATATCTGTATTCCCAGTCATGTAAAATCCATAGATTAGAGCCTAATGAATGTATTTAAATTGATTGATTTCTTATATGAACTGTAAACTCAGTACAACCTTTGAAATTGTTGAATGTTGCTTTTATATTTTGTTCAGTGTAGCTAGGAGTAAATACTGGTTAGCTCATAGAATACCAATGCATTAATCTCATTTAACTACTGTATAGCCTACATTTTATGTACACAAATGTCACTCAGAGATGACAGTCGTCCCTTATTGTGACCCCCTCATCCATCTGGCGTGGGTTAACTTGACTGTTGACTTTCTCTGTGATCCAGTGAGATGGCTTTATCTGCCCATAGCTGTTTGTGAACATCACAGGCCTCCATTACCACTAATGGGAAAAGTGCATCAAGGGAGCAGGCTACTCCTTCCTTACTATTGTGAATCCCTGGGGAAACAAATCTCTCTCTCGTACCAGTACTAGTACCAGTCAAAAGTTTGGACACCTACTCATTCAAGGGTTTTTCTTTATTTTTACCATTTCCCACTCTTTGCCTTGATGACAGCTTTGCACACTCTTGGCATTCTCTCAACCAGCTTCACTTTGAATGCTTTTCCAACAGTCTTGAAGGAGTTCCCACATATGCTGAGCACTTGTTGGCTGTTTTTCCGTCACTCTGCGGTCCAACTCATCCCAAACCATCTCAATTGGATTGAGGGCAGGTGATTGTGGAGGCCAGGTCATCTAATGCAGCACTCATCACTCTCCTTCTTGGTCAAATAGCTCTTACACAGCCAGGAGGTCATTGTACTGTTGAAAAACAAATGATAGTGGGACTAAGCGCAAACCAGATGGGATGGCGTTTCGCTACAGAATGCTGTGGTAGCCATGCTGGTTAAATGTGCATTGAATTCTAAATAAATCACCACATTGTCACCAGCAAAGCACCACCACACCTCCTCCTCCACGCTTCACAGTGGGAACCACCCATCCAGAGATCATCCGTTCACCTACTCTGCATCTCACAAAGACACGGCTGCATCTCACAGACACGGCGGTTGGAACCAAAAATCTCCAATTTGTACTCCAATTTTCACCGGTCTAATCTCCACTGCTTGTGTTTCTTGGCCCAAGCAAGTCTCTTCTTCTCATTGGTGTCCTTTAGTAGTGGTTTCTTTGCAGCAATTTGACTATGATTCACACAGTCTCCTCTGAACAGTTGATGTTGAGATGTGTCTGTTACTTGAACTCTGAAGCATGTATCTGGGTTTCTGAGGCTGGTAACTCTAATGAACTTATCCTCTGCAGCAGAGGTAACTCTGGGTCTTCCTTTCCTGTGGCGGTCCTCGTGAGAGCCAGTTTGATGGTTTTTGCGACTGTACATTAAGAAACTTTCAATGTTCTGGACATTTTCCAGATTGACTGACCTTCATCTCTTAAAGTAATGATGGACTGTTGTTTCTCTTTGCTTATTTGAGCTGTTCTTGCAATAATATGGACGTGGTCTTTTACCAAATAGGGCTATCTTCTGTATACCACCCTTACCTTGTCACAACACAACTGATTGGCTCAAACACATTAAGGAAAGAAATTTCACAGATTAACAAGGCACAACTGTTAATTGAAATGCATTCCAGGTGACTACCTCATGAAGCTGGCTGAGGAGAATCCAAGCGTGTGCAAATCTGTCATCAAGGCAAAGGGTGGCTACTCAAATATAAAATATATTTTAATTTGTTTAACACTTTCTTGGTTACTACATGATTCCATATGTGTTATTTCATAGTTTTGATGTCTTCACAATAGTTCTACAATGTAGAAAATAGTAAAAAAGTAAGAAAAACCCTGGAATGAGTAGGTGCTTCCACATTTTTGACTGGAACTGTATATATAACCCAAGATTAGCTACTAGTCAGCATGCCAGTGTGAACATGCTTCTTTACACAGCACGTCATTAATTATTTCATTTTCTTTCCTCCATTTTGTGATGTGGAGAGATGAGAGGGCCCATAGCAACAGGGGAGAGAAAGGGTGAGAGAGAGGAGAGATGCCGAGAGAAAATGGGCTGCCATGGGTGTCTGTTAATTGAATGTGATTGCTTATTTTCTTTCAGCATTCTTCAGGCTCTTGATGAAACCAGCCACTCTCTTCCTGCACTCTGCAGTTGTATGTTATGTTCAGTGATCCGATGTTAGTCTGCCACCTATTATAACTATTTCATTAGCGCAGGACTTCCAGTCCAGTGGAAACCAAGGTCCCCAGAGCTAAATTCAGGCCCTGTCTGAGTCTCATCACAATTGTCATAAGAAACCAACAGAAGACAAACTCTTTTGGCCACAAACTAGGCTACTCGTACCCGTGTGAAATTCACCACCATGTTGGTTTGTTTGAGACCGTCTACTAAACTACTCACTCACTGGGTATTGATTAGTAGGCCTACCAGTCAATGTTTCCATTGAATATGGTGGTCAGCTACAAAGCATGGTAAAGGGAAGTAGGGGGGCACGATGCCCCTGAAAGTAATAGCAGGCAGTTTCCAATGACTACTACTTGAATTAATTCAGACTTTTACTCTATTCCACTGACTTCAAAGCAAACAAAAATAATCATCTTTTTTACCCAGTTTGGGTTAACATACGCTCTGAGATTACATTCAACCCCCGAAAATTAATGGAAAACCACTTTCTTATATCTATGAAAAAAACAAATGCTGCATGGCGGGTTCACTAAGCTCAGAGAGGATATCGTTTCCAGTTCCAGACACTACTGTGAACTGCAGATTTACAAATCAGATATCATAACCAATACCCTAGAGGGAGAATTCTGCTGCTGCCTTCAAAATATTGCCCTCTCTCGCATTAGGCTAAGTGCTTAGACAATAATGGCCAATGAGATTTCCAAATGCATCAACATCAAATTCCATTTAATCATTCACCATGCTCAGTCGCTCGCCCTCCCCTCTTCTACCCCCCTTGAAATGCAATTTATTACTGAGGAAAAAGGACAAGTTTAACGAAAACCGCGATTGAGTGTGTAAGCAGTTAGCAGAGTCTTCTTTCCCCAGACATTGCTTGCAGCTGGTGACTGATACACCTTGCAGATATGAAGGCGGGTCAAGACCTTTGTTTCATTGCAAAGGGAAACAATATTGCTACAATGCTACATTTGACAACTAAAGGATTATGAACAAATGTAGCTGGGCATCTCAGTGAATAAGCTTGTTTAAAACTCATGGACCAAATTAATGAATCACTAGACTAACCCTTAACATTATATGAGATCCAACAATTAAAAGGATCAAGTGAGCTACGTAAGCGCTTCAGAAGATCTTAAGCAAGGTTAAGTCGATACAAACAGGAGGGGACCCTTAAAAAGAACTACACCATAGCTCTAATAAATTCATCCTCTCTTCTTCCTGGAATTCAGTGGTTTATAATGCAATAACGGCAGTCTTTCCCCTAGGATTTTTGAAGCAGTGGTGGGTTGATGGCTTTGGTCATCCTGGGGCATACCTTTATACATCTATTAATAGGGTTGGCTACACTTCCAGGATTACAAGCTAGTTACACCCGCAATAACATCTGCTAAATATGTGTATGGGACCAATACAATTTGATTTAGCTAGCTAGTTACCTTGGAGGTTTCTCTGAGGATCGGATGTTGTAACTTGTCTCTGATCTTAAAAGCACGTATCGGTAGAATAAAAAAAAATCTCTCTCTATATGTATATATTAGATTTTTTTGCGTCTATTTTTTTCAGTGGCGACTGATTTAACAGTGGTGGTGTGCCGCTGCTAAATAAATATAGTGGAAACACTGAACAATAACCAAAACCCCAACGATGGTCCGTCATAAAGGTCATGCCAGTCTGTTGGGGCAGAGGAGTTATCATATTATCATAGAACTGAACTCCCAAGAACTGTCAGCTAGTAGTGAAAAGGCAGCAGGAATAAATCCCACATTTTGTTAGCAGCGGCCACAAAAAGCTCAAGTGAATTCCGATCAAATAGCAAAAGATACAGTACTTGGGGTTGCCTACGATCAAGAGAGAAATGGAAGGCACGCCCATATACACTACTACAGCGTCATGCTCACACACTCAAAAAGCAACAACAACCCAACCCAAGCCGTTCTCCAGAGATGAGGGAGAACTGATAAAAAGTAACCTACCAGTGCGTTCAATGTAGTCCACACACTTCTCAATGAACAAGGGGATTGGCCGGTCCGGGGTGACCAGGTTCTGCAGGGGAACACCAAAGTAGTTGCTGTCCCAGTTCCTTCGTGTGGGTGGGTACAAAGGCTTTGGGGGCTTGGATTTTGGCTGTGAATAACACAAAAACACAGTGAAAGACAATATTACAGCATCGTTTTCAAGACAGAGAAAAAAGTAAATCCTTTGAATGTCAATTCTTCAAGAGTTGTCATCCCCCACAAGTGTAAAACACCTTGCAAAAAATAATATTTTGTTCTTTGTTCAATGTTCTGTTGCCTGGTTATCAAAGGAAGCAAAATGTTCAAACAATGAGAATATTCTTCATGGCAGTAGTGCTACTGTACTGTCACCGATTCATGATTGTAATATATGAAGTTTGGCTTTTAGTCAAAACATTTTTGTATGATAGATTGCCCTGTTATATGCAAACAAAATCATTTACAAAATGAAGAATGAAACAAGCTCTTTGAAACGTAATTGTGATGCTTTAACTACTGTATTTTTGTGAAAATATAAGGTTTGTGAGAATATAGTTTAACAGGCCAATCTCTCCCTTATGTCCCAAATGTCACCCTATTCCCTATATATTGCACTACTTCTGGCCAGAGTCCATAGGGCTTTGGTCAAAAGTTGTGCACTAAATTTGGAATAGGGTGCCATTTTGGACATACCTGCTGTCCACTGATTCATGCCTCAGTGCACTTCCTCCAAGCCCTGGGAACCCTGCCTGCCTCCAAATGCCTTTAACATCTGGCCAACTGTAGCCAGACCAGACTACAATACAGTGGGATGCCCAGATATTCTTCAACTGCATAAATCTCCTATCACTCCTCAACTATGACAACAGAAGGGGCTACCTGCAATATGGCGGTCATATTTAACCGTGATTATGTTGTCACTGCTTGTGTTGTAGCTTGTCTTAACTGCTGAGGAATGGGAGTGCATGTTTGGCAAGGAATATGTGATGTTGCAATATTGAACAGAAATTGCAAGTCACGTTTGCTCTCAGTGTGATAGATAAAACATCGACTTGCTTCACAGTGCAGACGATTCTGAATCTCTTTCATAGTAATCATGTGTAGTGCTTCAGATCACCGTATTGTATGACCAGCTGTTAAGACAATGTACAATTACATATAACATGTACAATAGCTTTGATTTCTCTTTACAGTATTAGGCCTATCTAAAACAACATTTTAAAACATGATATAAGAAACGATTACACAGAAGATGAAGAATCAGAACACTTACCTTTTTGGGTTCCTTTGTCTTTGGCGTTTTCTTCTTTTTCTTCTTCATGTCATCCTGCTCTGGATCGGAGGTGATGGCAGGGTTGTCTATCCCTCCCTTCCAGGGGTCAGCAGGGGAGAGCAGGGGGTCCTCCTCACTGCCCCGATGGGCCCTGCCCTTCTTCTTCTTCTGCATGGCCGGCCCAGACTCATCGTCGCTGACGTCGGAGTGGACACGTCTGTGGTACATCTTGGTTTTGCTGAAGAGTATTTTTGAGCGGTGCTTATACTTGGAGGGCCTCCTGCTGGCTTGTGCCTTGCGGTCGAAGCCGTTCTCCTCATCCCCGTGCAAGACGTGAAGCCCCCCAAACGAATTGCGCATTTTGACAATCCTGCTCTGGGTGTCCTCCGGGACAGCGTAGATGTCGTCGCTGAAGCCTTTTGATTTCAGGAGAGTGTCTATGGGGTCTGCGTAATTGTCGGACGTCTCAACGTCTTCACCGTGGGCCATGGGGCCGCGTTGTCGTCTGTTGCTCCTCATCCCAGCCTCGATGGTCTTCAGGAGATTGGGGTCCAGCTTCTTGACGTTGGACTTGGGTAGTATAGGCTTGGGCCTAACCGGGGGAGGCACTCTGTGGTTGCGCTCGTGGTCACTGAGAGGTGTGCTATGGACAGGGTACTCGTTTCCCTCCAGATCGATCCTGTACTTAGCACGTTCGCTAGGCGTTGGAAGAAGCTGCACGTCATCCCCGATGGGGCTGTAAGGTGGAGGAGCCTCGGTGTCATCCTCTGAGTCAGGGTAGTAATTGTAAGCAGGGGAATGACTGTGGGGAGACTGGGGGAAGACATCTTCGCTCGCACCCATGCAGTCTCGAGAGCTATCGTACATGAAGGCGCTCTCGATACTGCTCTTCTTCTCTAGCACCTCGTTGAAGAACGGTGTGAAGACTTCCGTCTGCCGATGGTACTGAGACAGAGAGTATAGAGCTGTGAATTTGGCGGTTATCTCCGTAGCGATGTGCTCCCCTTCAGTCATGAGCTCTTTGATTTCGTCGTTCTCAAAGAAGTCGGCTTGACTGTCTGTGATGGCCACCATTTGAACAGGGATGACGTCTTGGACCTCCGCCAGGAAAGCTCTGAGCATCGCCATGGAGGACTTGCGTTTTGCCGAGTAGACCAGGATGTATCCGTGGACAAGCTCGTCCTTCCTGATTCCGATGGAGGAGTGGTAGGAGAGGACTGTGACCTGTATTCTTCTGCGACTGTCGCCGATGATTTTGTTGAGGATCAGAGTGTTACTTTGGCCAGGTTGCCCTGCGCTGCAGGAATGTGAATCCAGGAAAGGTGAAAGGATAAGGTCCACACTGAATGGATCCCCACACACGGCACACATAACGATCCTCAAGTCGGTCTCTGACATGTCTTTGATGGAAGGCAGGGGGCTCGTCACATCAAAGTTGTGCTTTAGTCCTTCTAATACTGCTCTGAGAGCCTGTTTAATTTGTAACTCATTAAACTTCCGTGGAAAAGTATCAGAGGGTATGTCTACAAAGGTGCACTGTAGCTTATTTGCAAGCTGTTGGCCCTGATGCCTCAAGATAGGCATATTTTTGCAAACACTGTCTCTCTGGTTTGCTAGGATTAGAATGAATGGCAATGGCTGAGCGTATCTCTCCCTCCTGTTCTGTGCAATCTCTGCCCTGATTCGCCCTATGCAGTCGCCAATACAATTTAGCGACTCTATGGAGCTGAAGACACAGAAGATTCCGTGAGGTTTGAAGGTCGACGCCCATGTATGGCTAAAGAGCAACGTTGAATTGACATCAACAGGCAGAAGCTCCAGTTCATAGATTTTCCCATCCAGGGTGTACTCGTCATCTGTGGACTGGGCTCGGATTTCATTTGCAAGTTCTTGTGCGAGACCCTCTCTTCCCAAGAGACACAGGTTGACTTTTTCAATGTTGGCACTGTTATAGTAGAGATTAGAGCGACTGTGGTCCAGCTGAACTAGCCTGTTAGCCAGTACCTGCTCGACATTCATGTCAACGCAGCTCTGTCCGCTCAGACACGTCTCCTTTGTGGGGTGGTAGACGAACCCGATGTGCTTGAGGAGAAGCGACTCCCTGTCCGGGGCCAGTTTCTGCAGGGCTCTGTATCTGGGCTCCTCGTTGAGCACAGTGTGGATCTCGCTCATTTTGTCACAGCTTGGGGTGGCGTTTAAATCAAGGTCATAAAACAGCTCGGCATGTTCAAAAAGCATTTCCTGAAATTCCTCTTTGGCCCTTTCAACTATTTCCTGCTGATGCTGGCTGTAAACATCCCTGCGATCAGATTCACTGATATACTTGTAGGCCTCGTCCTCCATGACAAAACACATGACCTCTTCCCAGGGTTGTCCAGGGCTGATGAAATGGACTCTATCCAACGTCTTCTTGAATCTATCCTTCATTTCTAACCGTCTTTTCTCTGAGAACAGATGTTGGACATGGTTCTGATAAATCTTTTCCCCTTCCGACGTTTTGAGGAGATCAAAGGGCACTCTTCTGTCATTGACTTTGTCAATTTGGTCCGTCTCATCCCACGGGGTGTGCTCCAGCACCACAAACCAGAATTGAAACTCGGCCCTGCTCTTCAAGATGCTTTGAGCCTCTGACCAGCTAAGGTTCTCAAGTTCTTCCAAGTTGTTGAGCAAGTTATTGAGAATTTTTGGCAGGCTCAAGAAGTATTCTTCCCTCCTTTTCCTGATATGTTCCTGCTTCAGCTGTTCTATGTGCTTATTGAGGGTGTTTCTAGCTTTTCGGGTGCCTTCCAGGTTGATGTATTCCTCATAGTCAGGGTGGTTTTTCAATGTGTTACTCACCATTTTCCAACTTGTGTGATAATCTCTAACGGTTTGTACAATCCGCTTTTCAAACTTGTCGGACACTGTGGCTACTAACTGTCTCTGAACTTTGTAGGCCTCCAAATAAGGAATGGTTTTGGGTTTGCCTCGTGTTTTGTCCATCTGCTGGGTTAACGCATTAAAACACAGGTCTACATTGATGCTAGATCGAGCCGACGTTTCTACCACCAGGAGGTTCTTTTTGCTTGCAGCGAATGCCTGAAGGTCCCTTAGATACTGCTCCACGCACTCGTCACATTTTGTTGCAGCAATGACAATAGGCTTTTTCGATTTGACCATTTGAGAATAAAGGCTATTGACAAATTTCATCTGATCCTCAAATTTCCTATTGCAGCCTTTGCTCACGTCTATACACAATATAAAACCGTCAACATTCAGTTTCCCATCGGCCATCTGCTTCTGATCAAAATCCTGCTCCAAGCCAAGCTGGTCGGTGCAAATGTACATCAGCTTTTCAGCAGACTGTATCTTGGAGGCTGCAGCCCTTTTAGTATAGGGCTGCAGGTTTGTGCTGCGATGGGGCAAGAAAGTCTGATCATCAATGAACTCTGTTTGTTCAATGATTTGAATTTTGCACTCGAGCCCATCATCACTTCGGTGTGGCACTTCACCCCAGTAGAGGAAGTGATCATTGTTCACCACGCGACCTCCAAAGTCAATTGTGCTCAACACAGAAGTGTGCTCAGTGTAGTAGCTGTCCGCGTTGGAGCGCACATATCTGTTGCATAGGCAGGACTTTCCCACGCCACAGTTGCCCTTCTCCTTCTCTGTCCCTGAGAGGCCAACAACACTGACAGCATAAGTTAGGGGGCGTGCCTCCTTGTTCTTGGCCATTATATTCCCCCTGTCATTGCTTTGTCACTTTCAGGAAAGGTTTCCACCAGCACAGCTACCATTCCACTCCTATTGGTTAGATAGGGTAGTGTTGCACAATCATGGCTTCGTCCCTTTAGTGATGAATCCCTCTTTCCTCCTAAATCCTCGTACTGCGATTGGGAAGCAGGTTCTCCCCTATTATCACCTCACTGAAAAACAAAGTGTATTATTGAAAAACACACATAGGAACCCCAAAAACCTGATTTCATAGGCCTAATATGGTTTGTATACGAAATGGCACCCTATTCCCTATATAGTGCACAACTTTTGCACTATGAAGGGAATAGGGTGCCATTTGGTGTTATTGCAGTGAGTCATTGTCAAGGTGCAAACAGTCCACAGGCCTAATGACAAAATCTGAACAGCATGCTATTTCCTCTCTAGAGACTGTGTCACATAAGCCAAACCTACAGAAATTACTGTTAGTAGCAAATACAAATAAATGCCATATTCAGTGTCAGTGACTCTTTTCAGTGTATTTTTTCCCCCACAGTATATTGGTAACTCCATAAAAAAAACATATTTCTTCCACTTTGAGTGGAATGACCAGTGACCCACAAATAATTTAGAAATAAACTACTATTCATCATCATTCAATATGGATTCCGTTTCAGTTTACTCCAAGCAATACTATTGTTGCAGGTTACTGTTGCACCTGCCATCTACTGAATATTTTGACGATACTGGCTATTATTTGTTCCACTGTGTATGGTCGTAAGAATCATGCAACACACCCCACCACCATGACATGTTACATAGCAAACAGACTAGCAAATCAGTCAAATTGACGTCTGACACAATAATGTAGCTACAACCGTCCCAACGCTTGTATTAGACATTAATGTAGCTATTATTACCTAGCTATTGCAGTTCTAGTTATTAGCGAGATATGTGAATATCAGTATCCAAGTGAGAAGGTAGCCAATAGCAAACCATCGCCACCTTCACTCTTTCGTTGACTTCCTTTCATTATGAGTTGTAGCTCGTACCTGACTACATTTCATTCAAGGTCTGCTAACTACGTTCTGAACTGTGAGCCCTACTCAACCCCCGTCATTGACGATAATGACATACAACCAAGAATTTCATCGCCGGAGAGGCACACGTTGAAAACTCACTAGAACGCAAAACACTACCACGAGATGTAGAGGTTATTTAAAAGTAGAACGCTGTTCTATACAATTTGCGAGTAACCAACACATGAACGATCTTGCAACAATCATAGGTTCATTAGCTAGACAGTAACGTTAGCTTGCAAGTTAATAATTGGCCTAGCTGGCGTGCTTAATCTGCGCACTATTGGTACAATTAAAATAACCCATGCAATAAAAGGCTACGTCTGACTATGCCATTGTATTCATAAACTGTGACAATGACAACCCATCACTGATATTTGCATGAAAGAATGACTAGCCAGCTCGCGGGCCTTTCCCCGAAACCACGCAAAAAAATGCTCGCTTTCCAGTCCTCTCTGGCTGAGGTTAGCCTGCTAACGTTAGCCAACTAGCTAGCAAGCTGTGGCTAACGCTGGCTGGCTAGCTAGCAAGAGTGTTAGTCGAACAATACATTTCACTGAGCGCAAAATATAAGCTACAAGGACCTTGCCGGAATATTTCGTTACGTCCCTTGATCGAGAATAGAACCATTTGGAATTTACTTGACACAGACAATGCTATCCAGAGTGTAGCTAATGAAGAAACTCGATGCAGTCCATTCCAAATTACATTCCCCTACCTAACATGGTCGCTCCCAGCTCCCGAGACCACGAAAAAAAGATAGCATTCCAAGTGTATTATTTTACTCCAGCAAATTCCATTTCTCAACGGCTCGTGTCCTTTACGTCACAGGGAGCGTTCGGAGTATACTCTTTCTATTCAAAATGTGATTGTATTCATATATTTAGTGTTATTGGTGTTAGCTGCGTGTACTCCGAGACCTTGCTCCCTACCCTCTCATCCCAGTCAGTAATGGCGACTGATACATAACGCTCTCACCATCACTCTCAGTAACTTTTCCATCAGGGCTCAAAGCGGGGGCGCGACGCTCGTGCATGGTTGCTATGTAATTGTGTAAATGAAGAATTTCAATCTATTAACTAATGTCTGAATGTTTGGTGTGCCTATTTGTGTGATACTGATAAACATACCGAGGACTTGGGGATCATCACCAGGAGATGGCACATTGTCAACAAGAATAAAAATATTCATTGAGACTGTAGCATTTATACGGTACATTTTTCAATGGTGCATCAACCTGGCCTGTCTGATTTTCCTACTTGAAAATACAGTAGACTTTTTAAGGCTACGGACACATATTGGTGGTTATGTTGTAGCGTGGAGCCAAACCATGTTATTACATAGTTATAACATGTTCATTATTGGGATATGTACATACGAAATAGTCAATCTGTCAATGTGAATTACAATAATATTCCATGAGGGTTTTATATGACAGACACATTTTGTTTCAAGGATAGTGCGCAGCTCTCTGGAGCAATGCAATGTGAGGTTTTTAATACTAGATAGTATGCTGCTCACCCTAAGGCCTATACTTTCAATGCTCCGCTAGTGGATTTTAAGCAGATTTGCCAAACCTTGTTTGCTAAGCTCTTGCTTTTATCTTGACATAGAGGGGAGGGGGAATCCACTACAGCGTGTCTCTCACTCACCAATAGCCTATACACTGTTCTATACACATTAGTGTCATTGCTACTTGTGTGTCTGCTGTTGATGATTCTTTTGTCATTGAAGTGGAAATTCATTGTAGAATTAATTTCAAACTGATGTATTTGGTTCTTTCCAGAAGGGTTGACGGCTAGTAGATAGAATATCCACATGCAATCATGGTATGTGATGGTCAACTTACATGTTGTAAATGTGCATGTAAAATGCTAAAAATGTGCTAGGGAGTTTATAAGAGGACTGATCATTGTATCAAAGAAAATGTGTCACTCACAACTGACACAAAGTTATCAGCCCTTTTAGAAAAGCCTTTTCTACATTGAGTTGGAAATCCAAACATTGCTGTGCTGTTTTGTTGTCAGTCATAATGCAATATCTCTAACAGTGAAGCTAGGAGTCCAAGCTCCATTGTCTGGGTCTGTTTTGGGTGTGGGCTCAGGCTCAGCTGTCCCTCTGCAATTGTGGTGACACAAAACACCAGGGACAAGTAGGAAGGCTGAGGAAGCTTTGTCCAGTTGTTTATGTCGCTTCAGTGTTCATATTTTCATTCTCTCCTTCAAACTACACTGAAACAGAGCGTAAATATTCCAGGGAAGGTGCCCATTCTCTTCCAACCAATGCTGAATGGTGGAGAACAAGTGGGAGTTGTTTCACACAGGATCCTAGTGTTCTGGATTGGCACCTTTCCATCTGTCAATATGAAGAACAAGGCATTGGAATCAGAGTCTGTTCATTACAAACATGAAACACTCAGAGCTCTCTCTCTATATCTCTCTCTCTATCTCTCGCACGTTAATAGGTCAATCAACATAACTTTAACCATGTGTCATTGTTGTCACAAGTTTTGTAGTAAAAATAGGAGAAGAGAATATATTTCTAAAAGAAGGATGATGCTTTTACTTTAAGTACACACTTGATCCTGGAGTCATTATGCCTGCTGTTTTGCTTCTAATTTAAGAGGTCATAGGGAAATTGTAAAAATCAGATTTTACTCCTTTCAAACAAAACCAGTATTCTTTATTTTTTAAATGTATTTTATTTCACCTTTATTTAACCAGGTAGGCTAGTTGAGAACAAGTTCTCATTTACAACTGCGACCTGGCCAAGATAAAGCAAAGCAGTGCGACACAAACAACAACACAGAGTTACACATGGAAAAAACAAACATGCAGTCAATAATGCAATAGAAAAGGTCTATATACAGTGTGTGCAAATGAGGTAGGATAAGGGAGGTAAGGCAATAAATAGGCCATAGTGGTGAAATAATTACAATGTAGCAAATAAACACTGGAGTGATAGATGTGCAGAAGATAAGTGTGCAAGTAGAGATACTGGGGTGCAAAGGAGCAAAATAAATAACAGTATGGGGGATGAGGTAGTTGGAAGGGCTATTTACAGATGGGCTATGTACAGGTGCAGTGATCTGTGAGCACTTTATGCATCCAATAGATTACCAGAAACCTGATAGCAGAAACCTATTTGTAACCTGACGCTCTCTGAATAACACTGACTACCATTGTTTTACAAGCCAATAGTTCAATTCAAATCAGTTCCAAGAGCAGACAATGTGTGAGGTTCCCATGTCATGCAAGTGTGAAGATCATGCTGTATCAACCTAGAAATAGACATGATCCAGCAGACACTAGTGTGTGTTCTCATCTAATGTAAGTGTTGTTTGTGAATCTCAACCATTGGTCCTTACACCCTCCTTAGTAATAGCCTTCTCTTTCAGCCCTGCACAATCAATATAGTAATATAGGGAATGGGGTGCCAGTTGAGATGCAAACATAGCCCTTATGATCAATAAATGTCACAAGGTGTTGGAAAAATCTATTGCTAAAAGCTTCCTTGTGAAAAGACAAACTCGGAACTGAGCGTTTGAACAGATCCGATTGACATTATAGCAGAGTGCAAATACTGAGGGTATGGGTGGATGATGTGTATAAAGTTTAAGCTCGTTGCTAGTGTTTGTTACCGTTGCATCAGGTGCTGTCGAGCCCCTACTTGCTTCACTGTTGACTCTTTGATCACATCGCATCCTCTAGAGCGATATGCAAAATGTCTCTGCTCTTGCCAGAGAGGGACTGCAGGTATACAACTGTACCGCTTTAATAAAGTAAGGTCTCAGCTCACCTTTTACTCATATTGGTACCTCTTGCAAAAAAATGGACCCAAGGACTACATAACACATTCATAACCCTTCATACCACAATTATAAGCAATACATCATATCAACAACTGCAGATTGACATTTTTGTTGTTTTGTCTTTGTTATGAAACGTTCATGTCCTGCTTATGGATGTATGGGTTATGCATGTTTGAAATCCTACAGTATACCCTTTAAATAAACTGTGACAAACCTCTTTTGGCCCTCTTCAAGCCAATGATGGTGGGTGGTGTTCACTGTCTGATATCATAGGGGAAAGAACCATAATAATTAATTACTCTTTGATTGAAAACTAGTTGGTCACAGTGTGAGAGAGGTTTTCCATGCTCTATGGGGTTCCCTCCAGAAGGCATGAAACAGCTGGCTATGGGAGATACTAATGTTAAAAGGCCTTAATGACAGCCTCCCATGTTGAACAGGAAATGTATGCACTTATCATTTGCTAGTATACACGTGCAATTTGCTTCTTACAGAAAAAAGTGCAAGTGGCCAACAAAATAAATTATTCTGAGATAACATCTGTGAAGACAGCCTGTCAGCTAAATTATTTCCTAACACAACACCATGCAGATTTATTACACGGTCCATTCCCACAAGCCTCAATGGCACTACATCACTGTAAAGGCATGGAGAAATGGTAGTGGGTGGTGAATAAGTTTGGGTGTATTGATGTGTTTGTTTATTAAGCCCAATCTTCTCTGTGATATCATGGGTTGCATCCCAAATTACACCCTATTCACTATACATGTATAGTGAACCTATGGGCCCTGGTCAAAAGTAGATGGACCCTGGTGAAAAGTAGTGCACAACACACTGAGTATACAAAACATTAAGAACACTTACTCTTTCCATGACATAGGCTGACCAGGTGAATCCAGGTGAAAGATATGATCCCTTAGTGATGTCAGTTGTTAAATCCACTTCAATCAGTGTAGATGAAGGGGAGGAGACCTTCAAGCCGACCTTAAGCCGTGAAACAATTGAGACATGGATTGTGTATGTGTGCCAATCAGAGGGTGAATGGGCAAGACAAAAGACTTAAGTGCCTTTGAACAAGGTATGGTAGTAGGTAGGTTTGTGTCAAGAACCGCAACGCTTATGCGTTTCCCCCACTCAACAGTTTCCCATGTGTATCAAGAATGGTCCACCACCTAAAAGGGCCAGCATCCCTGTGGAACGCCTTCGAATTGTGGAGCGCCGACTAATTGAGTCTGTTCTGAGGGCGGGGGGTGTAACTCAATATTAGAAAGGTGTTCCTAATGTTTGGTATACTCGGTGTATAAGGGATAGGGTGTCAATTGGGACACAGGCATGGTTAGTCACCAGCAGTGCTACTACCAACGTTACCTCCCATTCCAGCAACAGGTCTGCTGTGCTGACTCATCGCCCTGTGGAGGAAACTCACAACATCCAAATGGTTCTGTCATTTTCAGTAACAGGTCTTAGTCTGCATCATAAAATGTAAGCTTTATATAATCTTGTGAACTTGCTCCTGCAATATGGATTCATTGCTGCTTTGTATATTTGAAACAGATTACAAAATAGTAAGTAAAATGCAAAGTACCTCAATGAAAACAACTCACAACAACCCTTTGATGTTAAGTTGGCTTAATTATATGGCAAGGAGGAAGAAGAACTAAGCGCTGAGGCTTCTACCAGCTTCAAGTTTGTCTGTGTTGGTGAGGGTTGGTGTTCAATTCACGTCAATGGCCTCTTCATGCTCTCTGTATCGCAGGTCAGGCGAGACTTCACTTAAGCAATAGGTCCCCATGGTGTGTGGTATATGTCCAATATACTACGGCTAAGGGTTGTGGTACGCAACGACACAAGGTTCCAAATAGGGTTCTTCTGCTGTACCTACAGGAAAACCCTTTTTGCTTCCTGGAACCTAAAAGAGTTATTCAGTGGGTTTTCCTATGGGGACAGCCAAAGAACCCTTTAAGATTCTAGAGAGCACCTTTTTTTTCTAAGAGTGTATAAGCATAATCTCCGTAAGTTTCAAAATAGTCAAAAGGCTATATCTTTATGGGAGAGATGGGGAAATGGAAGTGATTCATCTATTACTGTTTTCCTCTCTTGGGACATCCAGTAAAGTACACACAGTACAGTAGTTTTTTAGCTGAAACACAAAATAGGCTTTATACAAGGGGCCACGAGAATAACCACCAGCATCATATTTGTCTTAATAATCATAATGTCCAGTCATCTGTCTCAAGAATAGGGCATAAAACATCCCAAAACACATCATACTGTATGGACTGCCTGCTTACTATCACTAGTGAAACAGTTAAGTAAATCCAGACCATATTCTTTATGAAATCCTTCATGAAATAATGAGTCAATATCGTCTATCAGCAGACCTTGATCTGTTTGAGCCTTTCAAAGCCCTGCCAGCCAAACAGTCCTCCTCATTCAGACTGGGAGAATTCAGCCATGCAATGCTGTGACAGAACAGTGACTATAACACAGTTTATTTTCCAGAGGAGTACCAGCTGATTTCTCTCACTGAATAAACAACAGTGACTGTGTGAGTAAATGATTCACTTGAAGATAGAGATTTAATTTACGACAAGTGTGTGCTTTATGTCTCTTTCTATGGACTTGAATGATTGTCAAACAAACACTCAAATAAAAATATCCTTGAATAGACGTACTGTACAGTGTATAGTCAACTCTAAGTTTTGGGCAAAATAAAGGTCTATTTGATTTTTATTTTATCAGGTCGCAGCAAGTCCTGGTACAGATGCGGATGTCCTCGAGAGCTGAGAGTTGCTACCTATTACTATAGCAACCTAAGTTTTATTTTGAATTTAACCCTGAGGTGATGCAACGTCAGTGAGACCCTCCATTCTCTCCGTCCCAACCACTGGCCCATGCCTCAGACACACACATCCTTCAGCAGTAGACACAGAGAGGGAGATAAATAGATTGAAGTGCCCAGCCCAAGTCTCAATCAGGCTGAATTCCATTTCTATGGCCATGCCCGCCCATACATCAAAAGCCCATGGGCAGGCCAAACCGAAGCTTTCTTCTGTTTGTCTCCTATCCTGACTGTCTGTGGGCACAGTACCCCTGCTTCATCTAAAATGTCCCCTTCTCTTCTCCACAATCATGAATTATTCACCTACCCAACCCCCAAATCTCACTCTAAATCTCCTCAGATCTACAGTCTCCTGCCAATTGTGTTTGAGAGTCCCCCTGCGGTCCAAGCCTGTGGCCCACTGGGCTCTTTGGTCCTTTGTTTACTCTGCAGCTGCAGATGGACAGGTGAGCACTAATAAGCTTCAAACATGGCTTGACACTGAAATAAAGAACTCCAAATTATAACGGCTGAAACCAATCTCACTCAAAGGAGAGCAAAGATCGTGTATACTGCTACCATAGCAAGCAGTCCGATAGTTCCTCCCGGTTCATTTATTTGCATTTTCAATGTGTCAGTGGCACTGTTGTGTCCTCCTAGGCCTAGGATATCATCTGATTTACATTGATATTTTCCCCTGTTGTGCACAGATATCCTAGTACTAAAAGCAAGTCGTTATTCAGCTCTGTTCGCAGTGTTGAGACTGCAATGCTCCATCACACTCTGCATTGGTTCTAGAGCTCTCAGCAGCAGCATGCAGAGAAACAGAACTGCAAGACAGATGACTGGAGTGTGTGGGGGTGCTGCTGCAGTCACCCCCCCCCACCCTCAGCCCTACCTCCCCCACCCCTTCACTCCCATTCTGAGCCTATGCATGCCCTCCCAGTGACGCAGCACAATTGGAACCAGCTGCTGCTGTTTACCCAGAGCCCCGCCACAGCTGCATTGGCATGGCAACGGAGCAACGCTAGGGCCAGCCAGGCAGGTCAGGGATCCCAAGGTCAAGGGAGATGGGGCCATGGATAGGTGGGATAGCGGGGAGACCACCTAGAGCTGGAGTGTGAGAGACTTCATCCACCCCCCCACCATTAACACCAACTCCATCCTACCCTACGGCTACATATGGTCGTGCCGGTGCTAGCTAGTAGCTGCCTTATCTATCTGGGGCGATGAGGACTGGAGATTGTTGTTGTTATTTCATGATATTAATCTGTCTGATAACAACAAGGTCATAGCATACAGGTCACAGCATACAGCAGTATCAGCGCTATGTATTTTAAATGGCAGGTTTAATGGCTGATTTTAGAAAGTGAAAAAAAAAAAAAAGAAAGTGAAACTGAAAGCCTTCAATTGCAGAAAATCACAGATATTTTTTTTAATACTTTTTTTTGTTCTCTGAAAATCCATTCCTTTCTAATTTTGGAATGCAGGATGTGGCGTTCAAAACAATAGCGTTATATTTCATTTAGTTACTGACAGAAGCAAAGGGAACCGTTGGAAGGAGTCCCAACTGAATTCATGGGTTTCCTGAATGGAAAAGACAAAATAACCAGCTTTTCAATCAGAGATTTTCAACACTAAAGTTTAGCTCTCAAAAAAGAAAAAACATACTACTTAGCATAATCTCAATCAATAAAATATGTCTCTCGTATATAATAGATGTGGGTGTTCTCACGTAGGATGATTTAGAGCAATAAATGGATCCTGTCCTCATGTACAGCATGAAGAAAGCTTCAATATTTGAGCACATTAATGGAGTGCATAGCAAATGATCAAGTTATGAAATGTTCAAACTCTTTAGACACACATATTCATTTAATTTTCCTTCCATGTTATAAGGTTACAATTGAGCATCTGTGTTACTAACATTAATTCACAATCAATATACTTCCATAGGGCTCAGGTGTCACTGATACCAGACACCCTCTCTCTCCATGTTTCCCCCTGTTTTTTTTACAGAGCTTCAGGAAGTAGTTAATTCTGTAACTACGGATATCTTAGTCAGTGACTTTATGGGCCTTTGTATCACGGTCCGTTTATTGCAGTAAAGGCCCTGGTCAAAGGCCGTGCACTAAAAAGAGACAGAGAAATCGCCCACCTGGAGAGAGGGAGATACTGTACATCAGCTGACCTATGTGTAGCCATGCTGTTGTGTTTATATGGGAATACTAGTGTCCCTCTGCCTAGAAAAACACCACATGCCTGGGCAAGAGCCACTGGCAGCTGCTCATAGGGAAGAATGCCAGTCACTAAGGAGTCACTCAGTACTGACTCACATGAAAGGATTTCTCCCACTCTTGCTTTCTCTTCCCTTCTCTCTCTGGTTCTGACACACACTCAAACACACACCCACCCTCTCTCTCTCTCAGAGAACTAGAGGAAGAACTTGGCAAACGAGGCCATCCTCCACACATCCCTGTTATCTGTAAAGCCCCCTGCCTGTCCTGTGTTTAAAAGCCACACCACAGCAGTAATTACTGTACACAGGAGTCATCACTTTGGACCCGTTAGCTTTTTCCTCCACAGCGCTGGCCTTTTCCGAAACAGAGCAACCCTGTAGTGTGTGTATGTTGGGAGTGTGTCTGTGTAGCCTTGAGGTAGCACGTATGCCCTGCAGTAGCTACCTAATTTCACCTCATTAGCTACCGCCATCTTTCATCTCTAAGTCTCACTTCTCCTCCTTCGTGTTACACTGTTCCCCTTTCGGGAATATATCGAGATTTACGGGATGCAGATTTTTGTTTTTAAAGGAACTACGATGGACACAGTAAGTGTACAGAACAGAAAACACGACTAGAAGGCAAATGAATACACCACAATACTTTAGTTACTTAAACAGAACCACAAATAGACAGCTCTGCCAGTGGGACTTCCTCTTTAATGGGGACCATCTGACACATCAACCCCCCCTTACAAAAAATGATTGCAATTTTGAAGCTGCACTTTCAACTGCGGTCGACTGTGGTATTTTGGACGCAGAAGTTGCCGCATACTGTGGTTATACTGCACTCTTTTTTCGTAAGTGGCACACTGTCTTTACCCCAGACAGTGTCTCCAGGACAAAACAGGGCTCAGACCAGACAGAGCTGCTGAAATAGCAACTGGTCCGGAGGGCTTTGGTAGGACTTCTTATTCTGTTCCTCCAATATAGAGCAGCATGCAAATGACTAACCATAGCTACAGAAAAACAGACCAGTAGTAAACATTCAACACTCATTGACCCGATAAGACACCGAGCCGTCTGGCTTGGCTTTCATGGCGGTTGGTTCGGTTGGAAGCGAAACAGCTGCTGTAGTTAGCGGAGTCTATGGAGCAACAGAAATATGCAGGAAGTGGTCCTGTTTGCACAAGTCCCAGAGAGCTCATCCAACTCAGGATGAGGAAATAAATATGACTGGTGGCCTGGGAAGTGGGATGTTTGATTTGATATGCAGTGCCACCAGGTGTTAATAGAGAGTAACTGCAACCCTTACTGGCTTCAAGTCAAACAAGTTATTATTTTGTAAATGTTGATGCCTGGTGAGTTGTTCTTTTGTAAATGTTGTTTACAATATTTACACAATCTTCCATCTTCACGAAATGCAACCAATGCATCTAGGTTGTACATTCTTTATTTTCATCTCTGACATTGCGAACATTAGTTGCATTTCGTGAAGATGGAAGATTGTGTAAATATTGTAAACAACACCAAACACCAAACAACTCACCAGGCATCAACATTTACAGAAGAACAACTCACCAGGCATCAACATTCACAGAAGAACAACTCACCAGGCATCAACATTTACAAAAGAACAACTCACCAGGCATCAACATTTACAAAAGAACAACTCACCAGGCATCAACATTTACAAAAGAACAACTCACCAGGCATCAACATTTACAGAAGAACAACTCACCAGGCATCAACATTTACAAAAGAACAACTCACCAGGCATCAACATTTACAAAAGAACAACTCACCAGGCATCAACATTTACAGAAGAACAACTCACCAGGCATCAACATTTACAAAAGAACAACTCACCAGGCATCAACATTTACAGAAGAACAACTCACCAGGCATCAACATTTACAAAAGAACAACTCACCAGGCATCAACATTTACAAAAGAACAACTCACCAGGCATCAACATCCACAAAAGAACAACTCACCAGGCATCAACATTTACAGAAGAACAACTCACCAGGCATCAACATTTACAAAAGAACAACTCACCAGGCATCAGGCATCAACATTTACAAAAGAACAACTCACCAGGCATCAACATTTACAGAAGAACAACTCACCAGGCATCAACATTTACAAAAGAACAACTCACCAGGCATCAACATTTACAGAAGAACAACTCACCAGGCATCAACATTTACAAAAGAACAACTCACCAGGCATCAACATTTACAGAAGAACAACTCACCAGGCATCAACATTTACAAAAGAACAACTCACCAGGCATCAACATTTACAGAAGAACAACTCACCAGGCATCAACATTTACAGAAGAACAACTCACCAGGCATCAACATTTACAAAAGAACAACTCACCAGGCATCAACATTTACAAAAGAACAACTCACCAGGCATCAACATTTACAAAAGAACAACTCACCAGGCATCAACATTTACAGAAGAACAACTCACCAGGCATCAACATTTACAAAAGAACAACTCACCAGGCATCAACATTTACAAAAGAACAACTCACCAGGCATCAACATTTACAGAAGAACAACTCACCAGGCATCAACATTTACAGAAGAACAACTCACCAGGCATCAACATTTACAGAAGAACAACTCACCAGGCATCAACATTTACAAAAGAACAACTCACCAGGCATCAACATTTACAAAAGAACAACTCACCAGGCATCAACATTTACAAAAGAACAACTCACCAGGCATCAACATTTACAGAAGAACAACTCACCAGGCATCAACATTTACAAAAGAACAACTCACCAGGCATCAACATTTACAAAAGAACAACTCACCAGGCATCAACATTTACAGAAGAACAACTCACCAGGCATCAACATTTACAAAAGAACAACTCACCAGGCATCAACATTTACAAAAGAACAACTCACCAGGCATCAACATTTACAAAAGAACAACTCACCAGGCATCAACATTTACAAAAGAACAACTCACCAGGCATCAACATTTACAGAAGAACAACTCACCAGGCATCAACATTTACAAAAGAACAACTCACCAGGCATCAACATTTACAAAAGAACAACTCACCAGGCATCAACATTTACAGAAGAACAACTCACCAGGCATCAACATTTACAGAAGAACAACTCACCAGGCATCAACATTTACAAAAGAACAACTCACCAGGCATCAACATTTACAGAAGAACAACTCACCAGGCATCAACATTTACAAAAGAACAACTCACCAGGCATCAGAAAGAGGCATCAAGCATCAAGTCAGAAAGAAAAAACAACAACATAGAACCATTCCTTTATTTTTGCTCTACGCTTTTAGGGCATAAATTACTTTCATTTAGTTTACTGTCGACTGCACATTTGGTTCTCAAGGCTTGAATTAAACGTGTTGTATTTGAATATCAGACTGAACAATGAATACTGGATCTATATATTGAATACACATTGGGCTGAAGAGACAGGTCGCTATTGAAACGGAACATTATGCTACCACGGTCTAGATATACATACTATGTAACAGATATGTAATCAGCTCAGACCCCAAGGATTTGTGCGTACTCCACAGCGAGGGATATGGAGGAGTGCAGGGTTCTTCTGGTCTACAGTGCACTCGGAAAGTATTCAGACCCCTTCACTTCTTCCACATTTTGTTACGTTACAGTCTTATTCTACAATGGATTAAATATTCTTTCCCCTCATCAACCTACACACTACCTCATAACGACAGAGCGAAAACAGGTTTTTAGACATTTTTGCAAATTTGTTAAATTAAAAACAGATACCTTATTTCCATAACTATTTAGGCCCTTTGCGATGAGACTCAAAATTTAGCACAGGTCCATCCTGTTTCCATTGATCATTTTGGAGATGTTTCTACAACTTGATTGGAGTCCACCTGTGGTAAATTCAATTGAATCAACATGATTTGGAAAGGCCCACACTGTCCCACAGTTGACAGTGTATGTCAGAGCCAAAACCAAGCCATTAAGTTGAAGGAATTGTCCGTAGAGCTCCGAGACAGGATTGTGTCGACGCACAGATCTGGGGTAGGGTACCAAAAAAATGTCTGCAGCATTGAAAGTCCCCAAGAACAGTGCACTCCATCATTCTTAAATGGAAGAAGTTTGGAACCAACAAGATTCTTCCTAGAGCTGGCCACCCGGTCAAACTGAGCAATCGGGGGAGAAGGGCCTTGGGTCAGGGAAGTGACAGAGAACCTGATGGTCACTCTGACAGAGCTCGGGAGAACCTTCCAGGACAACCATCTCTACAGCACTCTACCAATCAGGCCTTTATGGTAGAATGGCCAGACGGAAGCCACTCCTTAGTAAAAGGCACATGAGAGCCCGCTTAGAGTTTGCCAAAAGGCACGTCAAGGACTCTCAGACCATGACAAACGAGATTCTCTGGTCTGATGAAACCAAGATTGAACTCTTTGGCCTGAATACCAAGCGTCACGTCTGGAGGAAACCTGGCACCATCTCTACGATGAAGCATCATGCTGTGGGTATGTTTTTCAGCGGTAGGGTCTGGGAGACTTCTCAGGATCGAGGGAAAGATGAACGAAGTACAGCGAGATCCTTGATGAAAACCCGCTCCAGAGCGCTCAGGACCTCAGACTGGGTCGAAGGTTCATCTTCCAACAGGACAACGACCCTAAGCGCACAGCCAATACAACACAGGTGTGGCTTCGGGACAAGTCTCTCAATGTCCTTGAGTGGCCCAGCTAGAGCCCGGACTTGAACATCTTTGGAGAGACCTGAAAATAGCAGTGCAGTGACGCTCCCCATCCAACCTGACAGAGCTTGAGGGGATCTGCAGAGAAGAATAGGAGAAACTCCCCAAATACAGGTGTGGCAAGCTTGTAGCGTCATACCCAAGAAGATTCAAGGCTGTAATCGATCGAAAAAGACTTGAGGCTGTAACAAAGTATTGAGTAGGGTCTGAACACTTATGTAAATGTTATATCATTTTTTATTTTTTATTATACATTTGCAAAAAAAAAATGAAAAACCTGTTTTGCTTTGTCATTATGGGTATTGTGTGTAAATTGATGAGGGGGGAAAAAACAATTTAATCCATTTTAGAATAACAAAATGTGGAAAAAGTTAAGGGGTCTGAATACTTTCCGAATGCACTGAATCTCCTGTAGATGACGAGTTGTCCAGTTGTCCTACACAGTAGAGAGCAATAACTCAACCAGATAGTTCTTCTAGATGCTGGACCACGGCAGTCGCCACCTTTCTGTAGGCCTCAGCCTAAAACAATGGGCATAGGCAGACATATTAAACAAACCCAGGTAGAAAACTAACATGGCAAACTCTCAAAAGTGCCAAATGTATACAATGTTATGGTGAAGAATACACTGTTTGTTTTCCAACATTGCCAATATTTATCTTGACTATCTATTGTCATCCAAGCAGTATACCAACCTCAGGGCTGTCAGGTGAGGACACCACTACAGGCTGGCCTCTGTCTGACATCTCTCTGATGCTCAGGTGTAGAGGAATGTCTCCTAGACAGAGGAGGGAGAGACATCAGTCTCTACACTATACTATCATTCTATTAGATCTGAGATTGAGAGAAATAATGAAATCTGTAATGATTTATGTTTGAAATGGATCTTACCCAATACTTGTACTCCCAGAGTATCAGCAAGGGCCCTTGCTCCATCTGCCCCAAAGATGTGGGTCTGGTGGTTACACTTGGGGCACTGAAACACGCTCATATTCTGGACTATGCCCAGGACCTATGAGATGTGACATATATATAAATATACACAGATTTGTTTTTTAAATGCAACATGTAGTGTTGGTCCTACGTTTCATGAGCTGAAATAAAAGATCCCAGACATTTTCCATATGCACAAAAAGTGTATTTCTCCCTGTTAGTGAGCATTTCTCCTTGGCCAGGATAATACATCCACCTGACAAGAAGCAGACGAAACAGCATGATCATTACACAGGTGCACCTTGTGCTGGGGACAATAAAAGACCACTCTAAAATGTGCAGTTTTGTCACACAACGCCACCGATGTCTCAAGTTTTGAGGGAGCATGCAATTGGCAGGCTGGCTGCAGGAATATCCACCAGAGCTGTTGCCAGATAATTTCATGTTCATTTCTCTACCATAAGCCACCTCCAACGTCATTTTAGAGAATTTAGCAGTAGATCCAACCGGGCCTCAAAACTGCAGAACATGTGTAACCATGCCAGCCCAGGTCCTCAACATCTGGCTTCTTCTCCTGTGGGATGATCTGAGACGAGCCACCCGGACAGCTGATGAAACTGTGGGTTTGCACAACTGAAGAATTTCTGCAAAACCTTCAGAAACCATCTGTCACGATAAATAAGTGGACCAAGGCACAGCGTGAGTAGAGTTCCACATATTTATTAAAGTGAAACTTCCAAAAAACAGCAAAGAAATAACAAACGTGCAAATACGTAGCGCACATAGGCACTATATAAAATCAATATCCCACAACGCAGGTGGGAAAAGGGACAAACTAAGTATGATCCCCAATTAGTGGCAACGATATATCAGCTGCCTCCAATTGGGAACCATACTCACACACCAACATAGAACTATAACAACTATAAAACCCCCCTAGTCACGCTCTGACCTATTACACCATAGAGAACCCCGAGGGCTCTCTGTGGTCAGGGCGTGACACCATCTCAGGGAAGCTCATCTGCGTGCTCGTTTTCCTCACCAGGGTCTTGACCTGACTGCAACTCGGCGTCGTAACCGACTTCAGTAGGCAAATGCTCACCTCCAATGGCCACTGGCACGCTGGAGAAGTGTGCTCTTCACGGATTACTCCTGGTGTCAACTGTACCGGGCAGATGGCAGACAGCCTGTATGGTGTTGTGTAGGCGAGCGGTTTGCTGATGTCAACATTTGGTGATGCCACCGTGAGTGCCCCATGGTGGAGGTGGGGTTATGGTATTGGCATGCGTAAGCTATGAACAACGAACACAATTGCATTTTAATCGATGGCAATTTGAATTCACAAAGATACCGTGACGAGATCCTGAGGCCCACTGTCGTGCCATTGATCCTGCCGCAATCACCTCAGAATGATAATGCATGGCCCCATGTCGCAAAGATCTGATCACAATTCCTGGAAGCTGAAAATGTCCCAGTTCTTCCATGGCCTATATAGTCACCAGACATGTCACCCATTGAGCATGTTTGGGATGTTCTGGATCGACGTATATGACAGCGTGTTCCAGTTCCCGCAAATATCCAGCCACTTCACACAGCCATTGAAGAGGAGTGGGACAACATTCCACAGTCCGCAGCCTGATCAACTCTATGTGAAGCAGATGTGTCACGCTGCATGAGACAAATGGTGGTCACACCAGATACTGACTGGTTTTCTGACCCACGCACGCCCCTACCTATTTTTTAAGTTATCTGTTACCAACAGATGCATTTTTTTTTTTTTAATGTATTTTATTTGACCTTTATTTAACCAGGCAGGCTAGTTGAGAACAAGTTCTCATTTGCAACTGCGACCTGGCCAAGATAAAGCATAGCAATTCGACACATACAACAACACAGAGTTACACATTGAATAAACAAAACATAGTCAATAATACAGCGGAACAAAAGAAAACAAAATGTCTATGTACAGTGAGTGTAAACGAGGTAAGATAAGGGAGTTAAGGCAATAAGTAGGCCGTGGTGGCGAAGTAATTACAATATAGCAATTGAAACACTGGAATGGTAGATGTGCAGAAGATAAATGTGCAAGTAGAGATACTGGGGTGCAAAGGAGCAAGATAAATAAATAAATACTGTATGGGGATGAGGTAGGTAGATAGATGGGCTGTTTACATATGGGCTATGTACAGGTGCAGTGATCTGTGAGCTGCTCTAACAGCTGGTGCTTAAAGCTAGTGAGGGAGATATGAGTCTCCAACTTCAGAGATTATTGTAGTTCGTTCCAGTCATTGGCAGCAGAGAACTGGAAGGAAAGACGAACAAAGGAGGAATTGGCTTTGGTGATGACCAGTGAGATATACCTGCTGGAGCGCCTGCTACGAGTGGGTGCTGCTATGGTGACCAGTGAGCTGAGATAAGACGGGGCTTTACCTAGTAGAGACTTGTAGATAATCTGTAGCCAGTGGGTTTGGTTTAATGGCACAGGCAGGGAGCCCAGCCAACTAGAGTATGAAGCGAGGGCCAACCAACGAGAGCGTACAGGTCGCAATGGTGGGTAGTGTATGGGGCTTTGGTGACAAAACGGATGGCACTGTGATAGACTGCATCCAGTTTGTTGAATAGAGTGTTGGAGGCTATTTTATAGATGACATCACCAAAGTCGAGGATCGGTAGGATGGTTAGTTTTACGAGGGTATGTTTGGTAGCATGAGTGAAGGATGCTTTGTTGCGATATAGGAAGCCAATTCTAGATTTAATTTTGGATTGGAGATGCTTAATGTGAGTCTGGAAGGAGAGTTTACAGTCTAACCAGACACCTAGGTATTTGTAGTTGTCCAATGTATTCTAAGTCAGAGCCGTCCAGAGTAGTGATGCTCAACGGGCGAGCAGGAGAGGGCAGGGATCGGTTGAATAGCATGCATTTAGTTTCCCCTTCGTTTAAGAGCAGTTGGAGGCCACGGAAGGAGAGTTGTATGGCATTGAAGCTCGTCAAGAGGTTAGTTAACACAGTGTCCAAAGAGGGGCCAGAAGGATACAGAATGGTGTCGTCTGCGTAGAGGTGTACCAAAGAATCACCAGCAGCAAGAGCAACATCATTGTATACAGAGAAGAGAGTCGGCCCGAGGATTGAACCCTGTGGCAGCCCCATAGAAACTGCCAGAGGTCCGGACAACAGGCCCTCCGATTTGACACACTGAACTCTATCAGAGAAGTAGTTGGTAAACCAGGTGAGGCAATCATTTGAGAAACCAAGGTGTCGAGTCTGCCGATAAGAATGTGGTGATTGACAGAGTCAAAAGCCTTCGCCAGGTCGATGAATACGGCTGCACAGTAATGTCTTTTATCGATGGCGGTTATGATGTCGTTTAGGACCTTGAGTGTGACTGAGATGCACCCATGACCAGTTCTGAAACCAGATTGCATAGTGGAGAAGGTACGGTGGGATTCGAAATGGTCGGTAATCTGTTTGTTAACTTGGCTTTCGAAGACCTTAGAAAGACAGGGTAGGATAGATATAGGTCTGTAGCAGTTTGGGTCTAGAGTGTCACCCCCTTTGAAGAGGGGGATGACCGCGGCAGCTTTCCAATCATTGGGAATCTCAGACGATACGAAAGAGAGGTTGAAAAGGCTAGTAATAGGGGTTGCAACAATTTCTGCAGATAATTTTAGAAAGAGAGGGTCCAGATTGTCTAGCCCGGCTGATTTGTAGGGGTCCAGATTTTGCAGCTCTTTCAGAACATCAGCTATCTGGAATTGGGTAAAGCAGAAATGGTGGGGGCTTTGGCGGGTTGCTGTGGAGGGTGCTGGCAGTTGACCGGGGTAGGGGTAGCCAGGTGGAAAGCATGGCCAGCCGTAGAGAAAAGCTTATTGAAATTCTCAATTATAGTGGATTTATCACTATAGTGTTTCCTAGCCTCAGAGCAGTGGGCAGCTGGGAGGAGGTGCTCTTATTCTCCATGGACTTTACAGTGTCCCAGAACTTTTTTGAGTTAGTACTACAGGATGCAAATTTCTGTTTGAAAAAGCTAGCCTTAGCTTTCCTAACTGCCTGTGTATATTTGTTCCTAACTTCCCTGAAAAGTTGCATATCACGGGGGCTATTTGATGCTAATGCAGAACGCCACAGGATGTTTTTGTGCTGGTCAAGGAAAGACAGGTCTGGAGTGAACCAAGGACTATATCTATTCCTAGTTCAAATTTTTTTTAATGGGGCATGCTTATTTAAGATGGTGAGGAAGGCACATTTAAAAGAATAGCCAGGCATCATCTACTGACGGATCTATTACATCTATTCCAGGATACCCTGGCCAGGTCAATTAGAAAGGCCTGCTCGCAGTTTTAGGGAGCGTTTGACAGTGATGAGTGGTGGTCGTTTGGTTGCAGACCCATTACGGATGCAGGCAATGAGGCAGTGATTGCTGAGATCTTGATTGAAAACAGCAGAGGTGTATTTGGAGGGCGAGTTAGTTAGGATGACATCTATGAGGGTGCCCGTGTTTATGGCTTTGGAGTTGTACCTGGTAGGTTCATTGATAATTTGTGTGAGATTGAGGGCATCAAGCTTGGATTGTAGGATGGCCGGGGTGTTAAGCATGTCCCAGTTAAGGTCACCTAGTAGCACGAGCTCAGAAGATAGATGGGGGGGGCAATCAATTCACATATGGTATCGAGGGCACAGCTGGGGGCAGAGGGAGGTCTATAGCAAGCAGCAACAGTGAGAGACTTGTTTCTTCTTCTCTTCTGGAAAGGTGCATTTTTAGAAGTAGAAGCTCGAATTGTTTGGGTACAGACTTGGATAGTAATACAGAACTCTGCAGGCTATCTTTGCAGTAGATTGCAACACCGCCCCCTTTGGCAGTTCTATCTTGGTGGAAAATGTTATAGTTAGCCATGGAGATTTCAAGCTTGACTGAAATCTGTATTCCTAAATCATGTGAAATCCATAGATTTCCATAGATAGCCTAATGGATTTATTTCAATTGACTGATGTCCTTATATGAACTGTAACTCAGTAAAATCTTTGAAATTGTTGCATGTTGCATTTATTTTTTTGTTCAGTGTGCATAGATAAACATCTCACAAATGTGTATTTTGTCCTTACCAAGGTCATTTGAAAAGAATTGAAGAAAGAATAAAGGGGCATTTAGCATCCAAAGCTCTTACCGGTACATTGACCTTTCTGAACATTTCTGCACCTCTGCGTGCATCCAGCAAGGCAATATCCTGAGGAGTGGACACGATCACTGCCCCTGCTATTGGGACGTTCTGAGTGATTGATAACTGAACATCTCCAGTCCCAGGTGGCATGTCAATAACCAGGTAGTCCAGCAGTCCCCAATCTACCTGCATAGGTAACAAAAAAATGACATGTAGTATATAGTATAAAAACTAACACGGATTACTGTACTGCCCTACAAAAGCAAAGTGCATTAACAACAAATGTTTACTGCAAAATCTCACTTCAACGTCTTTCTGTCTAAATTCTGGTACTTTATAATATATTCTGATCGACTGGCTTGTTCTTGTCTCAGAAAACTAAAAAAACACGTTAATGAGATAATAAACTTGTGGATCGAGCCCTGAATGCTGATTGGCTGACAGACACGGTATATCAGACCTTATACCACAGGTATGACAAAACATATATTTTTACTGCTCTAATTAAGTTTGTAAGCAGTTTATAATAGCAATAAGACACCTAGGGAGTTTGTGGTATATGGCCAATATACCACGGCTAAGGGCTGTGTCCAGGCACTCTGCGTTGCGCTGTGCTTAAGAACAGCCCTTAGCCGTGGAATATTGGAAATATACCACACCACCTCGGGCCTTACTACTTATATATACACAAGGCCATTACAACAGACCAAAGATTTTGGACCAAATTCGTAGTTACCGCACTTTGCCTTTGGAGGTCAATGTACATGAACGATCAGTCTCTCCCACCTGTCTAAGTAGCTTTTCTATAGCTGACATCACCATCAGGCCCCTCCAGACAATGGGTGCAACATCCTCTACCAGAAACCCCATGGACATACTGAGGACAGAAGGATGAGAGATGGACATGACAGTCAATGACTCAATGGTTTATTTGTTTGCTTACCTCCCCTGTCACTGGCAATTGGAGATACATTTACTCACCAAGGAATCCCAAAATTCATAAGTGGTCTCATTAGGTTGTCTGAAAACACAAAGAAAACATAGGTTGTCTTTTCAGTTTGATCTCTGTAATGAATGGATACATCTAAAACATCCTTGTTATTCCTCAGGCTAGACTACATGCAGATTGATGTCTCCTACTGTCAGTTAGTTCTGGGTTCCCCTTCAGGCTCATCAGCTTAGGAATTGAGGGACCGTAAACATCAGCGTCTAAGATGCCCACAGTTTTACTCTGTGTGCAGAAAAGAGACATGAAGAGACACTGAGTGGACAATGTAGTGAGAGAGAGAGAGATTGTCATGGTTCTGCATACCCATTTTGGGCAAAAATTGGTATGCAACAGTAATAACAAAATGTGCAAATTAATAATGGTGCTTTCCTTACTGGATCATTAGCTGTGAGTCCAAGGGCCAAATTCACTGTTGAGGGGAGGAAAAAGGTTGTAGGGTAGCAAATGACTACACTGTATAAAAATATATATTTCATAAAGATAAAAAGATCAGACCAAACCACTGTCTGTTGAAATGTATGCAAATTGTACACATTTGTGCAAATGTTTCATGAATGAGCAGCACAGAGAGCCTAATAAGAACCTGCTTACCTGCAGTGGTTGATTTCCCAACACCCCCCTTCCCCGAGGCCACCACAATAACTTGTTTCACTCCAGCAATGGGCTTTTGTTTGGGCAAGCCACGAGCCATGTGCTGCTTCTGTCTCTCCTGCAACGACCTCTCAGGACCTGAGGTCTGGGGAGTACAGAGTGTTAGAGTTGCGTAAATTCATCATGGAATGAGCAAGTGAGTTTATCAACAACACATGATAAACTTGAATGTAACTTGTATATACAGTACCCGTCAAACATTTGGACACACCTACTCATTCAAGGGTTTTCTTTATTTTTACTATTTTCTACATTGTAGAATAATAGTGAAGACAGTAAAACTATGAAATAACACATATAGAATCATGTAGTAACCAAAAAAGTGTTAAACAAGTACAAATATATTTTATATTTGAGATTCTTCAAATAGCCACCCTTTGCCTTGACGACAGCTTTGCACACTCTTGGCATTCTCTCAACCAGTTTCATGAGGTATTGATATTTTATTAGGATCCTCATTAGCTGTTGCAAAAGCAGCAGCTACTGTTCCTGGGGTCCACACAAAACATGAAACATAATGACGTAATACAGAACATCATTAGACAAGAACAGCTCAAGCTCATACATTTAAAAACATTTTAAAAAAGGCACACATAGCTTACATATCAGTACATACAAACTAGATTCTAATAGGTCAAATAAGGGAGAGGCTGTGAGCTGTTGCTTTATCTGTTTTTAAAAACCAGGTTTGCTGTTTATTTGAGCAATATTAGATGGAACGGAGTTCCCTACAATAATGTCTCTATATAATACTGTGCGCTTTTCTTGAATTAGTTCTGGATTTGGGGACTGGAATTGGTTCTGGATAAGTCACCTGGAATGCATTTCAATTAACAGGTGTGCTTTGTTAAAAGTACATTTCTTTCCTTCTTTATGCGTTTGAACAGATTTGCACACGCTTGGATTCTCCTCAGCCAACTTCATGAGGTAGTCACCTGGAATGCATTTCAATTAACAGTTGTGCCTTGTTAATCTGTGAAATGTATTTCCTTAATGTGTTTGAGCCAATCAGTTGTTTTGTGACAAGGTAAGGGTGGTATACAGAAGATAGCCCTATTTGGTAAAAGACCAAGTCCATTTTATGGCAAGAACAGCTCAAATAAGCAAAGAGAAACGACAGTCCATCGTTACTTTAAGACATGAAGGTCAGTCAATCTGGGAAAATGTCAAGAACTTTTAAAGTTTCTCCAAGTGCAGTCACAAAAACCATCAAGCGCTATGATGTAACTGGCTCTCGTGAGGACCGCCACAGGAAGGGAAGACCCAGAGTTACCTCTGCTGCAAAGGATAAGTTCATTAGAGTTAACTGCACCTCAGATTGCAGCCCAAATAAATGCTTCACAGAGATCAAGTAACAGACACATCTCAACATCAACTGTTCAGAGGAGATTGCGTGAATCAGGCCGTCATGGTCGAATCGCTGCAAAGAAACCACTACTAAAGGACACCAATAATAAGAAGAGCCTTTCTTGGGCCAAGAAACACGAGCAATGGACATTAGACCGGTGGAAATCTGTCCTTTGGTCTGATGAGCCAAATTTGAGATTTTTGGTTCCAACTGCCGTGTCTTTGTGAAACGCAGAGTAGGTGAACGGGTGATCTCGTCATGTGTGGTTCCCTCCATGAACCATGGAGGAGGAGGTGTGATGGTGGTTTGCTGGTGACACTGCCAGTGATTTATTTAGAATTCAAGGCACACTTAACCAGCATGGCTACCACAGCATTCTGCAGCGATAAGCCATCCCATCTAGTTTGCGCTTGGTGGGACTATCATTTGTTTTTCAACAGGACAATGATCCAAAACACACCTCCTGGCTGTGTAAGGGCTATCAAGTGACCTGGCCTCCACAATCACTCAACCTCAACCCAATTGAGCTGGTTTGGGATGAGTTGGACCGCAGAGTGAAGGAAAAGCAGCCAACAAATGCTCAGCATATGTGTGAACTCCTTGAAGACTGTTGGAAAAGCATTCCTCATGTTGCTGGCTGAGAGAACACCAAGCGTGTGCAAGCAAAGCTGTTATCAAGGCAAAGGGTGGCTACTCTGAAGAATCTCAAATATAAAATATATTTAGATTTGTTTAACACTTTTTTGGTTATTACATGATATTACATTACGTGTTATTTCATAGTTTTGATGTTTTCATTATTATTCTACAATGTCGAAAATATTAAAAATAAAGAAAAACCCTTGAATGAGTAGGTGTTTCCAAAGTTTTGACTGGTACTGTATATACATGATGTAAATCTTATAGTGTTGCCGTTAGTTATAATTAGTTATAGTTATACAGATACGTAAACAAACATGCTACATAATTGGCCTCAATGGCTTGCAATGATTAGCTAACTAGCTATGTAGGGTGAATCAGAGTGAACTTGATAGAATTTACTTAGCTAGCATGTAGAAAGCTCTCTAGCTAGTTAGTTGTAGCGAACTAAACAACACTCCATGGAGTGGAGTTTAGTTCGCTAGTTAGTTGTAAACAATTTTAGCAAGAGCTAGAATATTACCTTATGAAAACGTATGAAATATTTGCCGCGTTGTGGAGCATGTTGAACGTCTCTCCCTGTCCGTAACACTGTTGGTTTATTTAGGTTAGCGGTTGTCAATTTTAATAAATGTGAGAATTTACTGTAGCTACAGTGAGCCATCTTGTGTTATTGCCATAGAAAAAAATAGGTTATTGTTGAAGTGCATGTCGATTTTTTATGACGTGTACTTGTTAACTGCGCGTCAAGATGAGACTCACCCGGAAGCGAGTGTCAGAGACGAACGTTTTCGTGTCTCTTCTGTTATTTTCCTTCACTGTCCCTTTTAAAAGTGAGTTTTTTTACGAGTCCTCTTGTGCTTTATAATCTGAAACAGGCAGATATCATTTTAAAATGACTGAAAAGGCAGGTTCTCCACTAGCAAGAACTGTTCTTCAGCAGTGTCTCTATGCAAGGCTTCAAGTCAAACCTGCAGATGATCAGTCTGAGGCTGAATGGGTGGAGGTACTATTGAATTATCTTCTACTACTTTCTTAAATGCAAATATGGTCTGCCTGCTCAGAATAAGATTTGCACCTTGCCTAAAATAATATTTGGGTGATGGGCTGCTCATAAGATTTCATGTTTTCAGATTGACAGAGGGATGGTGGTCTACATCTGCTTTTTTAAAGGCGCGACAGAGGAAATTATTCAAAAAATCGGTATTTATTGTGCTTTTTACAGTTTTTGGATAATACTGCAATAAAAGCAACTACCTGGGCTTCACAAGACTGTGAACAGTAAATGTCACTGTTCTTCAAGGAATTGTAAAGCAATGTTACTAGTACTGAATGGTTATTGATCCCTCTGCTCTACTCCACAGTGAACACTCTGCTCAACTTGAAGCTGTGTGAAGCTGACTCTGGGAAGTATGTGTCAGTGTTGGACCTGCCTGGGAACGTCCTCATTGTGCCTCAGGCTACACTGGGAGGCAAGGCCAAAGGGAAGGGCATGCAGTACCACCATAACATTGGGAAAGAAGAGGGCCTACAGCTCTATTCTAACTTTGTCTCCTTGTGTGAGAAGGAACTGGCTTTGTCCAGTAACAGTAGTGAGACTGGGATGATCGTCAAACATGGAACATATGGGAACAGACAAGTGCTGAAGCTAGATACTAACGGACCATACACACACCTGATGGAGTTTTGAACCTTCCAATACTAATGACATTTCACAGTAAATTACCAATTGCACTCTTGTCCCTGAAATGGTGGTACTGTAGATCTGATTATTAAAGCTGCCAACATTGTGTATTGTAATGCGTGTGTTTGTATCATGTTGTTCTTTAGTGTTAAATCATACAAATATATTATGATCAGGAAATCAAAAGAAAGTCTGAACTCAATTGAAATATTTGTATAGACAACCTTGTTGCAAATTGTTGATTGGTTTATGAAGTGCGACCTGTGATATCTAGTGGGGATTTATGAGCACTGCACTAACAAAACAAATCCCCTACACCTGAAAGAAATATATATAAGATCATTTAAAACTTTTTTCAGCTAAGATTGCTACTAGTACAAAAAAAATGAAATACTGTACATACATTAAAACAATGATGGGGAGGGGAAACAAATGTATGAGTACTTGAATCAGTTTCTCCCACTCTATGGCGGTAATGTGCCTTGGATGTCAATTTCACATCGCTAAACCCATAGAAAAACGTGAGGAAGTGTAGAGAATGCATCAAGTACGATTTGTGCCATAACTTAGTGTTTTAGTGAGAATGGGGTAGTTTGCGATAGTTTGACTATGATTGGTGTTAAAACAATTCTAATTAAATTGAATCATACTCTACCTTAACCACAATGTATTTAAAATGCATTGGTTTGTTATGAAAAAGAATGCTATTAAACATTTGCATTTAAAGTATAACTTTTTAATGTATAATAACAAAGTGCATGTAAATCTAACCATTCAAAACGATTTGAATCTAAACAGCATAATATAATATTTCACCATATCAAAGAAAAATAAATAACAGAGGAGGGGCTCCTCCAAATAGGATCGGACCTCCATTATGGCATCTGCTGAGAGATTCCTTTGTGCTGCATCACCAGTTGCTCTCTCGTCAAACAGCATCCAAACAGCAGATTTTTGTGGCACTACTGCTGGTGCTTCTGCTCCATCTGATCCCTCTTCTTCCTGTTGCCCTGGTGCCTGAGCCAGCTGACTGCTGGGGCTGTACCTCCCTGCTGCTGAGGTTATTCTTTGAAGAGCCTCATCAATCGCTCTGGCATCACTGAAGGCTAACTTCTTAAACATGGGGTCAAGTGCAGCGGGTTCTGATATTTTTTACTTAACCTTTCTAGGCAAGTCCGTTAAGAACAACTTCTTATTTACAATGTGTATCAAGATGACTTCTACATGGTTAAAACTATTTATTGTATAGGCTGCTATCCCACTTGAAATAAAATAATGTGTGAGAAAATAAATGGCTGCGTAGCTACCGCCGGCGACACGACCATGATACCTAGTAGGACTTCAAATTGAAGGACTTCAAGTTGGCAGGCACAACACCAGAGCACTGGTGGCCTACTATCGACTCGTAGTGAAGCCCAATCAGCCACACAAAACCGTCTTGAGTGGCAACACATCTGCCCAATTAGCTGATTCGCTTTCCATACACCCACTCCTTTCGACTCACCCATTCTCCGGTCACTATATTGGGCTGCAGCTACCTATACCAAAGATGATGGATTATGACTCTGTGCTAACACTGGGAGTTGCTGTCTACCTCCCGCCTATCCTTTCTTTGGATTGGTGGATATATCTCATTATTGTAATCCTTTTTTGAATATTCGATGAGGGTTGTTGACGTCAACTGCCTATATTACATTGAGATTGATGGAGGAGGCGTAGATCCTTGTTTCAGCAGGATGTTGTATTTATACCTTATGTCATGCCTTATTGGAATGGATTTATTGATAATATAAATATGATTAATATTAATATCTGTTGGAAAAAAGTTTGGATGTTGCCACACACATACCTACTTGTTAACAAAATTAAGGAAGTTTCCTTTAAAATTATTCATAAATTATTCATAAATATTATCCTGCCAACCACTATATGAAGAAGTTTAAGGAAAACATCAACTCAAATTGCTCCTTTTGTAATGACCACCCAGAAACAGTTGTGCATCTTTTTTGGCATTGTATGCATGTAAGAAAACTGTGGCAAGACATCAGTAGGTTTATAATTGAACACATTTATGAAGATTTTACACTATTGTGGAGAGATGTACTGTTTGGATTCTTTACATACAATAGAAATAATCGGAATCATTTTTATGTAATTAATTTCATTATTCTTTTGGACAAATTTCATATACACAAATGTAAATTTACAAACAGAAAACCACATTTTTGTACCCTACAAAAAGAAATTGAACTGTATTTTAAGACGGTTAAATTCTCTACTAACAAAAAAGCTGTTAGAATTGTAAGTATATGCATGTCCCTTAAGGTCCTTGTGTAATTGTAATGTGATATTGTACCCCCTAGCTCGATTGTCCATTGTTTGTAATCTATGTATGCTTGTGTTCCCTCATGTGCTTTATGTATTGATTTGTTGTTAATTTAAAAAAAATATATATATATTTATTTTATTATTTTTTTTATTTAAAAAAAGATGGAGGAGGCGTTGGCAAAGTGTCAGTAGACATGATTAGCTAGTTTTGACAGCAGTGTACGACTGACCTTGCACTCTGCACTCCCACCGTTTGAATGAGATGGTGACGTTGACTTGTGAAAGTTGAAACAATGAAGAAGGGTTTAGCAAGCCTGAGCGGTGAAGTAGGACGCTGAATGCTGGGTAAGCAATGTTGGGAGAAGAGGAATATTGGGACAGGGATACAGAAAGGTGAATTTCTGAGGAGGACTGGAGGGGATAAAGAGCAACAAGCAACAAGGGATGGAAGAAGAGGTTTTAAGCAACAAGGGATGGAGTGAGGGTAGATAGTCTATTCTGTTAAATTTCAAGGACAAGGTAAAGCAAAATAAAGTAACCATAGGATATATGAGTTATTATGTGAGGGGTTATGTACCAAAGCCTTTAAGGTGTTATAACTGCCAGATATTTGGGCATGTGGCAACAGCCTGTAAAGAGAAAAAGAGGTGTGCCAGGTGTGGAGGGGAGCAAGAGTACGGGAAGTGTGGAGATGGTGTACAACCAAAGTGCTGCAGCTGTGTGGGTGCTCATCGTGTGTCATATGGTGGGTGTGAGGCAATTAAAGAGGCAGTGGCGATGCAACAAGTGAGAGTGGAGTAGGCAGGTGGGTGTTTGGAAAAGCAAAGTGGGACCAGTTTCTGGAGCTGAGAGAGCAAGTGGTGGCTCGGGTGGATATGACAGGGGATGTGGATAGTATGAATAACTTGGTGAGAACAGCTTTTGTGGGGGCAGCTACTGAGGCTATACCCAGGAGTTCAGGGAAGAGGAGGTGGAAAGCAATGTGGGGCAGCGGTGAGGAGTAGGAACAGGGCATTTAGAGCACTGAAAAGGACAAATAACATCCAACATCTGAGTCTGTATAAGCAGGCCCAGGTGAGGAGAACTATCCGTCAGCCAAAGAGGTCATGTTGGCGTCAGTTCTGTGACACCATTGGAAGGACGACACCTGTGGGAGGAGGATCGAGAGGAAGAGTGGGGTCAGAAGGGAGTGGGACTATCCAGTGTTGATGAGTGGGGAGGATATGGCAGTAACAGATGAGGAGAAGGCAGAGATGATGGCAAAGCGCTTGTTCAAGTGCATAGCTCGGCTAATCTGTCACAGAGACAGAGGGGGGAGAGAAAACGAGAGAGGAGCACCCTGATGTGCTGGATTGGATTACCATGGCAGAGATGAAGAGGGCAAATCAAATTTGATTTGTCACAAACATGTTTAGCAGATGTTATTGCAAGTGTAGCGAAATGCTTGTGTTTCTAGCTCCAAACAGTGCAGTAATATCTAACAATACACACAATCTAAAGTAAAGAAATATAATTAGAATATATAAATATTGGATGAGCAATGTGGCAGTAGGCAAGGCTGGGTTAACTTCACCTGGGAAAGATGAGATGTGCCATGGCATGTTGGCCCATCTTAGTGATGAGGCACTGGATAAGGTATTGGGGTTGTACAATAGAGTGTGGGAGGAGGGGAAACTACCAGGCAGCTGGAATCCTGAAGCCAGGGAAGTACCCAACGAGGCCAACAAGCTATCGGCCAACAAGCTATCGGCCAACAAGCCTTCCGCTAGGCTGGACAAAGTGGAACAATACCTACGTTTTGGAACATTCACAGATCCTCTAGAAAGATGTCTCCATAAATACAAATAAATACTCAGTCAGAAGGTTTAGTTAGGAATGTATCATCAAAGGTATGATTTAGGTATACTTTTTTGCTAACACAGTGGGACAATGGGAAAAATTCAGCACTTTGTGTCCGTCCCAAATGGAACCCTATTCCCTATATAGGGCACGACTTTTGGTCAGAAGTTGTGCACTACATAGGGAAAAGGGTGCCATTTTGGATGCGGACATTGTTTTCAGTCCTGCTCAAGCAAAATGTTTCTTTCTTCAGGTGACGTGCTATGGTGTAAAGATGGCAGTTCGCTATACAGTCAGTTGTTAGGAGCACAGAGGAAGTGAAGGCGTTGGTGGTACAGTACCATGACAACAACGGCCTTGTAGGCAATCATAAGAGCCGCACGGCAGTCTTCACTACTGGAGCGCAATCTCACCAGACACTAAAAAGTGAATTCATAACTGTGAAATTTGTTCAAAGAAGACATTCCCACCAGAATCGGATAAATGGCTACAAAGTTTTGCCTATGGAAGTAATAGCACTGCTTCCCACAATGAAGATGTGGTAAAGCAAAAAATGATCTGCCATCCACTGTGGTGAACAACTGTATATATTGTATCTCAAGCGCTGCTATCACAACCCCTGGGACCGTATTCAGGGTAGGATTGCTGATCCAGTATCAGTTTTGTCTTTATTATAAAGAATGGACAGGGATGACTACTCTAAGTCGCTTTATGAATACAGTTTTTGAATGTATTTATCAACACAAGGGGTCCCTTGAGGATCAGAGTCACGTAAAGTCCTGTGTTCCATGCACTTTACAGAGGACTGATTCGAACTCCTTGAGGACACGGTAACTCTCAAACCAGATGCAGTGCCCACCATAGTGGTGTCTCCAGAGTCTCAAGTGGTGTTTATTCTACAAAGTAATGTAGCATTATGGATAACGTAGTCAGTGCATGCATAGACGTTAAAATGCACTTTTCTTAGAAGGATCGTCTTAAAGGGAGACAATGTTCACTCACTATAGGCTATTAGATAAGAAATCAATTCCCAAACACTCTTTTACATGGCTTTATATGCTCTTCTTGCTGAAGCCACCCTTCCCAGAATGTGTATTGGATGAAGATGGGAATATTTCTGACATGAACATTGAAAACCTGCTCTCCATCCTAATTGAGGCCACAGAACACATAGAACATCACTATGCACTACCTCCACCTGAAACCAACAGGCAGTCTTTCAGAAAGGGGAAAGTTGGTGTTCCTGCCCCATACAATGCAGAGGCCATTTTTTTTAACGTTACAATCAGATTTATAATTACGTGCACACTGGGACATGGGGCAGTATATAAAATAACCAGAAAATCGTGTTGAAATAAAGAGCTAAATCCTCTCTGGTTCAGACCTCTCCCCAGGCCTAAACAATTCATTTATTTCTCTCCATTTATAAGATGGAATTCTATATCACAAGAAAGGTTTCAGGCGTCCCAGAATGATCGAAGAGAGGGGGAAAGCCAAGCCTCGCAGAGTGGTCCAAAAAAGGGAGAAAGTGAACGATAGTTTAATGACAACAGGTGTCACTTTGGGCTGATCAGCAACCTGCTGTAACATACACTATATATACAAAAGTATGTGTACACCCCTTCAAATGAATGGATTAGACTATTTCACCCACACTTGTTGCTAACAGTATAAAATCGAGCACACAGCCATGCAACTCCACAGATCAACATTGGTAGTAGAATGGCCTTACTGAAGAGCTCAATGACTCAAAGTGGCACTATCATAGGATGCCACCTTTCCAATAAGTCAGTTAGTCAATTTTTTTGCCCTGCTAGAGCTTCCCCGGGTAACCTTTAAGTGCTGTTATTGTGAAGGGGAAACATCTAGGAGCAACAACGGCTCAGCCGCGAAGTGGTAGGCCACACAAGCTCACAGAACGGGACCGCCGAGTGCTGAAGCATGTAGCGTGTAAAAATAGTCTGTCCTCATTAACGAGTTCCAAACTGCCTCTATAAGCTTGCTGCCAGCTCTTAGCAAATAGTTGGAAAAAATTGTGTTTGACCGAATACAATGCTATTTCTCTGTAAACAAATTAACAACAGACTTTCAGCATGCTTATAGAGAAGGGCACTCAACATGTGCTGCACTGACACAAATGACTGATGATTGGTTGAAAGAAATTGATAATAAGATTGTGGGAGCTGTACTGTTAGATTTCAGTGCAGCCTTTGATATTATTGACCATATCCTGTTGTTGAAAAAACTTAAGTTCTATGTCTTTTCAAACTCTGCCATATCGTGGATTCTGAGCTATCTATCTAATAGAACTCAGTGTTTCTTTATTGGAAGCATCTCTAATGTCAAACATGTTTTGTTTTTTTCACCTTTATTTAACCAGGTAGGCCAGTTGAGAACAAGTTCTCATTTACAACTGTGACCTGGCCAAGATAAAGCAAAGCACTGTGACAAAAACAACAACACAGAGTTACACATGGAATAAACAAACACACAGTCAATAACAATCGAAAAATCTGTATACAGTGTGTGCAAATGAAGTAAGGAGGTAAGGCAATAAACAGGCCATAGTGGCGAAGTAATTAGAATTTAGCAATTAACATTGGAGTGATATATGTGCAGATGAGGATGTGCAAGTAGAGATACTGGTGTGCAAAAGAGCAGAAAAACAAAAATAAATATGTGGATGAGGTAGGTAGTTGGTTGGATGGGCTATTTACAGATGGGCTGTGTACAGCTGCAGCGATCGGTAAGCTGCTCTGACAGCTGAAGCTTAAAGTTAGTGAGGGAGATATGTCTCCAACTTCAGTGATTTTTGCAATTCGTTCCAGTCATTGGCAACAGAGAACTGGAAGGAAAGGCGGCCAAAGGAGGTGTTGGCTTTGAGGATGACCATTGAAATATACCTGCTGGAGCGCATGCTACGGGTAGGTGTTGCTAAGGTGATCAGTGAGCTGAGAAAAGGCTGAGCTTTACCTAGTAAAGACTTATAGTTGATCTGAAGCCAGTGGGTTTGGCGATGAATAAATAGCGAGAACCAGCCAACGAGAGCATACAGGTCGCAATGGTGGGTCATACATGGGGCTTTGGTGACAAAACGGGTGGCACTGTGATAGACTGCATCCAATTTGCTGAGTAGAGTGTTGGAGGCTATTTTGTAAATGACATCACCGAAGTCAAGGATTGGTAGGATAGTCAGTTTTACGAGGGTATGTTTGGCAGCATGAGTGAAGGAGGCTTTGTTGCGAAATAGGAAGCCAATTCTAGATGTAATTTTGGATTGGAGATGCTTAAAGAGGGGGCTGGAAGGAGAGTTTACAGTCTAGCCAGACACCTAGGTATTTATAGTTGTCCACATATTCTAAGTCAGAACAGTCTACAGTAGTGATGCTAGTCTGGCGGGTGGGTAGCGATCGGTTGAAGAGCATGCATTTCGTTTTACTAGAATTTAAGGCCACAGAAGGAGTGTTGTATGGCATTGAAGCTCGTTTGAAAGGGCCAGATGTATACAGAATGGTGTTGTCTGCGTAGAGGTGGATCAAAGAATCACATCATATAGAGAAAATACACAGCCCGAGAATTTAACTTTGTGGCACCCCCATAAAGACAGCGAGAGGTCCGGACAACAGGCCCTCCGATTTGACACACTGAACTCTATCTGAGAAGTAGTTAGAGAACCAGGCGAGGCAGTCATTAGAGAAACGAAGGCTGACTCTGCCGATAAGAATACGGTGACTGACAGAGTCGAAAGCCTTGGCCAGGTCGATGAAGATGGCTGCACAGTACTGTCTTTTATTGATGCCGGTTATTATATAATTTAGGATCTTGAGCGTGGCTGAGGTGCACCCATGACCAGCTCGGAAACCAGATTGCATAGCGGAGAAGGTACGGTGGGATTCAAAATGGTCGGTGATGTAAAGTGTGGTGTACCGCAGAGCAGCTCTCTAGGCCTTTTACTCTTCTCTATTTTTACCAATGCTGATGATTCAACCATATACGCATCAGCAACCATAGCTAATGAAGTCACTGAAACCCTTAACAAAGAGTTGCAGTCTGTTTTGGAATGGGTGGCCAGTAATAAACTGGTCCTGAACATCACTAAAACTAAGAGCATTGTATTTGGTACAGATCATTCCTTAAGTGCTAGACCTCAGCTGAATCTGGTAATGAATGGTGTGGCTGTTGAACAAGTTGAGGAGACTAAATTACTTTTGCATTACCTTAGATTGTAAACGTTCATGGTCAAAACATATAGATTCAGTGGTTACAAAGATGGGAAGAGGTCTAGCCGTAATAAAGAGATGCTCTACTTTTTTGGCACCACACTCCAAAAACCAAGTTCTGCAGGCTCTAGTTTTGTCTAATTTTGATTATTGTCCAGTCATGTGGTCCAGCGCTGCAAGGAAAGACCTAGTTAAGCTGCAGCTGGCCCAGAACAGAGCGACACGTTTTGCTCTTAATTGTAATCAGAGGGCTGATATAAATACAATGCATACCAGTCTAAGAGTTGAGGAGAGACCGACTGCATCACTTCTTTTTTTTACAAGAAACATGAATGTGTTGAAAATCCCAAATTGACTGTAAGTCGCTTTGGATAAAAGCGTCTGCTAAATGGCATATATTATTATTATTATTATTATTATATAGTCAACTTACACACAGGTCTGACACACACACGTTTCCCACCAGACATGCCACCAGGGGTCTTTTCATAGTCCCCAAATCCAGAACAAATTCAAATAAAACGTACAGTATTATATAGAGCCCTTATTGCATGGAACTTCATTCCATCTCATATTGCTCAAATAAACAGCAAACCTGGTTTCAAAAAACAGATAAAGCAACACCTCACAGCACAACACCTCTCCCTTATTTGACCTATTAGATAGTTTGTGAATGCATTGATATGTAAGCTACGTGTGCCTTTTTAAAAATGTATGTTGTTTTGTCCTTGAGGTGTTCTTGTCTAATAATGTTCTGTATTATGTCATTCTGTTTTATGTTTTGTGTGGACCCCAGGAAGAGTAGCTGCTGCTTTTGCAACAGCTAATGGGGATCCTAATAAAAAACCTCTGGAAGCAACATCAGCACAATAACTGTTCATCGGGAGCTTCGTGAAATGGGTTTCCGTGGCCGAGCAGCCGCACACAAGCGCAATGCCAAGTGTCGGCTGGAGTGGTATAAAGCTTAACACCATTGGACTGTGGAGCAGTGGAAACACGTTCTCTGGAGTGATGAATCACGCTTCACCATCTGGCAGTCCGACAGACGAATCTGGGTTTGGCGGATGCCAGGAGAACACTACCTGCCCCAATGCATAGTTCCAACTGTAATGTTTGGTGGAGGATGATTAATGGTCTGAGGCTGTTTTCCATGGTTCGGGCTAGGCCCCTTAGTTCCATTGAATGGAAATCTTAAAGCTACAGCATACAATGACATTCTAGATGATTCTGTGCTTCCAACTTTGTGGCAAAGTTTGGGGAAGGCCCTTTCCTGTTTCAGCATGACAATGCCCTCGTGCACAAAGCGAGGTCCATTTAGAAATGCTTTGTCAAGATCGGTGTTGCAGAGTTTCACTGGTCTGCACAGAACCCTGACCACAACCCCATCGAACACTTTTGGTATGAATTGGAATGCCGACAGCGAGCCAGGCCTAATTGACCAACATCAGTGCCTGACCTCACTAATGCTTTTGTGGCTGAATGGAAGCAAGTCCCCGCAGCAATGTTCCAACATCTAGTGGAAAGCCTTCCCAGAAGAGTGGAGGCTGTTATAACAGCAGAGGGGGGACCAACTCCATATTAATGCCCATGATTTTGGAATGAGATGTTCGATGAGCAGGTGACGTTGACAAACACGGAAGGTCCAGTGAAACGTTCTGGATCCATTCCTCATATATTTTAGTCGCTGGAGGTCTTTGTGAAGGTTCCCATCCCTTTGTTGGTCCAATGACAACCCCCCTCCAATTTGTACCTCTTGTTTACATATGGAGGAAGCTTACTAGCTCACGAACTGCTTACAAGCTCACACACTATTGTCCAAACCAGTTGTTAGACCTCTTGCCTAAGCTATCTTTATGTTTTTCGTTGTTATAACTAGTTTTGCTTAGCCCCATTATTTATTTTCCAATGCCCAACATATTCAACATATATTATATAGTGATGGTTGTAAATCAATTGCACCTACTGTAGTTGAAAAAAGCTTACCAGTTTTCCACGTTTTTTACTGGTTCCACTGCTGTATTTCAACACTAGGTGGAGACATTGACCACTGTACCCCACACACTGAGTACCACACTATATGGTCTACCACACCGTCTTTCAATAGCACCACCAGCTGAAGAGAATTTCCCCCCTTAATTGCCTTCCCCATGCCCTATATGAACTTGTCCATTTCCTTTGTAATTATTCTGAAAAAGGCCATTGACGGCTGAAACATCCATCTTTTAAACTTGCTTAAAATAAATAATTTTTTATGTTGAGCAAGCGTTGCGCCTTTTCCTGTCCAATGACGAGCAGGTGTCTACAAACTTTTGGTGTAATATGCTGATCTGCTGCTACTTAAAGATATATTTTTGTAAATCATTTTGTGAATAGTAAACTAAAGTTTCACTGCAATATACAGGCCGCCTTTTTATCTTTTCTGGACTCACTCTGCCGTTTATGGGCCCTTTTCCCCACCGACCTACTCTCACTTCTATTCTGATCCGGTTCCAGAGAGCCATCAGTGCCCACTACTACTGGGGCTCTATATTACCAGACGTGGCAGACTTGATCAGCAACTGTGACGCGTGTGGATGCTGGACGGCTCCAAGACGTATAGCTGTAGAGTGTACAGAACAGCTGCAACAACTACAACAGATCAGTGGAGAGGAGCCTGGGTCTGACCTTTCAAATCAAATCAAATTTGATTGGTCACATGTGCAGAATACAAAAGTAGATTTTAAGGTGAAATGCTAACTTACGAGAACATTCCCAACAATGCAGAGTTAAAAAGTAAGAAAAATATTTGCTAAATAAAAAAGTTTAATAGTAAAACAATAAAATAACAATAACGAGGCTATATACAAGGAGTACCAACACAGAGTCAATGTGCAGGGGTACGAGGTTGTTGAGGTAATACAGTATGTACATGTAGGTAGGGGTAAAAAGTGACGAGGCTGGCCTCCTGAGTGGCACAGCGGTCTAAGGCACTGCATCGTAGTGCTTGAGGCGTCACTACAGACCCGGGTTTGATCCCAGGCTGTGTCACAGCCGGCCATACCCGGGAGTCCCATAGAGTGGTACACAACTGGCCCAGCATCGTCCGGGTTAGGGGAGGGTTTGGCCGGGGGGGGGCTTTACTTGGCTCATTGCGCTCTAGTGACTCCTTGTGGTGGCCTGGGAGCCTGCAGGCTGATTTCGGTCGTCAGTTGAATGGCGCTTCCTCCAACACATTGGTGCGGCTGGCTTCTGGGTTAAGCGGGTGGGTGTTAAAAAGCGAGGTTTGGCGGGTCATTCTTCAAGGACGTATGACTCGACCTTCGCTTCTCCCGAGCCCGTTCGGGAGTTGCAGCGATCAGACAAGATCGCAATTGGATATCACAAAATTGTGGAGAAAAGGGGGGGTAAAATGATTATATATATATAAATAGCCCCTAAATAAGGTCTGGTGCAACCAATTACCTTCAGAAGTCACATAATTAGTTAAATAAAGTCCACCTCTGTGCTAAGTGTCACATGATCTCAGTATATATACACCTGTTCTAAAAGGCCTCAGTGTCTGCAACACCACCAAGCAAGAGGCACCATGAAGACCAAGAAGCCCTCCAAACAGGTCAGCAACAAAGTTGTGGAGAAGTACAGATTAGGGTTGGGTTATACTTTTTTTTTCAAAACTTTGAACATCCCAAGGAGCACCATTAAATCCATTATTAAAAAATGGAAAGAATATGGCACCAGAACAGACCTGCCAAGAGAGGGCCAATAAACAACAAAGAGACCGAAGATAACCCTGAAGGAGCTCCAAAGCTCCACAGCGGAGATTGGAATATCTGTCCACAGGACCACTTTAAGCCGTATACTCCACAGAGCTGGGCTTTATGGAAGAGTGGCCACAAAAAAGCTATTGCTTAAAGAAAAAAATAAGCAAACACATTTGGTGTTTGCCAAAAGGCATGTGGGAGACTCCCCAAACATATGGAAGAAGGTACTCTGGTTAGATGAGACTAACATTTAACTTTTTGGCCATCAAGGAAAACACTATGTCTGCATCAAACTCAACACCTCCCATCACCCCGCGAACACCATCCCCACAGTGAAGCATGGTGGTTGCAGCATCATGTTTTGGGTATGTTTTTCATCGGCAGGGACAGGGAAACTGGTCAGAATTGAAGGAATGATGGATGGCGCTAAATACAGGGAAACCCTTGAGGGAAACCTGTTTCAGTCTTCCAGAGATTTGAGACTGGGACGGAGGTTCACCTTCCAGCGGGACAATGACCCTAAGCGTACTGCTAAAGCAACACTCAAGTGGTTTCAGGGGAAACATTTAAACGTCTTGGAATGGCCTAGTCAAAGCCCAGACCTCAATCCAATTGAGAATCTGTGGTATGACTTAAATATTGCTGTACAACAGCGGAACCCATCCAACTTGAAAGAGCTGGAGCAGTTTTGCCTCGAAGAATGGGCAAAAATCCCAGTGGCTAGATGTGCCAAGCTTACAGAGACATACCCCAAGAGACTTGCAGCTGTAATTGCTGCAAAAGGTGTCTCTACAAACTATTGACTTTGGGAGGGGGGTGGGGGTGAATAGTTACAAACTCTCCAGTTTTCAGTTTTGTGTTCTTATTTCTTGTTTGTTTCACAATAAAAAATATTTAGCATCTTCAAAGTGGTAGGCATGTTGTGTAAATCAAATGGTACAACCCCCCCTCCTCTAAAAAAATCTATTTTAATTTCAGGTTGTAAGGCAACAAAATAGGAAAAATGCCAAGGGTGTGAATACTTTTGCAAGCCAGTGTAGACTACGCAGTCAAGATATATAATAGAGTAGCAGCAGCGTGTGTGAAAGTGTGTCTGTCTAAGTGTGTGTGTGGCTTTAATATCCATGTGTGTGTGTGTGAGCGTATGTTGTGTGTGTTGGAGTGTCAGTGTAGTATGTGTGGGTAGAGTCTAGTGAGTGTGCATAGAACCAGTGCAAGTCGTGGTAAGTAGTTGAAAAGTTTCTAATTAGTAAAATGCTAAATGTTGTTCGTAATGAGATTTGAACTGACAACCTTTGGGTTGCTAGAAGTTCGCATTAACCACCACATTAACCATACCAAATGTCGGCCTCCCGAGTGGCGCAGCGGTCTGTGTCATTTGAGCTTTTGGGTTCGAGTCCAGGTTCTGTTGCAGCCGGCTGCAACCGGGAGACCCATGAGGCAGCGCACCATTGGCCCAGGGTCGTCTGGGTTAGGGGAGGGTTTGGCCGGCAGGGATGTCCTTGTCTCATCGCGCACTAGCGACTCCTGTGGCGGGCTGGGCGCAGTGCACGCTGACCCCGGTCTCCAGGTGTACGACGTTTCCTCTGACACATTGGTGTGGCTGGCTTCTGGGTTAAGTAGACATTGTGTCAAGAAGCTTGGTTGGGTTGTGTCTCGGAGGACGCAAGGCTCTCGACCTTCACCTCTCCCGAGTCCGTACGGGAGTTGCAGCGATGACACAAAACTGTGACTAAAACTGTGTATACCATGAAATTGGGGCAAAAAATGGGTAAAAAACTAAATTATACAAAAAGAAACCAATTTAAAAAACATACCAAACATGACATATACTAAACGTACATAATAAAACAAAATGCTCTGAGACCAGATTGCATGCCTTGTCAGTGAGGGACTGAAGAGGATAGAGAGAACCAGGTATTACCCGAGGCACAGGTCTGTGTTGTGTTTCAGTCACTTCACTGAGGACTGCTTTGACCGAACTGGAGAAACTGTGTCCCAAACCACATGCAGTGCCTAGCCAGTTCCTCTTCTGTCCTCCTGAGGTACTCATACCTTATCATATTTCAGGGCCTGTACTCAAAATGCATCTCAGAGTATGCAGTGCTAAACTGATCCTATATTAGCACTATACTCTGACACTATTTGTGAATAAGGGCCCAGAGTTCTGTTTAAAGTGTTTAGAAATAGATAAGTGTGCTTCATACCAGTTTTGTTACGAGATGTCCCCAAGCCAATAGATAGCTCTGCTGTTATGTGTATCTGAGTGTGATACTATGTAGTATCAGTGAGCCAAGTTAGGCATTACTTACTGTGCACTGAATGGAGCTGTATGCATGCTACAGATTGATACTGAAGTAAAGACTTTCTTATTTTATTTTTTATTTCACCTTTATTTAACCAGGTAGGCTAGTTGAGAACAAGTTCTCATTTGCAACTGCGACCTGGCCAAGATAAAGCATAGCAGTGTGAACAGACAACACAGAGTTACACATGGAGTAAACAATTAACAAGTCAATAACACAGTAGAAAAAAAAGAGAGTCTATATACATCGTGTGCAAAAGGCATGAGGAGGTAGGCGAATAATTACAATTTTGCAGATTAACACTGGAGTGATAAATGATCAGATGGTCATGTACAGGTAGAGATATTGGTGTGCAAAAGAGCAGAAAAGTAAATAAATAAAAACAGTATGGGGATGAGGTAGGTAAAAATAGGTGGGCTATTTACCGATAGACAATGTACAGCTGCAGCGATCGGTTAGCTGCTCAGATAGCAGATGTTTGAAGTTGGTGAGGGAGATAAAAGTCTCCAACTTCAGCGATTTTTGCAATTCGTTCCAGTTACAGGCAGCAGAGAACTGGAACGAAAGGCGGCCAAATGAGGTGTTGGCTTTAGGGATGATCAGTGAGATACACCTGCTGGAGCGCATGCTACGGGTGGGTGTTGCCATCGAGACCAGTGAACTGAGATAAGGCGGAACTTTACCTAGCATGGACTTGTAGATGACCTGGAGCCAGTGGGTCTGGCGACGAATATGTAGCGAGGGCCAGCCGACTAGAGCATACAGGTCGCAGTGGTGGGGGGTATAAGGTGCTTTAGTGACAAAACGGATGGCACTGTGATAAACTGCATCCAGTTTGCTGAGTAGAGTGTTGGAAGCTATTTTGTAGATGACATCGCCGAAGTCGAGGATCGGTAGGATAGTAAGTTTTACTAGGGTAAGTTTGGCGGCTTGAGTGAAGGAGGCTTTGTTGCGGAATAGAAAGCTGACTCTAAATTTGATTTTCGATTGGAGATGTTTGATATGAGTCTGGAAGGAGAGTTTACAGTCCAGCCAGACACCTAGGTACTTATAGATGTCCACATATTCAAGGTCGGAACCATACAGAGTGGTGATGCTAGTCAGGCGTGCAGGTGCAGGCAGCGAACGGTTGAAAAGCATTCATTTGGTTTTACTGGCGTTTAAGAGCAGTTGGAGGCCACGGAAGGAGTGTTGTATGGCATTGATGCTCGTTTGGAGGTTAGATAGCACAGTGTCCAAGGACGGGCCGGAAGTATATAGAATGGTGTCGTCTGCGTAGAGGTGGATCAGGGAATCGCCCGCAGCAAGAGCATCGTAATTGATATATACAGAGTACCGTGAGGTGCACCCGTGACCAGCTCGGAAACCAGATTGCACAGCGGAGAAGGTACGGTGGGATTCGAGATGGTCAGTGACCTGTTTGTTGACTTGGCTTTCGAAGACCCTAGATAGGCAGGGCAGGATGGATATAGGTCTGTAACAGTTTGGGTCCAGGTTGTCTCCCCCTTTGAAGAGGGGGATGACTGCGGCAGCTTTCCAATCCTTGGGGATCTCAGACGATATGAAAGAGAGGTTGAACAGGCTGGTAATAGGGGTTGCGACAATGACGGCGGATAGTTTCAGAAATAGAGGGTCCAGATTGTCAAGCCCAGCTGATTTGTACGGGTCCAGGTTTTGCAGCTCTTTCAGAACATCTGCTATCTGGATTTGGGTAAAGGAGAACCTGGAGAGGCTTGGGCGAGTAGCTGCGGGGGAGGCGGAGCTGTTGGCCGAGGTTGGAGTAGCCAGGCGGAAGGCATGGCCAGCCGTTGAGAAATGCTTGTTGAAGTTTTCGATAATCATGGATTTATCGGTGGTGACTGTGTTACCGAGCCTCAGTGCAGTGGGCAGCTGGGAGGAGGTGCTCTTGTTCTCCATGGACTTCACAGTGTCCCAGAACATTTTGGAGTTGGAGCTACAGGATGCAAATTTCTGCCTGAAGAAGCTGGCCTTAGCTTTCCTGACTAACTGCGTGTATTGGTTCCTTATCAACATTACCTTGGAGGCCAGCCTCCTCTAAAGCACCAAGTAACGAGTAGGCTGCTACAACACAAGAAACACAGGACCAAGCTTCCTTCTCCAAATATGACGCATAAAAATCTACCCACCAATTTTGTTGTTTGTGGGGAAAAGCGGTCAGAAGATTTTGTAAGAGTTTCCTAATGGAAGGTAAATAATGATGAGAGAAAGATGATGATGGGAGAGAAGTAATTATTTGATAATAATTCAAATGACACCCTCTGAACTGATAATCATCCCTGTCCAGATGGTGCTCGACACATCAATAAGAGGAATGTAATTCGTAAAGTTCTGTGTAACAGAAGTGTCAACGAACCCTGACTGCCTGCCATGACGAGGTTAATCACCTGAATGAGGAAAAAGTGCATGGAACTGCTGATGGGGCGCTTTTTCGAGGGCACCATGACAGGCGATGTCAACAACTGGATAGAAAACTGATGAGCGCTCAGCTTCACACCCCCTCCCGAAAATGGCCAGGATGGAACCTCGCAATGAGTCAGAGGACATTGTATCTATCTTCAGAGATCATTGCAGAGCCAGAATCTTGCAGGTAGGGTGTTTTTGTTGTTATTGATCTGTGTGATCAATACAAAACGGATACGTAATTGTCTTTTGAGAAGCTTGCTCTATTTCTCCCTCTATTTTGTGAAGTCTGAGCCAAATCAATAACGAGTGACTTCTGTTCTCCTCAGCCCATACACTATGAGCAGTGATCATGATTATGATAGAGGTGGTCATGCAGATTTAAAAAATGTAACCTTTATTTTGACAGGGTGCCTGAACCTAATTCCAGAATCTATCAACCAGCCTGTCAACGCACATGTTAATGGGAATTCTCTGGTAACAATGGTTGTAAAGCAGTGTCTGTATTTCCATCAATAGTTCAATGGTTTCATATTGAACATTCATTTTCTCCATGTATTCTGCGTGCAAATTCAAGGTCCAATGTAAATAGTCTGGGTACCATTTGATTAGATGTTCATGAGTCTTATGGCTGGACACCAAGGAACTTGAAGCTCTCAAAATGCTCCACTGCAGTCCAGTCGATGATAATGGGGTGTGCTCAGTCCTCTTCTTCCTGTAGACCACAATCATCTCATTTGTCTTGATCACATTGAGGGAGAGGTTGTTGTCCTTGCACCACATGGCCAGGTCTCTGACCACCTCCCTATAGGCTGTCTCGTCATTGTCGGTGATCAGGCCTACCACTGTTGAGTCAACGGCGAACTTAATGATGGAGTTTGAGTCGTGCCTGGCCGTGCAGTCATGAGCGCAGCCTGAGGGGCCCGTGTTGAGGATCAGTGTGGCGGATGTGTTGTTACCTACACTTACCACCTGGGGACGGCCCGTCAGGAAGTCCAGGATCCAGTTGCAGCTGGAGGTGTTTAGTCCCAGGGACCTTAGCTTATTGATGAGCTTTGAGGGCACTATGGTGTTGAACGCTGAGCTGTAGTCAATGAATAGCATTCTCACATAGGTGTTCCTTTTGTCCAGGTGGGAAAGAGCAGTGTGGAGTGCAATTGAGATTGCATCATCTGTGGATTTGTTGGGGCGGTGTGCAAATTGGAGTGGGTCTAGGGTTTGACCAGCCTTTCAAAGCACTTAATGGCTACATACGAGTGCTACGGGTTGGTGGTCATTTAGGCAGTTTACCTTAGTGTTCTTGGGCACTGGCACTATGGTGGTCTGCTTAAAACATGTTGGTATTACAAACTCAGACAGGGAGAGGTTGAAAATGTCAGTGAAGAAACTTGCCAGTTGGTCAGCGCATGCTTACGGTACACGTCCTGGTAATCCATCTGGCCCTGCGGCCTTGTGAATGTTGACCTGTTTAAAGGTCTTACTCACATTGAATTCGGAGAGCATGATCACACAATCTTCCGGAACAGCTGGTACTCTCATGCATGTTTCAGTGTTATTTGCCTTGAAGCGAGCATAGAAGTCGATTAGATTGTCTGGTAGGTTTGTGTCACTGGGCAGCTCTTGGCTGTGCTTCCCTTTGTAGTCTGTAATGGTTTACAAGCCCTGCCACATCCGACGAGCGTCAGAGCCGGTGTAGTACGATTAAATCTTAGGCCTGTATTGACGCTTTGCCTGTTTGATGGTTCGTCGGAGGGTATAGTGGGATTTCTTATAAGCTTCCGGGTTAGAGTCACGCTCCTCAAAAGCGGCATGGGCTGCCATCAGCGCAGATGCTGCCTGTAATCCATGGCTTCTGGTTGGGGTATGTACGTACAGTCACTGTGGGGACGACGTCATCGATACACTTATTGATGAAGCCAATGACTGATGTGGTGTACTCCTCAATGCCATCGGAGGAATCCCGGAACATATTCCAGTCTGTGCTAGCAAAACAGTCCTGTAGCTTAGCATCTGCTTCATTTGACCACTTTTTTTATTGATCGAGTCACTGGTGCTTCCTGCTTTAATTTTTGCTTGTAAGCTGGAATCAGGAGGATAGAATTATGGTCAGATTTGCCAAATGGAGGGTGAGGGAGAGCTTTGTATGGGTCTGTGTGTGGAGTAAAGGTGTCCCAGAGTTTTTTTCCCTCTGGTTGCACATTTAACCTGCTGACAGAAATTTGGTAGAACGGATTTAAGATTCCCTGCATTAAAGTCCCCGGCTACTAGGAGCGCTGCCTCTGGGTGAGCTTTTTTCTTGTATGCGTATGGTGGAATACAGCTCATACAATGCTGTCTTAGTGCCAGCCTTTGACTGTGGTGGTTTGTAAACAGCTATGAAAAACACAGATGAAAACACTCTAGGTAGGTAGTGTGTTCTACAGTTTATCATGAGATACTCTACCTCAGGCGAGCAACAGCTCGAGACTTCATTAGATCTCTGCACCAGCTGTTGTTTACAAAAATACATTGTCCTCTGCCCCTTGTCTTACCAGACGCCGCTGTGCTATCCGGCGGGTATAGTGTGTAACCAGCCAGCTGTATGAAGACCCCGAGTCCAGGAAGAATAAGATGTTACAGTTTTTAATGTCCCGTTGGTAGTTTAATCTTAATCTCTTAGCTCAAGGTAAGGGACATTTAGCTTTCTAACATTCTAATTTATAAACTGATAATGAGCTCCAAACACAAATGAAAGCATGATGTTAGCATGAAATGTATCATCCCTTGGTGTAACAATCAGTAGAAACGTATGCACTGATCCGCCTCAGCCATACTGTCAATCTATAATCAATACTTCCACACTTCTATTTATAAGAGTTTATATCTAGTGATCTTGACAATGTCTTGATCATGAGAAAATTATCTGGGATCTCGAAAAAACAAATGTTGTTATGTCTTGATTATGAGATAAATAAGTTGTGATCTCAACATAACGAGGGATTTAAAAACATGTCCTCTCTGGATTTCCGTCATTTTTTTTTGTTTGTTACTGGGTTGGATCAGAATATATACAGTTGTGGCCAAAAGATTTGAGAATGACACAAATATTAATTCTCACAAAGTCTGCTGCCTCAGTTTGTATGATGGCAATTTACATATACTCCAGATTGTTATGAAGAGTGATCAGATGAATTGCAATTAATTGCAAAGTCCCTCTTTGCCATGGGACAGACTGAGGGACAGATTGATATTCTGCAAAAGGTACAGGGATTGGACTGCTGAGGACTGGGGTAAAGTCATGTTCTCTGATGAATCCCCTTTCCGATTTTTTGGGGCATCCGGAAAAAAGCTTGTCCGGAGAAGACGAGGTGAGCGCTACCATCAGTCCTGTGTCATGCCAACAGTAAAGCATGCTGAGACCTTTCATGTGTGGGGTTGCTTCTCAGCAAAGGGAGTGGGCTCACTCACAATTTTGCCTGAGAACGCAGCCATGAATAAAGAATGGTACCAACACATCCTCTGAGAGCAACTTCTACCAACCATCCAGGAACAGTTTGGTGGCAAACAATGCCTTTTCCAGCATGATGGAGCACCTTGCCATAAGGCAAAAGTGATAACTAAGTGAGAACTTTTGGTCAACCCTCAAGAGGCGGGTGGACAAACAAAAACCCACAAATTCTGACAAACTCCAAGTATTGATTATGCAAGAATGGGCTGCCATCAGTCAGGATGTGGCCCAGAAGTTAATTAACAGCATGCTAGGGCGGATTGCAGAGGTCTTGAAAAAGAAGGGTCAACACTGCAAATATTGACTCTGCATCAACTTCATGTAATTGTCAATAAAAGACTTTGACACAAATATCTAAAGACACTGAAGCAGCAAACTTTGTAGAAATTAATATTTGTGTCATTCTCAAAACCTTTGGCCACGACTTTACAGTTTACCTCTGGTTATTTTGTCTACTTATTTCTTCCCAGGAACCTCAACTCTGTTTTTCACAGTCTGATTCAACCTGTGGCACAATATGTTGAAGGAAATGGGTTGAAAGTGTCTGTATCGATTTATTCTCCTGAAATGTCAACTTTGGCACTTCAATCGATGTTTCTGTGCTCGATTATTCCTAGTTGAAAAGCGGCAGATGTGTTCACTTCGCCAGTGTAGCTACAAATAAATATTATCTTGGACCGAAACATCAACATCTCACCCGAAGTTGCATCAAATACTTAGTTAAGTTTTCGCCACAGGTACAACTTTTACGTTTATCTTTATTTAGGATGGATTTACTGATAGATACGTTTGCGTGCCAACATTAACGTTAGCTAGCTAACGTCACTATGTTTTGCTATCTGTGGTAAAGTTAACGTTAGCTTGCAGTGCTAGCTAACCTCATATAGGAATGCATATGTTAGCTAGCTAGTTGTAGCCTGTCTTTCTTTACAAACTAGCGAAGACTGCTCTGCATGTAACTGGCAGTTAACTAGCGTTAGCCAGCTAACGTCGTTGGGAAAAGCTGGAGAATATGGCTGGCTAGTAACGTAAGTTATCTAGCTGGCTGGCTTGAATGTTACACAATTCGGCCGGATCTTGGCTAACGTTATTGCTGTATGTCCTGCTCTCTATTTGACATTGTGCTCACGATTTGACATCTGTTACATCTGTCATCAAAGCTAGTGCTAGCTAACTATATCATCAGGTCATAAGAAACGAGAAGTTGGAGTGAGGGGTAACGTTATTAGCTAGATTAGTAACTGGTCAGCATAGGTGTAAAATAGACGTGATTCCCCTCCCTGAATGAGCCCTCTCAATAGAATAATGTATGATGATCTAGCTAACAGCACACTCTGCACTGATCCTGTGGAATGACTGTCTGAATAATTCATTGCCTGTGCTGTTCCAGATAAACTTACACTTTTTCCACTCCTCGAAAAAAAAAACAAGGAAGAACGGTGCCCTTCACTTGACAGCCCTACTTTGCAGGAGATCAAGATTTGGCTATTTGTCAACGTCAATATAATTGTTCTGTTTGAGTGACCTGGTTGCGGTGCATTTTATCACGAGGAGTGTCCCCTTTCACATATATTGGAGTATGAACTCTGAGTCTCTTTACTGATGTCTTGCAGGTTTTCCAGGTCTTGATGGAACAGAGCTGTTTTTTCCCGTAGTGAGAGGGAAGAAGCCGTCCTTTTCTTTTTGTGGCTGAAGTTTGGAATTTGTCCGGCTCAGAGGGAGGCAGAGACTGTGGCCTAGAGCGGCTGCAAGAGGAGGGGAAGGAGGGAGGAGAATGGAACAAGCCCACAGTTTGCTCCTGAACGAGGAGGCATGCAGCCAGTTGGGAGAACACCAGAGGGCTGAATTTGTCTTTGAGTGGCTGCGCTTCCTGAAGAAGCTGCTCCCTGCTGCAGACAGGGTGAGAGGAATAAGGAAAGGAGGAGACTAGGGGAGAGCCCAGTGGGTGCTTGCAGATAATGGCCTCCCCTGTGACAGACGGCGCTTGGTGCATTCCTAAGCAGAGTCAGATCAAAAGAGAGCCATTTGAACAGGCTGAGATTAGCCCAGTGCTTTTTCTGGGGCCGTCTCTTTTAGCAGGATGCCAGTCAGTATGTCTTTCTAGGCGTGATTAAAGCAGTGAGTGCTGTAAATGCTAAATCATGGTCTGCTCTGCTGGTTCTGTGTCATGAAGAAAAAAATGAACTACAGATGAAATGTTGATGTGATTTGTCTTGCCAGAGCCACTATCATTTAGCAAATGGTATCCACGAGTTCCAGCTGATTCTGGGGAAGTAGATATAGGGTCTCAATGCTAATATCCCGAAGTATCCCATTAAAAACATCAGTTGCTCATCATACAAAAATAGGGCTTGCCTGACTGTGAGATCTGTTTTACGTCGTTACTGTCATCTGTCATGTTGTCAATAAATGTTGATGGTTTCATGTTGACTTTAACTGTGCTCTTGAATGCAGGACAAATTCCTGTGAAAGGCCAAATAAATTAACTGAACTGAGTGTATTTTCTCCCAGGCGGATGTGAAGAAGAACCAGAAGTGTCTGGTCGAACAGTTGACTGGGATTCTGATTGGTTCTCCGGGCCCCCCGACCCGATGGCTCCTAGCCCACTGCCTGGCCCTGCTCTACAGGGTGGGAGACTCACTCACCTCCAGCCACACGGTGGACAGGTGCAATGACATCATCCGCAGCAAGGACGACTCACCCAGCTACCTGCCAACTCGACTGTAAGTACAGTAGATTGCGGCAGCTGAAATCCCCATCAGTTATAGAGGGGTGATGGTGCATATCAATTATCAGACTGATTACACATTAATGATTATGTTTGTTACTCATGGGGATACCTTAAAGCTTCTATGACAATCCATGTTTACGTGGCTGTTGAAATCAATCTTGTTGTGATTAACTACTGTTCACCGAAATGGCAAAATTCATACAGTAGCATTACTAGTATGTAATGAACTTCTTTAAAAAAACAGAAGACTTTGGATTACACAGTGGGTGCACTGTGCAGTCAAGAGGAATGGTATTTTCAACATCTGAAAGAACTTTGGAACTGATTTCCTTTTTTTTGTCTATAGGGCAGCCATTGCCTGTCTGGGTGCCCTTTATGAACAGCTTGGCCGTTTGCTTGTCAACACATTTAAAGAGACTTTGGCAAATTTGTTGAAGGCCATAAAGTCTGCAGAGGTGAGTGTACAATTTAAAGGATCTGCAATGGTAATGCAAAAATGTATTGATATACCACTGTGCTAGCCAGTGGCAATAGGAAGGTCAGTGGTTTATGTCTGAATAGCTGATTGAGTATAAGACATTGAGTATAAGAAAACATTAAGGACACCTTCCTAATTTTGAGTTGCATCCCCCTTTTTGCCCTCAGAATAGCCTCAATTTGTCGGGGCAGGGACTCTTGAAGGTGTCAAGCCTTTCACAGGGATGCTAGCCCATGTTGACTCCAATGCTTCCCACAATTGTGTCAAGTTGGCTAGATGTCCTTTGGGTGGTGGACCATTCTTGATACACACGGGAAACTTTTGTGTGTAAAACCCAGCAGCATTGCACTTCTTGACACATCGGTGTGCCTGGAACCTACTACCATACCCTGTTCAAAAGCACTTAAATCTTCTACCTTGCCCTTTCACCCTCTGAATGGCACACATACACAATCCATGTCTCAATTATCTCAAGGCCTTTAAACAGTCTCCTCCCCTTCATCTACACGGATTGAAGTGGATTTAACTAGTGACATCAACAAGGGATCATATCTTTCACCTGGATTCACCTGGTCAGTCTATGTCATGGAAAGAGCAGGTGTTCAAATTGTATTGGTCGCATACACATATTTAGCAGATAATAATAATATAATATAATAATATATGCCATTTAGCTGACGCTTTTATCCAAAGCGACTTACAGTCATGTGTGCATACATTCTACGTATGGGTGGTCCCGGGAATCGAACCCACTACCCTGGCGTTACAAGCGCCATGCTCTACCAACTGAGCCACAGAAGGACCAGCTGTAGCTAAATGCTTGTGTTCCTTGCTCCAACAGTGCAGTAGTATCTAACAGTTCACAAAAATATGCACTAATATAGAAGTAACATAATGGAATTAAGAAATATATGAATATTAGATTGAGCAATGTCTGAGTGGTGTTGACTAAAATACAGTAGAATAGCATACAGTATATAAATATGAGATGAGTAAAGCCGTGTGTAAACATTATTTAAACATTATTAATGTGACTAGTGTTCCATTATTAAAGTGGTCAGGGATTCCAAGTAAATGTATATAGTACAGCAGCCTCTAAGGTGCAGGGTTGAGAAACCGGGTGGTAGTCAGCTAGTGATGGCTATTTAGCAGTCTGATGGGCTTGAGATAGAAGCTGTTTTTCAGTCTTGGTACCAGCTTTGATGCACCTGCCCTGACTTCGCCTTCTGGAAGATAGCGTAGTGAACCGGCCGTGTCTCGGTGGTTGATGTCCATAATTATCTTTTTGGCCTTCCTGTGACATCGGGTGCTGTAGGTGTCCTGGAGGGCAGGTAATTTGCCCCCAGTGATGCTTTGGGCAGACTGCACTACCCTTTGGAGAGCTCTGCGGTTGCAGGCGATGCAGTTGCCGTACCAGGTGGTGATGAATCCCGGCAGGATGCCCTCAATTGTGCATCTGTAAAAGTTTGAGGGTTTTAGGTGCCAAGCCGAATTTCTTCAGCCTCCTGAGGTTGAAGAGGCGCTGTTGTGACTTCTCCACTGTGTGGGTGGACCATTTCAGATTGTCAGTGTTGTGTACGCCGTGGAACTTGAAGCTTTCCATCTTCTCCACTGTGGATAGGGGCTACCTTTGCTGTATCCTGAAGTCCACGATCAGCTCCTTTGTTTTGTTGAGGTTGAGTTAGAGATTATTTTTCTTGAACCACTCTCCCAGGGCCCTCACCTCCTCCCTGTAGGCTGTCTCGTCATTGGTGGTAATCAGGCCTACTACTGTTGTGTTGTCTGCAAACATGATGATTGAGTTGGAGGCGTGTTTGGCCACGCAGTCATGGGTGAACAGGGAGTATAGAAAGGGGTTGAGCACACTATTCTTGTGGGGCCCCTATGTTGAGGTTTATGCCACTGAGCAGACACTTTTATTCAAAGCGACTTAAAGTACAGTGAGTGCCTATATTTTCAGTATGTGTAGCGTATGTAATCCCTGCGGGGACTGAACCCACAACCTTGGCATGGCTGTTGCCAAGCTCTTACCAATTGAGCCACACAGGACCACTGATGAATTGTGTTGTCTGTCCGTGCTCCAGTCCCAGGGCCGCTATGAGATCATGCTGAGCGTGGAGAAGATCCTGAGGGGCCTGGGGGTCAGCGCCATGCCCTGTCACAGAGACATCTACAAGGCTACACGCGCCTGTCTCACCGACCGCTCCATGGCCGTGCGCTGTGCTGCTGCCAAGGTAGCTACTGCCTACCGCTTTCCTCCCTCCAGCTAAACTGCTGCTGCTCCAAACTCATGGGGAATACATAAACTGTATAGCCAGCTGATGGTTCTCCCACGTTAAGCATATTACACATGGTTCTCATTCTACATTGTGTTAGGACATATGTCATTCAAACATGCATTCCTCCCTCCAACCATGGGGCATACACTGTATGGCTGGTGGTGCTATCAAGTTAGGCAATACATTACTGTCATTTTATGTTCTTTTGGTCTCACTGAATCAACAAAGTTAAGACCATGGTCATTCAATTGAGCTTCATTTCACACTGACGCGTGTCTTTTTTTGTTGATTTTTCATATACAGTTGAAGTTGGAAGTTTACATACACCTAAGCCAAATACATTTAAACTCAGTTTTTCACAATTCCTGACATTTAATCCTAGTAAAAATTCCCTGTCTTATGTCAGTTAGGATCACCACTTTATTTTAAGAATGTGAAATGTCAGAATAATAGTAGAGAGTGATTTACTTCAGCTTTTATTTCTTTCATCACATTCCCAGTGGGTCAGAAGTTAACATACACTCAATTAGTATTTGGTAACATTGCCTTTAAATTGTTTATCTTGGGTCAAATGTTTCGGGTAGCCTTCCACAAGCTTCCCAAAATAAGTGGGGTAAATTTTGGCCCATTCCTGACAGAGCTGGTGTAACTGAGTCAGGTTTGTAGGCCTCCTTGCTCGCACACACTTTTTCAGTTCTGCCAACAAAATATCTATAGGATTGAGGTTAGGGCTTTGTGATGGCCACTCCAATACCTTGACTTTGTTGTCCTTAAGCCATTTTGCACAACCTTGGAAGTATGCTTGGGGTCATTGTCCATTTGGAAAACCCATTTGCGACCAAGCTTTAACTTCCTGACTGATGTCTTGAGATGTTGCTTCAATATATCCACATAATTTTCCTACCTCATGATGCCATCTATTTTGTGAGGTGCACCAGTCCCTCCTGCAGCAAAGCACCCCCAGAACATGATGCTGCCACCCCCGTGCTTCACGGTTGGGATGGTGTTCTTCGGCTTGCAAGCCTCACCCTTTTTCCTCCAAACATAATGGTCATTATGGCCAAACAGTTCTATTTTTGTTTCATCAGATCGGAGGACATTTATCCAAAAAGTACAATCTTTGTCCCCATGTGCAGTTGCAAACCATAGTCTGGCTTTTTTATGGCGGTGTTGGAGCAGTGGCTTCTTCCTTGCTGAACGGCCTTTCAGGTTTTGTCAATATAGGACTAGTTTTACTGTGGATACAGATACTTTTGTACCTGTGTCCTCCAGCATCTTCACAAGGTCCTTTGCTGCTGTTCTTTGATTGACTTGCACTTTTTGCACCAAGGTGCGTTTATCTCTAGGAGACAGAACCCGTCTCCTTCCTGAGCAGTATAACGGCTGCGTGGTCCCATGGTGTCTATACTTGCGTGCTGTTGTTTGTACAGATGAACGTGGTACCTTCGGGCATTTGGAAATTACTCCCAAGGATGAACCAGACTTGTGAAGGTCTACAATGTGTTTTCTGAGGTCTTGGCTGATTTCTTTTGATTTTCCCATGATGTCAAGCAAAGAGGCACTGAGTTTTTTAGGTAGGCCTTGAAATGCGTCAACAGGTACACCTCCAATTGACTCAAATGATGTCAATTAGCCTATCAAAAGCTTCTAAAGCCATGTAATAATTTTCTGGAATTTTCTTAGCTGTTTAAAGGCACAGTCAACTTAGTGTATGTAAACTTCTGACCCACTGGAATTGTGATACAGTGAAATAATCTGTCTGTAAACAATAGTTGGAAAAATGACTTGTGTCATGCACAAAGTAGATGACCTAACCGACTTGCCACAACTATAGTTTGTTAACAAGAAATTTGTGGAGTGGTTGAAAAATAAGTTTGAATGACTCCAACCTAATTGTATGTAGACTTCCGACTTCAACTGTAGATAAGACGGCGTATGTAACATATTTGCCGTCCGTGTATGTTTCTAAATGTCTGTGTGATGTCTGGCAGTGTCTTCTGGAGCTGCAGAGAGAGGCTGTGTTTCTGTGGACTTCAGAGTTGGAGAACGTAGCCACGCTCTGCTTCAGGGCGTTTGAGAGCTCCAACTACGATGTGCGTGTGGCCATCTCCAAACTGCTGGGTACCCTGCTGGCCACAGCAGTAGAGCCCAAACAACCCACTGGTACAGTAGGCTACAATGGATGACAAGAGTTGGTAGATTTGCGATTGTTGAGGTTTTGGGATTAAACTGTCTGCTTTTAACTGTGTTTCTTACTTATGTGGGATTGTTGTGTGGGATTGAGAAGAAACTACAGTATATTAAAGAACATAGAATATAGTTGAAAATAAAACAATATAGACCCTTCTCTTCCTCTGCGTGTCCTCCTCCCAGCTCACAGACAGGGCTCCAGACGCAGCTCCTTGGAGGAGGTGATGGATCTGCTGACTGGGGGGTTCCTGCGTGGTGGGGCTGGCTTCCTCAGGGCCAGTGGAGACAAGCTCAAAGGGACCAGCTCTGTTAGCAAAGACATCCGCATCGGCATCACTCAGGTCAGCTCTCTCTGTCTCCATCCTACATGTTAGGCTATGAGTGTTTTTCTGACCACGTGGCCTGACTAGGAAACACTTGGCCCAGTAGGTTTTCCTGGTCCGGTCACATGGGTCAGGAAATTTCCTGGCTCTATACATGTGCTCATATGTATTGGGCGCAACTTACTGTTTTCTTTCTTGGTTTTGAGTTTGTTCTTGTTCTGTCTAGTCGTGTGTGGTGTTTGTGTCGTGTCTGGGCGGCGTGTGGCTGGAGGCCAACTTCTCCGCCCTGCTGGTCCTGCTCATGGAGCTGGTGTCTCAAACACGGGCCACCCAGACTCCCGCAGACGCCGTGTGCTGCAGACGCTGCATCTCCTTCATCCTCAGGGCCACACTGGGCTCTCTGCTGGGGGAGAAGGCCCAGATCGCTGCTGCCAAGGAGGTCTGCCTGGCCATAGGCAAACAGAAGAGGGCCGTGGGTGAGGGGAAGCTTTAATAGACAATTACACATTGATTGACAAGGATGGATTGCTGAAAGATGTTCTCAGAAATGTCACTTCTTGAATGGTACTTAGGCTTTTCCCCAATTTGTCTTTCCTTGATTTTTTGTGTGTTTTTTTTGTCACGCCCTCTCCTTCCCTGTTTCTCAAAACGCATTGGATGAGAAGGCCAGAGTGGAGGGACCTCGGATCTTCTCCTCCAATGTGATGGGATAAATAAGGGGAGGGTGCAAGAAATCTAGGAAAGGCGAATTGATGAAGTGCCAATTTTGTTTGAGTGGTTAGAAGAATGATGATCTCATACAGGCCCGACGATTGCATTATGTGCATGTCAGCCTTTCAGATTGACAGTGGGGACTCCTGAAGTGCTTTTCCTTGGTGGTCATGGTAATCTTTTCCCTCCAGATGCGGCCATGTGTGATGGGAATGTGGAGACGCGGGTCACCACCACAGACGTAGCTGCCAGTCAGCATGTGTTGGTGTGTGCCCTGCTGGAGCTGGGTAGCCTGGTACAGGGCCTGGCCTCTACTGCTGCATCGCTACTCACTGACACCAGCACAGGTGGGGCCTGAACACACACACGCACAGAGACTTGTTCCCAGTCTCTTGTTTCTTCAGCTCTGTCCCCTGAGGAATCTGCGTTAAATGGTCGTATTATGGAAAAGCTGTGTGTGGTTTTTATGCCATGTGGGCAGTCTCTGTACTGCATGGGAGTGTTCAGTGGTCTATGAAGATGAGTTGGTGACAAAGAGAGTAGAGGGAGAGAGAGTGATAAGAGATGGGGGGTGATAAGAGATGGGGGAGAGAGAGTTGGTGACAGCGAGGGGGGCGTGACAGAGAAAGAAGAGAGGGATGGCAGAGAAACTGTGGAGGTGAGTAGGTCACAGTGCCTGGACTGCTGTGCTGACTCAGGACTGTGCTAAACAACATTAGTCTACATCTTCAACAACAAATATGTTTTATATAACCTTTATTTAACTAGGCAAGTCAGTCAGTTAAGAACAAATTCTTATTTACAATAGCGGCCTACCCCGGCTGGGCCAATTGTGTGGCACTCTAAGGGACTCCCAATCACAGGGATGTGATGCAGCCGAACCAAGGACTGTAGTGACGCCTCTTGCCCTGAGATGCAGTGCCTTAGACCACTGCGCCACTTGGGAGCCTTAATGAAGGTTCTATGACAGGATAAAAATAGACTAGTGGAACAGAGCCAGACATTTTATTATATTTTACCTACCAAGTTTCACAGACAAATGCTCAAGGCTCAATATACTGTGTGTGCCTGTCTGAGAGTGTAGTTTTGACACATTTTAACTTCTCGGCTTCTGTGGTATTCCTCCCTCCCAGCCCTGCTGGACACGGTGATCTCAGTTCTGCTCCACCCCAGTGTGTCAGCACGGTTAGCGGCTGCTTGGTGTCTACGCTGTGTGGCCGTGGCCCTGCCTTCCCAGGGGGCCGTGTTGTTGGACCGCTGTGCAGAGAGACTCAACGCCCTCAAGTCCTGCCCCGAGGCCGTGGCCGGGTACAGTTCCGCCATCGCCGCCCTGCTGGGGGCAGTGCAGCACTGCCCACTGGGCATCCCCCACACTAAAGGCAATGTAAGGACTGGGCTTCGTCTGGGTAACCTTGAGCTCGCAACAAATACACATAGGCCTGTTTATAGTCGAGGCCTTGTATGCACACTATTTGTGGTTTATGTCTGTTTAATGGCTCTTCCATAGCTCAGTCAGATGCTCCACTAAATCAGTGGGAGTGGATGTAATAGTACAGGTATCTAAACAATAAGTGACCCTCTGTTCCCAGGTGGTGATGGGTCTGGCCGAGGACCTGCTCCGTTCAGCCACTCAGAACAGCCGCATCTCCATCCAACGCACACAGGCTGGCTGGCTGCTGCTCTCCTCCCTCAATACCCTAGGTATGTCCATCCACCCTCTGCTGATGTGTTTGCTGGACCAATGGGAATAAATGGCCTCATTTAACAAAAAAAAACTGGTGTTTTTATTCGGCAGTTAGGCATCTTCAGATCTGGGACTTTCTCACACCTTGCCAACTACTAGGGATCTTATCTCAGTGAGATGAGCCTGTGTGAATGAAGGTTGATTAACGTCTGTAGGTCCAGCGGTGGTTGAGCACCACCTCCCCAGGATGCTGGTGCTGTGGAGGTGTGCCTTCCCTCCCTCCATCAGAGACCTGGACATGGAGCTCCGCCGTGGGGACCACTTCACCTGGCAGGTCACCCTGGAGGGCCGCGCCGGGGCGCTGTGTGGTGAGATGCGCACTCTTCTATACTCAGTTCATTGAACACAAGCTGGGTTGTTTCAGTTGAATGCTTATGTTAGTTTAAGTTTTAACTTTCTGATGTCTCCTAATGTTGATATGTTGTTGTTTTGTCCCAGCCATGAAGAGCCTGGTGATTCACTGCAGAGATCTCCTGACTGATGATGTCATAGGTCGTCTCCTGACCCCCCTGGCCTGTGCTGTGGCTCTGCTCACCAAGTGAGTCACACCAAGTTCTCACACCAGACCTCTGTCATAGGCCATGTTCCAATGTTTGTATTCGTACACCTAAGTATGCTAAAAAGAATTCTGCATAGTACTTGTTTCCATATGAGGTGGTATGCTAATGTGGATGGATATTTGACCAGAGAGACTTTAAACATCATCACTGATGAAGACTGCCACTTAGTTCTGGCCCGAAGGATACCACTAGCGCTAAAAGTACCTCCGTGTTAGGTGATCAATATCCAAGAACATTTCTGGTGCGTTGCCAAGTCCCCACTTAACAGCTCACTGTTCAAGGACACAGTCAGCCAAACTGCTTCTCTCATTCCTTCTGAGTGCGGATTGTGTACCGTGTTATTTCTAACCAAACTGAAAAAACAAGAGTGTACTTGACTTGAGACTGTTTAATAAGCTGCCTTTTTTTGGGGTGGGGGCTGAAACCTATGTGCTTGTGTATTGCAGGGTGCCTACTCTGATCAAATCCTATGGCAACCTGATTAAAAACACCTCAGTAGTCTTCAGACTGAGGGTCTATGAGATCCTGGCTCTGTTGCCCCCAAAGACATACGAAGGTGAGAGCTCTTTTCAATGCTACTCTCTGTGACTGCTAGTCATAGACGCTTATACATTGGAAGACTAGCCCTTTGGTGGTTTAAAGGAGATCCTAATAAACATAATGGCCTTTATTTGACCCCCCCCTCTCCCCATTTGTTTTGTACACTGCTGCTACTCGCTGTTTATCTATGCATAGTCACTTTACCCCTACCTACATGTACAAATTACCTCGACTAACTTGTACCCCCGCACATTGACTCGGTACCCACTGTTTTTGTTGTTGGTATTTTATTGTTACTCTTTATTTTTTACTTTAAAAAAAAAAAATTAAAGTCTATTTCTTGAACTGCATTGTTGGTTAAGGTCTTAACCTGTTTGAGGTTAATTAATTTGATATAAAATCACTTATCTTAACCCCAGACATCTGGCTCTTCTGTTCCCCCTTCCACACAGAGTTTGACAACATTCTTGTCTATGTAAATTGGCATTGTGCTCTTGATGTTGACATCAAGGCTGCGGTATTGATTGCTAACCTCAGATATGTTACCCTGATGTCTCCCATCCATCCACACAGAGAGTTTTGGCATCGTGCTGAAGCAGCTGGTGACAGACATCACTGGGCCAGAGAACGTGGTATGTTCAGAGCTGACGTTACTACCACCCCTCTGTCACAGTGATGACCTGGCACTACTGGGCCCCGCTCTGCAGGACATGGACCAGCACTACATAGAAGAGCAGGTCTGTCAGAGTCCGAAGGGAGTTGTCACCATATCATTACAAATACAACTAATGTATTGGATCTCTGTCACACTCAAATCACTTGGTGCTGTGAAACCGTAGAGATTGTGTGCATCTGTGAAGGAGGACAAACAAACCTTCAGGATTGAGATGCAGCCGTTCAAACGTAGTGCTCTCTGTGCGTAGAGAAAGGTGTGTGTGTGTGTGTGTGTGTGTGTGTGTGTGTGTGTGTGTGTGTGGACCTAGGTGTGTGACCTTGTTGTGTGTGTTGCAGTTACAGGGGAGCAGTGTTGGAGGAGGGACCCTGGAGTACGACACCTTCGCCATCTGTGTGAAATGCCAGGATGTTCCCGCCCCCCTACCCCCGCCTGCTGCCCTAACCACCGCTGCCATACAGCTCTTTGGAGTCATTTTTCCCCACATCATCGTCCCACTGAGGTACACACACTCACTCACTATGTCTTACTCTACTTGTGAGGACTTTTAACAGACCAACAATTGATTCCCATTCAAAATCCTATTTTCCCTAATCCTAACATTAACTCCTAATTCTAAACCTAACAAGTGAGGACTGGCAAAATGTCCTCACTTCTCAATTTTAGTTGGTTTACTATTCTTGTGAGGACTTCTGATACTCACAAGTACAGTATAGTAGAACTTGTACACCCACTCTACTTTGACACATGCGACCGCCTAAGTTTCTTACTATGTGGCTCTATGTGCTTAATCGCCTGTCTCTCCTTGTTGCAGGACACAGATTCTGGAACAGTTCACAGAGTCTCTGAAGCAGTTGAAGGGTGTTCGTCAGCAGACTGTCCAGACTCATGTGACTGCCGCCCTCTGCAGTGTCCTAAAGGTATACACTCAGAGTCTGAACTCTGACATATTGGTAGCCCTGGTAGTCTTGCTTTTGGATTACCAACCTATATGATAGAATGTTTCGTTTTTTTGTCTACAGACATTTTCTATAGGTGAATGATTATGCTTTTTTCCCACACAATTTCATCAATGATGCAACAAGTGCAATGTCATTGTGCAATTTCCTTTTTTATGACAAACTACGCGATTACAATTTGTGGATATCCCCACAGTTGTTAACCCCTCTCTCCTTTCTCTGTGTACAGCACCTAGGCTCCAGTCGGGTAGGTTTGGGTCCAGAAGAGGTTCGGAAGCCAGCTCTGGGTCTGTTGGTGGGGGCTCTGGAGAGCTCGAACCCCCTGCTGCGCTGCATGGCTGCTGAGGGACTGTCTCGCTTGGTACAGGTGGTCAACGACCCTGCATTCACCGTCTCCATGACCCTGGTCAGCTTCGACAAGTGAGTGGTCAACCCCCAACCCCATTCCACACATACCGTAGACTACATACCTCTTCAAAGCTCTTCTCTGTCCTGGCACCCCAATCCCAATGGTGGAAGCAGTTTGCCCCCTCAAGGTAGGACCGCAAAGTCCCTGCCCGTATTCCTGAAAATATCTGAAACCCTACCTCTTCAAGGAAGTATCTTAAATGAATCTCATGGTGCTGTGATGTGGTTGTCTAAGAGTATAGTTTTGACACATTTTAACTTCTCTTCTTCTGTGGTATTCCTCCCTCTCAGCCCTGCTGGACATGGTGATCTCAGTTCTGCTCCACCCCAGTGGATCTTAATAGGAATGCGCTAATTGTCATATCTCTGGATAAGAGCTTCTGCTAAATTACTCAAGTGGAAAATATAAATGTACTAGCACACTGGCACCAGTCTCAAAATATCAACCAGGATCGGTGATATTGCAATGCCTTGCATGGTCTTCATTTAGGAGTCCATTTTAGGGTGTGTTCTAAGCTAATGTTGTGACGTTTGTGTGTTGGTTGGACATCCGTTTAGCAGTTGGACAGTGCATAGGACCTCAGATTTATCCCATCTCACCCCCACCAGGTTGAAGACAGCCCGGGATGCTGTGACTCGTACGGGTCATGCCCTGGCACTGGGTTCCTTGTACCGCTATGTAGGGGGCATCAGCTCTCCCCAGCACTTGTCTGCCTGTGTGGGCATCCTCTTCACCCTGTCCCAGGACAGCACCTCCCCCGAGGTCCAGGTACAGTAATGATTACCAAGCAGATTTACTTCAGAGTTTGTTCCTACCGCCACACACAAAACAGCGGTTTATGAACGGACCCTTTGCGTCACTTCCACAGCTTAAAAAGACATTGAAAAGGTCTAACCGGAAACAGTCTCTGTCAACATGTAGAGTTGTCTCAACCAATGACTCTTGTTTCCTCTTTGTCTGTACCAGAGGTGGGCGCTGCACTCTCTGTCCATGGTGATAGACCATGCTGGTCCTTTGTACCATGGCCATGTGGAGGCTAGCTTCACCCTGGTGCTGAGGTTGCTGCTGTCTATCCCCCCTACCCACGTAGAGGTCCACCAGAGCCTGGGCCGCTGCCTCAACGCCCTCGTCACCACCCTGGGACCTGACCTACAAGGTGACTCTACTCACCTCATAGTCACACACTGAGTCACTGGGAAGTAGAAATCTAATACCAGAGAAAATACATTTGATTTCTTGGATTGTATTGTAAAATGTAATATTCATAATATTGCTGCACAGTTTTAAGACTGTAGAACTGGCACTACACAGTAGGTGTGCCCTAACCCTGGTATGTGTATTAGTGTCTGACCCATTCTGTGCCCCAGGTGAGGGCCAGTCTGTGTCGGCCCTGCGGACGTCGTGCCTGGTGGGCTGTGCGGTGATGCAGGACAGTCCAGACTGTCTAGTCGAGGCCCAGGCCATCTCCTGTCTGCAGCAGCTGCACATGTTCGCCCCGCGCCACGTCAACCTGGCGAGCCTGGTGCCCAGCCTCTGTGTGAGTAGTGGCCCCAAGCAACTACTTGCCCCACCTAGTTGCTTCTAGGTAGCATTAGGTAGCTAATGCTAATGAGAAGCTGTTTCATACCTAGGTCGATAATTAGCTGATGTCATTCCTGGCTAATGCTAAGCTATTGAGCTAAGGATTCTATTAGTCTCAGGCAGCAATCAGTCATGCACACACTCACTCCAACACGCCTCTCTGTCTGTCGGGCAAATTACGTGATGAATTTAGTTTTCAACTTGTTAAGCCATATTGTCCCAGTGAGTGTTTCTGTAGTGGCTTCCTCTGTAGTGACCGTGTGTATTCTCTCTCATACAGGGAATCTTGTTGGATTATTCTATGTTGGTAGGTTCTTTCCCCTGCCTGCAGGAGTTGCGGTGTCAAGTTGTATTTTGCTATTGGCACTGCTCCTACTTTCTTAGCAGTGTTTTCTTTGTCACCCTGTTGATTTTCACTTTGGTTGTCTTTTTCTTGTCATTTTGGTTCTCTTCTGTGAGTTTGAACTAACCCTATCAGGCATCCACAGCGAGCATGAGCCGATTCCCTCCCTCACAGCCCTCTACTCCACGGGTTAGTGCCAAGGATTTGTTTTTGCGTCAGTGGCTCTTTTCTCAAAATCCTCCTTTCTTCACACTGGATGGCTATTCGGATCACTAGTGTAGGTCAAGGGGTAAAAACAGTCCCCCACGAGCCTCTGTCAACTGCTTGTTGCTCTATTTATCGGAGTAGTGTGTTCTGCTATCAGTTCTGAGGAATGATGACCTTTGACCAAATGACCATACAAGCTGTAAAGACTGATCTGATGACACAGGTCTAAATAGCATCAATCAAATAGCATCAATCAAATATAAAGTAGTCACTGGCACAAGTAAAACTATCCTTCACAGTTCCTCTGATTTCCCACACTCCTCTAGCCTGGTCCCAGATCTGTTTGTGCCGTCTTGCCAACTCAGGCGTGACCGTGACCATAGGAGTTGGCAAGACGGAACAGGTAGATCTGGGACCAGGCGAATCCTCTGGAAAGGCTTCTGTTTGTTTGATATGACGGGGTGATTAACAGCATCATGGTACCAGGGAGGACTGGTCAATAGTGTCCTCTCCCAGAGAGCTAATAACATTTCTATCGCTCATTGTTTGTCGTCTCTCGTCTGTGTTGGAACTCACACTCTGTTCTATTTTCTGTTCCCCCTGGTTTGATATGATTTTCCAGTTAGCAGGCCAAATGATTTTGGATTCAGTTGTTGACACACAAACTGAAAAGAATTGCTTTAAGCTGAAATATCTCTATTTCGGTTTCGCTCGCTGCTCACAGCAATTATTTGTATCCGTTCCAACATGATGTTTAGCTGAAAATGAATATGGCCACAACTTATCTATGATAGTGTTTCTACTGGGGTTTTGAACAGAGTAGTCAGACTGTTAACATGGATGGACTGGGCCCTGTAATGAGATCTCACTCTCAGTTCACGTCTGTCCTGTTTATTAATTCAGTTATATTTCAACCAAAGTGCTTATCACTTCTTGATGATGGGATGTACTACTTTGACTTTAAAACAGACAGAATGGTCACCCTCTCTACCTGTGTTTAGTACCTCTATGTAGTCCTCATATGCTGAGTTGCTTAAGTGTGTGTGTGTGTGTGTCTCTGCGTATATGCTTGGTGTGTGTGTAGGTGAACCTGTGCAGCTCGTACCTATCTCTGCGTCGTGCTGTGGTGGCCTGTCTCAGACAGCTGGCCCAGAAGGAAGCCCTGGAGGTGTCTGAGCATGCTGTGGCCCTTGTCAAGGAGCTGCCCCGCAGGGACAACACACATCTTGGTGAGACAAAAAAAACACACACTTTGAGACACAAACACACTGGGATACAAGCCGAGATGTCTGGTCACTTTACCTTCACCAGCAAATCTATCATTTTCTTGTAATGCTCAGCATGTGCAAATGGACTTTTGAATAACGAACATACTTTAAGTAGCTTAATAATATGCTGTAGAGAAGACCCATTGTGACCAGTGTTTCCTCCTCCACAGATGTGACCATTAAGGAGGTGGGCCTGGAGGGGGCTCTGTTCAGCCTGCTGGACCGGGAGTCAGACCCCCGTCTCTGTCAGGACATCCAGGAGACTCTGGTCCATATGATGAGTTCCATCGCCACGGGGAAACTGGCCCACTGGCTCAAACTCTGCAAAGACGTCCTGTCTGCCTCTGCAGGTGGGTGTGATGTCAAACGGAAGAGACGTCCTTCTCTTTCTGTTACTGGGTGTAGTGTTCTACCCAACAAGGCCGACGTCAAAGGGACTTTATTTGACGCCAAATATTCTCCTTACTGATGCAATCTATCGCATGGATGTAGTTTAAGGTGATGGCTATACTACTTCACCCCAGCTGTCTCTGTGGTTTGTTGTGTCAGAATCCACAGCCCCGGTAGAGACCAACCAGGAGGAGGAGGGAGAGAGGGACGACGACGCGTCAGTCTTCCACGCCACGTCAGAGTCCAGCGGGCCCTTCACCAACCTGCGCTGGTCCACGCGGGTCTTCGCTGTGGAGTGCGTGTGTCGCATCATCGCCCTGTGTGAGAGCCACGGACACCCTGCCCACTTCGACATGGCCCTGGCACAGGAGCACCGCCTGCATGAGTCTACCGGTGAGTGAAGCCATTTTGTGGGAACTTACCTACCATATGAGCTGTTTTCAATAGTGTCCCTGCTCCGACAAAGGTCATTATAGACCGAAAGCTTACCAAATTAAAACTCTGCTTAGACTTTTGTCAGATGGAATTTCAGTCCTTTTTTCCACCTGCTACTCTTCCTAACAAAAACAATGCATTGTTTAATCACACATTTTATTCGAATGGCATCTCGTGGAGCATCTAGATGCCATTTCCATGTGTTATTGAACGTCTGTTCACATGTCATATATCCTACCCTCTCTTCCCTGCCAGACTTCCTGGTCCTTCACCTGGCTGCCCTGATCCGCATGGCCTTCATGGCCGCCACTGACCACAGTGACAAGCTGAGGCTCTCTGGCCTACAGACTCTACTGGTCATCATCCGCAAGTTCGCTGCCATCCCCGAGCCGGAGTTCCCTGGCCACGTCATCCTGGAGCAGTATCAGGCTAACGTGAGTCTCTGTCATGTCTTCTACTACCACGGATGGGGGAATGAGCGTTCCAGGCTTATTCAAAGACTCCTCTCTCTTTTTAATGCGTAGGTTGGAGCTGCTCTGAGACCAGCCTTTACTGCAGACGCACCTCCTGATGTGACAGCCAAAGCCTGCCAGGTGTGGCCATCTAGTGCTCTGTACTTTATTTTCTACTTTTAACAAATAATGATTGGATATGGTCCTCTGATTTGAGTTATCACTGAATACATAGTCTTTCCACTGTGCTGCCTGACAGGTGTGCAGTGCGTGGATCGCCAGTGGGGTGGTCAGTGATCTGAGGGATCTGAGGAGGGTGCATCAGCTCCTGGCCTCTTCACTGGTCAAGGTCCAGGCAGGGAAGGAGGTGCCCAGTCAACTCTACAACGAGGGAACATCCACCATGGAGACACTGGCTGTGCTCAAGGCCTGGGCTGAGGTAAGTCATTGCTGGCTGATCCCAGTCCAAGTCTGTCATCCATCAACACTTGCATTTAAAAGCCACATCCTCTACTAGTTGAATTCCTGGTTGAAGTGACTGTCATTCCAGTACAGGTTTAGTCTCGTGCTGTTTCTTTTGGCACATTCTATATCCTCCACTGTGTCTATGTGCAACAGAGTTGAAAATTCATCCCAGACACATGACACATACATACACTTTTACTACGGACAGTTTGTTCATCCTGACTGCTAATTGGTTGTCTGGTTACATCTATACTGCACATCTAATAATATTAACACTGTGTTTGTCTCCTCTCCCAGGTGTACATTGTGGCGGTGCAGAGCAGCAGTAGACCGAGGGAGAGCCCCATCCCAGGGCCAGGCCCAGGGAGGCAGGGTGAGCAGGCTGCTTCTCCCTTGCTAGAGGAGGACTGTGGGGGGGCTGGAGGGCCAGGGCTGCTCACGCTGGTCCAGACTGACCTGGCTACGCTGAGCCGTCTGTGGCTGGCTGCCCTACAGGACTACGTTCTCCTCACCCTCCCCCAGGACTACTCGGCACAGCTAGCCGCTACAGGTGAGGTCACCGTAAGGGCCGCAGGCTACAGGTGGTGATCTAGATCTGGTGGGGTTGTATGTGTTACACACTGAGAAGAGGGTAGATCATGTAGGCAGATGCTCTGTAGTGATGTTAAGTTTGGCTCTTTTTACTGATTCGGGATCTTTTTGACTCGTTCAGTCTAAAGGACTCTTTTTCGACCCATTTCGTTCATTTGATTCAGTCATGCTCAGAGCATGCAGGACCCCCTATCGGTGAACCATGAACTGAAAACTCTTAAGAGTCATGATTCTACAAAGCCTCTCATTCACAATAAGGGGCTTATTGGAGCTGTCATTTGTGACTGAGACTTGTAAAATCATGCTTTAAACAATGTACATTTGTTGATTGCTAGGCATACAAGAAAGATTGTCTTGGTACATTTGAAACGAGGTCTAGTTGTGGCCACAACCAGGCTAGATTGTGAACGACTCTTGGCGGAATACATTGCTTGACTGCAGTGAGGGTGATGAGCACAATATTGTTTGCAAACTGCAGCCCACCAAACGATTCGTGTTGGAGTGTGTTGAGCAGAGGCTGTGTATGTTTTGGTTCTACAAAGCCGTGTCCGTAACATTCAATAAATTGCATTCATTCTTGCGCCACGCAATCTATTATCCGTTCTACACACTTTTTTTTATTCTCTATGCTGCCTGCAACTGGATCTATTTTGCCTGCAGGCCTTTGGACCTGTTCTGAAATGGACCTGGGGCTTTCCCACCCGGACCCAATATGGATACATAAAAAAATATATATATATTAGACCCGTTCTGTGTAGACCTGGTCGGATCCAGGGAAGCAGCAGCAGTCCATTTTGAAGCTACTTTATTAACCGGAGCTGATAAAGCGTGAGTGAGAGGAGGGAGAGAGAGGTGTGTGTGACTGTAGCCTAGTACCACTTTGATGACTTCTGATTGGCCAACATCAACGACAAGCTACACGCGCCACTCTCGTGAGCAGCAAAAAGCAGCAGCATAAATGATACAATTTCTCTCTACTGCAGCAGTCGTGTTCAGATCTATATGGATCCTTCTGGACAAGTTAGTTAAAATTACACATACCCGAGACCCGTGACAATCATATCAGATTCAACCCAGACCCATGGACATTTTATTTAGAATTCTGGATCCGGACCCTCTCGGGTATTCGGGTCCAGGTGGATCCGTGAAGACCTCGAGCGCATATATGACCGACACAGACAGTTTGTCAGAGCACGTCCCCGGAAGAGCGCGTATTAATCCTGCTGTAGAATGCATTGCGGCCAACAGGTCAAACTAATTACTAAAATGAACAAGTCACTCGGAAAAAACGAGTCATGACTCTCTAGTCAGTAAAAAGAGTAATTCAAAAATAATTAATAATTTGCGAATGGCACATCACTAATGCTGTGGTTTATTAATTTAAGTGTGCACTGTAGTTAACATATGTATCGTTGATGGGAAATTGCATTGACCTAACCTTTGTGTGTGTGTGTGCACACGAGCGTCAGGTGGGACATTCTACACAGCAGAGACAGCGGAGCAGGCCAGACCCCACTACTGCAGCTCCTGGGCTCCCATCCTCCATGCCACGGCCTTGTGGCTCAACAGCACTGGTTTCATCATGGTGGACGACGGCCCTGCCAACCTGTCCCGGCCCGTCACCCCCACTTCCATGGGCCAGTCCACCTCCCTGGCCTCTGTCAAGTCCCCTGAGGACATCAGCTCTGACCGACTCCACCTCATCCTGGGTGAGAAGCAATGGACCTGACACAAGGGCACTTTTCTATGAATATCCTTCTTCCAAAAATAAGCTTTTTAAGCAGGTGATCTTTGTAGTTGGAGATATTGGCGAGGGGCTATGTTTTTGATGCGTCGTGTTTTCCCTGTCTGTAGGCATCAGTGTGGAGTTCCTGTGCTCTCCTCACTCCCATGACCAGATGGAGAACATCTCCTCCTGCCTCCAGGCCCTGCAGGCTCTGCTAGAGGTCTCCTGGCCCCGGTCAAAAGTCGGCAATGACCAGGTGTTGAGTGTGGAACTGCTGAGCGTGCTTCACAGGCTGATAGTGACGCGGGAGGCTCCAGGGGTGCAGCTGGCCGTGCTGGAACTGGTTAGACAGGTGGTGTGTGCTGCCCAGGAGCACGTCAAGGAGAAACGCCACAGTGCTGAGGGTGAGTGTGGAGCAGGAACACTTACCTTGTATGCGTGATCGATCAAGGAAGTAACCACAATTTCTAAAAGTTATGTCTCTACCTGTGGCCCTTCTCAGTTGTTGACGGAGGGTGTTACCAACTTTAGCACATGTGTTCTACCACTGCAAGGTAGGACATTGTATTTATTTTTAAAACGTGTGTGTCTCTCACTCTCTCTCCCTCAGTGGATGACGGGGCAGCAGAAAAGGAGACGGTTCCTGAGTTTGGGGAGGGCCGGGACACCGGCGGCCTGGTTCCAGGCAGGTCTCTAGTGTTCGGGGCCCTGGAGCTGTGCCTGTGTGTGCTGGTGCGTAAACTGCCCCAGCTCAGCCCCAAGCTGGCCGGCAGCCCTAGCGGGGGCCAGGGAGGTTCGTCCTTGAGTCTGAGTGACAGTGACTGCAGACAAGTGGCGGCTGCTCTGGCCATCCTGTCTGACCTGCCATCCATCTGCTCTCCTGACGGTAAGCCAAACTGGGCCTGATAATCAGGACTTGGCTCAATTCAACCAAGTCAGGAAGTAAACGAACATTCCAATTTCAATCCCAATGAAGGGAATTGGAATTTCAGTTAACGTCCTAAATTAAAGTCAAATTTACCCCAGCACTGCTGCTAAATGCCAACAGCACAGAGAGTAGGTCAATATCATGATAAATCGTTAATTGAGTCATTGAGAGTGATTGATTGATTGTTATTTGATCAGTTGATCACAAATGGAAGAATACTCATTTGCAAATGAATGCGTTAAAGCCCTTTTAGAAACAACTTGATCTCGTTTAAAGGATGATCACTCAGGCTGATTAAACATTCTCGTCACTTCTCGTCTTTTCTATGACGCTGTGGTTAATGGTTACCCTCTCTCTTCTCCCATAGGTAGTGTCTCCATTCTGCCTACACTAATGTACCTGTTGATGGGGGTGCTGAGGGAGTTGGTCCAGCAGCCTTGTGGTGGTGGAGCTGGGGGTGGTGAGGCTCTGGGCCTGGTAGTGCCTGCAGCCCTGCAGGCCCTGAGAGCTGTGCTCTCCTCCCCTATGAGTCGCTCAGAGAAGAGCCGCGGGGCCTGGGCCCACCTGCTGCGCTGTGCTCTCAACACCCTGCTGGACTTCTGGGATTCTGGTACGGCGTCAGGGACGGGAGGGCACTTCACATAGAAAACATAATCACACACGCACACAGTCAGTGAAGACACGGGAGGCCCATTCATTCAGAAACCAGCCTCCAGCAAATGTCATGGCCTTTTGGTTTGAAAGTCTACACATACGCAATCAGATTTTAAGTTCTTCAATTGCTTTCCAAGTTTAGCCTTGGGTTTAGAAATCAAAATGTGGTTTAGGATGCATAATTAAATTAGAAGTTAAATAAGATTCCAGCTGGATGTATGATTCGCTTTGTGTTCTGGTCTCTGTTGACAGATAAGCCCAACCCTGTGGTGGATGAGGTCAGTCTGTTGACAGCTCTCACCATCTTCCTGCTGACTGCCAGTCCTGAGGTCACCACAGCCCAGCCATTGCAGACACGCTGCATAGACAAGTTTAAAGCCAGCCTGGAGTCTAAGGACCCTGTGGTAAGTCGGCACTAAGTAGTTCCAACAAAATACAAAACGGAGGGGGAAAAAGCACCTTGGACCTTAGGACTCCTTGGTGACACTGTTTTTATGATGACTCAAAGTATTTTAAATATTCAACTTCTCAAGTTACTGTTCAAAGTTCCTCGGTATTACATTCTCTTCAAGCATTCAATGCAAAGAGGATCTTCCTTATAATTAGCATATTTAAAGGCTGTATCCACAGCTGATTCTACACCTTCTTTACGCTTCCTCAGGTGCTCAGTAGGAGTTACCAGTTGCTGATGTCAGTGTTCCAGAGCAAGACAGGGGTGGCGGTGCCCTTCATCCAGGGCCTGGGGAGCTGTGTGGTGGGACACCTGCAGGGGGTGGAGAGGAGGAGGCCCCAGAGCTCCAAAGAGCTCCAGGCCATCCAGGATGGAGTCAGGGCCCTAGAGGCTCTGGTGTTCGCTGCCGACGAGATGTACCGTGAGTAGGCTAGGTTACCTCAGACTCTTGACTGCTGTGGTCATTCGAGTGGTGAAGATTATTTGTCTTTTTCTGGATAGGTTATTTTCCTTTCCAGTTTTTCTATCTCTGTCCCATGATGAGGTCTTATTCGGGTTGTGTTTTGACCTTTTGACCTCCAGGTCCCCAGCTGGTGGCCATTCTCCTTCCCATCCTCATCTCCTTTCTACTGGATGAGAATGCCCTGTCCTCTGCCCCCGCGCCCGCCCGCAACCTGCATGAGTCAGCCCTGCAGGACCTGATGCGCATCGGCCCCCAGCACTCGTCCGTCTTCAAGGCCCTCATGGCCTCTTCGCCCCACATGAAAGCCAGGCTGGAGGCTGCTGTAAAGGGCAACCAGGAGAGTGTCAACGCCAAGGCCACACAAATTCAAGTACCCAGCAAGACCTCGCCCAGCATTCAACTCAAGACCAATTTTCTGTGAGCCTTTATATAGTGAAATGAATGCTTAGTTATCGTGAGCGGACAAGAAACAGCCACACGTTATATTATAGTGTCGTTATCATAGTAGCATACTTACCGCATTAGGATTGTAATAATCACTAAAGCCAGGCACAGATCAAGGACAGGACAGTGCAGTATTTCATCATTTTAGTTTGGCAGGCAGTCAAAATGAAGTTTTGGACGTTAAGTTTAATTTCATGGTCCAATAGGTGTTCATTTGAACTGTTTAACCTCTATGAGGGAATGACAACAGAGTAAAAACAATTATCATTGGACGTAGATTCCTAACCAGGGAGCTCAAATGCTGCTGGTAGGTCTTACAGACAACCAAGGTCTGGGGTTGGAGTCGTAGCCCATCTGGGGTTGGAGTCGTAGCCCATCTGGGGTGTATTCATTAGTGCAAAGTGTAGCAAAACATTTTGCAACAGAAAACAAAAACAAGTGCTTCTTAAGGAGAAATTCAGGTAGGTCCCTCCACGTTTCGGCCCATTTGTCTTCTGTGTGAATACACCCCTGTTCAATCAGTGAGGGAAACATTAGTTCACTTCTAACCATATAATTTCTATTCACATCTAAACTTTGCGTGGCATCCACATGCTTGGATGTCTACATTATTAGTTTTGTGTTAGATTACATATCATTTGAATGGCTGTCATCATATTAAGTAGAGAGGCAGTATGTATATACACACACACACACGGACACAAACACACTACCGGTCAAAAGTTTTGGAACACCTACTCATTCAAGGGTTTTTCTTTATTTTTACTATTTTCTACATTGTAGTGAAGACATCAAAACTATGGATTAACACATGGAATCATGTAGAAAACCAAAACAGTGTTAATATATTTTTGTTTGTTTATCTTCAAAATAGCCGCCATTTGACTTGATGATAGCTTTGCACACTCTTGGCATTCTCTCAACGTGCTTCACCTGGAATACTTTTCCAAAAGTATTGAAGGAGTTCCCACATATGGTGAGCACTTGTTGGCTGCTTTTCCTTCACTCTGCGGTCGAACTCATCCCAAACCATCTCAATTGAATTGAGGTCGGGTGATTGTGGAGGCCAGGTTATCTGATGCAGCACCATCACTCTCCTTCTTGGTCAAATAGCCCTTACACAGCCTGAAGGTGTGTTGGGTTATTGTCCTGTTGAAAAACAAATGATAGTCCCACTAAGCCCATACCAGATGGGATGGCGTATTGCTGTAGAATGTTGTGGTTGCCATGCTGGTTAAGTGTGCCTTGAATTATAAACAAATCACAGACGGTGGTACCAGCAAAGCACCATCACACCTCCTCTTCCATGCTTTACGGTGGGAAATACACATGCGGAGATCATCCGTTCACCCACACCACGACTCACAATGACACGGCGGTTGGAACCAAATATCTCCCATTTGGACTCCAGACTAAAGGACAAATTTCCATCGGTCTAATGTCTGTGACTTCATCTATTTTCTGAGGCTGGTATAACTAATGAACATATCCTCTGCAGCAGAGGGAACTCTGGGTCTTCCTTTCCTGTGGCGGTCCTCATATGAGAGCCGGTTTCATCAAAGCGCTTGATGGTTTTTGCGACTGTACTTGAAGAAAGTACGGTAATTGACATTTTCTGGATTGACTGACCTTCATGTTTTAAAGTAATGATGGACTGTCATTTCTCTTTGCTTATTTGAGCTGTTCTTGCCATAATATGGACTTGGTATTTTTCTGTAGCCCCCCCACCTTGTCACAACACAACTGATTGGCTCAAACGCATTGAGGAAAGAAATTCCACTTTTTTTTTTAAGGCACACCGTTTAATTTAAATGCATTCCAGGTGACTAACTCATGAAGCTGGTTGAGAGAATGTCACGTGTGTGCAAAGCTGTAATTGAGGCACAGGGTGGCTTTTTGAAGAATCTCAAATATAACATATATTTAGATTTGTTTAACACTTTTTTGGGTTACTTCACAATTCCATAGGTGTTATTTCATAGTTTTGATGTCTTCACTATTATTCTACAATGTAGAAAATAGTAAAAACAAAAACTCTCTTGTTCTAAAACTTTTGACAGGTAAGGTGTGTGTGTGGTGTGGATGTATGTATGACATTCTGCAACGTAAGCTGAAAGAGATATGGCATACATTTACTGTCATAATGGAAGTGTTGATGGAAAATAAAACGCTCCAGTAACTTTATTCTCCAACACAACTTAGGTTTGAATTGCCATGGCAATATACAGGAAAAGCAATGTAAACTACCATGTACTGAATAGTATTTTTTTGTTTTGTTTAAGACTAAACCAACTGTCTACAGAGCAGTGTGTCCACAGAACAATAAAATCACTGCACTGATGTTCTTGAAATGGCATTGCACTTAACATACTGTTTGTTGTAGCTACATGTCCAGCAAGCAATCAAAATGTTATGAAGTTAACATTATAATGGTCATAATCTTTAGTACTGTATTATGGTCACTGAGTACATTAAAAAGGGCTGCATAGGGATCCAGTGAGCAAGTAGTCAGCATCATTACTATCATAATCCTCTTTGTTTTTAATCAATGTTCATGTTAAGTTACCATACAAAAGTATCCTGGATGGCTGAGTGTGGAAGAATGTATGTTAAATCCATTTCTGGTTTAAAGGGACACTGATAAGAATGAGGATTTATGAAATGGATGCAAGTGTCAATATCAATCAAATGCAATGAAAAGAGAATTGACAGTATGATAATGGATGTCAATCATGGGATGAAGGTTCAGAAAGTTACAAATGAGTTTCTGCAATAACAAATCTGGTACTGAGGACATTGTCCTGCTTTCAGCTTGGCTTTTGCTCAGGCTATTTGACACTTTCATACTGTAGCTGTGTGGATACTATAAAATAATAGTCTGTATGTAATGTAACCTGTCATTTTATTTTGTAAACTGTACAAATGAAAATATTGGTTGAATAAACACATTTTCTAATGGCAGTGTTATCAATAAAGCCTACATTTCCTTTAATCATTGCTTCATTTGTCTATAACACCATATGCATGTATTTAGCCTTTTCTGACTGCCTGTAATATTCAAGAATGATACCAATTTGAGTATGCCCAATGAAGATAGTTACCCTAGAATGTTGGGGGGCCACAGTGGGGTCCATCGTTTACATAAAGTAATTATGGAAATGTGGTCTGTGCTTTTCTACGTATTGTAGCGCCGCCTTCCATACGGTGAATGGAGTATACACTAGGACGCTTCGTAGCCTCGTGATACATACGACGGAGAGCCAACTGTGTTACCGCAACGGCTCTCCATTTCGCTCGGATGTGTGTATTGCATTACCGTCCACTTTGACCTTAATGTCTCGGTAAAAATACCTAGGAATTACGTTTTTTTTGTTGCTTAGGTTCGCTTGTTCCTCTACATACTATTTGGTTTGATCGACCGTCATTTTCTTCTCGTCATCTGCTGAAAGACGGTGAGTGATTATCTGATATGTTGGTGCTGTAAACCATGCGACCCAGTTTTTCCTATGTGCTGTGACTGACGGCACGGTGGCGGCCTTGGGCTCTCCTGGAACTGAAGCCTCGCGGATTATGTGTTCATGGTCAGGCCATGTATTATAACATTGTAGCTGTTATTACGACCGTGGTTTGAACTATTCAGTATTTTCCAATTATCAAAATATGCATGTTGGCTAGTAAATATGTTCTGCTTGTAATGTAATTGTTTAATTTTAGACAACTAGCTAACGAGACACCGAGTTAGCTAATCTGAACAGCGGTAGGAGTTAACCGTTAACGTTAGTTACACTGACAAACATCAGCTTGTTGTAGTCAATTGGCTAAAACTGATATACAGAGATCAACTAGAAAATCACAATTTTGCCTGTTGGCGTACTTTCTATACAGTCCGCTATGTTTAGATTCCCTCCCACCACACACTTAGCTTGAAGTAGCTAACTAGTATTTAATATACTAGAATTTACTGGCAAAAGCCTTTTAACCGGTCACCAGTTACTTGCTAACAAACGTAACAATCCCTAGCTAGCTATTTAGCTAAATGTAGCCAAAAGTGAACTACATTAACGTAACTGACTACAGTACTAAAATAAACAATCCCTAGCTAGCTAGTCAATTTAGCTAAATATAGTCACAAGTGAACTACATTAACGTATCTGACTACAGTACTAAAATACAGTTTATGGAAGAACAACATCAGATAATAATGTAGCTAACAGGTCAACGTTATGACGTGTCTTCGTGAACAGATGGCTATGCTGATAGACCTGGGCTAGCTAGCGAGTCAGTAACGGTGGGGGCCTTATCTAGAGCTAGCAACTGGTACCTTGTTTGTTTGTTAACTATTCAGTTTAGCTTGTTTGTACCTAACAGTACGGTTTTTATACTGCCATTTTTTTTAGCTAGCTAGGTTGTCTGTCACAACTGCAACGTCAGTAGTTTGTCAATTACAGTAGCAAAGGTAGCTAACAGTAGCAAGCTAACTTAGTCATGTAGCTAACGTTAGCTGGCCTGCAGTGGCAGTAAAAATGAACCAAGTCATGATCTAACTAGCTAGCTAGATAGGCCTATTTTAAAGAACTGCTGACTTGAACATATTTGCTGTCCTTTATGGCGATATTTGTGACATTAGGTACTATAATAATGATGATCATGTCACTTTAGTGAAGAGATGTCTGCACATAGGCTTAATTAGTGTCTATTGTCAGACTGTAAATAATGAAAGGTGGATCAATTCTACTTACCTACAATACTTTTTTGGACATTCTGTTTGTATCTCAAAGGAAATGGAACCTAGGCCTAAATCCTACACAACAGCTCAATACAACCTCTTGGGTTGCTAGAGTCATAGAAACCTCAAGCACTCTGTCAATTTGTGATTAATCTGTTGATAAGATGATCTGCCCCTAGCCTGTAGCCATCAAGGCTCAAACAAAGGAGACAGTTCTGCTGTTAATCAGTGTAGTCCAACCCCCAACTGAAAATATTTGATCTCACTATTGTGTTGAGATGGTACCTCCACTCTACATACAGAAGCCGAAGAACAGGTTTTGTGCCCCACTTATTTTCCTGAGAGGAAAAGTCAGTTGTTGTTTAGTTATTTATACCAATTACCTTGTTTCAGCTGTTACACATAAACTAGCTACACACCTTTGTCGTTCTGACTTACCCAACATAATCCCATTGGCAACTGCAAATTTGAGGCAGCCATGATTAAACTAAATGCCTGCTTTCTCTACCCCTCTCTTTCTACCTTCTCTCTCCCATCCCTCCCTCTGTCTCCCTTCCTCCCCTCTGTCTCCCTTCCTCCCCCAGGTGAAGGAGGACTTCATGAAACACGGGAGGGAGCATTGATTGGACCTATCAGTGTTTTCGCCATCCAGCGGATGAGTCCCCAGCTCAGCCCACAGCAGTGATTGGGCTAGGTGCCAGATAGGGAGCTGTAGCAGGGGGGTGATCATGGCGGACGTGGACCCAGACACCTTGCTGGAGTGGCTCCAGATGGGCCAGGGAGATGAGAGGGACATGCAGCTGATTGCCCTGGAGCAGCTCTGCATGCTGCTGCTCATGTCTGACAATGTGGACCGCTGCTTCGAGACGTGAGTCACATACACACACATTCAACTGTTGTGCTCACAAACATCTCTCAAGCATCCCAAGTTGTTGTCCTCAACAGTATGACAATGCAGTGCTTATACAAACTGTGTATAATGACAAAACAACAACTCCTTTTATGTGATTACCGAGTCATGCACAGCTGCTTGTTTACATGTCATTCAAGCGGTACATAAGAGGTCTTCTAATGGGATAAATAAAAGTTTTATAAAAAAAATGTCATCTCTCCCAGGTGTCCCCCACGCACATTCCTCCCAGCCCTGTGTAAGATCTTCCTGGACGGGAGCGCTCCGGACAACGTGCTGGAGGTGACGGCCCGCGCCATCACATACTACCTGGACGTGTCGGCTGAATGCACCCGCAGGATCGTTGGCGTGGAGGGGGCTATCAAGGCACTGTGTAACCGCCTGGTGGTGGTGGAGCTCAACAACAGGACCAGCAGAGATCTGGCAGAGCAGTGTGTGAAGGTATGCTTTTTTTATTACGAAAATGCTCCTGACGAAGACTCCGTTAGGGAACATCATACCAGTGTGGAGATCTAGTTTTTGGTTCTACATTATTCAGTTATGCCCCTTGCCCTTTTAATTTTGCATGTGATCAACTGGTGGCTTCAGGCTCCCTTTCACTGTTTACGCAAGAGAACGTTCTTTCCCTTTTACCGGAGACGTTTTATTCAAATCAGAAGATGCAAATGAAGCCTTGAATATGCAGGTCATATTTCCTCTATCTGTAGTCTACACAACAAGTATATATGTTTGAGGGAGGGCTTATATTTGTTGTAGAATAATAGAGAACATGCTCACTCTCAAAAGTAGTCAGGTGCTGTGTACAGGCCATAGTGAGATTGACCACACACCATACAATAACGGCATAAATAATCAATAATGAATGTATTATTTTGTTGGCTGAACTTGTGTTTGTGGTGTCATTTGTCAGGTGCTGGAGCTGATCTGTACCAGGGAGTCTGGAGCAGTGTTTGAGGCCGGGGGTCTGAACTGTGTGCTTAGCTTCATCCGGGACAGCGGTCATCTGGTCCATAAGGACACCCTGCACTCCGCCATGGCTGTGGTGTCTCGCTTGTGCAGCAAGATGGAGCCCCAGGACTCCTCTCTGGAGACCTGCGTGGAGTCCCTCTCCAGCCTACTCAAACACGAGGACCACCAGGTGAATAGAACACCCACTCAAGAGTCATCGGTGGGGGGAGGCATCCATACACATTGGTGGTGGATGGATGAGTTTTCCCTTTACCATATAAATACTTTGATGTCCTGGAAAAGTAGTATATAAATCGACTCCATTATCATCGGAAAGAAGCTCAAAGGCCTGGTTGATTCTGTTGCTATTGATTTAAAATGCAACCCGTTGATCCACAGGTGTCTGACGGGGCTCTGCGCTGCTTCGCCTCTCTGGCAGACCGCTTCACCCGTCGAGGGGTGGACCCGGCGCCTCTGGCCAAGCACGGGCTGACAGAAGAGCTGCTGTCCCGGATGGCTGCTGCAGGAGGCACGGTCTCCGGCCCCTCCTCCACCAGTAAACCAGGCCGGACCTCCACTGGGGCCCAACCCACAGTCGCTGATTCCAAACTCAGCAACCAGGTGTCCACCATCGTCAGCCTGCTCTCCACCCTGTGCAGAGGTTCTCCCCTCGTCACTCATGTAAGGACATTTTACAATTGGTCTTGTTTTTTTAAGTATACACTGTTACAAAACAAATTGGTCCAATATACCCTTTCTGAAATGTAATCTTCAAGGACCATCCCAAATCTCAAAGGCACTACACCCTGAGAGGAGTTTTATTAGAATGCTTTTTAAATGAAGTCCTTAGCCTTGACAAGTTATTGCAGTTTGATTTGCTGCCAAATTGGTAGCTGTGTTTGGTGTTGTGTGCCCTCTGGGACACATTTCTGTATTAGTAAGAATTAATAATTTATTCCAAAAAATGTTATTGGCACAATGTTAATGTATGAACCGCAATATCTTAAAAGCTAACGGTAATAACAAACAAACAACCTTGGAAAGGATCCAGTTTCAGAATATTTCAGTAACGAGCCCTGTATTGTAATGAGGGCTATGATGAAGTGAGAATGGCTAGCGTAGGAGAGTAATGGATTGGGGTAATAATTTACAGTGGTGTTTTTGTTTTGCCTCCTCCCGGTGTGTGTGCGCCTGTGTGTTTTCTGTGTGTATGTAGGATCTTCTGCGCTCTGCGCTGCCTGACTCCATGGAGAGTGCCCTGCAGGGGGATGAACGCTGTGTTCTGGACACCATGCGTCTGGTGGACCTGCTGCTGGTGCTGCTGTTCGAGGGCCGCAAGGCTCTGCCCAAATCCACCGCTGGCACAACAGGACGCATCCCGGGCCTGCGACGGCTGGACAGCTCCGGGGAGCGCTCCCACCGACAGCTCATCGACTGTATCCGCAGCAAAGACACAGATGCGCTCATCGACGCAATCGACACCGGGGGTGGGTGGATATAGGGTCAAAGGTTATGCACTATAAAGGGAATAGGGCACCATTTGGGAAGCTGACATCCTATGTTTTATTCTTCCTCTTCTTAATAACTAAATGTAAATATCAGGTTGTTTATTGTTCCTGGAGGATGTTGCCGTAGTGATAACCAAAAGATACCTTTGTTATTAACACCATGTGGTGTTTCTGTCTGGAGGCTACAGGGGGTTGTGGCAGAGGAAGCTTGTCCAATCAGGTGGAATGGTGCCCTTTTTCCTCATTCATTTCAGCCTTTTGTTTGTATAATGGTAGATGTATCATGTTTATGATGGCGTGCACGCTTTGTCAGTTCCCTGAAATCATTCCCTTGTTTCAGCTTTTGAAGTGAATTTCATGGATGACGTTGGGCAGACTCTTTTGAACTGGGCCTCTGCGTTTGGCACACAGGAAATGGTAAGATGTTAGCTGTTATTTTTAGACTTGAGTCTGTATCCCTCCATCTCTTTACAGGGTAATTGTAATAGTTTACCCTGTACATTATGGTGGCCATTATGCATCGGAGCAGAACAGAATGGCTCATTGTGCCCAGGAAATTAAGGACAGTATCTCCTCCCTGTTGAGCTGCAAGAACAAAGCTGTTCACAACCAGGAAGTGCTCAAGGCTCTCAAGGTGTCCATAGCAACAAACAGCAGCATAAACATTAATGAATGCTGTGTATCCATAATGTGGCCTAATGCAGCCTAACTACTAGGGTTTGGTTTAATAATTGCTTGTTTGTCACCTCGAAACCAGGTCCTTCTTACAAAACACCTTGAATTCATTAGGCTCCAAACAGAAGAAAATAGACTAGGATGAACTGCATGGACTAGTTTTAATAAGAAACGTTTCTATTTTCTATTTCAAAAATGTTTTTAAAAGTGTTCCTTTGCCTGGACCATGTTGAATAATCCCTGTTTGTTGTGGTTGGTGTCCCAGGTTGAGTTCCTGTGTGAGAGAGGTGCTGATGTCAACAGAGGTCAGAGGTCCTCCTCCCTCCATTACGCTGCCTGTTTCGGGCGGCCTCAAGTAGCAAAGGTAGCTATGCTTTCTTTAACCCTCATAGGAAATATCTTCTGATGCTCTGTTTTTGACCAACATCCCTTGACAAAGGCCCAGGAGCTGGAATGTTGGGCGCTGGTTTATGTTGATTTCAATTAACGTAAATAAATCACCGTGCGTGCGCACTCAATCCTTCTCTATATGTTGTTTGGAAATACACTACATGACCAAAAGTATGTGGAGACGTGCTCATCAAGCATCTCATTCCAAATCATGGACATTATTAGGGAGTTGGTCCCCCTTTGCAGCTATAAGAGCCTCCAATCTTCTGGGAAGGCTTTCAAGTAGATGTTGGAACATTGCTGCGGGAAGGATTATTAAGGTCGGGCACTGATGTTGTGCATTTAGGCCTGGCTCACAGTTTAATTCATCCCAAAGATGTTTGATGGAGTTGAGGTCAGGGCTTTGTGTAGACCAAGTTCTTTCACACCGATGTCAACAAACCATTTCTGTAATGACCTCGCTTTGGGCATAGGGGCATTGTCATGCTGAAACAGGAAAGGGCCTTCCCCAAACTATTGCCACAAAATTGGAAGCACAGAATTGTCTAGAATGTCATTGTATGCTGTAGCGTTAAGGTTTCCCTTCACTGGAACGAAGAGGTTTAGACTGAACCATGAAAAACAACCCCAGACCATTAACCCTCCTCCCCCAAACGTTACAGTTTGCACTATGCATTGGGGCAGATAGTGTTCTCCTGGCATCCGCCAAACCCAGTCCGTCGGACTGCCAGAAGGTGAAGCGTGATTCATCACTCCAGAGAACGCATTTCCACTGCTCCCGAGTCCAATGGCTGCAAGCTTTACATAACTCCTGCCGACGTCTGGCATTGCGCATGGTGATCTTAGGCTTGTGTGTGGCTGCTCAGCCATGGAAACCAATTTCATGAAGCTCCTGACAAACAGTTATTGTGTTGACATTGCTTCCAGAGGCAGCTTGGAACTCAGTAGTGAGTGTTGCAACCAAGGACAGACAAAAAAACTTTAGCACTCGGTGGTCCCGTTCTGTGAGCTTGTGTGGCCTACCACTTCACGGCTGAGCCGTTGTTGTTCCTAGACGTTTCCACTTCACAATAACGGCACTTACAGTTGACTGGAAATTTGAAGAACTGACTTGTTGGGAAGGCCATTCTACTGCCAATGTTTGTCTATGGACATTGCATCGCTGTGTACTCAACGGGTGTGGCTGAAATAGCCAAATCCACAAATTTGAAGGGGGTCCATATACTTTTGTGTAAATAGTGTACAGTTAGACCCTATGCATGTTGCCTTAGTAAACATCGCTGTCTGTGTCTCTAGACTCTACTGCGACATGGTGCCAACCCTGACCTTCGAGATGAAGATGGGAAAACACCCCTGGATAAAGCCAGGGAGCGTGGCCACAGTGAGGTTGTAGCCATCCTCCAGTCTCCTGGTGAGTTATAATATATGAACATAATCACACCTTCCAATGATTTTCGAGTTGATTGGTTGATGTTTATTATTGTCCTTGAGGAGGAAATGATTTCGAAGTTACATATACACCTAGAAACAACAACGAGCAAACAACTAACCAGTGGTTTAAAGTGCTGAAGTATAAATACTTTAAAGCACTACTTAAGTAGTTTTTTTGGTATTTATATTTTTGACAACTTTTACTTCACTACATTCCTAAATAATAAAATGTACTTTATACTCCATATATTTTCCATGACCCTCAAAAGTACTCGTTACATTTTAAATGCTTAGCAGGGCAAGGGTCCGAATCACATACTTAACAAGAAAGAAAAAATCCCTGGTCATCCCTACTGCCTCTGATCTAGTGACTCACTAAACACAAATACTTAATTTGTAAATGATGTCTAAGTGTTGCCCCTGGCTATCTGTAAATTAAAAAAAGAAAATGGTGCCATCTGGTTTGCTTAATATAAAGAATATGAAATGATTTATACTTTGTTTTGCTTTTGATACTTAAGTATATTTTAGTAATTACATTTACTTTTGATACTTAAGTATATTTAAAACCCAATACTTTTACTCAACTAGTATTTTACTGGGTTACTTGTGCTTGAGTGATTTTCTGTTAAGTTATCTTTACTTTTACTCAAGTATGACATTTGAACTTTTTCCACCACCGCAACAAATGGACATAGCAGCTGGGTTATCTGACTGCCAGTAAAATAACTTGGTCATGAGTGACCCATATCATGTTCTTTATCTGAAAACAAGGACAGTGGTTATGTGACAACCTGTTGTGTTCTGTTCTGTAGGAGACTGGATGTGCCCCGTTAACAAAGGAGAGGACAAGAAGAAGAAAGATGCGAACAAGGAGGAGGAGGAGGGCAGCGAACCCAAAGGAGACCCGGAGATGGCCCCAATCTACTTGAAGAGACTGCTACCAGTATTTGCACAAACCTTTCAGCAAACCATGCTACCTTCTATTAGGTGACTTTGAGAATCATTTGACCAATCGACCCAAGGTCCATATAAATGTACTGTAACGTTACCAGTGTGTTCTATGCAATATAAAATCATTAGAATGTTACCAATGACTAGGATGATTGACTCAAACACATGTTATACTTATCCCTCCCACCCACACAAGACAAAATGCTCTTGTTACTGTATGAGTTGTCTAAGCTCATAGATCTACACTACCGTTCAAAAGTTTGGGGTCACTTAGGAATTTCCTTGTTTTTGAAATAAAAGCTAAAAATGTGTCCATTTAAAATAACAAATTGATCAGAAATACCGTGTAAACATTGTTAATGTTGTAAATTACTATTGTAGCTGGAAATGGCAGATTTGATTTTGATCGAATATCTACATATACGTAGAGGCCATTATCAGTGACCATCACTCCTGTGTTCCAATGGCACGTTGTTGTGTTAGCTAATTCAAGTTTATAATTTTAAAAGGCTAATTGTTCATTAGAAAACCCTTTTGCAATTACGTTAGCACAGCTGAAAATGGTTATGCTGATTAAAGAAGCATTAAAAATGGCCTTCTTTAGACTAGTTGAGTATTTGGAGCATCAGAATTTGTGGGTTCAATTACAGGCTCAAAATGGCCAGACACAAAGAACTGAAGATCTTGTACAATGCTGTGTACTACTCCCTTCACTGTTGATGTTGAGACTGGTGTTTTGGGTACTATTTAATGAAGCTGCCAGTTGAGGGCTTGTGAGGTGTCTATTTCTCAAACTAGACACTAATGTACTTGTCCTCTTGCTCAGTTGTGCACCGGGCCTCCCACTCCTCTTTCCATTCTGGTTAGAACCCGTTTGAAGGGAGTAGTACGCAGTGTTGTATGAGATCTTCGGTTTCTTGGAAATTTCTCGCATGGAATAGCCTTCATTTCTCAGAACAAGAATAGACTGGTGAGTTTCAGAAGAAAGTTGTTTCTGGTCATTTTGAGCCTGTAATTGAACCCACAAATGCTGATGCTCCAGATACTCAACTAGTCTAAGGAAGGCCAGTTTTATTGCTTCTTTAATCAGAACAACAGTTTTCAGCTGTGCTAACATAATTGCAAAAGGGTTTTCTAAAGAGCAATTAGCCTTTTAAAATTATATACTTGGATTAGCTAACACAATGTGCCATTGGAACACAGGAGTGATGGTTGCTGATAATGGGCCTATGTAGATAAAAAAAATCTGCCGTTTCCAGCAATAATCATTTACAACATTAACAATGCCTACACTGTATTTCTGATCAATTTGATATTATTTTAAATGGACAAAAAATGTGCTTTAGTTAAAAAACAAGGACGTTTCTAAGTGACCCCATACTTTTGAACGGTAGTGTATATAATACTATTTATGACTAAGTGCCTGAATGTATTTTCATTTCAATAGGGATATATGCAATGCCATTAACACATGTCCCCCCCCCCCCAGGAAAGCTAGCCTGGCTCTGATCAGGAAGATGATCCACTACAGCTGTGAGGTGCTGCTGAAGGAGGTGTGTGACTCTGACACCGGTCACAACCTGCCCACCGTGCTAGTGGAGATCACCGCCACCGTGCTGGATCAGGAGGTAAGGCAATACACGACATCCATCCCTTTGTGTGTGTGTGTGTGTTCCACTGTGCTGGATTAGGAGGTGTGTGTGTGTGACCCACCACTGTTAACAACGCCGTCCAACACTGACCTGATGCCTGTTAAGCTCTCTAGTTGCACCAGGTTTCATCCACAGTGCTTGTGTCTGGAGGCTAAGTTAACTGCGGTGTCTCTCTTCCGCCACAGGATGATGATGACGGTCACCTGCTGGCCCTGCAGATCATCAGAGACCTGGTGGACAAGGGAGGAGACGTCTTCCTGGACCAGCTGGCCAGGCTGGGCGTCATCAACAAGGTGTCCACTCTGGCCGGACCCACTTCAGACGAGGAGAACGAGGAGGAGTCCAAACCAGAGAAGGTGAAATAAGAACACCACATTGCAGTCTGACCAAAGATGCACTGATGGAGCTTTCTGATGTCTGTATGTTAATGAAAAGTACTCCACAAATGTATTATTATATAAATGTATCATTCAAGTCTATCTCTGGATAAGTGTCCGCTTCATGACTAAAATGTAAATGTTTGTCTCTCTTTGTCCTGCCAGGAGGACGAGCCCCAGGAAGAAGCCAAAGAGGTGCAGCAGGGGAAGCCCTACCACTGGCGTGACTGGTCCGTCATCAGGGGTAGGGACTGCCTGTACATCTGGAGCGACGCTGCAGCCCTGGAGCTCTCCAACGGCTCCAACGGATGGTTCCGCTTCATCCTGGACGGCAAGCTGGCCACCATGTATTCCAGCGGCAGCCCAGAGGGAGGCTCCGACAGCTCAGGTAGACCTAGCTACATACCTGGACTGTTATGACTTGAACTAGCTATTTATTCCTCTTCATCTCCTTTGGGACATAAGGCCAGTATGAGCTCCCTCCACTTATGTACATGCAGTTATAAATGAATGAATAACGGTATGATACTGGAGATTTCGCAACCAACATCATGTTCCAATTTGTCTAATGTGCTAATGACGACATCATCATATCCTTGTTTTCCCACCCAGAGAGTCGTAGTGAGTTTCTGGAGAAGCTGCAGCGTGCCCGTAGCCAGGTGAAGCCTGTGACAGCTAGCCAGCCCATCCTGTCTGCCCTGGGTCCCACCAAGCTGACGGTGGGGAACTGGTCCCTGACCTGCCTGAAGGAGGGAGAGATCGCCATCCACAACTCTGACGGGCAGCAGGCCACCATCCTCAAGGAGGACTTGCCCGGCTTCGTGTTTGAGTCCAACAGGGGCACCAAGCATTCGTTCACCGCTGAAACGTCACTGGGTCAGTTGGTTTGGACTTCCGTGCATATAGGTCATAGATTTAGTGTTGTATTTCATTCTGTAATTAAGTGTTCATAAATAATTTAGAAATGCATATTTCTAAATAAGGAAAATGTAAATCAATAGTAAGGATATCCTCTGCTAGAATGAGGGGAGGTGGTGATGGCCAGGGGAAAGCCATCAAGTGCACCAGTTCTTAGTCTGGTTTGCATTCTATGGGGATTGTCTTTCTAATAGTTCCTTTTCTGTTTGTTTTGCGTTGTACAGGGTCAGAGTTTGTTACCGGCTGGACTGGAAAGAGAGGAAGGAAGCTCAAATCCAAATTGGAGAAAACAAAACAAAAGGTGGATGTTTTGTTTTCTAGCAGTGACGTCAGTCTGCTGTTCAGTGTTTTTCAGTATTATTATTATTTTTCTCTAAAGCCAGCTTCCTTCTCCCTGAATTTAGAAGATAACTTTCTCTTTTAACAGGGACACAGATTGTCTTTTTGCTTTAAACCGCATGACATATTATCCATCTAGTTAAGCCGTCATCATTATTTTAGGTTCTATGATACTGTAGTTACCCTCCAGTCTTTCCTTACCAGTGAGACTAGATCTCCTCCCTGTCTGTTCCTGTGTTTTGCTATGTGGTTGTTTTGCCTACCTTAGTTGAATGCACTGGATCTGTAAGTGTCTCTGGATAAGAGCGTCTGCTAAATGGCTAAAATGTCAAATCTGAATGTAGGTGAAGACTGTGGCCAGAGACCTGTATGAAGACCACTTCAAGGCAGTGGAGAACATGCCCAGGGGGGTGGTGGTCACCCTGAGAAACATCGCCACCCAGCTGGAGTCTGCTTGGGAGCTGCATACCAACAGACAGGTACTAACACAGAAGCACATCAACTCTAACCTCATTTATATCACAATCCGATACCGTTATGCATACCAACAGGCGGGGGTGAGGGAATTGCCTTGGAACACTCGCACAACAGCACTCGGTACTATTTTACAGTGAAATCGCTACAATGTTAAGATTGAGTAGATTTTTATTTGACTTACTCTGACATGGAGTTTTTGTTCTCTTGGTTGTTCTGTCTGAAGCTATAGGCGACAGGTTTGATGACACAGTGAAAGTTAAATGTACTGCTTTGTCTGTTGCAGTGTATTGAGGGAGAGAACACATGGCGAGACCTGATGAAAACGGCTCTGGAAAACTTGATTGTGGTTCTCAAGGATGAAAACACCATCTCCCCATATGAAATGTGCAGCAGTGGCCTCGTTCAAGCACTTTTTACAGTCCTTAATAATGTAAGTAGGTTGGGATCGATGGATGGTTGAGGCATTTTGGATGTGTTCTAAATGGTACCCGTTTTCCAATTTAGTACACTACTTTTCACCAGGGCCCTTTGGGCAACATTAGTGCACTATATAGGAATCCATTTGGTCTGCAGATTTCTCTTCCTTCCTTAGCCTTGTTCTCAACACTGTCTGGGCATCCAACTTCCTCAATGTTGGGACAATAAAACTTCCTGAATCTGACTATTTTGTGTTGTTACTCCAACTCCTGCTCAATTCCTGTTTTTCTTTTCTATTTCAGAGTGTGGAACTTGACATGAAACATGATTGTAAACCATTAATGGAAAGGATAAATGTATTTAAAACTGCATTCAGTGAAAACGAAGATGATGAAAGGTAATCTAGTAATTTGGATTTATATATAAATGATTTGTAAAAAAATAAATAATAATAAGTGTTAATGGCTCATCTCCTGGTTTGTCTCACTTATTCAGCCGACCCGCAGTTGCCTTAATCCGCAAACTACTAGCAGTCCTGGAGTCCATTGAGCGGCTACCTCTGCATCTGTATGACACCCCAGGCTCCACCTATAACCTGCAGGTGAGTCTCTTCTCCTCCAGCCGCACCTCACACTAGTGTTGGTGACCAGTAATTTGTTTGTTCCAGCTCCCTGTTTATTGCTTAGGATCAGTAAAATGGATTCGTCATTCTTTGTGTGCGTGTGTTAGATCCTGACGAGGAGGTTGCGTTTCCGTCTGGAGCGTGCCCCCGGGGAGACGGCGCTGATCGACCGCACAGGGCGCATGTTGAAGATGGAGCCCCTGGCCACCGTTGAGTCTCTGGAGCAGTACCTCCTCAAGATGGTACTTCAACCCTGTTTCATCCTCTCATTATCTGCCATTCTGTGTGTTTGAGGGGATCAGTTTGAGCAAGTTGAGGTGCAGAATTGCTAGTCTTGATCACACAATAGAAGTTATTTAGTATGTAAGGTGATTTGAAGATCAGTGATTCTGTGCATTCCGACTGCAATGGAGTCCATCTCAAACATGCACGTCATCTTGTCTCTCTCTCCTCCAGGTGGCCAAGCAGTGGTATGACTTTGACAGATCCTCCTTCATCTTCGTCAGGAAACTGAGAGAAGGACAGACCTTTACATTCAGACACCAGCATGACTTTGACGAGAACGGAATAGTTTACTGGATTGGCACCAATGCAAAGTAAGTCTCCTCCCATTGTCTTTATGTACGAAGACCTGATAATGAGCTTAATGCTTATGAGCCAATGTAAGAAAAACAACCTTGTATTAATCTAGTGTTTCCTTTGTGTCTCCAGGACTGCCTATGAGTGGGTGAACCCAGCGGCCTACGGCCTGGTGGTAGTGACCTCCTCTGAGGGTCGTAACCTGCCCTACGGCCGACTGGAGGACATCCTGAGTCGGGACAGCTCTGCCCTCAACTGCCACACCAACGACGATAAGAACGCGTGGTTCGCCATCGACCTGGGCCTGTGGGTCATCCCATCGGCCTATACCCTGCGCCATGCCCGTGGCTATGGTCGCTCTGCCCTCAGGAACTGGGTGTTCCAGGTGTCCAAAGACGGCCAGATCTGGATGAGTCTGTACACCCACGTGGATGACTGCAGCCTCAACGAGCCAGGGTAAGTAAGCCTTGTCCCAGACAGAATGGCCCATAGGGCAGGAGACTCTCTCATCAGGAAAAACTCAAGACCCTAAACCTGTAAGTCTGATTCTGACTGTGAGTTTGTGTCCTATCGAAGGTCCACAGCCACCTGGCCTCTGGACCCTTCGAAAGAGGAGAAGCAGGGCTGGAGACACATCCGCATCAAGCAGATGGGGAAGAATGCCAGTGGGCAGACCCACTACCTGTCTCTGTCAGGCCTGGAGATCTACGGCACCGTCAGCGGCGTGTGTGAGGACCAGCTAGGTAAGAGTCTGCACCTGGGTCCTCTCAAGGTTTCTTCCATCTAGGGAGTTTGTCCTTGCTACTTCTGCTAGCTCTTTGGGGTCTATGCTCGCACTAGTGCTGTCAAGGAACAGTCAAAACACTTAATGATTTTAACAATGTTGTTGATCCATCCTCACTTTTCTCGTATCACAGCCATTAAATATAATAATAATAATATATGCCATTTAGCAGACGCTTTTATCCAAAGCGACTTACAGTCATGTGTGCATACATTCTAAGTATGGGTGGTCCCGGGAATCGAACCCACTACCCTGGCGTTACAAGCGCCATGCTCTACCAACTGAGCTACAGAAGGACCACTAAACTCTAACCCTTTTAAAGTCACCATTTGCATGAAATCCCTGAGCGGTTTCCTTCCTCTCCGGCAACTGAGTTAGAAGGGATGCCTGTATCTTTGTAGTGACTGGGTTTATTGATATACCATAAGTGTAATCAATAACTTTACCATGTTCAAAGGGATATTCAATGTCTGCTTTCATTTTACCCATCAAACAGGGAAAGGCTTCCAATTGTTTATCCACTGTAAATTTTCACCATAGGGGATTTTAGAAACACTTAAAATAGGGGCTGTGTTTTGTGTAGGCTTACCCTGGTATGACGTTTTGATAACTATTTAAACCTCTCGGACAAGGTGACTTTTATCAATATATTTGGCTAGATTTACTCAGATTGTAAATGGCTAATTAGCATCAGATTAAACATCATGCACACTACAAATCTCTGCAAGCTCCAGCACATCTATTGCTGACTCTTTTGCTAACAGGTATTGTCAATTTAACTTGCACAACATAATTTTTGTGGGGTAAATATAGGCAAATAATATATTTTTCATTAACGAGGCAAGTCAGTTAAGAACAAATTCTTATTTACAATGACGGCCAAACCCGGACGACGCTGGGCCAATTGTGCGCCTACGCGGTTATCAAAAGCCAGGGTAAGTCTACATGAAACGGCCCTTGTTTTAGTGTTTCTAAAATCCTCCCATGGGAAAAATGAATGGTGGGAAAACGATTGGAACCATTTCCTTGTTTGACTGCTAGGTTTTATGGGTGTTATGACACACACTGTAGTATTCTGTGGCCTTTGGTTGAATCTGAATTCACTGCTCTAGTGAGGGACCTTACAATTGTCTGTATGTGTGGGGTACAGAGATGAGGTAGTTGTTCAAAAATCACTTATGTTACTTGTGAACTTATTTAGGCTTGCCATAAAAAAGGGGGTTGAATACTTTTTGACACGAGACATTTCAGCTTTTTTATTAATTTGTAAAAAGTTTGAAGATCATAATTCCACTTTGACATAAAGTATAGTGTGTAGGCCAGTGACAACATCTCCATTTTTAAATTCGGGCTGTAAAAATAACATTTGGATAAAGTCGAGGAGTGTGAATACTTTCTGAAGGCACTGTGTGTATGCGAGGAGCACTTTTTTTGCTGAGGCCGACACTGGTTGTCTATTCAACAAATACTATAAGCGCGACATGCAACAATTTCATTGATTTTTACTGAGTTGGAGTACGTATAAGGATATCAGTCAATTGATACAAATTCATTTGGCCCAAATCTATGGATTTCACATGACTGGGAATACAGATATGAATATATTGGTCACAGATATTTTTTTAAATATAAAGGTAGGGGTCCTGGATCAGAACCAGTCCGTTTCTGGTGTGAACACCATTTTCCTCATGTTGCGCGACGCATGTATTTTGTATAGAGTTGATCCGATTGTTGATTGTGGCCTGTGGAATGTTGTCCCACTCTGTGCAAAGTTGCTGGATATTGGCGGGAACTGGAACATGCTGTCGTACACGTCAATCCAGAGCATCCCAAACATGCTCAATGGGTGGTAACATGTCTGGTGAGAATGCAGGCCATGGAAAACCTGGGATATTTTCAGCTTCCAGGAATTGTGTACAGATTCTTACGACATGTGGTTGTGCATTATAATGCTGAAACATGAGGTGATAGCGGCAGATGAATGGCATGACAATGAGCCTCAGGATCTCGTCACGGTGCATTGAAATTGCTATCAGTAAAATGCAATTGGGTTCGTTGTCTGTAGCTTATGCCTGCCCATACCATAACCCCACCGCCACCACGGGGCACTCTGTTCAGAATGTTGACATCAGCAAACCGCTCATCCACACACCGCCATACACGTGGTCTGCGGTTGTGTGGCCGGTTGGATGTACTGCTAAATTCTCTAAAATTATGTTGGAGGCGGCTTATGGTAGAGAAATGAATGAACATTGAATTCTCTGGCAACAGCTCTGATGGACTTTCCTGCAGTCAGCATGCCAATTGCACGCTCCCTCAACATGAAAAATCTGTGGCATTGTGTGACAACTGCAAATGTTGCCTTTTATTGTCCCCAGCACAAGGTCATGCTGTTTTAGTCAGCTTCTTGACATGCCACACCTGTCAGATAGATGGATTATCTTGGAAAGCTGACTAACAGGGATGTAAACACATTTGTGCACAACATTTGAGAGAAATAAGCTTTTTGTACATGAGAGATATTTTATTTCCGCTCATGGAACATGGGACCAACACTTGTTGCGTTTTTATATTTTTGTTCAGTGTAGTATGTTTATGAATAATTATTCATTTGATTTGAATGACTCCAAGCAATCTGACCCTTCTCCCTTCCACAGGTAAAGCGGTGAAGGAGGCAGAGGCCAATCTCCGCAGGCAGAGGCGTCTGTTCCGCTCCCAGGTGATGAAGTACATAGTGCCAGGGGCACGCGTGGTGCGGGGCATCGACTGGAAGTGGAGAGACCAGGATGGCAACCCAGCAGGAGAGGGTACGGTGACGGGGGAGGCCCATAACGGTAAAACTCTACTACAACCTAAGCCCACACCATCTAATAATGTCCCTGTGTGTGGAACTGAACCCCCACACACACAGCTTGCATAGAAAGCTTTTGTTTTTCTATGAAAAAAGGGTTTAAGAAATATTCTTAAGGGACTTAGTCGACTGACATGATGATGCATGTTTAAACTGCTAAAGCAGGACATAATGCAGAGCTTTATCCCAGAATAAACCCATGTCACCCATCATCACATGAGGAATCTGGCTGCGTAACTATGGCTATTGAACATAGGATGTGCAAAACCTAGTAACAATGGAGTCATTGATACAAATATTGTAGACCATGTTTTTGTTGTACAAATTGTGAACATCAAGTGCATTTACATGCTTTGAGGAGCCTTTTAGTACATCTTAAAGGGCACTCCACCACTTTTCAACCTCGTTTTCGTTATCTCTAGCACAATACCAGTGTCTACATACGTGAAAACGGTGCATTTCAAATTTTTGTTGGAAAAAAATATAGTTTTAAAACGTTCTACCCAATTAAAATGTAAACATTTTAAGTGATTTTCGAACACTGAGATTCACGGTGACGTGGGGGCAAAAACATTCCCTCCTTCTGGCCTGAAACTCATTGCAGGTTTTGAAATACACTGTCTTTTTAAAAAACCTTTATTGTTTGATGTCACAGAAGCATTTTTTTAGGACCTTTTTAACTACAGAGCATCGACACGTGACATTTTCACATATGTAGACACTGGTATGGTGCTGGAAATAATGAATAGGAGGTTGAAAGTGGCGGAATTGCCCATTAACCCAAATCTCCTTTTTTACTAACTCTCTCTCGTCTCACTTTTGTATGTTAAATACTGAGGGTCTAGTTGGTCTGAAAGAAATCAACCAACAGTTGTTCATTATGTCCTAATATAATGTTTGCGCTTACATAACATCTGTGCCTTAACCCTGATCAGTAACTTCAGAAACAAGGTCTTTACAAGACATTGTACAGGTGGTCGGTGGCCGGTGCTACTACACAGTTCTAAACGGGACAGTGTTTTCTTTTCATGGCTTTCCCACTAAAGGCTGTTACTTTCCTACTTTCTCTTCTGCTTCTGACCTCCCGCTACAGGCCTATTACTTACTCTTCTCCAATCCAATCGGGAAACAAGGCCATTCTTTGTTAATGAAAAATAAATAATAACCTTCACGAGCACTTTAACTACAGAGTCAGTGCTACTGCTCTGCTGTGTGACTAGACTGCATTATATTGGGCTCTTGCTTTTCCGGGCCACATTATTAAATACAAGGGCCTGAAAAGCATCACATGTTACCTATCTCTCTGTATGCCGAACATCTTTTAAAACCACTCATGATCATTTTACGTATTTCACTAAACTTGCAAAACTGTCACTACCATTATACCCTTTTGTTATTAGTTTGCTAATTTGAAGTGCAACCCTCCCCCAACGTACCAGGTAACCTTTTCGTACTTGAAGCTATCTGTTAGATCTCTGGGTAGCCACGTGTTTAAATACTTTTTGACTAATTGTCTCCATCAATCAACTAAGTGCATGTTGATGTCACAATTTGCAGGCACTGAATAGACTCACTCCATTGACAAAAATATTCTTCAGTTCCTTTTTCTCAGGTGGCTTTTAGCTTTGCATTTGCAAAATTCTACTTTGCTTGTCATTTTCTGTAACTCATGATTTCTATCTGATTGCTTCACCTGGACCAGAGTACTAGACCATACAGTATTGTTAAGACAACAAATATCTCAATTAGACTTGCCATTGATTTAACTATTCAGCAATATGCTAAACATACTATCAGCTTCAGCATAGCTGCATAGAATGGCATGCTGTTGAATTAGTCTGAAGTTGTATACAGCCCACCTGTCATTTGTCATAAACAAAGGTATCTGGTCCAGTGTCAAGCCATGCTGCTGTCTTGACTTGCTCTCTGCTGGGTCTCACAACATTCATATCCCTTTCCAGGCTGGATTGATGTCACCTGGGATGCTGGTGGCTCAAACTCTTACCGTATGGGTGCTGAAGGAAAATTTGACCTCAAGCTTGCGCCAGGGTACGACCCTGAGTCTGCGCCATCACCCAAACCTGTCTCATCCACTGTTTCAGGCACAGCGCAGTCCTGGAGCAGCCTGGTGAAAAATAACTGTCCGGACAAGGGCGGCTCCTCCTCGGCTGCAGGGGCCAGCTCTTCAAGCCGGAAGGGCAGTAGCAGCTCGGTGTGTAGCGTGGCCAGCAGCAGCGATATCAGTCTCAGCTCCACCAAGGTAGAGCGCCGGGCCGAGAGCTTGCTGGGGGGGGTCCTAGGGGTCAGTGGTGGCACCATCGGGGCAGAAGGCCAAGAGCCCATTGTGGTACTGTCATCCGAGGCTGGATGCGTGTCCAGCACGTTAACTGCCGAGGGCGGCGAGCGTAAAGCGGGCGCGGACAGGCAAGAGGCTGTAGATGCCACGTCCATCTCCATGGCACTAGTCAGCGTCAGCTCGCCTGACGTCAGCTCGGTGTCCGAGTCCTCCAGTAAGGAGACGGCTTCCCAGAGGCCCCTATGTTCTGCGGCCAGCGCCCGTCTGTCCGTTAGCTCTCTGCTGGCGGCCAGCGCTCCCATGAGCTCCAGCGCCAGCGTGCCCAACCTGTCGTCACGGGAGGCCAGCCTCATGGAATCGTTTGTGAGGAGGGCTCCCAACATGTCCCGCACGAATGCTACCAACAACATGAACCTGAGTCGCAGCAGCAGCGACAACAACACCAACACACTGGGACGAAATGTCATGAGCACTGCAAGTGAGTATTCAGCCTCTACTGTCTGCAGGCCAGGAATGCATGGGATACACAGCCCTCAGCCTTCAGTTCTCCTCAGCCTTCAGTGCACATAAAGGGACCACTGTCCAGCTGGCTATGATTGGCATGACTTGTAGAAGGAGCCTTCTAACTTCGGTTTGAGATTTGGTCACACTTTTACATAAAATTGGAGTTTAGCTTCAGCTAGTACAATAATAAATTATAAAATGTTTACAACCTGGAGTAGTTGTCAATTTTACATTGCAAGGACACGTGTAATGTTTGAACAAGTACTGTGAATGCACACGTCGCAAAAATATGCTAAATGTTTTACGTTGTGCTCAATATTGATAATTTGATTGCTAATCTGATCACCACACAAAGGGAAGGATCAAAAGTCACTCATCTAGACAAGAATAACTACTGGCTTCACATATAAGAGTGGTGTTGTTGCTTTTGTGCTGATGTGTTTTTGTTTGTCTTTGCTCTAATATTAAGCTATTTCGTTAAACCAAGGAGAAATCTAACGTTTTTTTTTTTTTACTTTGCTGACAGTGCATTACTAAAATGTATTTAATTTCCATTTTTTTGTCATCCTTAAATAGAGCTATAGAAATAGTGAGCAGTGGATCATTTTATAATGTTGACATTTTATTTACTCAACATGACTTCCAGTGGTCAGAAGATGCTGACTGAGGCTTGAATGTGACAAGCATGTGTAGTGGTAGAAGAACAACCAGCATGTGTAGTGGTAGAAGAACAACCAGCATGTGTAGTGGTAGAAGAACAACCAGCATTGTTTGAACTGGAACCAGTCAAAAATAATACCTGCTTCTTTTTCTGTTTGGGAACTAATCGCATTTTTGGTTTTTGTTTGTTTGCAGCTTCTCCTCTCATGGGTGCACAGAGCTTTCCTAACCTCACAACCACTGGCACCACCTCAACTGTTACAATGTCCACATCCATAGTAACCAGCAGCAATAATGTAGCCACGGCAACCACAGGTTTGTCGGTTGGCCAGTTGCTCAGTAACACTCTGACCACCAGCCTGACCTCTACGTCTAGTGAGAGCGACACTGGTCAGGAAGCTGAGTTTTCCCTTTATGGTAGGCTATACTAGACTCTTACTATTATTATTATTCCTATGTTATATACATATTATAAATATCTTTTCTCCTCCTAAACTACTCCTCAGCTTCTTCAACATTTAACGTGTTTCTACTGCCTAACATCCATGTTAACATTTGACACATCTTGACTCCTCATACATTTGGCTAGCACTTTCTCGGGGAAGTGCATGATGATCAGAGTTGTTTCTAGTGAGACCTCACACTTGAGTCCTCTCCCTGCAGACTTCCTGGACAGTTGTCGCGCTAACACACTGTTGGCCGAGTTAGATGATGAAGAGGATCTGCCTGAGCCAGATGATGATGATGATGAGAACGAGGATGACAATCAGGAAGACCAAGAGTATGAGGAAGTTTTGGTACGGTCCAGGGTAAACCTTGGTTTCCACATTCATTTTAATAGGGTAAAATTTGTTGCAGTTTCTCTTCATATAGTGTACTTGTCGATTTGCATGCTTGTACTCCCTTTTTAAAAATAGTTGCCTGAACCTCCCTTAAGTTTGTCTGTAAATTCTGTGGATTGTGAAGTGTGAGATTTGTTAATGTATGCAATTTTTGTTAGTGTTTTGTTTTTATAAATGTTTCTTTGTCCTGTAGATGTCTAATATTGGTGTTGCATGTTTGTGTTGGGTGTAGTACCTTGTCTACCACTCCCAAAGAGCTGATGGTGGTTGTTCATGTCCTGTTTTAACAGGAAGAGGAAGAGTATGAAACCAAAGGGGGTCGGCGTAGAACCTGGGACGATGACTTTGTCCTCAAACGCCAGTTCTCTGCTTTAGTCCCGGCGTTCGACCCCAGACCAGGCCGGACCAACGTCCAGCAGACCACCGACCTGGAGATCCCTCCCCCAGGTAAACACACGACACCAACAGTATTCAGTTCAATATGTATGACTGTGGATAGACTTGGTTTTGTACATGATTACAAGACAAATGGCAAGTCTTTCACACATCCTTCAGTTGAACCCTAGAGCACAGTGGTGAGCTTTTTCTTCGTGTCTTTCCTTGTCCTTACAGGTACACCTCGCTCTGAAGTCCAGGAGGAGGTTGAGTGTCCCCCCTCCCCCCACCTTGCCCTCATCCTCAAAGTGGCAGGGCTTGGAACCACCCGAGAAGTTGAACTACCTCTCTCCAACTACAAGGGTACTATCTTTTACTATGTCCAGAAGCTCCTGCAGCTCTCCTGCAGCGGGAGCGTCAAGTCTGATAAACTGCGCCGGATCTGGGAACCCACATATACGTAAGTCTGAATGGTTGTTGTTTTAGCTTTTCCTCGTGATTCTATGGTGAAACCTAATCTAAAAATAGCCTTTTAATCATGATTTCTTCATGATGTTTTGACTTTGTGTTGCAGGATAATGTACAGAGAAATGAAGGATTCGGACAAAGAGAAGGAAAGTAGAAAGATGGTAATTGACAGGTTTCACATCCCCTCAGTCCTTCTAAACTGCCCATTTTTTAAATCTTGGCTGTGAATTTCTGTGGCTGTTCTCAAATGTGTAGCTAAATGTTCCTCCTGGACAGCTAGACAGCCATACCTCACTAACCTTTTAAAGACGCAAGGAGACTGTGACTGAAAACCCTATTAGTCATAATGTAACTAGAGTAACTGCACCGGCCTCGTTAGTGGTTGAACCAATCTACTGTAATGCATGTCTATTTGCCTTGAGACTTTACAATCAGGAAAGACCAACATTTGGTTCTTCCTGTTGTAGGGTTGCTGGTCTGTAGAGCATGTGGAGCAATACCTTGGCACTGATGAATTACCAAAGAATGACTTGATAACCTACATGCAGAAGAATGCAGACTCCTCTTTCCTGCGCCACTGGAAATTAACCGGCACTAATAAAAGTATTAGGAAAAACAGAAATTGTTCTCAGCTCATAGCTGCATACAAGGTATAGAACGACATCAAGATGTTGCTTAAATATCTGTCTATCTTCTCTTTTGATATCCTTTTCATTCTTGCTTGACTGTCACTTGTTAGACAGTTGTCGCTGTTTTCTTTAGCTAAATGGCTTGTGGCTGTTCTGTAAATAATGCATTACCATGATTTCCATAGACGTCAGTGTTGTGAATCTGTTCAGTTTCATTATTTTGTCATACGAGAATGCAGTAATTGTACAGTAAAATAGCCTTGTCCAGTTTTATGCTACTGTCTTCATTGTTCATCAGTGAGTTAGTATAGTTAGGGAGCTGAAGGAAACATCTGGTTTTAAACCACGGTCCATATGATTGCTTGCAGGACTTCTGTGAGCATGGATGCAGGTCAGGGGGCCTGAGCCCTGGGTCTCTGGGTGTCATGCAGACCTGTGACATTCTGAGTGTGGCCAGGGAGCAGGCCCAGGCCAAGGCTGGCTCCAGTCAGAGCGCCTGTGGAGTGGAGGACGTGCTCCAGCTACTCCGCATCCTATTCATCATCGGGGGAGACCCCCACGCCCACGCACGCACTTTCCAGGAAGGTACGGATACACGTCTCGGAACACGCACTACCGGGAAGTTATGGCTACACCCCTTCGTACCACCACAGACCCCCCCCCCCTGTTTGTGTTCTTAATGACACATGTTGTTAATCTACTGTGTTATGACTAGATGTGGATGACCTCCAATTCAATGCATCGCCTGAGGAATTCACCAGCAAGAAGGTCACAACAAAGATTCTCCAGCAGATAGAGGAGCCTCTGGCCCTGGCCAGTGGGGCCCTCCCAGAGTGGTGTGAGCAGCTTACCAGCAAGTGTCCTTTCCTCATCCCCTTCGAGACCCGGCAGCTGTACTTCACCTGCACTGCGTTTGGAGCCTCCAGGTTAGTGCTACTTGACATGTAACAAAAATGTGTGTCTATCGTGCTCTGTATTCTCCTGAAGATGGTGCATGGTCTTGTACTGCATTGAATAACGAACATTATGTTCCCTGACATATTACAGGGCCTAATTTAATTATTTGAGTGCTGTCCATTTCATTCACCTTACTCTATACTGACCCTGTATGTGCCTGTGTGTCCTCAAGGGCAATAGTGTGGCTGCAGAACCGGCGGGAGGCCACCATGGAGCGCTCACGGCCCTCCACCACGGTGCGGAGAGACGACCCTGGGGAGTTCAGGGTGGGCCGGCTCAAACACGAGAGGATCAAGGTCCCCCGCGGAGACCAGATGATGGAGTGGGCTGAGAGTGTCATGCAGATCCACGCCGACAGGAAATCTGTTCTGGAGGTAAAACACCACGCCAGATTACACCAGATTTAAGCACATACATTTTACTCCTGGCCTATAAAGCACGCTCAATGGAGGATCTGTGTGAAGGGATTATTGGTTGTCATTGGTTGCCATGAATAAGTGGTCCACATAATGCTATGTGGTGTGAAATAAGTCCTCATTCATACTCAACAATTTTGTAAGCTTACTGTACATGTTGTTTTTTTACAGCTTGGTGACGTCTTCCCCGATTTAAATGGCATGGCTATGAAAGTTTGTAGTGACTGACCAATATGTCTCTCTTCCCAGGTTGAGTTCCAGGGGGAGGAGGGCACAGGCCTCGGTCCCACCCTGGAGTTCTATGCTCTGGTGGCAGCTGAGTTCCAGAGGACTTCCCTGGGTATCTGGCTCTGTGATGACGACTTCCCAGACGATGAGTCTCGCCAGGCAAGTGCCGCTTTACGGTCACATGAAAACGTAGACCTAAACAGTAATATTATCCATGCAATTACATGTTCTCATTTTCCTTAAAAACAACATGCTGTATATTTAGATGTTATGAACCATGTCAGTGTCACTTGAATATTTTTGGGGATTAACTGTGTTGTACTATCAGGTGGATCTGGGTGGGGGTCTGAAACCTCCAGGCTACTACGTCCAGCGCTCCTGTGGCCTGTTCCCAGCCCCATTCCCCCAGGACAGTGACGAGCTGGAACGCCTCAGCAAACTCTTCTTCTTCCTCGGTGTCTTCCTGGCCAAGTGCATCCAGGACAACCGCCTTGTGGACCTGCCCATTTCACGACCCTTCTTCAAGTTGCTCTGTATGGGTGACATTAAGAGCAACATGTCCAAGCTGCTCTATGCGTCCCGTGGGGGTCCTCTCCTCCTTGATCCCACCGAGCAGCACCGCCACTTCTCAGAGATCCAGTCGGAGGCGTCCACCGAGGAGAGCCAGGACACCTATTCCATCGGCAGCTTTGACGAGGACTCCAAGTCTGAGTTCATCCTGGACCCCCCTAAACCCAAGCCCCCGGCCTGGTACCACGGCATCCTGACCTGGGAGGACTTTGAACTGGTCAACCCCCACCGGGCCAAGTTCCTGAAGGAGATGAAGGAGCTGGCGGTGAAGAGGAGGCTGATCCTGGCGAACAAGAGTCTGTCTGAGGATGAGAAGAACACTAGGCTGCAGGACCTCATGCTGAAGAACCCCATGGGCTCTGGACCACCACTTAGTGTAGAGGACCTGGGGTGAGCACAGCACCCACCACCACTCATTACTGAGAGCGTTTTTAAAAATTCAGTGGATAATTTCCTAAATTGGAATGGCATTTTTGCTAATTACTTTGTTTTGTAGGCGACGTATAATCACTTGTGGTACATTTTTTAAATTGGCTCACCTTTTCAGTTTCCAATTATGCTGATTCATTATTTGATCCTTGACCGGTATATCGTTGTCATTCAACATGGCTAATTTTGAGTCCCTTTTCTCCCAGATTGAATTTCCAGTTCTGCCCCTCATCCAAAGTGCATGGGTTCTCAGCAGTGGACCTGAAGCCCAATGGAAATGACGAGGTAGGTAGAGAACTGCACCGCTATTGGCCGTGCTGTGAGTTTTACTGGTTAGATGAGTGGTGTCTAAATCTGTCCTCTGCCCCGCTCTGTTAATCCTTCCAGATGGTGACCATGGAGAATGCTGAGGAGTATGTGGAGCTCATGTTTGACTTCTCTATGCACACTGGCATCCAGAAACAAATGGAGGCTTTCAGAGGTATGCCTATTGAAACAACACACGGATTAGTGTTAGTAATCGCGTAGAAAAATATGTTTGCACACTACCTCTTTAAGGAATACCTAGGATAGGATAAGTAATCCTTCTCACCCCCCTTTAAGATTTAGATGCACTATTGTAAAGTGACTGTTCGTCATAAGGTGAATGCACCAATTTGTAAGTCGCTCTGGATAAGAGCGTCTGCTAAATGACTTAAATGTAAAATGTAAATGTACATTTTGAATGAAATTAACTTTACTTTTCTCAGAGGGTTTTAACCGAGTGTTCCCGATGGAGAAGCTGAGCTCCTTCAGTCACAAGGAGGTGCAGATGATCCTTTGTGGAAACCAGTCTCCTTCCTGGACATCTGAGGACGTCATGAACTACACAGAGCCTAAGCTGGGCTACACTCGGGACAGGTATGATGGCCCTCGTATCTACAGCTTGTAGACTAGATCATTTACTCTGGCCAGCTTGAAAAAAAAGTTTGTTAGATCTCCTTGTAATGACTGTGTTGGTTGTGATTTAAAAGGGGTTCAAATGACAAGAACTGAAATGGTGAAGTCACTTAGTTCCTAGAGGAACATGAGAACATGTACTGCTGCACCAGTACATCAACTAACAGCTTGTTGTTTTCATATTTTGCTGGAGAGATCTTTTTAACGGTTGTATCTGTTCTCGTCCTCTCCACAGTCCTGGGTTCCTGCGTTTTGTGCGGGTGCTGTGTGGCATGTCATCTGACGAGAGGAAAGCCTTCCTCCAGTTCACCACAGGATGCTCCACTCTGCCCCCTGGTGGTCTGGCCAACTTGCACCCACGCCTCACCATCGTTCGGAAGGTAAGGCTCTCCATGAGGCCAATCACTGAGTTTAGGGAACTTTATTAACCTTGCATTACAGTAAGCCATCCGAATGAGGTTGATATGGACATGTTTCGGACATGTTTCAGAAATGCTGCCAGTAGAAATTTGTGAAATGTTTGAAATGAAATGTATTCTGTTCGGCTTTAAATCATAGTATTGTAATGACACTACCTCTACCACTTGTATCTGCCACTCCAGACCTCTGGGATTATAGAGCAGGGCTGTGACTGCAACACAGTTAACCTATTTGTTCCCCCTAGGTTGACGCGACAGACTCCAGCTATCCATCTGTTAACACTTGTGTGCATTACCTGAAGCTGCCAGAGTATTCCTCTGAAGACATCATGAGAGAGCGCCTCCTTGCAGCTACCATGGAGAAGGGCTTCCACCTCAACTGAGCATGCTCCGTCTGCCCCATTATGACTGACCAACCCCCCCACCCACGCTGGTGAAGCCTGTTGTGTTTTGTTGCAGAAAAAGAAACAAGCTGTGCTCTCTGAGATCTCTCCTCCCAACCCCACACAACCTTACATCTCCCCCGTCCTGTCCTTTCCCCCTGAAAAACTTTAGGAAACAGTCCCATGTTAACTCAATAGCTGCTGATACAGGTAAAACCAGGGCCCACCTCCCCTCTCCTCCGACCCACCTGCTTACTTGTCACAGCTCTCTCCCTCCCCCAGGGCACTCTGCTGCTTTAAGGGCTTGAGCAACTGGAAGACGGGGCAGACAGTTTCCTCATGTTCTAGTGTTTACTATCTCTCTCTCTCATACTTTGGCTGTGAGCATCTGTGTACAAGTTCTCTGTAGATTTTTGGGTTTTCAGACTACCACCAGCTTCTCTCCACCACCCCGGCTGGCAACCTCCTTCCTTTCCCTGTGTGATGTGAGGGGGAGAAGGGCAGCTGCTTCTGTAGAGCTAACTGTAGAGTGTTTGGGCATTTCCTTACCAGGTTGTTTTACTAGTGCCTGCGATGTTTGAATATTAGGATTACCTTGTTCCTTTTACTTCATCTAACATCATACAATCATGATGCACATGCTTATTCTTTTTCCTTTTGCTTTCGTTACTGTGTGTATTTTGATGTTTATTGCCCTGCTATAAGGATCAAAGTCCCTGAGTGCATTTGTGTAATTTGATAATAAAGCTAGAGACGACAACACTGGTTCTGTGTGCAAGGCACATTTGAAAAGGAAAAAAAAGCAAGCTATGCTTTCCCTTGTATTTTCTTTGTATATTATAAACATTTATTTAACTCAAGTTGCAGTTTGAAGTAAACAGATATTTTCAAATGTGTATGCTCCAAAAATAATCATTAAAATGTTTGCAAAGTATGAAGTCTTGTTTATTTACATTAAGAACTGAATAATATTCCATGCACCTTAAAGCTCCAAGGGAAGATGTACGTAATACCTCAGTTCAGTCTACTATAGCTGCTGTATAAAAAATACCTATTCTATACAATGGATTATTATTGATAAACTCAAGTATGAAGTCCATAAATCATTTGGATGGCAATGTGTCCATTTTTGTCCCCCAAAGGGTAACAGTGGCAAGGAAGTATGTGAACCCTTTGGAATTACCTGGATTTCTGCATAAATTAGTCATAAAAATTAATTCCCAAGTTTAGCCTAACATTCTCCTGCATTATCCGTCTGCCAATTGAAGCTCAACAGGACAACGACCCAAAATACATCAACAGAATGGCTTCAACAGAAGAAAATACGCCTTCTGGAGTGGCCCAGTTAGAGTCCAGACCGCAACCCGATTATTTAAATGCTGTGGCATGACCTCGAGAGTGGTTCACAGCAGACATCACAAGTATATTGCTGAACTGAAACCGTTTTGTAAAGATGGTCTAAAATGCGTCCTGACCGTTGTGCAGGTCTGATCTGTAACCTCAAATGTTTGAGTTTATTGCTGCCAAAGGAGGGTCAACCGGTTATTAAATCCAAGGGTTTGTGTTCTTTTTCCACCCTACGCTGAATGTTTACATGGTGTGTTCAATAAAGACCCGTATAATTGTTTATTAGTTTAAGTACGCTGTGTCTATTGTTGTGACTTCGATCAGATCACATTTTATGACCAATTTATGCAGAAATCCAGGTAATTCCAAAGAGTTCACATACTTTTCTTGCCACTGTAGTCTTAGTTTGTTCAAACCTTAGAGCTAGATGGAGGACTCTAGTGTCCAAAAGCCTGTTTTAGCATGGGCAGCTCATGGAGGACTCATCTTTTTATTTGTATAAAGTTCTGTCTGCCAATTGAACTGATGGGCGGCTCCATTTTGAAGTAGTACATTGTCTTCACATTTGGCTGATTCCTCTTGATGTCCTGGTTGGACATGATTTCAATAGGATCACCAGGAGGGATCATCCAAAGAAGTTGAAAGTCTCACCCAGTTGACTACATTAAAAATGTTTTCAGGAATTTTTGGATTTCAGTGCGGATTTCAAAACAAAAATCTATTTGAACAGTCATCCAACTCAGAATCTCTGGCCTCTTTCTAGAGTTCTGACATGGTTTGACCTCTTATTTTTCCAGAGTTCCCAGTTGTTTTGAATGTGGCATTAAAATACAGAAATCATCCCTGTATGGTGCAAAATGCATCATACAGGGATGGTTTGAAAGTTACAAATCTTAAAAACGTGATTGCTGACAAGCAAAACATTTTGGGACTATGTCAGCAATGGACTAATGAAACAAATACCAAATATCATTTTTGGGTGGTTTTCCTTCAAGGATCATATAATTCCATTCAGGTTACCAGGAGGAATCAGATAATTATACTTGTGAGGAGACGTTCCATAACCGCAGGTGTCAGTAAATCGCCAACCTCTGCTTTATTACTGTAAAACAACACACTCTAGGTGGCAGCGTGCACCCTTTCAGTTTCCCAACTCATAGAAGAAAATTGAGTACTTCATAATGGAGATGGCCTTAATGGCGCTGCCCATGCTCTTAAAGACGCCATAATTGGACAGATACAATGATGCGAGGTCTAAGTCTATGGTTCAAACAACTGCTCAATGTGCCTCAGCCATCTTGTCCAGAGCAAGTAGAGGTGCCAGGATGCGGTTCTTGTTGGTCTCCACTATGTGTCCATTCTGGATAATCTCATCAATGATGATGTGCACTTTATCCAGGTTGAACATGATCTGAGCTGGAGTTAAGGTCATTAAATCTATAAGTCAATATTGAATAATCATTTATTACCCATCACAGTGTAAAGGAGGGTATTGTTTCCCCCCCTCAATGAGCCCTCTCCAGTAGTAAGAATAATGTTCTTGTTATCTCTGGCTACACGGTCAGGTTGAACAACTTTGACAATTTAACAGTGAACCGTTAACACCACTGACTGTAGTTGCATTCCAATTCTTATGACTGGTCTGACCCCAGCTAGTCTGAAATCCCACTGACCCCAGACTCAGACAATGACAGTAGTCTTCATCAGTCTGTGCAATGCCATACTAAATGCCAGGGCTGGAATGCCACAGTTGGCAAGCCACATGAAAAGCACCTAATGTGAAGGTGGACAGGCAGACAGCCCCTGCTTCTGTTTCAATGACTTGTTTCGTCAAACCGATTAAAACAAGTTATAATCATTTGTAAAAGGATACATCCAATTCACTCTGTGAGGAGAGAAAAAACTATTTACTTTTCTAACGAGGAACAATCAGTTTAGAGTAATGTGTTTTTGTCCCAGAAAATACTGACCTTTAAAATGCTATGCATAGGTGGTTGGATAGTTAACGTGAAGTAAATCTAGCATACAACAAGAATGTGATAAAGTAGAGAATAAAAAGACTGAACTCACCACACGACTAAAGTACTTGTCAAGAACCTCAACAAAGTTGTGTACCAGCTCATAGATTGACAGCTCATTCTGTGGGAAAGAAGCACATCCCACACCATGAATCATGAAACACTCGCATTAACATCTGCTAACCATGTGTATGTGACAAATAAAATTTGATTTGATTTGATGTATAATCACAATGAAACAATCTTAACCTTAATCGGTTAACACTAATACTTGTACACTTTTAACAGTGAAATGATGAACTCACCTCCGTGTCACTGATACCAACAACTATGAAGAGAGCAGCATACTGTCGATACACTAGTCTGAAGTCCTTGTATTCCACAAAAGAGCACTAGATAGAATACAATAGTTAGTTGGATGTGAATTCCAAGATGAGCTCAGTGGCACACTAACTCAGCATGAAAAATACCATAAATACAAACAAAAATGTTTAGCATGACAATGAGTGGCAAGGACTGGAATTATAGCTTAACAGACTAGGTTAGGTCTAGGTTATTCATACTAGATTTCATTCTGTCCTGTATTGTCTTGTCTAACCCCCCAGTTATGCATTGTCTTCTCACTGTTGTGTTATACCCCTGAAAGTAAACAAAACTATTTTTTCCCTTCTAATAATGTAATTGAGAGAGACCTCTTCTTTTTTGCGTGACAGGCATCTCTTGACAACATCAGTCTCCAGAGAAGGCCTCTTCTCAATGTCCACCTGCTCATAATACTTAGACAGGCGGGTCTGGCCCTGCTTGTTAACCATCAGAAGGAACTTGATCATTGTGATCGTTAAATCCAGTGCATCTGCAAAACAGGAAATAAATATATAAATAAATGGTGTCATTGCAAATCATGCACAAAGTCATTATGCATCTGTAACTGATCAGTTAACTACATATGCCATTCAGCAGTCTATGGCCAAACTAAACTAAGTCAGATCCCCAATCTGCAGTCAGCAAACAATGCAGTCAGCAACATGATGCTGGATATGAGATGGCTCCCTGAGTCATGCAAACAAACCCTGATTGGAATCCTATTTCTATTATTGATCTGGTTCACAATGTGTCTGAGCTGTACAGACTGTAACTGTATACACGCATGCCCAGGCTAATGTATTTGGATGACCCCCAAAAAAAGAAAATGGTGAGTATGTCCCACCATGCAGCGCGGGACAATTCTCTCTCCCACCCCCGGCAGTAAGGAGGCTTTCATATCCAACTCCAAGGATTGGACTAATGGCGGCCAACATATCTTTACGCTGAGAGTAAATCCAAAACATAGCCCTGTTTCACTACAACCGCATAGCCATTTCAGTGAAAGGCATCGTCAAATTCATACGGGAACACTGATCTGAAAAGGGGGAGGGAAGGCGAATTCAAGCAGCAAATTGTGCTGGGACTTTCCTCTTCTTAAAAATGGATGAACACCCCGGCGGAGGAGTTGGAATGGCCGCCTCAAGACAGCAGCAGGGGAATAACAACGTTAATCCCCAAATCGGTAGTGGAGGTGGCTCAGGGATGGGGCAGCAGCAAGACGACATACCACGGCCACAGCAATATACCATCCCCGGTATTTTACATTACATCCAGCACGAATGGGCCCGATTCGAAATGGAGAGAGCTCATTGGGAAGTGGAGAGGGCCGAACTTCAGGTAGCTATTAGCATACTAACGTTAGCTCAGCCAACTAACTAAAACACAGAAGCTTGAGCAACAATGCATTTTACCTGGATAGTGTGCAACTCTTGTTTTAGCCACTTTGCATCCAGTGACCATGCTTCGATAGCAAGTGAACGTCCTACTATAGTGTGTCCAGTTAGATAACAAATAGTTAGCCACGGGAATCGGTTAACTGGCTGGATAACATTAGCTTAGCACCGGCTGGCTAGATAGTATGTGATAAAGTGGAACATCAAGTTGATTTGTTTGCAATGTCTTACCCGTAGTTTTATGAATAACGTTCACTCTTGCTGCTGTGCTACTTATTTAGTCGTTTCATTTTAGAGAGTCGTTGAAATACACAAGGCTCTAATCAAACCGAATCCAGCTGACTGTCAACTAATCTCTGAGAGCAGCCATTTTGGTTTGGTCATTATGGCGACAACTTGGCTGGGTCCTCTTGAGTCGCCGACAGGCTAGCCAATGTTAGCTAAAACATATTGAAAAGGGATACATCCCATATTGTTGATCATATAAAGTCTGCAAACTTTTTAACTTAAACGTTTTTTTTTTTAAATAAAAAAATAGTAAATAAACATGTAGTCGGATGCCATTTGGATGGTTTGTGCATGTTGTTAGCAAGCTAACATAAACAAAGTTAGCTAGCTAGCTAACTGTCACAAGGCCCCAGACACAGTCTGACACACTGCGCTGTCATTTACGATCGAACAAGTAAAACAATTCGCTTTAGGCTTAGTCACAAATCTTGCTTACATAACTTTTAGAATTCACTTTTGTGTCACGGATGTGATCTTGGTCAATTTAATAAAGTTTTTCCGCTGTGGTATATTTTATGACATTTTGACAGGTTTTATCAAATGTATGTTATGACATCAGCTAACGTTATGTGACCTGTCGAGACTACCTGGCAGTCTTGCAGATATGAAAGTGAATGTTGGTTTCAGTGTTGTGATTGTATTAAGGAATGTGGAGGTGTTGAAATGCAAGCAATGCCAGAGAGAGTATAGTACTGCTTTGTTTGAACACATCCCACTCCAGACAGTTGAATTGGGACCGAGAGACTGAAAAACAGTTTCTATCTCAAGGCCATCAGACTGTTAAACAGCCACCACTAACATAGAGAGGCTGCTGCCAACATACAGGCTCAAATCTCTGCCCACTTAAATAAACAGACTTCATAAACTGATCACTAGTCACTTTAAATAACACCACTTTAATAATGTTTACATATCCTACATTACTCATCTCATATGTATATACTGTATGCTATACCATCTACTGCATCTTGCCTATGCCGCACGCCATCGCTCATCTGTATATGTATATGAACATATTCTATTCATCCCTTTACATTTGTGTGTGTATAAAGTAGTTGTTGTGAATTTGTTGGATATTACTGCATAGTCAGAACTAGAAGCACAAGCATTTCGCTACACTCGCATTAACATCTGCTACCCATGTGTATGTGACCAATAAGATTTGATAGTGGCAGATGGGAGGTTTACTCCCCTTGTACTTACTTGCTCAGTGACACATACCTTCAGCATGACTCTCACTCTGCACACTGATTCAAGGCCTACCAGTCAATAGATTGGAATGGATATAAGGAAGCACAGGCTTCTGCATCCCTGTGTCTGTGCCTCCCCCCAGGACAAGTGAAGTGACTAGATGTTTTGACCCTGTAGAGAATTGATTGTCTCGCTAGATGGCCAGAAAATGAGCAAGTTTTAGTTATGTTAGGGTTAATGTACAGTAACAAAAAAAACAAAAAAAATATATATATATATTCACAGGTTTTTCATTATTTTTACTATTTTCTACATTGTAGAATACATAGTAGTGAAGACATCACTGCTATGAAATAACAAATATTGAATCATGTAGTAAAAAGTGTTAAACCAATATTAGGTTCTTCAAAGTAGCCAACCGTTGCCTTGACAGCTTTGCAAATCCTTGGCATTTCTCTCAACCAGCTTCACCTGGAATGCTTTTACAACCATCTTGAACGAGTTCCCACATATGCTAAGCACTTGTTGGCTGCTTTTCCTTCACTCTGCGTTCCAACTCATCCCAAACTATCTCAATTAGATTGTCGGATGATTGTGGAGGACAAGTCATCTGATGCAGCGCTCCATCATTCTCCTTCTTGGTCAAATAACCCTTACACAGCCTGGAGGTGTGTTGGGTCATTGTCCTGTTGAAAACAAATGATAGTCCCACTAAGTGCAAACCAGATGGGATGGCGTATCGTTGCATAATACTGTGGTAACCATGCTGGTTAAGTGTGCCTTGAATTCTAAATATCACAGACAGTGTCACCAGCAAAGCACCATCACACCACCATATGCTCCATGGTGGGAACCACACATGCAAAGATCATGCGTTCACCAACTTTGAGTCTCATAAAGACACTGGTTGGAACCAAAAATCTCAAATTGAAGGAAATAAATTCCACAAATGAACTTATCATGGCACACCTGTTAATTGAAATGCATTCCAGGTGACTCATGAAGCTGGTTGAGAGAATTCCAACAGTGTGCGAAGCTGTCAAGGCAAAGGGTGGCTACTTTGAAGAATCTAAAATATAATTTTATTTAGATTTGTTTAACACATTTTAGGTTACATGATTCCATAGGGGTTATTTCATAGTTTTGATGTCTTCACTATTATTCTATAATGTATAAAATTGTACAAATAAAGAAAAACCCTTGAACATGAAGGTGTGTCCAAACTTTTGACTGGTACTGTATGTAATGTATTGTCGTGTCTTTGGCTATGCCGGATTAAGGGATTGACATGCTATTCTATAAAATAATTTATCCATAATTAATATCACCTGATTGAGCTAATCATGTAAATGTAATTAACTAGAGAGTCAGGCACCACGAAATAATATTTATAGAGCTGTTATCTTCCGAAGAAACTCTTAAAGACCTAGTAATATTTTACATCCATAGCAGTCAACATTAATCTTCATTTTACTTCAGTCTCATCTGAAAGTTGTAAATTCTTGGTTATCTGCAAGAACCCTGGCTAACAATTTGAATCAGCAATACAAAATTGGGTTTAATTATTTATTTACTAAATACCTAACACAGAATTCACATACACACAATTAATCATAACTTGATTACGAATTACGTCATAAAGGAAAACGTCCCTAGCGGGCGGAACAGATATGACAGCTTGTTACACAAAGGAAAAGGGCTGGGTTGGAGTGAAAGAGCGGGAGACTGAGGAACAAAGGAAAAAAAGCTGTGCTATCGTAAATACAGTATCTTATGCGTTCTAAATTACCGGCCATTTGGAAAAGGCAAATGCAATAAATATTTACTGAGCTGCGCTTCAGTAGGTTGGTGGTAGATGGAAGGCCGTGTTGCCAAACCGAGTCCTTTATCCTTTGAAGAATGTCTCTGGTTGTCAATTGGATTCGTTGTAGTAACGTTGTGTGATAGACGGGATACTCTGTCCTTCCTAACCTGCGTTTGCAGCTGCGATCGCTAGGAGGTATCACTTCTGTAGTGAATAAGAGTTCAAAAGTTCATACCATTCGCAACCAAAGCTCATGCTGATGTTGGCTTCGTTCTGTAGTTATTATCTGAACCATTCTGACATAGGACCGTCGCCCTCATATCCTCAGAACAGGAAGTTATGTTGTCGTCAAGGGCTTATATAGGAAGCGAGAAAAGGGGTGTGTTTCATAGTTTACAACCTCTGTCTCTTCACGTGGGCGGGTCACTGAGTGAGCAGCAATATCTTATGAAAACCCACATCTCACATTTTTGAAGCTAAAATCACATTTCATCCCATCACAAATAATTTCATATTCAAACATTTAAATTGAACAACAATTCCATGTGAATCCGATAACTCTGATGTGTATACTTTCCACTGTAGAGTTTGTCATCTTATCATTGATGAGAATGTCTCAGATGACAACCGAACTGACATCCTATTCATTAAGTACCACTGCAAATGTTAAATTGTTCGGATTACCAGAATATAGTTCATTTCCCCCCACCTACTGATGTTCCCAGAATCTCTGTTAACCAAGTTTAAAAAAAAAAATGTAACCTCAGTAGGTTAGAGGAAAAAGCGGGGAATAGGTATTTATGACTGTCATAAACCTAATCCCAGGCCAACGTCACGTATGTATTTATTTTTTTACAGTTAGGCCCTATTTGAAGATCAATATGATAGTTACTAGTTATTTCTATTGACAAGACAAGTATGACCTGCCTAATTTGCCATAACAAGATGCTGTAATATTGTTCAACTTTGTATTGATAAAACAACATGCATTTTATGTTAATGAAGCAAGCCTAGATTATTTTGGTAGCTGCACCTCCTATTGGGTGAGTTGCTTTGCGATTCATCCACATCAATCAAGCAGTCAGCCCTGTTAGCGTTATTTCCAGGCTTGGTGTGATTTGTGCTATCTGAGTTAATTCTAACTTTATAGGTCACTAAGACTGCCAGGGCACATTTAGAACCATTCTTATGCGCTCTGCCTTATGCGCTCTGCCTTATCTTATGCGCTCTGCGTTAGACTAGTAACCGGAAGGTTGCAAAAACGAATCCCCGAGCTGAAAAGGTAAAAATCTGTCGTTCTGCCCCTAACAAAGCAGTTAACCCACCGTTCCTAGGCCGTCATTGAACATAAGAATGTGTTCTTAACTGACTTGCCTAGTTAAATAAAGGTGTTAAAAAAATAATTATAATAATAAATAAATAAATCGGCCAAATCCGTGTCCAAAATACAGATTTCCGATTGTTATGAAAACTTAATCGGCCCTAATTAATCGGTCGACCTCTACTCTCTATCCCTAAAACATCTGTGCTAATTAGACCACTGAAATGTTCTTCCACAGATCTTTCTTGGTTATACATAACATCTATAAGTAGATGAGCTGAAAATAGCGGTTCTACTTAATAGTCTTCCATGGCTCCTGAAAACGGTCCGAACTGTGAAAACATTTGACAGTTTCTGACATTTTTTATGTTTTCTTTTTTTCTCTATTTAACTAGGCAAGTCAGTTAAGAACAAATCCTTGTCAGCTCGATGATTCGATCTAGCAACCTTTTGGTTACTGGTCCAACGCTCTAACCACTAGGCTACCGCCGTGGTTGTGAAACCTTGATTGATGAAATTATGATTTCACTGATTGTACTCTTTATTTGTTGATTATTGAAGAAAGATGGCTTGTACACTAAGCCACATAAACAAGTAGACAGACAGGCAAATCTAAAATACAGTTCTAAAGGTATTCAAGTGTGAATAGGCCTAAGCAGTGTTCCTTTGCAGTGAAGTGGTAAGTATATGTTATGTCGGTGATGACAAAGCTCTAAAAGTCTGCCATTATCTTTGCACCCATTTACAGGACAGCTGTACAGCGGGTAATGTGTCGTGAGTTGGCCATGTCTATTCTTGCTCCAATACAGTCCATTAATTTGTCAGCCTGTTAATTTGGGTCTGTGAGCTCACTGTATCCCCAGACTGACTGTTACACATCTCAACCCTGTGACCTCACACATACGTAGCAGCTAGGCCGATACTGGCTTTGCTAGCTGCGCTGCGATTGGTCCGAGGGCGGTGTTGCAAGGGTGGTCTGAGGGCAGGGGGGATTTCCACAGCTTTTAGCAGAAGTGCTTTAACAGGAATTAGGATCATTGCGGCGATTTGATCTCTGATAGTGTACTAACTGTATTTGGATGGGCTGGGAATGTCCAGAGTCCTCACGATACGCTATTATCACGGTACTTAGGTGACGATACGATATGTATTGCGATTCGATATTGTGATGGGATGTTCTAAACATAATGCTCACTATAGAAGCACTACACCCCCTTGAACTTTTTTCACATTTTCTTTAAATATATTTATTCATTTTTGTCATTGTTCTACACAAAATACTCTGTCAAAGTGAAAAGATAATTCTACAAATTAATACAAGTTAAACTAAAATATATATTTGTTGCATAAGTATTCATCTCCTTTGTTTTGGGAAGACTAAATTAGTTCCGAAGTAACATTTGGCTTAACAAATCACAAAAGTTATGAACTCACTCTGTGTGAAATAGTAGTTGACATGGTTTTTGAATGACTATCTGATTGAGGGGTTAAATGTCTTTCCCTTTCCTCTGTCCCCCAGACATCATCAAGTATTTAATTTCAAGAAGACCAGGGTGCTTTTATAAAAGCCGCATGAAGAAGGGCAGTGATTGGTAGATGGGTAAAAATAACAAATCAGACATGGACTATATCTTGAAGCACGGTCAATTTGATAATTATGCTGTGGATGATTTATTAAACAACCACCCAGACACATCAAAGATGCAGTTGTCCTTCTGAACTGAGCTGCAGGATCGGAAGGAAACTGTAAAGGGATGTCACCATGAGGCCATTGGTGATTTTAAAACGGCTACAGAGTTCAGTGGCTGTGATGGGGGGAAAAAGTGAGGATGGATCAACAACATTGTAGGGACTCTACAATAATGACCTAAAAGAAGTTAAAAGAAGAATAAAAATATACAGAATAAAAGTATTTCAAAACATGCGTATGTATGCAACAAGGCACTATAGTAATAATGCAAAGGAATACACTTTTTGGCCTTTTTGGCAAATCCAACACATCACTGAGTAACTGTTTCCTTGTATGGGTATGCTTGACCTCGGCAAAGACGGGTGAGTTTTTCAGGATAAAAATTAACGGGATGGCGCTTAAGCACAAGCAAAATCCTAGAGGAAAACCTGGTTCAGTCTGCTTTACACCAGATACTGGGAGATTAATTCACCTTTCAGCAGAAGAATAACTTTAAACACAAGGTCAATCTAAACTGGAGTTGCTTACCAAGAAGACGGTGAATGTTTCTGAGTGGCCAAGTTATAGTTTTGACACAAATTGACTTAAATCTATGGCAAGACTTGAAAGTTGCTGTCCAGCCATGATCCCCAACACCTTAACAGAGCTTGAAGAATTAAAAAAAATAATAATGGGAAAATATTGAGACTTACCCAACAAGATTTACAGCTGTAGTTGGTGATTCTAACATGTATTGACTCGGGGGGGTGAATACTTATCTAATAAAAATATATTACTGTTTTATTTTTCATTAATCTTCTAGAAAAACAAACAAGTTATTCCACTTTGACAATAGAGTATTTTGCGTAGGTGGTTGCCAGAAAATGACAATTAAATCCGTTTGAATCCCACTTTGTAACGCAATAAAATGTGAAGACATCCACAGAGTGTGTAGACTTTCTGTAAGTACGGTATGTCTGCTGCAGAGAGACGATGGAGCACGAGAAAGTCAAGAAAGTAAAACTGCTGAAAACATGTTGACTCACTAGTTAAGAAGATCGAGAACAAGCTATAGGACAAAACATACCAGAGTTGTGGCGCAGATACAGCCGACTAGTGCTAGTTAAGGCTACCTAACAAAAACATACAGTACCCGTATCAAGTTTGGACATCTACTCATTCAAGGGTTTTTATTAATATTTACTGTTTTCTACATTGTAAAATAATAGTGAAGACATCAAAACTATGAAATAACACATGGAATCATGTAGTAACCAAAAAAGTGTTTTATATATATATATATATATATATATATATATACTGCTCAAAAAAATAAAGGGAACACTAAAATAACACATCTTAGATATGAATGAATTAAATATTCTTATTAAATACTTTTTTCTTTACATAGTTGAATGTGCTGACAACAAAATCACAATGGAAATCAAATTTATCAACCCCATGGAGGTCTGGATTTGGAGTCACACTCAATATTAAAGTGAAAAACCACACTACAGGCTGCTCCAACTTTGATGTAATGTCTTTAAAACAAGTCCAAATGAGGCTCAGTAGTGTGTGTGGCCTCCACGTGCCTGTATGACCTCCCTACAACGCCTGGGCATGCTCCTGATGAGGTGGCGGATGGTCTCCTGAGGGATCTCCTCCCAGACCTGGACTAAAGCATCCGCCAACTCCTGGACAGTCTGTGGTGCAACGTGGCGTTGGTGGATGGAGCGAGACATGATGTCCCAGATGTGCTCATTTGGATTCAGGTCCTGGGAACGGGCGGGCCAGTCCATAGCATCAATGCCTTCCTCTTGCAGGACCTGCTGACACACTCCAGCCACATGAGGTCTAGCATTGTCTTGCATTAGGAGGAACCCAGGGCCAACCGCACCAGCATATGGTCTCACAAGGGGTCTGAGGATCTCATCTCGGTACCTAATGGCAGTCAGGCTACCTCTGGCTAGCACATGGAGGGCTGTGCGACCCCCCCCCCCACCACCATGACTGACCCACCGCCAAACCGGTCATGCTGGAGGATGTTGCAGGCAGCAGAACGTTCTCCTCTGTCACATGTGCTCAGTGTGAACCTGCTTTCATCTGTGAAGAGCACAGGGCGCCAGTGGCGAATTTGCCAATCTTGGTGTTCTCTGGCAAATGCCAAAACGTCCTGCACGGTGTTGGGCTGTAAGCACAACCCCCACCTGTGGACATCGGGCCCTCATACCACCCTCATGGAGTCTGTTTCTGACCGTTTGAGCAGACACGTGCACATTTTTGGCCTGCTGGAGGTCATTTTGCAGGGCTCTGGCAGTGCTCCTCCTTGCACAAAGGCGGAGGTAGCGGTCCTGCTGCTGGGTTGTTGCCCTCCTACGGCCTCTTCCACGTCTCCTGATGTACTGGCCTGTCTCCTGGTAGCGCCTCCATGCTCTGGACACTAGGCTGACAGACACAGCAAACCTTCTTGCCACAGCTCGCATTGATGTTCCATCCTGGATGAGCTGCACTACCTGAGCCACTTGTGTGGGTTGTAGACTCCGTCTCATGCTACCACGAGAGTGAAAGCACCGCCAGCATTCAAAAGTGACCAAAACATCAGCCAGCAAGCATAGGAACTGAGAAGTGGTCTGTGGTCACCACCTGCAGAACCACTCCTTTATTGGGGGTGTCTTGCTAATTGCCTATAATTTTCACCTGTTGTCTATTCCATTTGCACAACAGCATGTGAAATTTATTGTCAATCAGTATTGCTTCCTAAGTGGACAGTGATTTCACAGAAGTGTGGTTGACTTGGAGTTACATTGTGTTGTTTAAGTGTTCCCTTTATTTTTTTGAGCAATATATATATTATTTTGAAATTCTTGAAAGTAGCCATCCTTTGCCTTGATGACAGCTTTGCACACTCTTGGCATTCTATCAACCAGCTTCACCTGAAATGCTATTCCAACAGTCCCGAAGGAGTTCCCACATATGCTGAGTACTTGTTGGCTGCTTTACCTTCACTCTGCGGTCCAACTCATCCCAAACCATCTCAATTGGGTTGAGGTTGGGTGATTATGGAGGCCAGGTCATCTAATGCAGCATTCCATCACTCTCCTTCTTGGTCAAATTGCCCTTACACAGCCTGTGATGGTGTATCGCAGCAGAATGCTGTGGTAGCCATGCTGGTTAAGTGTGCCTTGAATTCTAAATAAATCACTGACGAGTGTCACCAGCAAAGCACCATAGAATAAGGCTGTAACGTAATAAAATGTGGATAAAGTCAAAGGGTTTGAATACTTTCCAAATGCACTGTATTCTAGTGCCAATGTACTACAAAGTGTACAGTTGGTTTGACATTTGTAAACCCTGTTGCTAGTTAGGGGACCGTCAGTAAATTACACAATGTACATGGGACAATATTTTAAGTGGTCAATAGCTCCAAATTTCTTTTAGTTAACCTCAAACCAACTATACATTTTAGAAATTCATATACAAATATTGAAAGCATTTAATGAGACAACTAAAAGATTTGCAATATGAAAATATTGTCCATTTGCATTGTGTCATTTATTGACTGTCCCTAACTAGCCCCCTGAGAAAGACAAGACCATGTCAAACCAAATTTACCAGCTGGCTGAAGCTAATTGGCGAAAGAAGATGGCTAACTAGGCAACTTCAAGACACAAGACCAGAGGTGTATTCATTACGTCTTGCAACGGAAACCTTTTATCTTTTTTAAGAACCAAACAGAAGCACACAAAAAAGAACATGGATGAAATGGGGAGGGACCTACCTGATTTTGTCCAATAAAAACTTGTTTTTGTTGCAAAACATTTTCTGTTTGGAGGAAACAGTTTCTGTAGCAGAATCGCCGTAATGAATACACCCCTGGTTAGGTTATCTAGGGTGAGTGACGGACTAACTGTGTATCGTTTTGGCAGAGTGGATGTACAAACACTTGCCATGTGCGAACACACACACACACACACACACACACACACACACACACACACACACACACACACACACACAGAGAGAGAAACCCACATGAAACTACCCAAAGACGACTCTTTTGTATTCAGTCATGGCCGCTACACATGTTAATGTGAACCAAACTGAAAATGTTTAGTCGAGTGTTGTAGCCAGCTGTATCTGCTGAGGGAGTAGCTAGTGCTTGTGTAACCGACTGCTACGGCCCCTGGCTGTTGAACTAGATCCCGTTTGTCCACAGAAAAAGACCAATGTAAACAGCTGTTTGTTCAGCTGAAACTCTCCTCCTCCCTTTAGCCAACTTCAACTGGCCAGACCTGAGACCTCCCATGCTTATGGTCCCAGCAAGACTTTCATTTAGCACTTTGACTTCAACACCGAGGTGGAAAACTTTAGAAAATACTAGTTCTTATACAGTAATTGTTCTATTTAAGAGAACTGATCTCCGTTAACTGAAGTGAATCCTATGTTGAAAATTGACCCCATGTCGAGAGCTGGGTCTCCTACTCCTTGAATGTGTACTCAATTTTGTGTTATTTTATTATTGTGAGGGAGTGACTGGACCAGGTGACTCAGTGGTTCAGATCCACCATAGTGTTTTCATAGGTATGGTTTAGCTGCTAGCCGGTGGCACTTTACCCGTCTGGCACTTTCTCCGTCTCCATGACTACGGCATGAATGTCGGCCTCCGGTTTACCTGCCGAACAACTGGGTTGCTATGGGCACCATGACACCCCACCAGTCGAGAGGGCGTTTAGGGCGGCTGACTAAAAATACCCCCTGCCTGCTACCCTTTAAACGGCATTGGGTGTCACAGCTGCTCAGTGCTCACGAGCAGCACAGAGTTGAGCAGGAGAAGAGGGCCAGCTAAATAGTGCTGTATGAACTGAACACCCGTACAGGGGTGATCCTACTTGAGGCCTGCGTTACAACCTGGGCCTGCTGCTCTGTTGATCCCAGGAGTGACAGACACTCCTTATTGCACTCCTACTTTGACTCACCAGGCCTATACCAAGGTTTCCTCAATTCATCGGTGCCTATACCTTTTCGAATGTTTTGTTTAAGCCTTTTTTTCCTTTTTATATCCAGTGTCTCTTTCAAATACAGTGCCTTCAGAAAGTATTCACACCCCTTGACTTTTTCCACATTTTGTTGTGTTACAAGTTGGGATTAAATTCATTTAATTTTCATTTTCATTTTGTCTACGATTTACACTAAATACTGGTGTCAAAGTGGAAGAAAATGTATATTTTGTCTTTAAAGAAATGTCTAAAACACTATCTTGACTACATAAGAATTCAACCTCCTGAGTCAATACATTTTATAATGACCTTTGGTAGTGATTACAGCTGTGAGTCTTTCTGGGTAAGTCTAAGAGCTTTGCACACCTGGATTGTTCAAATTTGCCATTTACATTTTTTATATATATTCAGAATTCTTCAATCTGTCAAATTGGTTTTTGATCATTGCTAGGCAACCATTTAAGTCTTGCCATAGATGTTCAAACAGATTTAAGTCAACTGCAGCTCAGCCAAACGGGAACATTCACTGTCGTCTTGGTAAGCAACTCATGTAGATTTGGCCTTGTGTTTTAGGTTATTGTCACGCTGAAAGACAAATTAATCTCCCAGTGTCTGGTGGAAAGCAGACTGAACCAGGTTTTCCTCTAGGATTTTACCTGTGCTTAGCTCCATTCCATTTCCTTTTTATCCTGAAAAACTCCCTAGTCCTTAATGATTACAAGCATACCCATAACATGATGAAGCCATCACTATGCTTGAAAATATGGAGAGTGGTACTCCATAGTGTGTTGTATTGGATTTATCCCAAACGTAACTGTTTATGAATACAAAGTGTTAATTGCTTTACCAAATATTTTTTTTCTGTTTTACTTTAGTGCCTATTGCAAACAGGATGCATGTTTTAGAATATTTTTTTGTTCTGTACAGGTTTCCTCCTTTTCACTCTGTCAATTAGGTTAGTATTGTGGAGTAACTACAATGTTGATCCATCCTCAGGGATCCATCCAATGTGGTTGCATCTGTTTGAAATTCACTGCTCGACTGAGGGACCTTACAGATAATTGTATGTGTGGGGTAGAGGTGAGATAGTCATTATGTTAAACACTATTATTGCACACAGAGTGAGTCCATGTGACTTGTTAAGCACATTTTTACTGCTGAACTTATTTAGGCTTGCCATAAAGGATTTTAATCATTATTGACTCAAAGACATTTTAGATTTTCATTTTTAATTCATTTGTCAAAAAAAAAAAGGGGTATTGTGTTATAGGTCAGTGACGAAGAAATCAGAATGTAACCCATTTAAAATGTTTACATTGTGTAAAAAGTCCAGGGGTGTGAATACTTTCTGAAGGCACTGTATGTGTGGAGTCAATAGCTGGTACAGTAGGCCCCTACACGGGGTTGGGTTGCGTACATAATTAACATTTAATTTGATATTAGGCATGGAGTCATTCATGAATGGAAGATGAGAAGAAGAGTGATGTGGCAGTAGTAGGTGATGTAATAGTCATTGCTGCCACTGTTATTCATCTGTTTTAATAATTTAGTAAAACATTTTTTTGCATCTGAGCTCCAAGAGTGTGCAGCTTTCTTTTATTTTCAAGTTTAATAATTTAGTAGACATGACATGCCTATTACTTCAGTGGGAAAGATTGCTTGTTTATTTATAGAATATATATCATTTTCAAAAAAAATGTTTAACCTCTTTTTCTCCGCAATTTCGGGATATTCAATTGGTAGTTAGTCTTGTCCCATCAATTCAACTCCTGTACGGACTCGGGAGAGGTGAAGGCCGAGAGCCATTTGTCCTCCGAAATACGACCCTGCCGAGCCGCACTGCTTCTTGACACACTGCTTGACACACTGATACGCCACAGCAGATGACCTTAACATTTTGTAGAGCTTTTAAAGTTGTGAGTAAATTATTGGCTTTAACGGCAGAACCGTTAACTTGTAAATGTTTTCTCCTTTCTTGTTTTTGTTTTTAGGCTCGAATAGCATTCCTACAAGGAGAAAGGAAAGGTCAAGAGAATGTAAAGAATGATCTAGTTAGAAGAATAAAGATGTTAGAATATGCATTAAAGCAAGAAAGGTGAGTGTATGGCTTCTCTCTTTAACTTGAGGCAATAACTTTGACATATGGCCAAGTTCAAACTGTCTCATTGGCCATTGCATGTACATTTTGTGTGTGACTGCAGTCAGTGGAGGCTGCTGAGGGGAGGACAACTCCGTTCCAGCTATTACTATGAGCCGTCCTCCCCTCAGCAGCCTCCACTGACTGCAATGTAGAATTTATTATCTCATTACATTTACTAAACTCTTTCATTTGTCTTTTCTCTACCAGAGCAAAATACCATAAATTAAAATATGGAACAGAATTAAATCAAGGTGAAGTTAAGATGCCTAACTTTGAACCAGGTACAGACCTCTCCTGTCTCTGCTATAAAGTGAAATGAACGGAATATGTTGATATACAGTGGTTTCGATAACTTTTCTTCCGTGAGGTTTGCAGAAGATACCAAAGACACAGAGGTCCCTGCTGTACCCCAGAACAGTCAGCTGACGTGGAAACAGGGCAGACAGCTCCTCAGACAGTGAGTACGCCGACACCGCATACCTATAGGGCCTCGCATCCAGCTAGCATTCTAACACGTTTATAGATCAAGATTAATTCCCATCAGGGTCTGTATTCATAGTGTCTCATCATGCTGATCAAGGATCAGGTCCCCCTAGTCCATGTAATCTTATTCCTTATGCTCTAAAATGTCAAACTGATCCTAGATCAGCATTCCTGCTCTGGGAAGCTTTAGGTACACAGGCCCAGGTTTATTTAGCTAGCTAAGTCATTTGGATGTGTAATTCCGTTTCTGTCCCAACAGATATCTTCAGGAAGTAGGTTACACGGACACAATACTAGATGTGCGGTCTCAGAGAGTGCGTTCGTTACTGGGCCTATCCGGCTCGGAGCAGAACGGCTCTGTGGAAAACAAGAACCTGGAGCTGATCCTCAACGGAGGCGAGTCTCCAGCCAAACCAAAGGGACAAGATATGAAAAGGTAGTTTGTTAGGCCTCATCTGATCCTGCACACTGCCAATCACTTCAGTGAAGATCCAACTGACACAATGTTCACTTTTCCTGACGAAACTGAAATCACACTCTCCACTTTTCCTGGCAACTTCCTAAATGGCAGATTTCTGATGGACTCTGCACATTGGTGCCTCTGTGTGTTCAGAACAGTATGCTCTGAATAGCATCCATCCTGTTTCATTTAATTTGCTAATGAAATCATTTGCAGCGTCGCCCTCATTGCTCTAAATAGTTGTTTTCAAACTGTTTTTCTAGGAATCCAGGAGACGTTCTGGAAACATTTAACTTCTTAGAAAACACAGACGACAGTGATGAAGATGACGATGAGGAGGGAGACCTGATGGAGGATATAGACAGCGGCAAACACACAATAAAAAAACACAAGATAAAGGTGAAGACCTCTTTGCTTCAGACGGTGACATCTGAAGCCCCTTACTAATGTTGTTGTAAAATGTACTGCCAGTGTCAGCACTGTGTAATGGGTGTAATAATGGCTTGCTAAGAGCAATACTTGTCTCTTGACACTAGACTTGTATCCTCAGATCTGATTATGAATGTTGATAGTTATCAAGAGAGAACCTTTAAATGCCTGCTGTGTAAAATAGTTCACCACAATTTAAAATTCGGTACATGAGCATGTGGAAGGAGAATACCAACAACCTTTTATTTGACAAGTATTGTTATTATATACAAGTATTGTATTAACTGTGTACCGTATTTGATCCCAGTGTGCCATACCTGGTGGCTGACTGTGTTTGTCCTCTGTCCAGGTTGGGAACGAGGGCCTGGCCTCTGACCTTCCAGACGATCCCGACACGGAGGAGGCTCTGAAGGAGTTTGACTTTCTGGTGAATGCCGAGGATGGAGAGGGAGCAGGGGAGGCCAGGAGTTCAGGGGACGGGACCGAATGGGGTAAGAGGGTATAACATATCTCCTGCTGAGAACTAGCCTATACCCCATTGTGTCCCCATTTGGAATAAATGCAGCCATTTGTATCAATGAAAATGTAGATTTAGCCTGCATGGGTGTTGGGTAGAGGAACTGTGGCTTGGACTGTGTGTGTGTGTGTGTGTGTGTGTGTGTGTGTGTGTGTGTGTGTGTGTGTGTGTGTGTGTGTGTGTGTGTGTGTTAGACATGTTTTCCTCTACCCATCTGTGGGCCAGTGGTAGACATGTATTCCTCTACCCATCTGTGGGCCTGTGGTAGACATGACCCATCTGTGGGTATTCCTCTACCCATCTGTGGGCCAGTGGTAGACATCTGTGGGCCAGTGGTAGACATGTATTCCTCTACCCATCTGTGGGCCAGTGGTAGACATGTATTCCTCTACCCATCTGTGGGCCTGTGGTAGACATGTATTCCTCTACCCATCTGTGGGCCAGTGGTAGACATGTATTCCTCTACCCATCTGTGGGCCAGTGGTAGACATGTATTCCTCTACCCATCTGTGGGCCAGTGGTAGACATGTATTCCTCTACCCATCTGTGGGCCAGTGGTAGACATGTATTCCTCTACCCATCTGTGGGCCAGTGGTAGACATGTATTCCTCTACCCATCTGGGCCAGTGGTAGACATGTATTCCTCTACCCATCTGTGGTAGACATGTATTCCTCTACCCATCTGTGGGCCAGTGGTAGACATGTATTCCTCTAGACACTACCCATCTGTGGGCCAGTGGTAGACATGTATTCCTCTACCCATCTGTGGGCCAGTGGTAGACATGTATTCCTCTACCCATCTGTGGGCCAGTGGTAGACATGTATTCCTCTACCCATCTGTGGGCCAGTGGTAGACATGTATTCCTCTACCCATCTGTGGGCCAGTGGTAGACATGTATTCCTCTACCCATCTGTGGGCCAGTGGTAGATATAACTGAAATATTGAGTAGTGGAGCGTGTATTCTGATCTGCGCCAAGAATGGCCTACCCTGTGCCATCTCAGTCACGCCAATGTTGCGTCAGCATTCCTCCTCACTTGTGCACAGGATATTCTGAGCCCCCTCCCCTGTCCTCCCCTGGCCCTGCCACACACCTCACTACTGCTGCGTGCCCTGCTCAAAATCCCAGCCTCTCAGTTCAGTCACACTACCCTCAGCACAACCCTCCACAGTGGCCGAGAGAAAGGGTTTACATACAGAGCACCAGTCAGACCCGCTAGTCTTATTGCTGGTCTTATTTTTCATGTGTTTTTTTTGCAAGGGGCCTAACCCGTGTTTAGGAAATTGTTTCATCGCATGTCTCATTGTTATTCACTCAAGGTTTTGACTTCTACCCAGTGAAATACTTTCTACTATGTTAAGACATAAAAACCTCTCCAGCCATGTCACTAAGTCAATCCACTTAGTGTGTGCTCTGCAGTCTTGCCATGCGGGGGAATGTTTTCACACCCCACTGAGAGGCTGAGCTCTTTGTCTAGGTGTGGCCTGTATGTCGTTTACTAAACCTTCTCCTCTCCGTCCTATTCTTAGCCGAGCCCTTACCGTTTCCCTCAGGCGGGGGCAAGTCCTTTATCATTGGCTCTGATGACGTGTTGGAGAGTTTCCTGGGCCTGGGAGACCTGGCTGACCTCACCGTCTCCAACGATGAGGCTGACTACAGCTATGATGTAAGCAACTGTCAGCCCTGAACCATGACCCCCTGAACAGCACCAACCCCTCCCTGAACCCTCCTCTCATCCTGTACCCCTCCCTGCCTCTCTCTCTCTCTCTCTCATCCTGTACCCCTCCCTGCCTCTCTCTCTCATCCTGTACCCCTCTCTCTCATCCTGTACCCCTCTCTCTCTCTCCTTCTGTACCCCTCCCTCTCTCCTTCTGTACCCCTCCCCCTCTCCTTCTGTACCCCTCCCTCTCTCCTTCTGTACCTCTCTCTCTCTCTCTCCTCTCTCTCTCCTTCTGTCCCCTCCCTGTACCCCCTCTCTCTCTCCTTCTGTACCCCTCTCTCTCTCTCCTTCTGTACCCCTCCCTCTCTCCTTCTGTACCCTTCTCCCTCTCCTCTCTCTCTCTCTCTCTCTCTCTCTCTCTCTCTCTCTCTCTCTCTCTCTCTCAACACCTCACACATGCACACAAAGCGCTGAGAGAGCGGAAGGTTCTGACATGTGTTCATTAGGGGCTTGCCGTGCTCAAGTAGTCCTAGTGCATTACATCCTCCAGTGCTGTTAGCCCCCTAGCTAATTCACCACCAACCTGTCTCTATTATTCACTCCACAGTTGTTTAAAGTTGCTGTTCTCTTTTCCTCCCTTGTCCGGTGTCTATTTTTAGCTGCCAGCCAATAAGGACACGTTCAGGAAGACGTGGAATCCCAAGTACACCCTGCGCAGCCACTTTGACGGGGTCAGGGCTCTGGCCTTCCATCCTGTAGAGCCTGTCCTGGTCACCGTGTCTGAGGACCACACACTCAAACTGTGGAACCTACAGAAGACCGTACCTGCCAAAAAGTACACACACTGTTGGATATCTTGTCATTATGGAATGTCTCATTAAATCAAATCGGTCCGAGAAACCTTTTTTAAAGAACTTTGTTTCTTCTTTAGAAGTGCCTATTTCGATGTGGAGCCCATTTACACATTCAGAGCCCATGTGTAAGTATCTAATAACCAGAAGGAACTGTGGTCATTGTCTATAATAATACAATAAAACTATTTTCAATCAGTCAGGAAAAACTGTTTTGTATATGGCTTTCTCTCACGGTGTAAGCATGGTTATGAAATGTCACCTTTCTGATACGCCTTTTCCTCTCCTCAGTGGGCCTGTGCTGTCCCTGGCTATGACCTCCAGTGGAGAGCAGTGTTACAGTGGAGGGATTGACCACACAATACAGTGGTGGAACATCCCCAGCTCCAACGTGGACCCTTATGACACCTACGGTAAAGGTTGACACATCCTCAGCCCCTCTTTAGCGTGGCCAATGTATCTGTCTAGCCTCTGTCCCTTCAGACGTTGACCACAGTAACAGAAGTCAGGAACACTTTAATTGAGCCATCATATTATTTGAATTGACTTCTATTTTCTATCCCTTCATTTTATTCCAATCGCACCCTTGAGTAATCAAATAGCTGTTTTTCCTCTCTTATTGTATGGGTGTCACTGACCCTGTCCCCTCCTCCAACGCCTCAGACCCCAGCGTCCTGGCTGGAACCTGGCTGGGCCACACTGACGCTGTGTGGGGGCTGGCCTACAGTGGCATCAAGAACCGCCTGCTGTCCTGCTCCGCAGACGGAACCGTCAAGCTGTGGAACCCCCAGGAGAAGAACCCATGCATCAGCACTTACAACGCAGAGAAAGGTGAGGACACAGGGCATAGAAGTAGGCTTAGAACACGGGGCATAGACGTAGGCTTAGAACACGGGGCATAGACGTAGGCTTAGAACACGGGGCATAGACGTAGGCTTAGAACACGGGGCATAGACGTAGGCTTAGAACACAGGGCATAGACGTAGGCTTAGAACACAGGGCATAGACGTAGGCTTAGAACACAGGGCATAGACGTAGGCTTAGAACACAGGGCATAGACGTAGGCTTAGAACAGCATTACATTATTAAGGCCCAATAGCTTACTGATGTCCATTTCTCTTACGCCTTGATCATGCTGACAGCGTCATTGTGTTTTGGTACACCAGAAGTGCATTCATTTCCAATGGAACTCTGCGTTTGCCTTTAGCGTTGCAGAGGCAGTGCCTTCTGTATGGCTCGTACGTTGGATTGATCAAACTGTGTGCGTAGATGGCTTGACAGAACTGGTAGCAGAAGGTGAATGATGAACTTTCGTTGCGCACCTATCCAGATGACGCTGTTGGTTTGATCGAGGCATTTGAACAAAGTTGGAGTAAAAAGTAATTGTAAATGACAAGTGAATTTTATATCAGATGTCTTTCATCTGCTCCCTTCATCTAAGAGTTCCATTTGGTAAGAATAGATTTGACAGCCATACAATCCAAATGCTACGCACTTTAACTTCCCCTGTAGTGTGGGGGGCTCGTTTTTCACACGGACATAACATGACAATGGCACTTGACTGCGGCCCTGTGTCAAGTGGCCGAGGTCGGACATTGGAGGTGCAAAAAGGCTCTTCAACTGGTGTGTGTGTGTGTGTGTGTGTGTGTGTGTGTGTGTGTGTGTGTGTGTGTGTGTGTGTGTGTGACAGAACACGGCATCCCCACGGCGGTGGACTTCAATGGCTGTGACCCCGCCCACATGGTGGCGTCCTTCAACACGGGCAACGCTGTGATCTATGACCTGGAGACGTCCCAGGCTGCCGTGGTGTTCGCCGGTCAGGGGGAGAACAGTAAGTCTATTGCACCTATCATTTAGCAGCAGGACTACAACAACCCTAGACCAGAGCCTTTCATCATTTAGCAGGAGGACTACAACAACCCTAGACCAGAGCCTTTCATCATTTAGCAGCAGGACTACAACAACCCTAGACCAGAGCCTTCAATCATTTAGCAGGAGGACTACAACAACCCTAGACCAGAGCCTTTCATCATTTAGCAGGAGGACTACAACAACCCTAGACCAGAGCCTTTCATCATTTAGCAGCAGGACTACAACAACCCTAGACCAGAGCCTTTCATCATTTAGCAGGAGGACTACAACAACCCTAGACCAGAGCCTTTCAACACAACCAGGGAGACTATGGGCCATAAGCTCAGTTAGAAAGGGGAGAACATATAAAATGACTTACTGAATTACATTTTCTATGGGGTATTTGGGTATACAGAAACATGTTATGGGGAGTTTGGGTATACAGAAACATGTTATGGGGAGTTTGGGTGTACAGAAACATGTTATGGGGAGTTTGGGTAGAAAGAAACATGTTATGGGGAGTTTGGGTGTACAGAAACATGTTATGGGGAGTTTGGGTAGAAAGAAACATGTTATGGGGAGTTTGGGTAGAAAGAAACATGTTATGGGGAGTTTGGGTAGAAAGAAACATGTTATGGGGAGTTTGGGTGTACAGAAACATGTTATGGGGAGTTTGGGTAGAAAGAAACATGTTATGGGGAGTTTGGGTATACAGAAACATGTTATGGGGAGTTTGGGTGTACAGAAACATGTTATGGGGAGTTTGGGTGTACAGAAACATGTTATGGTCCTTCTGTAGCTCAGTTGGTAGAGCATGGCGCTTGTAACGCCAGGGTAGTGGGTTCGATTCCCGGGACCACCCATACGAGAATGTATGCACACATGACTGTAAGTCGCTTTGGATAAAAGCGTCTGCTAAATGGCATATATTATTATTATTATTATTATTATGGGGAGTTTGGGTGTACAGAAACATGTTATGGGGAGTTTGGGTATACAGAAACATGTTATGGGGAGTTTGGGGTGTACAGAAACATGTTATGGGGAGTTTGGGTATACAGAAACATGTTATGGGGAGTTTGGGTATACAGAAACATGTTATGGGAGTTTGGGTATACAGAAACATGTTATGGGGAGTTTGGGTATACAGAAACATGTTATGGGGAGTTTGGGTATACAGAAACATGTTATGGGGAGTTTGGGTGTACAGAAACATGTTATGGGGAGTTTGGGTGTACAGAAACATGTTATGGGGAGTTTGGGTATACAGAAACATGTTATGGGGAGTTTGGGTGTACAGAAACATGTTATGGGGAGTTTGGGTGTACAGAAACATGTTATGGGGAGTTTGGGTATACAGAAACATGTTATGGGGAGTTTGGGTATACAGAAACATGTTATGGGGAGTTTGGGTATACAGAAACATGTTATGGGGAGTTTGGGTATACAGAAACATGTTATGGGGAGTTTGGGTATACAGAAACATGTTATGGGGAGTTTGGGTATACAGAAACATGTTATGGGGAGTTTGGGTATACAGAAACATGTTATGGGGAGTTTGGGTGTACAGAAACATGTTATGGGGAGTTTGGGTGTACAGAAACATGTTATGGGGAGTTTGGGTGTACAGAAACATGTTATGGGGAGTTTGGGTGTACAGAAACATGTTATGGGGAGTTTGGGTATACAGAAACATGTTATGGGGAGTTTGGGTGTACAGAAACATGTTATGGGGAGTTTGGGTATACAGAAACATGTTATGGGGAGTTTGGGTATACGGAAACATGTTATGGGGAGTTTGGGTATACAGAAACATGTTATGGGGAGTTTGGGTATAAAGAAACATGTTATGGGGAGTTTGGGTAGAAAGAAACATGTTATGGGGAGTTTGGGTGTACAGAAACATGTTATGGGGAGTTTGGGTAGAAAGAAACATGTTATGGGGAGTTTGGGTGTACAGAAACATGTTATGGGGAGTTTGGGTATACATAAACATATGTGAAAATCAAATAAATACTGGGTAACATTATAAATAAGACTCTCTGAATAATTTTAACTGCTAATGATATGGTTGCTTTTTCCTTTTTATATATATATCTCATATCCTAGACTACTAACTTTGTACACAGTTTTAATGGTCTGTCCTCATTTCGGGTGTTGTATTAATAGTGACTGTGTTGTGACCCATTCTCTCATCTGTGTGTTTTCAGCTCTGCCTGGAGCCAACCACATCAACAAGGTAGTGAGTCACCCCACCCTGCCTGTCACCATCACGGCCCATGAGGACAGGGACATCAAGTTCTTTGACAATAAATCGGGTACGTGAACAGGGGAGTACACAGTGTTCAGCTAGCTACTCTGACTGACTGACTCAGTGCATCAGAGCCTAGATGGGAGAATGACTAAGACCAGTCACATATAGAGAGTTGGGACTGTTTTGTACATGTTCTATAATCTGTCTGCCTGCCATATCTCTGTACTGACTTGTGTATGTCTGTCCTGTTGTGTAGGTAAAGTGATCCATGCGATGGTGGCCCACCTGGATGCTGTCACCAGCCTGGCTGTGGACCCCAACGGGATCTACCTGATGTCAGGAAGTAAGTACAAGCAACATACCTGTGGGGAATTTTTAAAGGGCAGCATTCGATGGTCACCAGCTTACTGGTTCTGATTCTAAGACTAGTATCAATATTCTTCTACACATTTGTATCCTATGACAACACACTCATGTAAAATTCAGGTCGTGCTGATATCCAGAGAGAACTTTGCTGATCCTTACCTTCCTTTCCTTGTTCCTCCTCCGTAGGCCACGACTGTTCAATCCGCCTGTGGAACCTGGACAGTAAGACCTGTGTGCAGGAGATCACTGCCCACCGCATGAAGTCTGACGAGTCCATCTATGACGTTGCCTTCCACCCGTCTAAGGCATACATAGCAAGTGCGGGGGCCGACGCCCTGGCCAAAGTATTTGTGTAGTAGACAAGCTCTGCTCTGCCAGACTGAGCTGAGCGTGTAGACACAAAGAAAGAATAGACTGCTTCACTGCCTTGTGTAACAAGAGTAGCAATTTTATGACACTACATTGACGCTGCCTCCCTCCATCCCTATTGAACTCTACACTTGACGGAAACCAGGTGCCAAGGAGACTTATGCCAGGCATGGTGAGTGGAGGAGCGACCAATCAGTTGTCTGTTTTCGAACACAAAAACATTTAACTGTAATTTACTGTAAGTTAAAAGCTGGAGTTAAACAAGCCAGTGTATGTAGCCTTTTGACTAGGTTTGAGCTGAGCTAATATCTGTCCTGTAGGTATACTTCAGTGACCTTGGATGGAGTGGCTGTCGTATGCGTCAGACAGTGGGTCGTGAGAGAGAGCGAGAGGTCGGGACTGGGTCACGTCTTTTAATCTGATTCACACAACTGGGCTGACCCCGACCATGCTGAATTGGCTTAGATATGATCTTTTCACATTGTTCTTTTCACCATGTTTCCAGTAACTATGGTGGATTTGTGACCAGGCCAGTACAGCTCAGCTTGACTCGGTTTATCTCGCTAGTGTGAAAAGGGTATTTAACAGGACTTGGCCACAGCCCCTGGTGGGCCGACCGGGAGACCCTGCGGCGTGGATTCAGTTCACGCTAAACACGAGTCACAGGCGTCCCCCTCAACAACCATGTAGCGAGAGAAAAAATAATATGAATTGAACTATGTCAATCAACTTCACTTTAGCATAGGTTACATTACATTTTTTGTGTAAAAAAAATAGTTTTTATAATCCTTTTTATATAAATATAGTCCGTCAGAACAACACTGAAAAAGTTGTTTGTTTAAAGAAAAAAAAAAGAATATTTATTCCTGGTTTGAACCCTTCCATCACAGCTCATGCTGTCCCCTACAACCCTGATCTGACTTATTTTTCCCGTGTCACAGAAAACACTCGTTGATCTCACCCTTCCTAACCCTAGGATGCCATCTCTTACATTGCTTTGACACCGCCAGGTCACGGCAGTAAAGCCTAGGACTAAAAGAAGCCCATTTTAAATGGCTTCCTGCGAGCTCTTTTTAAATAAACTGCAGCATCCTATCACTATGTGATATTTTTGTACACCTTACTGTATTTGAGTTTATTTATCACAGGTTATTAGACATGTTAATACTATTTATTTCACTTTCTGTTAGTCTTATCCGTTCAACTACAGACATGGCCCAAGGATCTCTAAGATTGGGCTCTCAAGTGAAACTGGAACAGTGAATAGAAAACAAGTGAAACATGTAGGTTCATATAAAATGCAATCTGATGTCAGTCTGAGGTATCAGTTTGCCTTATTCTGTTAAATCACTGCTTTGAAGCAAGCATGGAGTGTAACTGTTTCTTTATTAAGGGATTGGAATAGCAAACGTAAGCTTAATCACGGCTCAATGTTTTGTTTGGTTGTACTATTTTCCTTTTTATCTTGCAGAACGGTTTTATTTTCAAACGTACGGTGTAGCTAAGACTGTTTTTGTTTTGTTTGTCATGCATGATTAATACAATCAGTCTTTTTTTCTAGACTTCCAAAAAAAAGGTTCTGATCAGTTTGCGAATGTTGATGTTTTGTAAGGTTTTTGATTTACAAACTATGAATCAGCAGATTTTAAAGATTGTACCACATTCAACAGTTCAAAAGTAATGTATATAAAAATGTCTATAATAAATATTAAATGGTGTACCTGTACATAAAGTCTGTGTTTAATTGCATGCAGTCTGCATGATAAACACATCTATTGAAAAATTGTAAAACAAAAACACTTCTTCATCGAAAGAAAAGTAATAAATATAGAATCAACCAGAATCATTAAAAAAAGTAATTTATAAAGTACAGGTCAACATGCAAATGTACTATAAGTATGGTACAGTATACAAGAGAAACTGGCTTTGGGAAAGCGTTCTGTTGTTGGTAACATAGAAGCTTAGCATCAGCAGTTGTGGCCTAGGAAATAATTATTGGTACTTTTATTCCCTAAATATCATCCCCTTACCTTTTAACTAACATACATATGACTACAAGCCATATCAAGCAGAGAAGTGTATAGTTGATGAGGGTGAAAGCGAAGGAATACCTTGGTCTATAGGCAACATGTTTCTGGTTTGCCTGCTTTGGATTGTTCAAGAAATACAAACTACCTTAATGTATTTCATAATAGTTACGATACACATTGGATAAAACATGAATAGTGCAATATTCCAAACTAGTCACATCTTTGAGAACCTATGGATGAATATGGTCTATTATTGAGAATAATGATATCAGACTAGTTGAGTAAGGTAATATCCAACTTGATGATCTATGATAGGTTCACGAGTTCTCAGAAAACTACAATGCTATTGCCTTGTTAGCTTCTGCTGTACTCTGGTTGTGTTGAACAGTGACTAGCACTTTATTTTTTACGGTATTGTTTGTGTTTGCACTGGTATTTAATAGAAAATCATTTGGTAAAACTGATAGCTACTTTGAAGAATTACAACCATCGGGTGCCGAGTGGCACTTGATTGAATGAATCCCAAAGAAACAATCAAGTAATTTATAGGTTATTACTATGTAGTAACCATTTTATTTCTCAGTAAATACCTGGTCATTTCTGTACTGTAAAATAAAGTACCATCTAGATGTTTTCAGCGAGCCCAAACAGCTTCTCTCTGCTACCTCTCCCTAGTTGGCCTCAGTGAAGTCCCTGCAGATGCCCCTTACAAGGGGCTGCTGGAACTGCTGCAGGCCAGTGAACTCCCTGGTGAAGAATGTGTGGCTATCCTTGGGCTCTGACGCCATAGTTTGCAGGTCATCCATTGGAGCCCAGGCCACCCCCACAGAGTAGATGGTGATCCCTGTAGAAGAGGGGGGGGGGGATGAGATCAAACGAGTGCTGTAATTGGAAGTGATTGGAATAGGAAGAGCATCATCTAAGAAATCTGATAGTTCAGTGTGATGATCTTATAGCTGCGGTTATTGTCGCTAAATTGTCACCTATTTCTCTACTAATAGCACTCAATGTGACAAAACATTTCAGCTCAGCTGTTTTCTTATGTCATACAAACATATTTTGATCTCGTTCTACATGCTAGCCCGACACATGGCAATACTTTTGCCTAAAAAGGAATCCACACACCTTCCTTCTGGGCAGCCAGGGCCGGCCCTCTGACGTCATCGTAGGACTGTCCGTCAGTGACCACTATGAGGAAGTTCCTCCCAGGGCCAGCCTTGCGGGCCAGGAACAGGTTCTGGGTAGCATAGGCAACGGCGTCTCCCGTGGCCGTGCCCCCACTCATGTAGGGGATCCCCTGCAAGGCCCTGAGGGCATCATCTTTCACTGGGTAGTCGTACATGTTAAACTCCATCCGCTGGTCATAGGTGAACTGGACTGCCCCAACACGTGACCCTATGTCTGAGATGTCGAAGCTACGGGCCACAGAGGTAATGAAGTCCAAGATCAGGCGGAAGTTCCCCTCCCCGATGCTGCTGGAGCCGTCAATGAGGAAGCCCAGGTTGACCGAGTTGTAGCAGGTCTTGGAGCAGAGGAGCTGGTCCACTGAGCACAACTTCTGGGCCAGGGGCTTCACATGCTTGGTGGTGCCGAACCAACTGGGTATGGCGTATGTGAAGTAGCCGTTGTCCTTGCACACTGCCTGGCATGGCACACACAAACACAGTCAGTCAGTGACATATCATCATGTAGATTAGAACACAACAGATATGGCTGGATACTGTAAGTGATGACATCACTGTGATATAGGCCAGTGAATTGATCTTTGCATTACAGTATGTGGTGCCCAGCAAAATCTGCGAAAGACTATGGGTAGGGCCAGAACATCATATATTTTTCAAACCACTAAAGTAGAACAGGATGCAGGCAATAAGACAGAGTACCACAGAGTCACACGTCTCTTGGCTCCCTGCTCACCTTCTTCATGTAGTCCTTGTCTCTGACCATGCCTAGCTCCTCCAGGGCAGGCTTGGCCACTGGCACCAGGAACACGTTGATACCAGACTCTCTGGCCAGCACGGCCGCATCTTCCAGGTCGTCTGAGGGCCAGCCATCTATAAACACCACTATGACCCTGGGGTGACCTCTCCTCACCCCCGTCTGGAAGAAGGACTCCACCGTGTGCATGATGGCCTTACCTGTGGGGACCAGACAGACAAGATGGGGTCAGATGAGCTTTGTTGGGAATCCCCACTACATTTGGCATGCAAATCCATCATGTGGTACTATGTGTATACCAGCAATAAAAATCAGTAAGAACCTGTGTTAGTGTTGCCTCCCAGGTATGCTATCTCTTTGATGGCAAACACCACATCTTTGGGTTGAGTATAGTTAGTCAGGATAAATTCTGTCCGAGGTGTGTCACTGGAAGGACAAGAGCGCTGTGTTAGCAAAACAGTACAGTATTGTATGAAGCTATGGAAGTTAGTGGCTAAATGATAACACCTAATTGGAAAATGTGCTAATTGAACACCAAATGAACTGACTCACCTAGCTTGCACCACACCAACATGTGGTCCATTCGGTCCAATCTTTAGCATCACCGCTAACTTGCTGATGAAGTTCTTCTGAAGGTTGAAGCGACGCTGCCCAATGTTGTTGCTGCTATCCAGCAGCAGGGCTATCTCCATCTGGCAGTCTGGAAGGAGAGAGCAAGACGTGGGCATTCTGGAAGCAAAATAAAAATGTTCGACACAATCAAAGCAAAGCACAACATGACACAAACATACCTCTATTTCCTCCTGTAGTCATTTTCTTCACCGGCTTCTTTAATGTTTTCTTCACTGCAAGACAGACAGGCTCTGGTTACGGCATGTGGTGCTCGTACATGTTAAGAGTTTCAATAAAAATACCCGTATCTGTAATGTAAATAAGGAAGACTGGTATCTCTGTGGAATACGTCATGGTAGCTCTGGAGGGTCTGAAAACAGAACCATTTAGTAATGAAGATATCAAGCAATTGTACTTTTGGATACGTAGTCAGCAGTGAAATTCAACTTCTAGTCAGGTATGAGGACCAAGAGAGGATGTGTCCATAAAATATAATGCGTATCCAATGTAGTATTGGTGACCATCATGGGCAGTTTAATCTACATGTTAGAATTGTACCTGGTCCTGGTGCAGGGAGGACAGTTGTGGCTATCTGGGAGGACACCTCCTGGGGCACATGAACAGATTCTGACAACAAAGAGTCAGATGTTTTATCAAAACGTGTCATTAATGAAACTTCATTGCAAATCGTTCAAAAACATCAACATTGAATATGATTAAATACCATTCGAGTCATTCTTCATGCCTACTCAGCCTTCGAGTCACATTTTCCCCTGTGGAATGTACGATATTAAACATGTTTGGTATTTGGCGCCACCTACGGGCCACAGTGAATGATGCGGTCCACCTGGACAGGGCCTGAGATTGGACTCCATGGGAGTAGGAGCCGAGGTAGTTCTGTCTGCCTTGCAGTTTGTGGACCTTCACTGGTCCCCCCGAGGACCTTATCACCCCCCTGAGAAAAGTGGTCAAATACAGTGAAAAATGTAAATGAGTAGTAAGCGGCCCGTCACTGCAAACTGTGAGGGAAGGGAAGATAGATGAAGAATGAAGATGCTGTAGAAACTATACTGACTCTCTCTGTACATCAATACTCATTGAGAAAGAAAAGGAGGTGATTGTGGTGAAACTTTATAGCATGTGCATTAGCCAAACATTATCCCTCTCCTGGCCTACACAAAGCCTCTTATTCTTAGCCCTGCTATCGATCTCTTCCAGCCTTACTGGTGCACGGCTGCGCCACACACGCTGGACACGGCGGCGTACACCCGAGAACCAAACACAGACACCCTCCAGAGGGTGCAGTTAGGTGGACAGAGGACCAACTGCTTCTCCTCCGTCAGGTCTGCCCCACGGGTCGTACAGGTGATGGGGGTGGTAACTGAGACAGAAAGACAGAGACAGAAAGAGGGAGAGAATAAATGGAGAATACTGCCTGCGCTCTGTGTGTTTTCTGCCAGGTAGCCTATACCTATTCGTTTGGTATGGCTTTCCCTTCCTCGGAGCCACAACTCGATACCAAAGCCTGCAGGCTATAATAAAGAACTCTGAAGACAAAATACCCTCAGTCACACCTCTACGTTAATTACATTTTGAAGAAAAATCATAAACATTACCGTTTGCTTTTGAGGAATTTCTTCCAAATCAAACAGACTGGGCTTACCGTTGAACATGTCTCTGAGCCAAAGGCCACAAGGCTCGAGCTGTGGCTCTCAACAATAACATCCTGACACTTCTGCCTTAATGAAATAAGTATCATATTTGGTTTGGAAGTCTTCCAAGTAAAACCGACTGGTTAACAAACTAAATAAATCCACTGATACAACACCATCAAATATATATATATGTTTCTTCACATACAGCAGCTACTGTTCATCAATAAACTCTCACATTTTTAAATATATGACTATCTTGCTGAGCTGTGCAGTTCTCAACGGTCTCTCTGTGGGACTACATTGGATCAAATTCAGATGAGAAACATTAAATGAACACATAGTTAATTCCCAGAATACTAGTAGTATCACACCTACAGTATCTCATCTGCCTAATATTGACAGAGGGGGAAAAAAACAATGTGTTTATGAGATTCAAACCACTAACCACTTGAGTCAGATCCAGATGCTCTGCATGTCAGAGACAGAATGCCTGTGGGAATTAAACAAAGTGATCATTGAAGCTTTGACAATAATGTCAAAGTTCACTCAATAATATTGAATATGCATTCATGAAATCTTAGTTACATATTATAGTTCATTACACATAAAGCTTTGACATATTTTTTTGCACAGTACTAATTTCATCATTATGACAAAACTCTACAATGCCTTTTTGATCAGATATGACCGTTTTTGAATTATTCCATTCCATTGTTATTTTGAGAGAAACCGAAAAAGACATTTCCTAGACAAGTCATACAAGGTAGATGATGTGGCACATTCAGTGTGTCAATTGCACCAACCAGTGCTTACCTAACAGGTGTAGAACAGCAAACAAAATTGGCATGATGACCCAAACACCTACAATGTAATAAGCAACCAGGAAAACATTTTACATTTCAACAATTAGAGATATACAATTACTAGGAGTTGATAAGACTAAATGCATAAGAAAAAAGCACATCAACTAACAATGCAATTAGACAGGTTTGAAGTTTTTGGTTATAAATTCATAGAAAACTACGCCACTCTTATTTAGACAAGTTAGATATCTGCAGCTTGGACGATGTTCAGCCATGCGTTCATCACAACAGAGCACCTCTGTCTCTATGGGATTAAAGCTGAAAGAATGTATGAAAACACATTCATTACAGCCCCCCCCCACACACACACACACCTTACAGACAATTTGTAGAATACGGTTTCCTTGAGATCTAAGATTCCATATGGCAAATTCTTGCAGGGGGAAGGAAAAAGGTGCTATTCATTGGAAGTGTGTAGTATTCCTTGGATCACATCTGAACCTCCAGAGAGAGCTGGCCCCTTAAATAATGTCCTCAAACTTCCCAGTCATCTCCCTGTGACATCAGAGGAGGAGGGGTCTACTAGAGACCTGCGTTCAACCTGAGAAGGGTCATCTGAACCAAGCAGCCAGGACAATAAGGTGGCCTCAAAATTAGCCAGAAATGAAATAGGAGTCAAATAAAGTGAGGTTGACGTGATGATTGCAGGTACCTTGTTAGAATATAAGGCAGATTAAGAAATCAAAAGTAATTAAACATAACAGTAGAAGACTGATCATATTACCAGACAAATACTACGGGGATCACATATACTGAAACATCTGCATTCAAGTCTGTAAATTGCTTTGGATAAAAGTGTCTTGACAATTGGCATAAAGACTCACTGCAATATATGCTGCCATGTGCTTTGGTGACCACGTTTCGATCCTCAGGTCTTCACCTACTTCTAGAAGCTAGTATGTACAGTACTGTCAGAAAGTATTCACACCCCTGGACTTTTTCCACATTTTGTTGTGTTACAACCTGAATTTTAAATGGATTCAATTGATATGTTTTGTCACTGGCCTACACACAATAACCCATGATGTCAAAGTGGAATGTTTCTTTTTGAGCTGAAATGTATTGAGTCAATAAGTATTCAACCCCTTTGTTATGGGAATCCTAAATAATGTTCAGGTGTAAAAAATTGCTTAACAAGTCACATAAGTTATCTGGACTCTTTCTGTGTGCAATAGTGTTTAACATGATTTTTTAAAATCTCTACCTCGTCTCTGTACCCCACACATATAATTATCTGTAAAGGTCCCTCAGTCGAGCAGTGAATTTAAAACATAGATTCAACCACAAAGACAAGCGAGGTTTTTCAATGCCTCTCAACGAAGGGCACCTATTGGTAGATGGGTAAAAAAGAAAAAAGCAGACATTGAACATCCCTTTGAGCGTGGTGGTTATTAATTACACTTTGGATGGTGCATCAATACACCCAGTCACTACAAAGATACAGGCGTCCTTCCTAACTCAGTTGCCAGAGAGGAAGGAAACCCCTCAGGGATTTCACCATGAGGCCAATGGTGACTTTAACACCTTTACAAAGTTAAATGGCTGTGATAGGAGAAAACTGAGGATAGATCAACAACATTGTAGTTACTCCATCATACTAACCTAATTGACAGAGTGAAAAGAGGGAATATTGTAAAGAATACAAATACTCCAAAACAAGCAACAAGGCACTAAAATTATACTGCAAAAAATGCAGCAAAGCAATTAACTTTTTGTCCTGAAAACAAAGTGTTACGTTTGTGGCAAATCCAATACAACACATTACTCATAACACTCTCCATATATTAACAAACATAGTGGTGGCTGCATCATATTATGAGTATGCTTGTAATCGTTAAGGACTGGAGATTTTTCAGGATAAAACATTTACGGAATGGAGCTAAGCACAGGCAAAATTGTGAAGGAAAACCGGGTTCTTTCTGCTTTCCAGCAGACACTGGGAAATTAATTCACCTTTCAGCAGGATAGTAACCTAAAACACAAAGCCAAATCTACACGATGACAGTGAATGTTCCCGAGGTTAGAGTTTTGACTTAAATCTACTTGAAAATATATGGCAAGACATGAAAATAGCTGTCTAGCAATGATCAACAACCGACTTGACAGAGCTTGAAGAATTTTTCAAATAATAATGGGCAAGTGTTGCACAATCCAGGTGTGGAAAACTCTTAAGAGACTTACCCAGAAAGACTCAAAGCTGTAATCACTGCCAAAGATTATTCTAACATTTATTGACTCAGGGGGTTGAATATTTATGTAATCAAGATATATTGGTGTTTTTTTCTTTTTTTCTTCCAAATGATAGCATTTGTGTAGAACGTTGACAATTTTTTTTGCAATTAAATCCATTTGAATCCCATTTGTAAGACAACAAATTGTGGAATTAAGTCAAGGGGTGTGAGTATTTTCTGTGGGCACTGTTACATGCTCCATAGATACACATGTTCATCATTGTTATAAAAATCCCCATCCCTTTCATTGTCAGAGAGAAAAGGAAGAGGTCACCATGACAACCCCTACAGCTGCTTGATATTCTCATCATGTCTTTCTGTCCTCCAGAACAGCAGAGTCTCATGTGCCATCCTCTCAATATTTTCTTCTGGACAGAGTCCCAGTGGAGCTCAGTGAGATCAATGTTAGACAGATAATCTAGGGATAACCTGAACCTCTCCTTTTGTTGAAGCCAAAGCCACTAGGGTGCCATCGGACACCATGGTCCAGGTGTTAGTATGGCCTTTCACCATCACAGCATCAGTGTAGCCAGTGATTATGTTCATTTCAGCTTTAGTTGTTGTAGTTATGTCAAAAAGGCTACGATCACGTAAATCACCTGGGGTGACGTGTCGTCTGCCCTCACTGCCGACATTCAGAAACAAAGAGATTCAATAAGAAGAAGGTGAGTATCTAAAACCTGTTCTACGGTGTCTTTGTACGCTCAAAATCAAGCTCAGTTTGAAGTATTTGAAATAGTATTTGGTCTGATTTGACCTGGGAACGTTCCCTCGAGAGGCAGGTCAGAATGCGTTGGTTCTCTCTGGGGACTGGGACACATATTCCACACATTCTAATGACACACATTTCATTACTCCTCCAGCACTACATATAAACCTCTTGGTGCATGCATTTACAGTACATTACTCCGCCTAATTGAAAACACCAACACACATTTCAGCATGGCAGGAGTTATACTATAAAGCTAACGGAGAGTGTAGGCTTGGCTGGGTGTTGCTAAGTAAAGCAGGTGATGGTCACAAGGAGAACTTGGCCTGTGACTCCATGCTCAGCCATGTGGGGTGAGACTGAGGAGCTGACAAAAAGAGAACTGACATAGCTGTTTCAGCATGGGCCAAGCAGAACGGGCCGCTGTAATGTATTTAGTAGAATGGGAGACTTGATTGGAGAAACACAGCAACCTACTCAAGAGTTCAAGGCTCATCCTCTGACCATGCCACCATAGACCAAGGAATATCAAATGCATTTCTATTCCTTGCCATTAGCCACAAGCAACAAGGCGCATCAGATTGTTATTCGTTTTGGTATACACTTTCTAAACAATTCAACATGATTTAACCTTTATTTAACTAGGCAAGTCAGTTAAGAACAAATTCTTATGTAGAATGACGGCCTACCCAGGCCAAACCCGGACGATGCTGGGCCAATTGTACGCCGCCCTACGAGACTCCCAATCACGGCCGGATGCGATTCAGCCTAGACTTGTGAACGCAGACTGCTTTCAAGTTCGAACCTTGATGGTCCTATGTCTGAGGGAAAATGTATAGTAATTTTCTGTTAAAACATTGTCAAAGTAAAATGAATGAGAAACTATCATCTAAAAAGTTGAATATCACATTTAAACGAACATAGATTAGAGATGCTCTTTCTTCCAGAGAGGGATTTCACTAACAAGCTGATGTTTTTGTGGTATTTTCTTGGAGGGGTGGATTGGTTTATTTTGTGTCACCGTGCTCGTGGTGTTGGCAGGGCTGGGGTAGCTGTGTTTGGTCAGTTATGGGGACCCCTGATGGGTTATTGTGTGCCTGTCCCATGTCATTAGTCCTGCTGAAATTCCAGCTGCCGTGGAGTCCTGAGGTAACTTTCACTCTGAAGTCACTCGTGTGTCCATAATGGCACCCTATTCCCTATAAAGTGCACTACTTTTGACCAGGACCCGCGTCAAATGTAATGCACTAAAAATAGGGAATAGGGTGCCATTTCGGACGCAGCCACTGTGTTGTGGTTTATAATTACTCATAGAAGAGAAAGGGGACTTACGGCAGCCATTACCTTGTCATTATCTTAGACAGGCTGTTATTACAAAGGGAGACTATTGTTAACTTGTTCAGTTATAATTCCATTGTTGAACCCAACTGGATTACAGTGGCTTGTGTTTGTTTTATTGAGGGGAGACTTGGTAATATTTATTCAGCAGACGCACAAGCTGACCAATAAAACCACAGCCTCTGGAGTGGAGTTACCCTCATACAGTATATCCTATATCCTTCCTAATTGCAGGCCACAGTACAGTACACTCCACAGTACTACAGTAATCCTACTTGTCATTTGCACATGACTTTACACTGACATTTATTGCAGTTCCTCTTTCACAGTCATTGTTTTTATGTTACCCGTGTCTATGGATTGTTGCTCTTGTTTCAGTGTGTTGTTGCACTGCAATAAGAGGACAAATGAAGCTGTACTGAATTGAACAGTAACCTCTTTCCATTCTGTGGTTGTTGTGTTGTTTTCCGCTTTCTCCTCTTGGTCCAACAGATTCAGCTGTGCACCAGCCAGTCTCCCTGTGAGGGCTGGCTCACATTCTCCCAGTTTCCCAAGCTCCCTCAGGGCTCCCACAGGGCTCCCACAGGGCAGAAGGGGGACAAAACCCAGATTAGCGACTTCAGGTCAAGGCAGAGCCTTTTCTCACTTCTCCACCTCATTATTTCTGCACACAAGCCCTCTGTGAGTGACTGAGAATTAATGTACAACATCAGCGCCTGATATAACCCCCTTTGAGTCAAGTCATCGTTGATTGATGAGCTATTGGAAGTTATTTTTTGGACGGCGCACAAACCTATAACCAAGTATTTATTTTTAGAAAATAACTAAATTATTTACAGCTTTAGAGTAACATGTAAAATAGTAAAACAAATATGATTTAACTCAGACCCTAAATTGATAGTGCCGCCACATACTGTAAATCCTTCAACATCAGTGACTCCAAATAATTCAGGTGAGGCCAAAACCAATGTCTTCTCTTGATAAAAATGTTTAAAAAAGTACGTCCAGACGGTTGCAGTGCTGTGAGAAAAATGTACGTGTGTACAGGCGATCAGAGTGCTGTGGAGGTGAACAGTTAACAGTGAGAGCTGAGCGCCACTGTGGCTCAGTACGTAGGACAAGAGAGAGAGAGAGAGAGAGTGGGAGAGACAGCGAGACAGAATCAGAGAGACAGAAATAGAGAGACAAATAGAGAGAGACCGAAAACAGAGAAACAGAGGGACAGAGACAGAGCTCACAGGCGCCCAGAGTCACTGAGTTTCCTCAGGAACAGGCGATGACTGGGAGCCGGGGCTATCATCGGGGGCATAAGAGGACTCCTCTGGTTCTCCCCCCTCTCCTCCACACCCCTTTCACTACCCAGCTCTACCCCAGAGTCCAGGTCATCCACCCCACCATTCACCTCCATAATGTCCAGGTCAATCTGCACCTCGTCGGGCCTGTGGGAGAGGTCCGGTTTGTGGCGCAGGCAGTGGAACAGGGCTCTGAAGTCTTGTCTGAACTTGGAGTTCAGGCCCAGGTAGATGAAGGGGTTGTAGGAGCTGGCTGACTTAGCAAACAGGCTGGCCAGGATGCTGTGGAGAGGAGGCACCTGGTGACCACAGGCAGACCACATGGAGATGACTGCGTATGGAGACCAGGCCAGCAGGAAGGCTGAACACAGGATCAGAGACACCTGGGGGAGGAGGAGGGAGTTGGTATAACATGCACACACAGGACAGTTTATTAGGTACACCCATCTAGTAGCGGGTCGGACCCCCCTATATAACATTCTGAAATGTTCGGGGCACAGATTCTAGAAGTCTGAAATGTTCCAATCTCGGGAGTTGATAGGCTTGAAGTCATAAACAGCGCAATGCTTGACGCACAACGAAGAGCTGCTGGCAAAACACACAAAAGTGCTGTTTGAATGAATGTTTACACACCTGCTTCTGCCTACCACCAATCAGTCAGATACTTAGATACTTGTATGCTCAGTCAGATTATATGCAACGCAGGACACGCTAGATAATATCTAGTAATATCATCAACCATGTGTAGTTAACTAGGGATTATGATTGATTGTTTTTCTAAGATAAGTTTAATGCGCGCTAGCAACTTACCTTGGCTTACTGCATTCGCGTAACAGGCAATCTCCTTGTGGAGTGCAACGAGAGAGAGGCAGGTCGTTATTGCGTTGGACGAGTTAACTGTAAGGTTGCAAGTTTAGATCCCCCGAGCTGACAAGGTGAAAATCTGTCGTTCTTCCCCTGAATGAGGCAGTTAACCCACCGTTCCTAGGCAGTCATTGAAAATAAGAATGTGTTCTTAACTGACTTGCCTAGTTAAATAAAAAGGTATCAAGCCAAAAATACAGATTTCCGATTGTTATGAAAACTTGAAATTGGCCCTAATTAAATCGGCCATTCCGATTAATCGGTCGACCATGCTGACGCGCTGGCATCATGCAGTTGCTGCAGATTGGATGGTGGTACACAATGTTTTTCCATTCCTCAATTTGTCCTGCTGTTGGTGATCGCGTGCTCACTGGAGCCGCTTCTTGTTGTTTTTAGTTGATAGGAGTGGAACGTTGTGTGGTCGTCTGCTGCAATAGCCCATCCAGTGATGCCTTTCTGCACACCACTGCACCGTTATTTGCCCGTTTGTGGCCCGCCTGTTAGCATGCACGATTCTTGACATTCTCCTTTGAACTCTCATCAACGAGCAGTTTTCACCCACAGGACTGCCGCTGACTGGATGTTTTTTGTTTGTCGCACCATTCTCTGGAAACCCTAGACGCTGTCATGCGTGAAAAGCCCAGGAGGCCGTTTCTGAGATACTGGATCTGGCGAGTCTGGCACTGACGATCATACCACACTCAAAGTCGCTTAGGTCACTCGTTTTGCCCGTTGTAAATGTTCAAACTAACAGTAACTGGATGCCTTGATGCCTGCTTTATATAGCAAGCCACGTGACTCGGTGTCTGTGGGAGCGATCCAGGTTTGTGAACGGGGTGGTGTACCTAATAAACTGGCCGTCGAGTGTACACTACATACATAGCCACAAGCACTGACCTTGACGAATACCTTCTGAAGACATTATAACCTTGCATTGGACTAAAATGATAATCAAATCAAAGCAGTTTACAGCTAAAAGAGCAGACCATCAGCAGACACAATGCTAGATGCAATTTGTACTTTGAATCCCACAGCATTCACCATTATGTAACATGTACCAAATCCTGCAGCTATGAATCGTTTGTAGACTGGGAGCTCCCTTACTCACTGTTGTTATACTGCGCTCCATCTGATTCTCTCGCTCGCTGGCCGCTCCCCCTCTGCTGGACTTGTGGCTGTTGTTGACTGTCCGGATGATGGACACGTAGGAGAACCATATGACCACGAATGGGATGAAAAAGTTGAAGGTGAAGATGAGGATGACATAGAGTCTGTACGACACAGAGGACCTGGCCTGGACCCAGTCTATCTCACACGTCCCATACTTACGAGCTGCAAGGTGGAAAACAAAGAATTGACCAGGTTGATTGGTTATAATGATCATTGATCAATCAACTCCTTTTAACCACATATTTTTGCATGTGCATATATTACAACAAATATGCACACAATGAGGTCACCCCATCAAATTAGTAGTTTGGGCTATTTCAGCCACACCCATTGCTGACAGGTATATAAAATTGAGCACACAGCCATGCGATCTCCATAGACAAACATGCACCCGGCCCGCCACAGGAGTCGCTGGTGCGCGATGAGACAAGGACATCCCTACCGACCAAACCCTCCCTAACCCGGACGACGCTAGGCCAATTGTGCGTCGCCCCATGGACCTCCCGGTCGCGGCCGGTTACGACAGAGCCTGGGCGCGAACCCAAAGTCTCTGATGGCACAGCTGCAGTAGAGCGCCCTTAACCACTGCGCCACCCGGGAGGCCCCAGTCAAGAGAAATCTTAACACACACACACAGCATACGATGACATTCTAGATGATTCCAACTTTGTGGCAACAGTTTGAGAAAGATCCTTCCCTGTTTCAGTATGACAATGCCCCTGTGCACAAAGCGAGGTCCATACAAAAAGAGTTTGTTGAGATATGTGTGGAAGAACTTGACTGGCCTGCACAGAGCCCTGACCTCAACCCCATGGAACAACTTTGGGATGAATTGGAACGCCGACTGCGAGCTAGGCCTAATCTCCAGCACAAGTGCCCGACCTCACTAATGCTCATGGCTGAACGGAAGCAAGTCACCGCTGCAATGTGCCAACATCTCGTGGAAAGCTTTCCCAGAAGAGCGAAGGAGGGTGTAGCAGCAAAGGGAGGACAAACGCCATATTACTGCCCATGATTTTGGAATAAGACGTTCGACAAGCACGTGTCCACATACACTACATGACCAAAAGAATCTACTTTATCAGAGAGGTGAGCGAGATGCCCACAATGTAACCAATGTTCTAATGCGGTTTCCCTAGGTCTGGGATTTCAGAGGCAACATTGAGAGGGTCCTACCTGTGTAACTCCCCCAGCCCACCAGGGGCGCTCCAGCCCAGAAGAGGGCACACAGCCACACTGCCACAATCACCACGGCAACGTTACAGTGGTTATTATAATGAGCTGAAAGACAAGACATGTAGTTACTAAACAGAGATGGCATTATATGACGAAACATGGGGAATAAACAAATTATTTGGTGATTTCACAAACAACAAGTAGGACAACAGATTATATTTATGATTCTCTCTCTAATAGTGCCATCTAGCCAGCGGTCAGGGAGCACTTGAACAGCATAAGGCCTTAACTTGGAGCAGCAGAATAATGAGTTTATAGTGGCTGCCATTGAGCCAGGGTGCCATGCCCTGAGCAACTTGACCAGGGGAAGCTTCAGCCCCAACCCTGCATGCCCTGGCATGGGACCTAGCCAGCAGCCCTCAGGCTTGGCAGGGCCACAGCATAGACTACATACCATAGCTGGGCTGGCATCCTTTGATGTAGCGAACGACACTGATGGATGTCAGTGTGTTGATGCTGATGAGCCCAAAGAGCATGATCAGGAAGCCGTCCACCTGACGGACACACACACACACACACACACACACACACACACACACACACACACACACACACACACACACACACACACACACACACACACACACACACACACACACACACACAGAGAGATTAGGATGAAGTGCTTGCAGCTCTCTGCCAACCTGAGGGAACGGAAGGAATCTTTCCAAACCATGTTGTGTCATCACCCTCTAACCAGACTCTCAGGGTACAAGCCAGGTAGACTGACTAATGCAGGATAAAAGCACACACTCTTCTCTGGTGGAATGTGATGTTTTTCTTTCTGTCATTTATTCCAGTCATCTGTCAAGTGGAGTGGTGGGAGTCCTGGGTAGCCACGGTAACAGCACTAAGGGAAGTTGCTTTAATTTCCTGTTAAACTGATACTTTATTTCTTAATAGTCAAAAAATGCTAAGTTACAATACCATATATAATATGTTATTGTACAAGTTGTCCTTGAGCTTATTCAGATCAGAGAATCACCTCTTGATTTCACCCTGAAAATTCTAAGATGTTATTGTGCTGATCTTATCTGTGTAGCTCTAATGTAGTGCTGTGTTGAATTTCCCAATATCTGGGATAATGTCAAAAATGCTTTCAATGTAAATCTATTTCGTGCTCTTGAATCTCATTCAAGGCATTAAAATAATTAAATAATAACAACTAGAATTACAAATCTTCTTATAAGTCCATATGGGTAATATGAATCAACAACAACAAAAAAACTACTAACCAACGTTCCTACTGTACCTGGCAGGTCCAGATGGTCTTGATCAGCAGGCCGTCGTCCCTGAACAAGTTGAAGATTTCCAGTATCCCTCTGGAGTAGCCGAAGATCGCGACGCCAGCGTCAGACACAGCTAGATTGATAGTGAGTAAGTCCTGTGGCTCAAGACTGTGTCTCTGCTTGACCAACAGTAGAATCACCACTCCATTACCTAGACAGGAGAGCCACCCTGAAATTGTAAACAAACAAAAAAAAACGTATAACATTACCATAACAATGTCACAACAAAGTCACCCACAGGGTTGGAGAGTAACTCACTACATGTAATCTGTTCAATGTTATCTGATTACAAAAAAAGGAACTGTAATCAGATACGTTATCTGGGAAAACACATTGTAATCAGATTACAGATACTTTGAAAAAACTAGATTACTTTTAAATTCACAAACAAAATAAAATGTTATTTGTCACATGAGCTGAATACAATAGGTGTAGACCTAACAGTGAAATGCTTGCTTACAAGCCCTTAACCAACAATGCAGTTAAGAAAATACCTACAAAAAGTAAGAGAAGAATAAAAAAATAATTCAAGAGCAGTAGTAAATAAAAATAGCGAGGTTATATACAGGGGGTTCCCGGTACAATGTCAATGTGCGGGGGCACCGGTGTCAAGGTAATTGAGATAATATGTACATGTAGGTAGAGTTATTAAAGTGACTATGCATAGATAATAACAGAGTAACAGCAGCGTAGGGGGGCAATGCAAATAGTCTGGGCAGCCATTTGATTAGCTGTTCAGGAGTCTTATGGCTTGGGGGTAGAAACTGTTTAGAAACCTCTTGGACCTAGACTTGGCACTCCGGTACCACTTGCCGTGCGGTAGCAGAGAGAACAGTCTATGACTTGGGTGGCTGGAGGTTTTGACAATTTTTAGGGCCTTCCCCTGACACTGCTTAGTATAGAGCTTCCTGGATAGCAGGAAGCTTGTCCCCAGTGATGTACTGAACCGTAGTGCTCTGCGGTCGGAGGCCGAGCAGTTGCCATACCATGCAGCAATGCAACCCGTCAGGATGGTGCAGCTGTAGAACCTTTTGAGGATCTGAGGACCCATGCCAAATCTTTTAGTGCCCTGAGGGGGAATAGATTTGGTTGTGCCCTCTCTCTCGTCGACTGTCTTGGTGTGCTTGGACCATGATAGTTTGTTGGTGATGTGGACGCCAAGGAACTTAAAAGCTCTCAACCTGCTCGACTCCAGCCCCATCGATGAGAATGGGGGCATGCTCTGTCCTCCTTTTCCTGTAGTCCACAATCATCTCCTTTGTCTTATATGAACTTATATATGCCATTTAGCAGACGCTTTTATCCAAAGCGACTTACAGTCATGTGTGCATACATTCTACGTATGGGTGGTCCCGGGAATCGAACCCACTACCCTGGCGTTACAAGCGCCATGCGCCATGCTCTACCAACTGAGCTACAGAAGGACCACAGTCTTGATCACGCTGAGGGAGAGGTTGTTGTCCTGGCACCACAAGGTCAGGTCTCTGACCTCCTCCCTCCCTATAGGCTGTCTCATCGTTGATCAAGCTTACCACTGATGTGTCATCGGCAAACTTAATGATGGTGTTGGAGTCGTGCCTGGCCGTGCAGTCATGAGTGAACAGGGAGTACCCATACTGTTAAAGGATATTTGCGAAAAATATATATTACGACACCTTTTTGTTTTCTCAATTACATTAAATTCTGTTTTTTTTTTTTTCAAGTGCAAGTTTAAGTTTGTTCCACTTGAGCAAGTCAGAGTTTGATGGATCCTTTATGTCTTCTAATGCCTCTTAACGGGAAAGTAATTCAAAAGTTATCAGATTACATTACTGCGTTTGGGTAACCCAAAAATGATATTACGGATGACAATTTTGGACAGGCAACTAGTAACGGATGACATTTAGAAAGTGACCTACCCAACATAAGTCACCACTTATTTATTTCGTGAAAGTTGTCTACTCTATATTATCAACAGTATGGGAATACATCACTTTGGCAAGGAAGACAGAATAATTACCTATTATCAACAAGTAAACACCAACGGCAGTCTCCCCCTCGGCTGACAACCTGTAGACAGATACATTAGGAGGGAATATGTTGGTGTCCTCCATCAGCACCCTCGTCTTCTGAGCACCTCACGGCCAAGATCCAAGCTTTTATGACGGTCTTATTTCAAAACACACATGGTCTGAAGACCCCGGTCTGTTCTGATCCAGGACAGCTGAAGTGAATGGTGTCCCAGGGACCCCTCAGGTAGATGGTAGCATTCTCGGTCGTAATTCCAACTGAGACAGAGTTGAGAATGCCCCTCTCAGTCTCTCCATAGAATGACCCTGTCTGTGTATGCAAGGCAGGTGTACAGTAATAGTACTGGCATGGTTGTGTCCTACATACATTAGCCTAATCCCTTGATCCGGTTAATGAGAGTGGCTGCTGCAACGCTAGCCACGGAAGTTAGGTCAGCTAATAATACACTTCGATACATACTTGGTGGCACCTAAATCTGGTCAAGGTAGCAGTCTTAGTGTATGGTGTTTGGCAATACAGAAAATAAACCGCAGCACCTTGTGTAATAGTGGTGAGTCCTCCATGCTTACAACTCTAACTCAGCAACTAAACTGACACTGGCTTCTTGGCTCATTCGAGATCAGCTCCAACTCGCCTCAGGGGAACGGACACAGACAAACAGGGTTATTTGTAGACTGTAAATATTATTTATTTGTATCCTTGTTCGCTGCAAGAGGAAGTCTACTAAAACACCCTGTCCTGATCCTGAATAAGATTAAACAAAGGACAAGTTGAAAAAAACTCTGGTTGATATACTACACAGCAACCGTGTTGAGTAAAGACTATTCAACTTTATTTGTTGAGAGTGCAAAGCAAATTAGTTAAAGGCCCAATGCAGATGTTTTTATATCAATATCAAATCATTTCTAGGTAACAATTAAGTACCTTACTGCGATTGTTTTCAATTAAAATGGTCAAAAAGTAACGAAAATAGCTTCTTAGCAAGAGGAATTTCTCAAACAGGAATTTTGGTAGGACTGTCTGAGTTTTCTGAGTGGGGAGGGGAAAACTGAAAACTATCTGTTATTGACAGAGAGGTACGGAACTCTCTCATTCGCCTATTAACTAATTTACCACCTGGTGATCTCACCAGGCAGGACAAAACTCCATCCCACCAAAACAGGCAATAATTTCAGGTGGTCTTTTCAAAAAGCTCTTACACTAAAAGGGCATTATCAGAATTTTTGCAATATTTTCCCCAACCTCATAGTATGGAAATATAAAACACAGGAAAATCATGTTTTTGACTGGAATGGGCCTTTAAACAAACAATGTAAGTATAGTACACATTATAAAACACATGGAATATCAGAGAGAGAGAGACAGGATCTAGTGTAACTGAAAACGATCATCAATGATTAGAGAGGTCTTGATTGCAGTTGTGAGTATTTAGGAGAAATGGAATCCAAGAAAAGAAAGTGTTGATATGTTTTCTTGCTTTTACTTTTGGCCGAGTGAGGATAGCTGTGGAGACAAACACGGAGAAACAATAAAAACTACATTGCACTAAAGAAATCTAAGATCAACTTAGCAGTGTAGGTGATTTAACACAAACCCACAGTATGGGTGTCATCATTCCATGTTATGAGTCAGGCTTAAATGATTGATAATTACTCAACAAAAAGCCTGCTTCCCAAATGGCACCCTTTTTTAAATCAAGTCACATTTTATTTGTCACTTGCACCAAATACAACAGGTGTAGGTAGACCTTTACCGTGAAATGCTTACTTACAAAGCCCTTAACCAGCAATGCAGTTTCCCTATTCAGTGCACTACTTTTGACCAGGGCCACATATGGTAGTAGTGCACTATATGGATAATAGGTTGCCATTTGGGACGCACACCTAAGGCTGGTGGTCCTCCTACCTGTTTGATGAACTGCCCTGCATTGAAGAGCTCACTGCATCCGTACAGCACCCTCTTCCCTGGCTTTGCCTAAAAGGATGCCACAAAATACACATTGTTCAAAAAAACTAAACTGAAAATATGAAGAGTTTTCACAAAATACAATGAAAACTTTTGTCACAATGTCACTTTTGTCACAATGTTACATGTAGATATGTTACATGTAGATATAAAAAAACGAAAACCATTTGGAATGATAGTTTACCTTTGTGTAGTCCACCAGGTTTTGATATTCTATGTAGTTTCCTCCTCCGACCACAAAGACAATAGCCTGAAACAGAAGGCGAGATCTCACTGACAGGTTGAGGCTGCTAGGTTCATGTACATTATACACACAGATTAGTGTGCCCCCCCGTCACACAGTGAGTCCAAGATAGGCACCAGGCACCAGGACAACACACAACAGTTGCTGGATTTAGTGGAGGCCCTGTTTGTGTGTTTGTGCTGACCATGGCAGGACTCACCTCTTGAAACGGGTTCTTGTTCCTTGGGGTTGAGCTGTTGGGAGAACAGGAGTGTTTAGACACAGATCTTACGGACAGAAAATGCACATTACTATTTAGAGGCCTTAACTGTTATCCTTGGAGCTCTTGAAGTCTTACCTCTCACTGCCGCGCAGCATCTTGGGATCAAAGTATCTGTAGTCATCAGTCTCCTTCACATCATAAAAACATCATCAATAAACCAACAAACGTATACATCACATGAACAACAAGAAAGAGACCATTTTCGGACAACTCTAGAAACCCCCCAAAATCCCCCCCATTGCTCAAGGTCACCCAGTTCCTCTTATTAAAAGCAACTCCTGCATAAGCATGGGTCCTGTGAGACAAAGTCAACCAATTGACTCAAGTGCGATCAGATTCAGGCAGAATTCAGATTCAGGCAACACCTGCTTGATTTCAACAGAAACGTCACATTTACCAGAACTAGTTTTAAATAAGATCAGTGAAGTTAGTTTCTTCCCTCCCTCTCTCTCTACTCATACATCCTCCTTAAACCCAGAACCAAGTCTTTAGTCTGGGTTGATTCCCAAAATGCATCCTATTCCCTATAGTGCACTACTTTTGACCAAATCAAATTGTATTGGTCACATACACATGTTTAGCAGATGTTATTGCGGGTGTAGCGAAATGCTTGTGTTCCTAACTCCAACAGTGCAGTAGTATCTAACAATACACAACATATCTAACAATTCACAACAAAGCCTTATTGCCACTGGTCAAAAGTACTGCACTAAATAGGTTGCCATTTAGGATGCATCCCTAGTCTCTCTCCTCTCTTCCCAATGGACCGAATGCATCTACCTCTATCTGGCAGAGCCGTGGCCCACTCACATTCTTCACCAGAAGAGAAAATACTTTGCAGTCAGGCTGGTGAAAGAGGAGCTCCCTGTCTCTCTGAACTGACTAGATGCTCCAGATTTTTGTGCTATCGTCTTTCCCCACACAGGAGAGAGGCAGTTCAGCAGAGGGCTTCTGATATCAAACCTGAACACACTGCTAAACCTGCCTGGGAGAGGAATGGCATTGTGTTCACACAGAAGAACCACCGATAGATTACACCTGTCCAAGAGGGCCATCGGATGCGGGACAGGGGTGGGGAGAGGAGGATGGAGGCTGTTGAATTTGGACTGATGTGCCCCTCTCCTTCTCGGCTCACCGAACAAGAAGCGCTTTGTACAGTGCACTGTAATTCCAGTAGCTGAGAAAATGATAATATTGTTATGTCCAATTCAGTGTTTGGAGAGGTGGGGATAGGGGTTGGGGGGCATCTAAAGCCAGTAACAGAATCCTGTAATCCCTGCTCCCTCCTGGCTGTAGACACACGGTATGAGTGCCAAATGGTACCCTATTCCCTATAAAGCGCCCTACTTTTAAGTAGAGGCACCCTATTCCCTTTGAAGGGAATAGGGTGCCACCTGGGACGCTGACAAGATGGAACGGAGCTAATGGAAATTGAAAAGCGTTTGTTCATATTAAATGTTTATGGACCTGTGAGAGATGGTAATCACAAAGGGACTAAGTTGATGTAACACCTCTATAGATGTAGCAGCTGATCCAGGGAAAATTAGACACCACAGAGGGGAATAGGGGACCTGCCTCAAGCCTGGTGGCCTACACTAACAAGTGTAGTGTTGAGTATACAGAGGATGGCTTGTGAATGATTTTCAGTGAAGTGGACCTTCCCTCTGCTTCAGGGTAAGCTGGTAAGGAGCTGAGAGAGAGATGAGGAAGTGTAGAGAGAGCTTCTGGGTTAGCTGTAACCTAATCTCCAGGTTCAGTGTGCGCCTGTCCTCCCAGAGAGAGGATTGAGAGTCCACAGTGCTGCCCATGTGCTCTATTGCAGCCCTGCAGGCAGCTAGCGGCTAGGGTTTCGCACCACAGTGGAGCCCCCAGAGTAGATCAGGCCAGGCCACCCTCACAGAGCTGTTTTTAATCACTGGGGTGGCATCCCAAATGGCACCCTACTCTCTACATAGTGCACGATTTTTGACCAGGGCCCATATGGCTCTGGTCAAAAGTAGTGCACTATATAGGGAATAGGGTGCCATCTGGGAAGCATACCTGCCATTTCTATATTGTTATGCACATGACTGACCGACTTGACAAAAACACTACTACACTGTGAGGTCATAGGTCATCTGCAAGTACAGTACCAGTCAAAAGTTTGTTAAAACCTACTCATTCAAGGGTTATACTTTATTTTTCACAAATTGTGAAGACGGACTAGATTTTGTAATATAGGCAGCAACTGTAGCTAATGCATTCCAGGTGACGACCTTATGAAGCTGGTTGAGAGAATGCCAAGAGTGTGCAAAGATGTCATCAAGGCAAAGGGTGACTACTTTGAAGAATCTCAAATATATTATGATTTGTTTAACCCTTTTTTGGTTACTACATGATTCCATATGTGTTATTTCATAGTTTTGATGTCTTCACTGTTATTCTACAATGTAGAAAATAGTAAAAACAAAGAAAAACCCTGGAATGTGTAGGTGTGTCCAACCTTTTGACTAGTACTGTATGTACACGACAGCAGACAGCTACTTTACATTTTACAAAGTAGCTTAGCTACAGTTGCTGCCTTTATTAAAAAATATAGTCACGTCTTCACAATTTGTGATGACTAGTTTCCCCCAACATATTCAGAAGTGATCTAATCAGAAGGGGGCATGATTGGAGAAGTCTCCGACTGCAGACATGAGACACCCATCAGGTTGTTCATCTTGTTGCCACTGTATTCATGCATCCCTCCTGAATGTGATGGTGCAACAAAGCAGAAACATAGAGGAATGTCCACAGTAGAGGGGGAGGAGAGAGGAGAGGAGACGGCTCACCGGATTGGACTTCATCTCCATCAGGTTGTCCAGGATACGCGTGACCGGCAGGTTCTGAAAGAAAAACACTTTAAAAACTCCGTTCTTTCTCACCAGGTAATTAATCACTACAGACCGACTCCAACGAGCAGCCGCGTGAGATATTAACATACATGTCTCCAGGCAAAACCTTCCCATCAAAGCCAAGGGACATCTGGACATTTTGAAAACACATATACAGAGAGTATCATGAGACTGCTCCTCTCATCTGTCTATTAAGAGACATTCAGTATCACTCATTCTGCATGCGTGTGTTTTTGTGCATAATTCTGTGTGTGTGTGTGTGTGTGTGTGTGTGTGTGTGTGTGTGTGTCTGTGTCTGTGTCTGTGTGTGTAAAGCTACTCACATGCTGTTTAAGCACCAGGTGTTTCACCCCCTCCATGACAAACTGGGAGCCAGAGTTCATCACTCTAGAGAAGAGGCTGTGGGATAGAGAGCCAGGAGGAGGACAGGGTCAGCACGGGGGTTAGGTCAAATGGCACCCTATTCCCTACATAGTACACCAACCTGGTCAAAGGTAGTGCACTGTGTAGGGAATAAGGTGCCATTTGGGACACACACAGAGAGTGCTCTCTCTTTCTTACCCCATAGGTTTCACACCGCTGTTCCCATAGTTAGATGGTGTGGCAGCAATCTTTGTGAAAGCCCTGGAAAAACAAATGATTCATAAAAAGCTCCTTGAAGGAACCCAAAACAATGTGTTTTATTATCTGTATGTATGAAGCATCATATGCTGAAAATGCAAGCTTGTTTGTAATGCCTTACTTCCACTGCTTGATGTAGTTGAGAGAGGACAGGTCGCAGCCAGTCTCTAGAAGAGCCTTCTTGTATTGGTCCAGATCAGTCTGAAACACAGAAAAACCCCAGTAAGATAACAGTATGCCTGTTTTCACCAAGGTAAAACATACATACAAGTGATTGAGCAGGCATTCGAGTATTAGTAGGGAATTTACCGACCAGGGACTTTAAAAAAAGCTTGAAGAAATAAAAACCTAGTCATCCTAAAGCAGAGTGTGACACATGTATGGTGGTATCATCAGTACATTACGATGGCAGAGACAAGTACTTTTTAATGTAACTAAACGGATGTTACACCACAGCATCCACGGAAAACAAATAACCTTAAAAATGTACATACTGTACATACTGGACCAACTGGAGAACGGAACAGAGAGGGGATGGTAATCCCATGGTAATAAATCGGCCCTGGACGGGTTCAGGTTAAGGGGGGGGGACAGAGATGAAAGGAGGAATACCACAAGACGTTGGCGGTGGAAAAAGATTTCCTGCTTGACTTCAGCTGTCAGGCCGGGAAAGCAGAATGGCATCTCAGAGGAGAAGGGCTATTAGGAAGACCATTGATCAACATGATGCACCAGGACAGCCTGATCCTAACGCTGTTCCCAGCCTGCAGCCGCAGCCAGAACCCTGGGCCCATCTGGGATCAGTTTTGTCTTTTAGATGATAATGAAAACGATTATATGGACGAGCAGGGAACTGATCCTCGATCCGTACTCCTACTCGGAGACTTTGTGAATACGGCCCCTGGCATCCTCCCAGCTCTTTGGAGCTGGCGGCTGGAGGGACTTGACTTCACTCCTCTGTGGTGAACTGTGGTTACTGAGGTGGTGGTGACAGGGCTTGAAGCAGAGCCAGTATTAAGGTCTTCCAAGTCTTAGCAGGGTCCCTAAGCGGCTAGTCCCCGAGCTGCGCCACCTCCCTGAAGAAAGCAGACGTAGAACCCACAGTCACAGTGGAGAGCTGGGTGTCCTCCTATACAGAGGGCCTTGAGATGCTCAGAACAGAACAAGCTAGCATTATTGGACTTCTTGAGTAATGACATTTGGCCTCGGCTTCAAAGGGTATCGATGTTCCTGGAATCTGCTCCAACGTGTCATATCGAACAATAAAGCTTTTGAATGTTGTAAGAAGAAAAGCTGGTTTGAATATCATACGAAAAAATGATTTGAGAATTGATGTTTGGTGTTCTAAACAATGAAACGCAAGCCAGGGCCAAGGTTTTTCATATTGTATATTGTGCGGTTACTAAGACTACCACATCCAGTGAGACCACAAAGTGTCTCCATTGAGGTTGCTATTGTGCCATTTTTGGTTCCATTGGACATGAAACTGCATATGACCGTAGTGAATCAGACAAATCAACAGAGTTCCCTGACAAAGGGGCCTGTATCTTGTGGCTCCACTCTGACCTGTGATTGAGTCTAGTTTGGCATGTGTTTCATGGTGAGAAAATGTGTGACTTGAGTCTAGTATGTTTTTGATAGGGTAAGGGTTAAGTGGGGGACAGGCCTCACCTCTGAAGGGGGTTGCAGGGCTGTGATGTAGAAAATCAGAAACAGTCTCATCTTGTCCTCTGGTGTTCCCGCTGTCACAAAGACAAAAACAAAGTTGTTTAACAAACCTTACATCAACAGGCACCTCAGGTATTTCCGACTGTATGATTTATGTTATTTCTGGCCAAGATAAGCACAGAGGCACATCTACCGTCAGGGTCACTGATTATGTCCAGCAAAGACTTCTCCAGGGTGGATTTGCTCATCAGCTTCTCCTCGTACTCAAAGTACACGTCCAGTTTACGGCTCTGTAGATGGGTCACAGAAGTTACACATTAGAGAAAGAGTACCTATAAGTATGTGCCCACCAAAAATCTAAGTTGAGATATTTTATTTTAAAATGATCAAATGAAGGGCTCCCCGAGTGGTGCAGCGGTCTAAGGCACTGCATCGCTACAGACCCTGGTTCGATCCAGGGCTGTATCACAACTGTCCGTAATCGGGAGTCCCATAGGGCAGCGCACAATTGGCCCAGCGCCGTCCAGGTTAGGGGAGGGTTTGGCTAGGCTTTACTTGGCTCATCGTGCTCTAGAGATTCGTTGTGGCGGGCTGGGCACCTGCAGGTGAACAGTGTTTCCTCCGACACATTGGTGCGGCTGGCTTCCGGGTTAAGTGGGCTGGTGTTAAGAAGCGCGGTTTGGCGGGTCATGTTTCGGAGGACGCATGACTCGACCTTGGCCTCCCGAGCCCGTTGGGGAGTTGCAGCGATGAGACAAGATCAAAATTGGGGAGAAAGAGGGGGTAAAATACACAACAAAAATCAATTAATTCAATTGAAAGATTCATCTCTCATGTGAAGTTTTAGGACACCATTTTTTTTTCTGTGAGAAAAATATTTGATAAAATGTGTGAAGTGTGGACTGGGTTTAATGAGAACTTAATGTACCTTTAAGCCCATGGGTGTTCCAATAATTCCCACCTCTTAAATAATCAATTTTATTTAATTTCTAAATGTTGAAAACTGATATTTTTTTATGTAAACTTGAATTATAATCATCTCCCCTAAAGTTCAAATCAATTGATCATCACTATTCATCATGGAAGCAGCATTCATAACAGGGGTTGTCCAATCGTATCCACAGAGATCCATTTCGACCCAGGCTTTTGTTCTTGCCAACCAATACACACCTGATTCAATTGATCAACTAATCATAAGACTTCAATCCAGACTTGATTAGTTGAATTAGGTGTGTTACTGCTTGGTTAGAACACAACCCTGCACCCACACTGGACCTCTGTGGATAAGAAGCCATGCAACAAAGATCATAAGGCACACAACTTTTAATGAATTAGTTGAAAGCTGGTTAACATTTTCTGTACTGCTATTCTTGTTAATTAGTTCAACTTGTCTCCCTAAAGCCTGTCTGAAGACAGTTTCACATCACCCACTCTACTGTTGCATGACAAAAGCACATGTGGTGAACCAAAAGATAGAAACGCATGGATGAATGAGGGACAACAATATGAATATCTCCCGGTCCTAACTGCATTAAATCAAATCAAATTGTATTTGTCACATACACTCGCATTAACATCTGCTAACCATGTGTGACGAAATGCTTGTGCTTCTAGTTCCGACAATGCAGTAATAACCAACGAGTAATCTAACCTAACAATTCCACAACTACTACCTTTTACAGTACCTTAGTTGTCCAATAGTAATCTTCTTGTCCCTCATGTTGATCCACCACAAATCAAATCACATTTTATTGCTCACATACATTTACATTTAACACGAGTGTAGCGAAATGCTTGTGCTTCTAGTTCCGACAGTGCAGTAATATCTAACAAGTAATCTAACAATTTCCCAACAACTACCTAATACACACAAATCTAAAGGGGTGAATGAGAATATGTACATGTAAGTATATGGATGAGCGATGGCCGAGCGGCATAGGCACTATGCAATAGGTGGTATAAAATACAGTATATACATATGATATGAGTAATGTAAGATATGTAAACATTATTAAAGTATACTGTTGTGGTTCACCAAGCTATGTTGCCACTGTATTGACTGTGACATGTGGTACGACTGCTAGCATGACACATCTACTTTCAATTGGCAAGAAATAGTCATTAATACCCATGTAGTATGCCATCATGTGCATAGATCAACACATTCATCTCTTAGGTGTGATCACTTATCTGAGGTACTAAAAATATGTTTCTGAGTCGCCTCCACACCCAAAAAAATTTTGCAGCTGAAATTGGCCACTAGTAGGACCTTACACATAACTGTCAATAACTTAATAAGAAAACATTTAATTGGCTTAGAATAAAAACAACCACATGAACTGGTTGAAACATTAGATTTAATAAAAAAATGGAAGTGGGTTGAATGTGTATATGGGCTTATTAGGTACGCTTAACTTAGTCCAAGTCAAGAGGATGCTTCAGAAGTCCTTTACTGGCAGATTTAGTAACAACTTTATAGTGAGTGCTCTGAGATGTACGAGGTCACACGGACTGCACAGCAGTCTTCCATACATGTTTAATATCTGGGAAAAAAGTGTTCGTTGGATGCAGTGCACTATGGACAGAGAGAGAACCCCCTCTATCTAGACATAGAAAACACATTGTCAGGCCATGACCGGATTTAATACTAACCTTAATGTGATCCAGAACGGCGGTGGCTACGTTAGTGTGGAGGTCAATCAGCCTCTTCTTCTCCAGAAGCTCTGGTAGGGAGCTAGTAGAGGAAACACAGAGCAGTTTTGGTCCAGACTGGGCAGTCAATAACAGCGTAGCAATTAATAAATAATAATACAGAAATACTGTATATTTACATATACGGGTAGGCCGTTATTGTAAATAAGAATCTGTTCTTAATTGACTAGCCTAGTTCAAATAAAATGGAAATTCTACAATGATGCTCACCTGACAGCTGAGGTAAGTTTTGCGGTGTTGTCTGACATACTAATACTACTAATGGGTCCATCATCCTCACCCTCCAACCCCTGGAGAAGATCAAAAGTATTATTTTAGTGGGGAATTTGCAGGTGTCAGTGTCGTCCATTGTTTTCAGTGAGACTACTTCATTGAACAGCTCTAGAAACCGCCTGTGCGCCATCTTACCATGATGCTCTTGAGGCGTTTCACCTCGTCCTCTTGGGCTCGGTACGTGTCTAACTCCTCCTGCACAGACTCAGCCACCTCCGGGAACGGGCTGGAAGAGTCAAAACAACCGCTCAGCCAAGAAGAACTTCACTACAGCAAAGATTGAAATATACTGTTGCTACCGAGTTATAAAGCATAACTCAATTTTTTTTTTTTTAATATACAGTTACTATTGAGTTATAAAGCATCAAACGTAGAACTACCTTCTAAATCAGTAGTTTAAAAATCACACTTTAGCCAATGGAATGGAGTTTCTAACAAGCAAAGCTTGGAATATACTGTTGCTACCTAGTTATAAAGCCTTGGCCACAAGCTACCCTCTGAATCAGTAATCACCACAAGTGAGTTCCTAACCTGCCCTTGTGTTTCTGCCAGAATTTGTCTGCGGCTGTGAGGTCATAACTCTTCTTATTTTTCTTCTTGGGTCTGGCTCCGGAAGGGGAAGCTTCTGACCCCACAGATTCGTCCATACTGACCCTGTTCAGGTGGAAGTCCTAGGACACACACACACAGAAATACATTAGTGTCACACACACACACACACACAGCAAAATAATTTCTACTACGGATAGTGTTTTTCCTGCAAATAGTCATTTCTGAGTGATTATGTTTTTCAGTGTTGGGATGATGGTTGGCGTCTGGCAGAGATCCTATTGGATGTGTAGTCTGGTCATATTTCTGCTTGCATCATCGGGAAAAAAGACTGGTCCATAGATACCTCTGGGATAAACACTGATATCTACTTACATCATCATAATACCTACATTCAAAATAACAACCGTTGTCATAAATATATTGAGGTTTAAACAAAGGACTCTGAAAACTAAGGATAGGAGACTGGATTGTACATTTTACACCAGAAATAATTTTAAGGCAGAGATGCTGGAAAATGATTTGTCACAAATATTTATGACCTCTGGCACAGGTCACCGCACTGAGCACATACCACATACCACAGCATTTACCCTATTCTTAATCTTACACACAAGGTAATTGCAGTAGCGCTACCTTGAAAAAAAATCAAACCTTGGCATATATATATATACAGTTGAAGTTTACATACACTTAGGTTGGTGTCATTAAAACTCGTTTTTCAACCACTCCACAAATTTCTTGTTAAAAAACTATAGTTTTGGCAAGTCGGTTAGGACATTTGTGCACGACACAAGTAATTTTTCCAACAATTGTTGACAGATTATTTCACTTATAATTCACTGTATTACAATTCCAGTGAATCAGAAGTTTACATACACTAAGTTGAATCTGCCTTTAAACAGCTTGGAAAATTCCAGAAACCTTCAAGCCTCTTTGCTTGACATCATGGGAGAATCAAAAGAACTCAGCCAAGACCTCAGAAAAAAAAATGTGTAGGCTGGTTCATCCTTGGGAGCAATTTCCAAACGCCTGAAGGTACCATGTTCATCTGTACAAACAATAGTACGCAAGTATAAACACCATGGGACCACACAGCTGTTATACTGCTCTCTGTCTCCTAGAGATGAACGTACTTTGGTGCAAAAAAGTGCAAATCAATCCTAGAACAGCAGAGGACCTTGTGAAGATGCTGGAGGAAACAGGTACAAAAGTATCTATATCCACAGTAAAACGAGTCCTATTATCGACATAACCTGAAAGGCCGCTCAGCAAGGAAGAAGCCACCGCTCCAAAACCGCCATAAAAAAATCCAGGCTACGGTTTGCAACTGCACATGGGAACAAAGATCGTACCTTTTGGAGAAATGTCCTCTGGTCTGATGAAACAAAAATAAAATCTGTTTGGCCATAATGACTGTTGTTATGTTTGGAGGAAAAAGGGGGAGGCTTGCAAGCCGAAGAACACCATCCCAACCGTGAAGTACAAGGGTGGAAGCATCATATTGTGAGGGTGCTTTGCTGCAGGAGGGACTGGTGCACTTCACAAAATAGATGGCATCATGAGCATGGAAAATGTGGATATTTTGAAGCAACATCTCAAGACATCATTCAGGAAGTTAAAGCTTGGTCGCAAATGGGTCCAAATGGACAATGACCCCAAGCATACTTCCAAAGTTGTGGCAAAATGGCTTAAGGACAACAAAGTCAAGGTATTGAAATGACAAAGCCCTGACCTCAATCCTATAGAAATTTGTGGGCAGAACTGAAAAAGTGTGTGCGATCAAGGAGGCCTACAAACCTGACTCAGTTGCACCAGCTTTGTCAGGAGGAATGGGCCAAAATTCACCCAACTTGTTGTGGGAAGCTTGTGGAACGCTACCCGAAACGTTTGACCCAAGTTAAACAATTTAAACGCAATGCTAACAAATACTAATAGAGTGTATGTAAACTTCTGACCCACTGGGAATGTGACGAAATAAATAAAAGCTGAAACAAATCATTCTCTCTACTATTATTCTGACATTTCACATTCTTAAAATAAAGTGGTGATCCTAACTGACCTAAGACAGGGAATTCTTACTCGGATTAAATGTCATGTATTGTGAAAAACTGAGTTTAAATGTATTTGTCTAAGGTGGATGTAAACTTCCGACTTCAACTGTATAAATCCCAATTCACACTACTGAGCCGTGCATACTCATAGTTCATCCTATACAGAGCGCAAAATACCATACACCCAACAACACCACGCACCATAAATTACTCAAGACTGGAGTGGACGTTTCTCATGGGTAAGCCCTTAGTTTTTGTCAGTGTATGTTGTGTCTGTTAAGTCCATCATAACAGAGTGGTGGGAGTATGACAGACAGATATGCTTCTCTCCCTCCCTCCCCCCTGATTCCCTGGCTTCCTGTTAGTCTTACCAGCACATCGTGGATGAGGGCCTGGTAGGTCCATGTGTGGTGGAGAGGGGTGGCAAGATCCAGGTTGCGGTCAGCGAGTACAAATAGGGGTCTCTGGAAGCTGGAGACAGACAGAGAGCGAGATGAAACGAGAGGATGATAAATGTACCCAGAGTTTCCCACTGGCTAGGCTCTCCCTCTGCTCCACCAAAGCTGAAACAAAAGAAGACCTGAAATAGATCCTGCTTAGAGCTTCCCAGAGGAAGCATGACTGTTTTCACTTCATCCACCACTTAGCGAAGGCCTAGCGAACCACTCAGTGAGTCTGGAGAGCAGAGGAGAGGAGAAAAGCAGAATAGCACATTTCCACTTCCGAGATAGACAAAGACATTGTGTAGCACAGTGTGTGGGTGGGAAGCCATTTTATGTCTTTGTCTTAGGGAATGGAGTAGGTCTTCCGTGGTACAGTACAGAATCATGATATTAATGTCTACATCTAGGCTGCTCTCTTTATCGTTCATACCCAGTGTACTAATCTGCACCCTGACCCACCTGAACTGGCCGGCCCCCATATTGTCTCCAGTGAACAGGCTGTTTCTGGCGTCTCGCAGGTTCTCCCTCAGCTTCTTGTCAAGTTTCTGCAACAAAAAGAGAAACTGGGTTAGATAGTTTTGCTTCTTATGCAGCTAGGTAAGACGCCTTACATCTTCTTAACCGGATATACGCTTAAGCACACAGTCTTGCAGCGTTTCACTGAGCTTAGAGACCCTCACCACAACACAGCAGTACAGTATAGGGAACAAAGAGCAGTGCTGTGTAACTGGAGGAGAAACACTGCATCCATCCATTAAGGCTCTTGGAGGATCAGCTTCCACACTGGCTGCATCAACATTCCTCCCCACATCAAGAATCTACCTGCAAATACTGTCTGCAAACAGTGAGATTTTGGAGGTGGGTGGACTTGGATGTCATCCTCAAATGACTAATTTCCTCTTTCACTGTACCCACTGGGGATGGGTACTACTCTCCCAGCCCTGTCTGCAATGCCAAGACATAATACAAAGTGTATTTAGACTGACAGACAGACTGGGCCCCTTGACAGCGGCTGAGGGGAATTATAAATGAGGAAGGATGATGCTCACCACCGCGACCATCTCCGCAGCATTCCCTCTTGGACAGCGGATTATGGGGACAGCACCTAAGAAAACAAAACGGATCTGTTAACTGCCAATAGAGGGCATTGACGACTTTAGCAGAGCGTGTCTATAGAGAATATGAGGACGTGCTGTGAATCCCATGAGGATAAAACTGAGAATCGTATACAACCTGCAAGTTAGGGATGCAGTGGGTTTACTTTGCTCAATGCATCATATAGTCACACTATCCCCATTGGCCTTTACTTTCAAAATGTTTTCCTCTCTAGGAAATATGATTTTGGTATCGCTTCGATTCAGGTGAGTAATAACAAAAGTGATGCTGCCATCTAGCAGGGAGAAAATGGTACAACCATGAACCACCTGAGTAAATGAAACAATCTTACAGTATTTTGAAATACCAAACAGTGTTCTGTCAAGGAGTCTCAATAGTGTTGTGGGACTAATAATATTATGTGGAAAGACCCACCCAGAGTGACAAAGAAGCAGAAAAGGCTGTCTACAATCGTATCCATGATGGCCTCCATCTCTGTGTCCATGATGTCCGGTTTGTTAATCGCTAATCAAAAGGGAATAAGAAAACAGGAAGTCAAATACAATCATGCCAGCTAATCATGAATAAGATCTGATGAAAATGGCAAAGTGCAATCTAGCACAGTTTCTGAATCCAATGAACTTACCATGGTAGGAGATGAGCTCTTTATTTTGATTACAGAGGATAAACATATCATCTTCGAGTGTGATGAAATTCAAATACTGATCAAACACCTACGAAAGCAAAAAATACCTTATGGTTACAAGGCTGTTCAATATCCTATAATGTGTTAGAAAATTACTAGGATGGAGTCACAAATGGCACCCTATCCCCTACATAATGTACTACTTTTGACCAGAGCCCTACAGGGGGAAAAAAATAGTGCACTATATAGGGAATAAGGTACCATTTGAGAGACAGCCTAGAAGAGAGGTTAACTAGTGTGTGGTGGACTCACCTTGGTAACCTGGGTGACAGCGTTGGCTGAGAGAGCTGCACTAGCAATATCCTCTAGTTTACTTCTGGATATGGCTGAGATGAAGTTCAAATAGTATGACTCATACAGCTGGTTACGAAGGTCCTGAGAAAAATAAACAAAACAATGGAATGTACCAATATACTGACTAGTAGGATGTTACATGTCTGAGATGTAATGTTTGGACAACAAATAATTGTATCTGGCCAAGGCCACCAAATGGATAGGCTCAGTGGCCCAATACAATTTTTCTTATCATCTCTAGACCTATCCTGAGTTTAATCATATCTGATGATGTAATGTTGATATTCTGAGTGAGGGATGCTTACTTGGCATATCCGGTCAATATTCTCCTCTGTCGGCATAACAAAATAGATGGCTGGCACATCCGGGATGGGATCTCTGTCTGAATGAAGCAACCTATAGAGAATGATCAAATATATTGAAGACCTTTCTAGATGAAGGTGTCGTCCATTGATTGACACCAAGTCAATGCTGTGTTTGTGGACTTATTTGCAATTACTCAATTCAACTTCTCGCAAAACTGTTGTTGTCCTTTGAAATATACTGCACTGGTAGATCATTCATTTTCAATAGATACTGACCAGTTGATGGGTTACATTACTCAAATTCAAAGTCTTTACAGCCTCATTAATTATTTGTCTGGTGCATCATGATTTTACATTTACATTTAAGTCATTTAGCAGACGCTCTTATCCAGAGCGACTTACAAATTGGTGCATTCACCTAGTTCTCTACATTTACCTTTTGTGAAGGGGATTAATAGATTATTAACAGCGATGTCAAATTGTGAGTTACTCACAAGTGCAAAGTGATTCCCATGTCCCGTAGTTCTTTGACCGCCAGTAGAGGGGAGATTATGTCCTGGCCAAACCTGTCGTAGATCAGAACCTTCCATACTGGCTCAGCAGCAGTGTTTTTCAACGGAGAAGTGTTGAAATTCAGCATGCGCTTCAATGCAGCTGGGGACACAGAAGAATACAGTATAAAGTCATGTTTGGCCAATGTTTAAGATGATGTAAATTGGAAATATTTGTGCAATAGGTGCTGCACATCCCACCACACCCTTGGGACAGCCACCACAAAACCCTTGGCACAACCACCACTTTTGCCATACTAAACATGGCACAGGACTGGGGGAACTGGGACTTTGCCATACCATACTTTGCCAATCAACGAGTGAAATTGTTTGATGAGTGAAATAGCTCGTGAGCTAGCGTTAGCTAGTTAGCCACTCATCCAAAGGAACAATACTGCAGTCGGTTTAGCTATATCTGTCAGTCATTCACTGCGTGGCATTCCTGTTCCTTGACATGACAACCACATCAAAGTGTCTAGTGAAGTCAAGAGTAGTAGTAAGTGTAGGTTAGCCATCCGACTTGTTGCTGCTTCATAATATTATTGTAACGCTTTTTACGATAGCTAGCTAATAAGTTAGCTTAGCATTGATTTCCTCGTGAAGATGGCTGATGGCCATCGTGGAAGTTCGTATTTTATTCAACAGGCTATGGTCAGAGAAAATAGTCTGTTTTACAATGTGAATAAACAATTCGACAACTTATGTTCAGCAAAAATCTATGACCGAAACCATTGACAGACCTGCCTGCTTTTCCCGGACGGAGGCGGCCATCTTTTCTGTTTATGCAGTGACGGGGCAACAGATGACGTGGCAGCTAAGTGCGGCTTGGTTGAGAGGCAGTGTGTTGTTCGGGACTTGACTCAATGTGAGCGGAGGGAAACGTCTGGGCCGGACTCAATGTGGCCAGAGTGAACCGAGGTAAATACAGTTTCAGGTTGGATATTCGCATGAAGTTTTCCTTACGTTCACCAACAGCAGTTAGGGACCGTCAACATATTGACAAGTCACATTTTTCAAATTTCAATAGCTCTTTAACCATTACTCCAAACACTTTCAAAACGATTGTAGCTACCCCGATGGCATAGACGCACATTGCACACCCTTTAGTTTGTCCATTTTTTAAATATATATATTTTTTTATCTCACATGGTTTTCCATTAATTTTTCAAAATGTAGATTTTCAATAGCTCCTTGGTCATGTGAACTCGTGACTTCAAACAAGGTTCAGAATGTCCACTCAGTGGGCCTACACATTGCACACCCTTTAGTTTGTCCATTTTCATCTCACAAGATTTTAAAATATTTTTTCAAAATGTAGAATTTCAATAGCTCCTTGGTCATGTGACTTAATGTCCTCTGACTACCCTTCTATATTGCACACTCTTGTTTGTGTACTGTAAAATCACGCGGTGTAACGTACATCTTTCATAGTTTAAAATTTGCAATAGCTCCTTGGTCATGTCAATTAAACATCTAAGAAGCATGCAGTGGATATACACCCATATTGCATAACCTCTAGTCATGTATCTTCTATATTGTTGTACATTATTATTAGTTTGACAATTAGGGGGTTCAGTCCAGTGTTGTGTTTACCCTTTTTCTTTAATATTTATCTACAGTAATTGGTAGTTCTAAGTACTTATTTTCCCAGTTTTTTTTCTCCACAGTATTTAACAGTGGTACACAATAGGAGAGAGACAGATAATATCTCCTTTCATCGTTAATATCAACCATAAAGGAAAAGGGAGAGTCATGCTCTTAATTGTCCAAAGCAGGGATGGAAAGAGCTAGTGAGGTAGTCTGCAGTGGGTTTGCTGGGCAATACATATACTGAACATGTGAACATCGTAATTAATGGTGGCCAGTAAATCAATGAATAAAAATATAATATTGACAAATTAAACCAATTGTAGACCTTTAATCTTTTCCAACATGTCAACAGACACTTGACTTCAATTAAGTATGAAACATTTCACCGTGTTAACTTTCTATGTATCCCTGCTGGTTGATGTACTTTTCAGAGCCTCTTCATTGTGAATGGGGTATAGCATACATTTTCAACAACAAAGACTGCACTTCCAGTTTGTGTTCTTTACTCTGTTGAACTCTTGTGTCTTCATTCCTAGGCACGCACATGGAACCACCGTTGGAACGCAAAACATTCAAACAAAACAAAGTGTAACAAGTTATAAATAATATCAAATATCAATGCAGTACGACAAATGACGAATTGGCCATCCATTGTGTTATATCATAAATTGTCTTACATGCCGTCACTGTTGTCAAACGATTATAAACATGTTAAATAAAGTTACTAACCCAGTCCGTCTTTAGGCCACATCTAGGTTCTTTATCTGTGGCACACATGAAGCAGTTGTTGGCTTTGTTGAACTCTGAAATCATAGGCATGAACTGAACATATGGCTGTCCCACACAACTACATAAAAATAAAGAATTTACATTTACTTTGAATTAAATGTCATTACCAGACATTTCTTGTATTATCCTCAGTCATTTCTTTTCCCAGTTGCTCCATGTGTTTTTGAAGGTTCCATATCAATTTGGGAGGGGATGTTGGGGAAGTTCTGTGCAACTTCCTTGGCCATCTATACAAAAAAATAAAATATAGTTTTTTTTAACCTAATTGTCACATAACAGCTAACCATTCATTATTGAAACTATAACTATCAAACCTGTATTATAAAGACCCCACAGCTGAATGTGTCCTGCTGCATGGTGTGAGTTATGTCCCCTCCTTTCCACTTTATGTCCGCCCAGTCGTCTTTTCCATGGCAGGATCTTCTCATTTTGAAGTATTGTCTTTTTTTATGTAAAAATAATGGTATTATGATTAGTTAAAGGCAAATGAATACACAAGCCAAATTTGTATGCTGTTTTCCTTATCACTATATTTAAGTAGTAATTTATTAGTAGAGGTCATTTCCTTTATAACCCATTCTACACACATCCTAAATTATAGGCACTGAAACATTTACAGGACAATAAACGTGGCATATAGGATCCAACCCTATCACAGAGTGAATAAATGTACAGTCGTGGCCAAAAATGTTGAGAATGACACAAATATTAATTTTCACAAAGTCTGCTGCCTCAGTTCGTATGATGGCAATTTGCATATACTCCAGAACGTTATGAAGAGTGATCAGATGAATTGCAATAAATTGCAGTCCCTTTTTGCCATGCAAATGAACTGAATCCCCAAAAAACATTTCCACTGCATTTCAGCCCTGCCACAAAAGGACCAGCTGACATCATGTCAGTGATTCACTCATTAACACAGGTGTGAGTGTTGACGAGGACAAGGCTGGAAATCACTCTGTCATGATGATTGAGTTCGAATAACAGACTGGAAGCTTCAAAAGGAGGGTGGTGCTTGGAATCATTGTTCTTCCTCTGTCAATCATGGTTACCTGCAAGGAAACACGTGCCATCATCATTGCTTTGCATAAAAAGGGCTTCACAGGCAAGGATATTGCTGCCAGTAAGATTGCACCTAAATCAACCATTTATCGGATCATCAAGAACTTCAAGGAGAGCAGTTCAATTGTTGTGAAGAAGGCTTCAAGGCGTCCAAGAAAGTCCAGCAAGCGCCAGGACCGTCTCCTAAAGTTGATTCAGCTGTGGGATCGGGGCACCACCAGTACAGAGCTTGCTCAGGAATGGCAGCAGGCAGGTGTGAGTGCATCTGCATGTACAGTGAGGCAAAGACTTTTGGAGGATGGCCTGGTGTGAAGAAAGGCAGCAAAGAAGCCACTTCTCTCCAGGAAAAACATCAGGGACAGACTGATATTCTGCAAAAGGTACAGGGATTGGACTGCTGAGGACTGGGGTCAAGTCATTTTCTCTGATGAATCCCCTTTTCGATTGTTTGGGTCATTCGGTGACCAGTGAGCTGAGATAAGGCGGGGCTTTACCTAGCAAGGACTTATAGATAGATGACTTGGAGCCAGTGAGTTTGGCGACGAATATGAAGAGGCCAGCCAACGAGAGCATACAGGTCGCAGTGGTGGGTCGTATATGGGGCTTCGTTGACGAAACGGATGACACTGTGATAGACTGCATCCAATTTGCTGAGTAGACTGTTGGAGGCTATTTTGTAAATGACATCACCAAAGTCAAGGATCGTCAGTTTTATGAGGGTATGTTTGGCAGCATGAGTGAAGGATGCCTTGTTGCGAAATAGGAATCTGATTCTAGATTGAATTTTGGATTGGAGATGCTTAATATGAGTCTGGAAGGATAGTTTACAGTCTAATCAGACACCTAGGTATTTGTAGTTGTCCACATATTCTAAGTCAGAACCGTCCAGAGTAAAAAAGGGCTGGTTTAGATGAAAAACTATTGCCCTGTGTCCCCGTTCATAGGAGCATGAGAGACTAGTCAGTGGTAGAATTGAGTTGGCACTTTATTGGCCCAAACACCCATAGACCCACAAGGTTGAGGTTACTCATGGACAGTAATTAGTAATACATTTGTTTTTGCATTGATGCATTGTGTCTTCTAACTGTCCAAGAATAGGATCCAAAGTGTTAGGAAACATTTGTTCCCATAAATACAAAGGAGGATGTCTCTCCTCATACCTCTGGCACTTTAGTCAGACTGCCAGACTGTGCACCACAGAGACAATCAGGAGAGAATACATACAAGTCAACTGTGCCAATTTAAAGTCAAGGGGTGTGTTTGTGCCTTTTGGGTTCATCTCTTTACATAGAACCCCTGTGGTTCAAGTCTGCTCTGAGCATGTCTGAAAGTGACAGAGCCAGCAACCAAGAAAGTGTTTCACAGTATGTCATAAAAAAGTATTACACTTATGAATGTATGTAAAATGCTCATATGTATTAGATCCAGTACAATGGAATAACTAAGAGCTGAATTTGAATGCAGCGTGTTCCGATTCCTCCTTCTCTTTCTGTCCAGCAGGGTCAACCAAAAACACTTGGCCTGATGGTTCATGCAAATACTGGGGAAGCAATATAGAAATGTATTGATCCCTTAAATTATTTTACTATTATACGACCCATATCACAACCCTCATACCTATTCACAAACGTACCTAAATCAATTTTGGAAAAAGGATTTGACCCACAAAAGACATAGGAATTTATTTTACCAGTTAGAAACAGTAGGCCATGCATCAAATAACTATTTTAATCAGAAAAACGAACCCTCAAATGCAATATTGCATATTGTAAGTTGTCTGCAGGTGGCTTGTTGGGAATGCACTGAAATATCAAGTCATTATCAGGTTATGTTAACTGCGTTCTAATACTCAACGTAGAAGGACTTGTCTTAATGTACAGTATATGAAAGTGATGCTATGAAAGCGAATCTTAATCTAACCTACATGGATAAAAATAGAAACCATGGAAGTGAGACTGTCATTATGCATAATGTACTATGTAATATTCATGTTATACCAGTGCGGTGGTGTAATTTTATATGACCAACTTCCGCGCAGATGTTAGCATAGCGTTAATTAGCACCCAATTGCACGTGAGTTAGCTAATTGCTCACAATGAGGAAATCTTATTTGGACAAATTTGCCTATTTGAGCAGTAAGCCTAGGTTTACATGTACAGTTATGTAATCGATTTGGTCGTTGTTTTTTCTGTGTTCAATGTATGCCTTGTTGTGTTTGGCTGGCTCTAAATATGTATCGTTGATGCCATTCCCTTAGTTACACACAGGGAGTCTACACATAGTACACAAACTCAGCAAAAAAATAAATGTCCTCTCACTGTCAACTGCGTTTATTTTCAGCAAACTTAACGTGTAAATATTTGTAGGAACATAACACGATTCAACAATTGACACAAACTGAACAAGTTCCACAGACATGTGACAAACAGAAATTTAATAATGTGTCCCTGAACAAAGGGAGGGGGTCAAAAGTAACTGTTAGTATCTGGTGTGGCCACCAGCTGCATTAAGTACTGCAGTGCCTCTCCTCCTCATGGACAACCAGATTTGCCAGTTCTTGCTGTGAGATGTTACCCCACTCTTCCACCAAGGCACCTGCAAGTTCCGGACATTTATGGGGGGAATGGCCCTAACCCTCACCCTCCGATCCAACAGGTCCCAGACATGCTCAATGGGATTGAGATCCGGGCTCTTCACTGGCCATGGCAGAACACTGACATTCCTGTCTTGCAGGAAATCACACACAGAACGAGCAGTATGGCTAGTGGCAATGTCATGCTGGGGGGTCATGTCAGGATGAGCCTGCAGGAAGGGTACCACATGAGCGAGGAGGATGTCTTCCCTGTAACGCACAGCGTTGAGATTTCCTGCAATGATGACAAGCTCTGTCCGATGATGCTGTGACACACCGCCCCAGACCATGACGGACCCTCCACCTCCAAATCGATCCCGCTCTGAGTACAGGCCTCAGTGTAATGCTCATTCCTTCGGTGATAAATGCAAATCAGACCATCACCCCTGGTGAGACAAAACTGTGACTCGTCAATGAAGAGCACTTTTTGCCAGTCCTGTCTGGTCCAGCGACATTGGGTTTGTGCCCAAAGGCGACGTTGTTGTCGGTGATGTCTGGTGAAGACCTGCCTTACAACAGGCCTACAAGCCCTCAGTCCAGCCTCTCTCAGCCTATTGCAGACAGTCTGAGCACTGATTGAGCGATTGTGCGTTCCTGGTGTAACTCAGGCAGTTGTTGTTGCCATCTTGTACCTTTCCCGCAGGTGCGATGTTCGGATGTACCGATCCTGTGCAGGTGTTACACGTGATCTAAGACTGTGAGGACGATCAGCTGTCCGTCCTGTCTCCCTGTAGCTCTGCCTTAGGCGTCTCACAGTACAGACGTTGCAATTATTGTCCTGGCCACATCTGCTGTCCTCATGCCTCCTTGCAGCATTCCTAAGGCACTTTCACGCAGGGACCCTGGGCATCTTTCTTTTGGTGTTTTCTTTTGGTGAGTCAGTAGAAAGGCCTCTTTATAGTGTCCTAAGTTTTCATAACTGTGACCTTAATTGCCTACTGTCTGTAAGCTGTTAGTGTCTTAATGACCGTTCCACAGATGCATGTTCATGAATTGTTTATGGTTCATTGAACAAGCATGGGAAACAGTGTATAAACCCTTTCCAATGAAGATCTGTGAAGTTATTTGGATTTTTATGAATTCTTTGAAAGACACTGCAAAATGAAGTTAAATAAGAAAAACCTCAAAACACATTTATGAAGAAAGCATACACATTGCTTTGAAATGGTGTGTTTGAAGTCAAATACATTTTCTGGTCCAGAAACACCCATATATTTTGTGAAAAATACTTGGGCTAATTCAGTTCCAACTGTTTTCAAACTGTTATGCACGCTGGAGTATCAAAAGCTGTTGAATTGTAGTTTTTCTTTACTTTCACAGAAACATTGCTCAGATCTTGTCCCCTGGACCTTGGACTTTTGGTGTGGATGATGTTCATGATATTCCTTTAAATTATTCCACTGCAGTGTACCATTTGATTGTCATTTCTGCCTTGTTGCTTTTAATCTTTTTAAATGAATTTATCTTATTAACACTTTGTTCTAGCTAGCTATTTGTGTAGGTAGCTATCAAGTAAACGCAATGATTTACTTGAAAATACATCTAAGAATCCCAAATGAAGCAACAAACATTACCATTCAAACAAATGTAGCACCTACCGTGAATACATTTCTTTATTGAAAATTGCACCTTATTCACACCACAGGGCCTACCAAAGCAAGGTGGGGTGTTTGTTTTGATGGTAAGATGCTGGCTATTCAGTATATTATATACGTCATATTTTCTGTTATAACACGTGAAAAGTTATTATTTCTGTGCTTGCAGCCTGCAAAGCACATTATTGTTATTGCTCATACTTTTTCTTGTTTATTATTTTTGGGACCTATTTCCTACAGTTTTTACACTACATAAAACAATTCATATCTCAAACTCCTGCAGAGCTTGATGCTGATGTGTCATCTACATTCTGAAATATATTCCTGGAAGGGGGGCTGGTATTATGATTTACTACTATTGTTATCATAGCTATCAAACTTAACCTACTCCTTCTTAACTTACAGTACACTGTACATTGCAATGGAAGCACAGGTATGTATGAATTATGAGATTCTCATCACTAGTGGATGTTTTTTTGGGATACTCATCTGATTGTGATTTTCTTTTTCAAAGGAAACATGCAGAAAATTGGGTGACGGTGGTGCCTCGTTCTCCTGCAGAACTTTCCCATGCAGTAAGTCTTGAACATTATTTAAAAAAATATATACATAATTTGCATCCTTAAAATCACTTGTTTCACTGTAGCCAGACTTGCTTTGAATATATGTTCATATTGAGTGGATGTCACTAAGGTCTGAAGAAGAGGTTGAAAGATTGAAAAAGGCGGCGAAAACAAAACGCACTACAGGTAGGTGTCATAGGATGAGTGGTAGTCATAAACCAATGTTTAAAGACTTAACCCCCTTCCAATATATTTCAGGAATATGTAGAAGTTGTCCCCCTCCCCCCCAAGAAAACTCTGCATGTCACATCAGCATCCAGCTCTGCAGGATCAGGTACGTTATAGGATATTAGCTAAAGTAAGGTGCATTCTTGTACACACATCTTTAGAGGTTCTCTTACATTACTTAATGACCACAATCTGTTTCCTTTCTAGACAATACTGAAAACAAAATGCATGGTGAACTGGGTATATAGTCTACTGTGTATAATGCTGAAGGCTTGATGCATGGCAAGATATAATAGTTGTGATGACTTGTTGAGTAGTTCTACATATCACTGAAAACCCAATTAGTAATAGTGGCATTGTGAAAGTGGGGTGTAGTTTGACTTGATCACCCAATGAGGTACTACTCTTAATATTTATTCTTCCTTTTTCTTCAAGGAAGCAGATGTTCTTTTCAGGGACACACTAGAGGCAGCAAGGTGGTGCGAACTCAGTTTTAAAGGCACTGTTTTCCCTCCCTAGTGTAATGGGGATGGACGGGGAAGACCGCATTACAACCTTTAAAGAACTACGCTTGTATGAAGAGGAAAACACTCTCCTCGAGGAACCATTCATGTTACAGAGAGAATTTGAGATGTTCTATGTGGAGGCAGTTGACAAGAATTAGTGTCTTTGCCTCTTTTGAGGAGCAGGATTGAAGCCATTGTTGAGGTGTGGTCAAACCTTGTTTTTGTCTGTGGTGTTAATGGTTTCATGTTGTTCAGTAAAGATGTAGAAGTCACCCACGTCTCTGATCTCTTTACTGGAGCTGGTATAACTTCATGTACAAAGCACATTCAGCTTGTCAGTATATTCCTGTCTTGTAGGAAATCACGCACAGAACAAGCAGTAGTCTGTCTCCATTCTCATTTGGAAAGTAAATGGCAAATCAGGATAGGTAGTAACTGTATATATGCTCAATGAAATATAATTACATTTATAACATTTATCAACACAATTTTAACAGTACATGACAAGTCTTTTCACAGCAACCCTATCAGTAGATTGTATCAAATATAGCATGAAACAAAGAGTTAACACATCTGCTGGTACCACTTTAATATTTCTTACAATCTTCAAAAATGACATACGTTTGTATTCAACGTGTGACTGTCAAACCTCAGATGAAAAAAAAAAAAAAGTGGATGGGGTCAAACATTTGACTGCCCACATTGAGCCTGGCCCTGAATTGCACACTGCAGTCGGGTGCGTTTTGGAGGACGCACGGCTCTTGACCTTTGCCTCTCCTGAGTCCGTATGCGATAAGACAAGACTGTAACTACCAATTGGATACCACTTTTTTTTAAGTCTCCTAAATATCCCCATCTACTGAACCTCTGGGTGTTGCTACCACAACTTTCGATGACGAGTAGCCCCACTTTACTCTTGGATTCTTTGTGTGTGTATATATATCACATCACTGGTCTGCATGATTCAAATAGGTTTCCAAAACCCTCACTAGGAGAGATGACTGCAAAATTATAAGTGCATATCAGTGGATTCAGCACCTAATACATTCTGAATACTGCTGTGATGGTTGAGATTTTTCCCCTAAGTATATAACATGCAAACATTTTATTTGGCATGAGTAAAGTTACTAAAAATATAAAACACAAAGCCAACACAAGGAAGCTAAAACAATCACAAAAACATCAACAGTAGCATAATTAACTTTACAGAAAACATTGATACACACTTCAGTATGTACAACATAAAATACATCTAAGAATCCCAAATGAAGCAACAAACATTACCATTCAAACAAATGTAGCACCTACCGTGATCCGTCTGATTTATTAAAGTAGTGTAAAATTGTTCCTGAAATTCAACAGCTGAAGCCTATAATAGAAAATGCATATCTGTCATGATGGAAATACCCTACCCAAATCTTCTATAAAAGTCTATGAGGTTGAGCCCTTTTAAATTGAAGTCCAAAATCCGAATGAAACACGTCCCTCATGTTCAGTAATAGTCTGTTAAAGCTGTGTTCATATAGAACAAGACGGTCTGTGATCAAATGGCCTGCATCACTGTGAGCTGGCACACTGCATACTCCATATTCTTCTTAAAGACTTGGTAGGATGGCACCACAGGCAGCACCAGGTGGTTAGAGCTGGGTTGGCTCTTGGGAAAGGCCCCGGCAGGGTCCAGGGGGTTGAGGAAGGATAAGGTGGGGTTGGGGCTGAACCCTATGGCTGGCACCACATCAGCGGATGTGGCATAGATGAGCACGTCCTCTAGCGATGTTGCACATCTGCCAACTGAAACCAGTGAACAGAGACTGGTGAGGATGGGTAATATATGGAGACAGACAGGGACATGCATGTGCTTGTGTTAGTTTTACTGAATAGACTTGTAATAGTAGTGTACACTGTCTGAATGGCCTTTGAGTGTGTATTTTTAATCATCACATAAATCAATCAGTCATTGGAGGTCAAAGTACCTTCACACTCCACTAGGTAGTGTCTCCAGAAGGTGACCACAGCACTCTCCTTCCCTGTGGTCTCTTCCTGTTCTGAAAACTTAACAGTGAAGAGGGCAGACATGGTCTCAGCAGTCAGCTTGTCAGGAGAGGAACAGAACAGACTAACAAAGGCCCCCGGAAACATCTGGACCTGGTCAAACACACCAAGGGTTTTCAAACCTTCACAGAACCTAAAAACACAAAAAGGTTCAACAAAATATAGTTAAAATAAAGTAAAATCCAAATTGTGATCTTCCTGAGTTATATATATATATATATATATATATTTATCTCCACACTATGAGGTTGGAATAAAACGGTGAAAATTATGATAATTCCCTTTAAGAGCTGTTTGAAAAGACCGCCTGAAATCTCAGCCAGTTTTGGCCTGCCTGGTGACATCACCAAGCAGTAAATTAGTTAATCAACCAATAAGAAAGAGTTTCAAACCTTTCTGCCAATAACAGCTAGTTTTACGTTTTCCACTCCCCACAAGACCAGTACCAGACAGTTCTAGCAAAACTCTTGCTTGAGAAATTGCTCTTTGCTAAGAAGCTATTTTGTTTTATTTTTTTACCATTTTAATTGAAAACACTGTAACACTGAACCCAAACCGGCTGCGGGCGTGCGCCATCGTGCATAAATGTATTTTGTCCCCCTACACCAAGCACAATCACGACACACAGGTTAAAATATCAAAACAAACTGAACCAATGACATTCATTTGGGGACAGGTCGAAAAGCATTAAACATGTATAGATAGCTCTGTAGCTCAGTTGGTAGAGCATGGCGCTTGTAACGCCAGGGTAGTGGGTTCAATCCCCGGGACCACCCATACGTAGAATGTATGCACACATGACTGTAAGTCGCTTTGGATAAAAGCGTCTGCTAAATGGCATATATTATTATTATATTATTATTATGTATGGTAATTTAGCTAGTTGGCTTGCACTTGCTAGCTAATTTGTCATATTTAGCTAGCTTGCTTTTGCTAGCTAATTTGTCCTGGGATATAAACATTGAGTTGTTATTTTACCTGAAATGCACAAGGTCCTCTACTCCGATAATGAATCCACACTTAAAACGTCCAACTTAATCGTTTCTAGTCATCTTTCCTCCTTCCAGGCCTTTTCATCTTTGAACTTATAGGGTGATTGGCATCTACACTTTTACCACGAAAACCGGCAAAACATTTCGTCTTTCAATCACCCACGTGGGTATAACCAATGAGGAGATGGCCTGTGAGTACCTGCTTCTATAAACCAATGAGGAGATGGGAGAGGCAGGACTTGCAGCGTGTTTTGCGTCAGAAATAGAAAGGAGTTCAATTTTAGCCCTTGGCATCGCAGATGCTCGCTGGCGCGTGCAGCAGTGTGGGTGCAATAACTGAATAACATGGATTTCTAAACTTATTTTGCAACGCACGCGACGTGTCCGGTCTGGTCTGGTCAGCATGTAGGGTACTTAATTGTCACCCAGAAATGGCTGCATTGGCCCTTTGACATACAGCTAACAAAAACCAGGCTCACAATGTCTTAAACATAGTTAAAGTGCATTCGGACCCCTTGACTTTTTCCTCAATCTACACACAATACCCCATAATGACAAAGCGAAAACAGGTTCAGAAATGTTAGCCAATGTATTTAAAATGAAAAACAGAAATACCTTATTTACAAAAGTATTCAGACCCTAAGCTATGAGACTCGAAACTGAGCTCAGGTGCATCCTGCTTCCATTGATCATCCTTGAGGTGTCTCTACAACTTGGAGTCCACCTGTGGTAAATTCAATTGATTGGACATGATTTGGGGCGGCGCGTAGCCTAGTGGTTAGAGTGTTGGACTAGTAACCGGAAGGTTGCGAGTTCAAACCCCCGAGCTGACAAGGTACAAATCTGTCGTTCTGCCCCTGAACAGGCAGTTAACCCACTGTTCCTATGCCGTCATTGAAAATAAGAATATGTTCTTAACTGACTTGCCTGGTTAAATAAAGGTTAAAAAATAAAAATAAAAAATTGGAAAGGCACACGCCTGTCTATATAAGGTCCCACAGTTGACAGTGCATGTCAGAGAAAAAAACCAAGCCACGAGGTCGAAGGAATAGTCTGTATAACTCTGAGACAGGATTTTGTCGAGGCACAGATCTGGGGAAGGCTACCAAATAATGTCTGCCGCATTGAAGATTCCCAAGAACACAGTGGCCACTCTTAAAATGGAAGAAGTTTGGAACCACCAAGACTCTTCCTAGAGCTGAACGCCCGGCCAAACTGAGCAATCAGGGGAGAAAGGCCTTGGTCAGGGAGGTGACTGTAGTATCTGGAATCTACATCTGTTTATATTAGTTACTGTGCTGTTACTAAGCAGTAATGCATTACGGCAGTGTTACGTTACTACACCTAATAGGAAATGCACTGGAATGCCGGGAACTGTAGAGCACGAGGGGTTTTTGACTAAAGGACAACTAACTGTACTCCCGTCTCCTGCCTGGTCATTTCTCCACAACACAAATATTACAGTGGCGACGAGGATGGGATTAAACTACATAACAACATTGCTTGAAGGGAAGAATGTTGCGTGAGTAATGAAACTCAAAATAATTATGTAATTCGTCAGTTATTTTTTATTTTCTTTCGCCAGTAGAGAGGGCTAAGCACTGCTAGCACTGCTAGTACAGTATTCAGGAGCTGCCAAGTAGCAAGACTATTGGAGTCCAGAATAGCGACACTGCCCCCTGGTGGTTAAATAAAATAAACTGTCATTGAACCCATTGAAATTAGGCGATCTCAGTGGAGAAATATTGTCAAGGGGAAAAAAAAGGAAGAAGAGACGTAACACGGTGTGTACATTAATACAAATGAGTGCAGTGAATGAAGTAATTGCAGAAACTTCTGAAGTGAAGAAGTAGATGAATATTCAGAAAATTAAGGAATATAAGGAAACTGAACAATTAACTGTGAAAATGGCAACCATTGGTCGAGTACCAGAGTTTGAGGCTACAAAAGAGGATTTTGATTCCTATTTGGAGCGTTTTGAGCGTTGGCTGGTTGCAAATGAAATCAAAGATGGAAAGAAAGCAGAACGTTTCAGATTTTACCAACGTCACCAGAGTCAAGGGGAAACCGTGGTTGACTACATCCTTGCTTTGAAAAGGCTGGGAAGTACATGTGAGTTTGCACGATTTCTTGATGATGCTCTCCGAGACAAGGTTGTATGTGGTCTCACAGGTGAAGCATATCACAGAAGGCTCCTGTCAGAGAAGGACCTGACCTTTAAGAAAGCCTGTGATATAGCACTTTGACTCGAGCTAGCCCACAGGGATACTATTGAGCTATCGGGACATGCAGAACGTCAGAAAGGTGTTCACAAGGTCAGTGATGCACGTGGTGAAAAAAGCTAACAAAAGTCACACTTTTTTCAGTCCCGTCCTCAAGGTTACACAAGAACAAAGCAGCCCACATCTCAAAGGTCTAAGCCAAGTTGCTACAGATGTGGGGGAGATAATCATTAGCACAGTGAATGTCGATTCCAAAAGGAAAAGTGCCACAATTGTGGAAAGGTTGGACATTTACAGAGAGTGTGCCTCGAAAAGCCTCGAAACGCACGGCAAGAGCGCACAAAGTGTCAGACGCACAAGACGAGGAAGGTACAACTGAAACAGTAGTGGAACTGTTCACAGTGTACACGGCTCAACAACTAAAAGATGGAATCTATCTCAACATGGAGTTAGCGGGAAAACCAGTAAAAATGCAGCTGGACACCGGAGCGTCTGTATCCCTGGTTCCAGAGAGACTCTACAAAGAAAAACGGAAAGAGTGCCCTCTTCAGCCCGCGTCCATCCGCCTTTCTTCATACACTGGTGACACTATTCCTTTGTTAGGGCAGATCCAGGTACCAGTCCGGTATGAGGGGAAGGAGTGGACGCTACCGCTTGTCATTGTTAAAGGAGAAAAATCAGCCTTGCTAGGCAGAAACTGGCTACAAAAGATCAAGTTGAACTGGGGAGAAATCTTCAGTCTGAAAAATGACAAACCAGTGAGTCAGGCTACACTCACTAACATGCTGGAGAAGCACAAATAACTTTTCAAAGATGGCTACGGTGAAATACAAGACTTCACAGCAAAAGTCAGAGTGCAAGAAGGAACCAAGCCTATCTTTCACAAACCACGTCCAGTTCCCTATGTTCTTAAGGAAGCAGTAGAGAAGGAAATGGACCGCCTACAGAAGAATAACATAATAACGAAAGTAGCGAGGAGCGACTGGGCAGCTCCGATTGTTGTAGTCCCAAAGAAAGACAAGACCGTCAGAATGTGCGGTGACTACAAGGTCACAGTAAATCGCTGCATACTACCAGAGGAATATCCACTACCAAACGCTGAAGATCTGTTTGCCACTCTAGCTGGTGGGAAGGTTTTCAGTAAGCTGGACCTGGCATTCGCTTATCAGCAACTGAAGCTGGATCCGGAGTCAGAACAGTATCTGACCATCAATACACACAAGGGGCTATTCAGATTCAATCGCTTGGCCTATGGAATCTCGACAGCTCCAGCGATATTCCAACAAACAATGGATCAGATCTTGGACGGTATAGACCATGTTGTGTGCTTCATGGACGACATCCTCGTGTCAGCACCAACCATTGGAGAGCACCTTGTAGTGCTGGACAAAGTGATGTCAAGACTGGAGAAATACGGAGTGAGAATGAAACGCAGCAAGTGTGAGTTCCTCCAGGACTCAGTGGAGTATCTTGGATTGATGCACAAGGCCTGCACCCAACCAACAGCAAGGTGGAAGCAATCGTAAACGCTCCAGCACCCACAAATATCTCAGAGCTGAGGTCATTTTTGGGGCTCCTGAACTATTACGGAAAGTTTGTGGCAAACTTGTCCACATTGTTGCATCCGCTTCACCAACTGCTGCAGGCCGATACAAAGTGGAATTGGTCCCCACAATGCGAAGAAGCATTCAAGACTTGCAAACAGCGTCTGCTAAAGAGCAAGTGGCTTGCCCACTATAACACAGAGATGAAGCTGAGACTCGCGTGTGATGCATCTCCCTCCGGAGTAGGAGCTGTCATCTCACATGTTCTACCGTCAGGTGAAGAACACCCTATTGCATTTGCATCACGGACTCTGTCACCAAGTGAGAAAAATTATGCTCAAACTGAGAAAGAAGCCCTGAGCATAATATTCGGAGTGAAGAAGTTTCACAAATACCTCTACGGAAGGAAGTTCCAACTGCTGACAGATCACAAGCCTCTGTTGGCCATCCTTGGACCAAAATCAGCTATACCAACCCTTGCTGCACTTCGAATGCAACGTTGGGCTCTGATATTGTTAACCTACGACTACGAGATTGAGTACAGACGATCCAGTGATCACGCAAATGCCGATGCACTATCAAGACTACCATGCAATAGTGACTCTGACAGTGAAGATGATAGAGCAGTCTTCCAGAACTCTCTCATTGATGACCTGCCCATATCTGCTTCTGACATAGCAGAGGAAACAAGGAAAGACCCAGTGCTTTCCAAAGTCTTGGACTTAACATTAGGCGGTTGGCCAACCTTCGTAAATGACGATAACCTTCGTCCATTAATTGACAAGAAAGACCAGTTGTCCACTGATCAAGGGTGTGTTCTGTGGGGATCAATGGTGGTGGTACCTCACAAATCCCAGAGGAGACTGCTATCTGACCTGCATGAGGGACATCCAGGGATCACTCGAATGAAAGCACTCGCTCGCAGTTATCTGTGGTGGCCTGGACTGGATCAGGACATTCAACAGCATGTAGGCCACTGCTCACCTTGTGAAGCTGTTCGCAACAAGCCTGCTGCTGCACCTCTTCATCCATGGTCCTGGGCTGCTACACCTTGGGAACGCATCCATGTGGATTACGCCGAAATTGACAAATCCATTTTAGAATAAATGTAACGTAACAAAATATGGAAAACATCAAAGGGTCTGAATACTTTCCGAATGTTTATTTATCTGTTATTTTACCAGGTAAGTTTACTGAGAACACATTCTCATTTGCAGCAACGACCTGGGGAATAGTTACAGGGGAGAGGAGGGGGATGAATGAGCCAATTGTAAACTGGGGATTATTAGGTGACCGTGATGGTTTGAGGGTCAAATTGGGAATTTAGCCAGGACACCGGGGTTAACACCCCTACTCTTACGATAAGTGCCATGGGATCTTTAATGACCTCAGAGTCAGGACACCCGTTTAACGTCCCATCCGAAAGACGGCACCCTACACAGGGCAATGTCCCCAATCACTGCCCTGGGGCATTGGGATATTTTTTTTCGACCAGAGGAAAGAGTGCCTCCTACTGGCCCTCCAACACCACTTCCAGCAGCATCTGGTCTCCCATCCAGGGACAGACCAGGACCAACCCTGCTTAGCTTCAGAAGCAAGCCAGCAGTGGTATGCAGGGTGGTATGCTGCTGTATGGTACAATTCTAACAGTTTAAAATAGTCACGTGTATATACTGAATATACTGTACCAGTCAAGGTTTTTTTCTTTATTTTTTACTATTTTCTACATTGTAGAATAATAACGAACACATCAAAACTGTGAAATTACACATGTAGTAACCCAAAAAATATGAAACAAATCTAAATATAGTTTATATTTTAGAGTCTTCAAAGTAGCCACCCTTTGCCTTGATGACAGCTCTGCACACTTTTGGCATTCTTTCAACCAGCTTCACATGGAATGCTTTTCCTACAGTCTTGAATGATTTCCCACATATGCTGAGCATTTGTTGGCTGCTTTTCCTTCACTCTGCGGTCCAACTCATCCCAAACCATCTCAATTGGGTTGAGGTCTGGTGATTGTGGAGGCCAAGTCATCTGATGCAGCACTTCATCACTCTCCTTCTTGGTCAAATAGCCCTTACACAGCCTGGAGGTGTGTTGGGTCACATTTGAAATCTTTTAAATGGGTTTGGAAGAACGGGGAAAGAAAATACTTAATAGGGCTGACTGACCTATGATCTCTGTTCTGACTTTCTGGTGAGGCCTCTCACCTTCACTAGAAACACTGAAGACAATGGGTGAGATTTACAGTTGAAGTCGGAAGTACACATGCACTTAGGTTGGAGTCATTAAAACTAGTTTTTCAACCACTCCACAAATTTCTTGTTAACAAACTATAGTTTTGGCAAGTTGGTTTGGACTTCTACTTTGTGCATGACACAAGTCATTTTTCCAACAATTGTTTACAGACAGATTATTTCACAATTCCAGTGAGTCAGAAGTTTACATACACTAAGTTGACAGTGCCTTTAAACAGCTTGGAAAATTCCAGAAAATTATATAATGGCTTTAGAAGCCTCTGATAGGCTAATTGACTTCATTTGAGTCAACTGGAGGTGTACCAGTGGATGTATTGCAAGGCCAACCTTTAAACTCAATGCTACCAAATACTAATTGAGTGCATGTAAACTTCTGACCCACTGGGAATGTGATGAAAGAAATAAAAGCTGAAATAAATCATTCTCTCTACTATTATTATTATGACATTTCACATTCTTAAAATTAAGTGGTGATCCTAACTGACCTAAAACAGGGAATTTTTACTAGGATTAAATGTTGGGAATTGTGAAAAACTTCCGACTTCAACTGTAAATGGGCATTGTAATAATTACAAAGAAATGTATAATTAGTGTAATTTGGAACACGAGAAGGAGGGAGAGAACGCTGCCCTGAATGAGGGACACCCCTCTCTAGTATATTTTACCATTACCTTATTGCAGTGGCTCCCAACATTTTTGTAGTCCCTTACCCCTTCAAACATTCAACCGAAGCTAATGTCCACAGAAACATGTCAAACGTTTTTTTATAATCATTCCTCAGGTAGTTTTCAAAAGATATATTCGATAATATATCAACCGAGTGTGTAGGTTTTTCAATAACAGCGTGAGAAACAATGGCCGCTTTACTGTGTAGCGCAAAAACTCACTCTGAGAGCCTCCACCTATCCACTTACGCAATGTGATCTTTCATGCTAATTTTTTCAAAATAAAAGCCTGAAACTATGTCTAAAGACTGTTGACACCTTAGGGAAGCCACAGAAAAAGGAATCTGGTTGATATCACTTTAAATGGACGATAGGCATGCATAGGAACAGAAGGGTTTCAAAATAAGAGGGCACTTCCTGATTGGATTTTCCTCAGGGTTTCACCTGCAATATCAGTTCTGTTATACTCACAGACATTATTTTGTTTTCTATCCTAATCTGTCAATTATATGCATATTCTAGTATCTGGTCCTGAGAAATAGGCCGTTTACTTTGGGAACGTTATTTTTCCAAACATAAAAATAGTGCCCCCTAGCTTCAAGAGGTTAAGAAGATGGTTGATTCTCCATTTAGCAAATTTTATAATAAAGTGTTGTTTAAAATAATCTGCAGTCTCTCTTCCCTTTGATTAGAATTACCACGACAGTGGCTACTTTGAAGAATCTCAAATATAAAATATATTTTGATTTGTTTAATACTTTTTTGGTTACTACATGATTCTATATGTGTTATTTCATAGTTTTGATGTCTTCACTATTATTCTACAATGTAGAAAATAGTAAAAATAAAGAAAAACCCTGGAATGAGTAGGTGTGTACAAACTTTTGACTGGAACTGTATGTTTGAGCAACAATAAAAACAAATTGAGAAATGGTGAAACTAGGGATGCATGAAATATCGGTAAACATATCGGAATCAGCTGATATTAGCTAAAAATGCCAACATCGGTATTGGCCCGATGTCTAGTTCAATGCTGATGTGCAAAACCGATGTCAAAGCTGACGTGCATACCTATATAACGTACATGACGTAATGACGGCAATAAAGGTCTGCGCTACATTTGCAACACAGCATTTCTAAACTCGCCCACAATGTCTGCTGTGTGGATCTAGCAGTCATTTGAAAGAGTAAGAAAATTTCCGCGAGACAACTCAAAGGTTGAAATCCATTAACGCCAAGATAATGGGATTCATTGCCTTTGACAATCAACCGTTCTCTGTCGTGGGTGATGTTGGCTTTCGCGATTGGTCGAGCACCGGTACACACTAACGTTACCAAGTGCTCTATTTTTCAGATGTTGCCCTACTGGAGTTACACAGTAATAGCGTCACTGCTATTAGCTTCACAACATACTACGGAACGCTGTTTGGTTCTTTGCATGTCAAAAAAGACACACGTCAAAGATCTAGTACAATGCTTTGTATTACTCCCTTCGCAGAACTGCGCAAACTGGCTCTAACTAGAATAGAAAGAGTGGGAGGCCCCGGTGCACAACTGAGCAATAGGACAAGTACATTAGAGTGTCGAGTTTGAGAAACAGATGCCTCACAAGCCCTCAACTGGCAGATTCATTAAATAGTACCCTCAAAACACCAGTCTCAACGTCAACAGTGAAGAGGCGACTCCGGGTTTCTCTGTCCAGTGTCTGTGTTCTTTTGCCCATCTTAAACTTTTTTTTTTATTGGCCAGTCTGAGATATGGCTTTTCTTTGCAACTCTGCCTAGAAGGCCATCTCTTGCTCAGTTGTGCACCGGGGCCTCCCACTCCTCTTTCTATTCTGGTTAGCCAGTTTGCGCTGTTCTGTGAAGGGAGTAGTACACAGCGTTGTACGAGATCTTCAGTTTCTTGACAAATTCTCACATGGAATAGCCTTCATTTCTCAGAACAAGTATAGACTGATGAGTTTCAGAAGAAAGTTCTTTGTTTCTAGCGATTTTGACCCTGTAATCGAACCCACAAATGCTGATGCGCCAGATACTCAACTAGTCTAAAGAAGACCAGTTTTATTGTTTCTTTAATCAAAACAGTTTTCAGCTGTGCTAACATAATTGCAAAATGGGATTCTAATGATCAATTAGCCTTTTAAAATGATAAACTTGGATTAGCTAACACAACATGCCATTGGAACACAGGAGTGATGGTTGCTGATAATGGGCCTCTGTATGCCTATGTAGATGTAAAACATCAGCTGTTTCGAGCAACAATAGTCATTTACAACATTAACAATGTCTACACTGTATTTCTGATCAATTTGATGTTAGTTTAATAGATAAAAAATGTGCTTTTCTTTCAAAAGTGACCCCAAACTTTTGAATGGTAGTGTACGTAAATGCCAACAAAATAACTTTTTGGTCAGTGTGGTGTTGTGTGTGTAACCTTTATTTAACTAGGCAAGTCAGTTAAGAACAAATTCTTATTTACAATGACGGCCTACCCCGGACGACGCTGGGCCAATTGTGCGCTGCCCTATGGGACTCCCAATTACGGTCGGATGTGATACAGCCTGGATTCAAACCAGGGACTGTAGTGACGCCTCTTGCCCTGATATGCAGTGCCTTAGACCGCTGCGTCCATGTGTGTGTGTTAACTATTTAACTGTACTATAATGATTAAAAGGCCGCAATTCTTTTTTATATATCGGTATCGTTTTTTGGCCAAGGAAAATATTGGATATCGGTATCAGCCAGAAATGTTATATCGGTGCATCACTCGGTGAAACGGTCAAAAAGGTAATCGTAAAAACATTGACATTACGAACCTTTGGAAGGGTAACTGCAGTCTTGTGATTAGGTGGAAGCTCACAATATCTTCAACAAGTGTGTCTTTGTCAGAAAGGCTGTCAACTGGTCTCATGCACCCAGCCACTTCCAGGTATTCTGAAGCTGACTGCATTGCCTCTCTCAATTCCTCCAAAGATCTAGATTCCCGAATCTGAAGAAAAAGAGTTGGCAAATGAGTTAAAGCCTTTCAGTGTTTCCCCTGGGATTTCTTTCTTTCTTTCTGTGAGAATGACTGTGAGGTCACTTCTGTTGACATTTTTAAAGGACATTCTAAGAAAAATGTATAATATGACCTGTAAACCAACTGATGCAGCATAGCTGCTTTAAATAAATATGCTGAAGCATGACGCAGCTATCTGCATTTACCTAATTGAAAACGCCCAAGACTCAATGCATCAAACGCTACAAATATACATTGTAACTTGTCACGCCAGGGTTTTTCTGGAACAAAACGGGGCTTAGGTGGTGGGCATGATGGGGGTGTGGTAGTGGCTGTGGCCAATGGCATGGTATCCGACTGAACATTTTATATGTTGCTGTTTTAAAGACAATTTCCTGCAATTCTACACATTTTGCTACAGGGCGGAGAGAAGACTATGGTTTTCAAGCTAGTTTCCTAGCTTGCGTTCTTATGCAATCTGAGTGACTCAAACATTATAACAAGATCAATGTCAAACCATGATATTTGGGGAATTTTTTATTCTGCCTGACTGTCTAGTTTTTAATTTGTCAATTATTAGTTCTCAAAGATGATCTTATTTAAAAATATATTAGGTTCATTATGTTTTCATACTTCATATTTGGTTTTAGTCGTTTAAGTTTACACTGAAAATGTTTCATATTTTTTGAGTGGCAATGATTTAGCAATGAATAGGTAGCCATAGGGTGGTCCAGCGGTCATATTCTGCAATAGCGGTATCTTTATCTTTCCTCCATCTGTCCTATCCAATTATTAACTATTATTAACTATTTTGGGGGGGAGAAGTGCGACTGCCCCACATTTAAAAATAATCTATCTAGAATCTATTCAGCATCTAAGAGAAATAATAGACATGGTAAAAGATGTACCTTCTTGACTTTGTCTGTGAATCCAGTGTTGCCCATGTCCTCCACAGTGAGAGGAGTATCCCTGGGGAAGTTGAACAGGTGCTGGTATAGAGCCCTGGAGAAGAAGCCCAGAGGAGGTCCCCCGTGGATCAGACTCAGGGACAGCAGACACCCTACGTCAAAGTAGACATCCTCCCTCAGAGCTAGGAAAAACATGACATAGAAATGAGACAATACATAGAAGCTGAGAACCTATAGAAACCACATCCCCCGTGTTTGATAACAATGTAACTCCAAAATGTATTGCTGAGAGATTAACCACATTTTCAGTTAATTTTTTGTTTTTAAAACAACTAATTGACCAACGCCGGTTCAATATTTTTTTCTCTCTTTTTTTGTTGGTGACTTTTGTTGATCAATGCGCATATGGTACAGTTTCTCTAGAGATAAATCAGATCTAGCCTGAACTGGGCAATGTAGTAGGGAGTTGTAGTTTCCAACAGGCCAATATTCTACATAGTTTAGCGCATAAAACGTGGTAATTAAAAAAAACAATGACCATAATCCATTGCGCATCTACTTGTCCGGTCTGTGTTTCTTTTACGCCTGCTACAGAAGAGATGGAAAAATGCACGATCGATATTACAGTGAAACAGACAGATCTTAGTACAGATATTACAGTAACAGACAGATCCTAGCACAGCTCTTACAGTAACACAGACAGAAATAGATTGTGAGGGGATATAGAGAGCAGCTGTTGCTTCGAGAGGTATCTCCATCTAAAAATACTAAATCTAAGTGATTGATAGTTGGTATTCAGCAGTCATAAAAGTATGCTTTATTTACTTTGAAGAATTACAAAATAGTGATTTTGTCAAACAGCATAGGCAGCTTTATAGAGATAAGATGACTTGGAATGAAATAATAAAGTCATCAAATACAACAAATGTAAAATACACAACTGAAATAATTTATGAAAGAAAAGTGAATAAATGGTCATTAAGTGGCTTGTAGTAATGGGCAGTCACTATCATCATGGGACTTTTATTAATTGTTATATTCTGTGCTGATACAGCATTCAATCCCAATAATCGAAACCAATATCTGTGATTCTTTTTTTTATAACCGAACACAAAAAGCATTCATCGCTCAGCACGACCAAAACATAACTACGAATGTGAGTTTATGACACCAGACTCAGCAAGGGATGGTGGTAGTGTGAGTTTATGATAGAGAGCTGGAGCGTGTTGTGTACAGGGGGGGGAGTTATTGACCCACCTTGTGCATCGAGAGTCAGGTTCTTGGCACCATCGGGACCTTCAAAGATGGTGTTTTGCAGCTGCTGCACCAGGAGGCTGAGGAAGTGTCGGGTGTTGCCAGAGCTGGGAATGTGCTTGCTGCTTGTAAATCTCACCGCCAGGGCATTGGATGGCTTGAAGTCGCTCCTCTTCACTAGCTCCATGGCAGCCTCCAGGACCTTGTTCCCACTCACCACCACTGGCATGGACGGGTGGTGCTGTGATATCTGACTGGCAAGCTCCTGTAGGATCTCTTTAGCAGAGCTTCCCGACAACGATGGCCTACCCATCATTAAAAACAATCTGTTTATCTCCAATATGGTTGATGTGTTCTTAGCACAGCATGTAATGAAAAACTAAACAATTGCTCTGGAAAACATATGGACTTGGTCTATGTCGCCAATAATAATAATAATTATTTGTACGTATTTAGTTTTTATTGATAGATACCGTGAATATGTAGTTATTGAGATATGGAGAGAGGGACATAGAATGCAAAATGGCGCATTTGAACCCATGCCTCCAGGGACAATGTGTGGTCCAGGGCCGACAGCACTATCAATAGACCAGCCCCTGACCGAAGGGCACCATGGATTTTTGTCTAAAGACAATGCTAGACAATAACGTACAGTACCTTTTACAGACTATGGGTGATTGGCGAGGGGTCAGGATAAGACTCCTTTTCGAAGACCTGCTTCTTCTCTGCCCAGCGGGCTGTGGAGAGTCAGTGTGTCTGGGTAGTGAAGCTAAACAAGAAAGAAGACTGATTATAACAAATGTAGAGACTTCATACACACCATAATAAAAATCAGTTCTATCATAACTGGTCTGGTCATAACTTCACTGTCCAGTTAGACCAAAACAAAGACAGTACGGCAAATAGACCACCTGTTGCATCCACAGCTGCTGCACAGTCCTCACAAGCCCAGTCAGTCTCAAAAGCGTTGAGGGAAGCACACTTTCGGTGTGTACCTCTTGAGCCACAGAGCATGCAGCGCAATATTTGAAACCATCTGAAAACCAAAAAGACATACGAGACAAATCAAATGAAATTTATTTGTCACATACACATGGTTAGCAGATGTTAATGTGAGTGTAGCGAAACGCTTGTGCTTTAGTTCCGACAATGCAGTAATAACCAACGAGTAATCTAATCTAACAATTCCAAAACTACTACCGTTTACAAGTGTAAAGGGATAAAGAATATGTACATAAAGATATATGAATGAGTGATGGTACAGAACGGCATAGGCAAGATACAGTAGATGGTATCGAGTACAGTATGTACATATGAGATGAGTAATGTAGGGTATGTAAACAAAGTGGCATAGTTTAAAGTGGCTAGTGATACATGTATTACATAAAGATGCAGTAGATGATATAGAGTACAGTATATACATATGAGATGAGTAATGTAGGGTATGTAAACATTATATTAAGTAGCATTGTTTAAAGTGGCTAGTGATATATTTTCCATCAATTTCCATCAATTCCCATTATTCAAGTGGCTAGAGTTGAGTCAGTGTGTTGGTAGCAGCCACTCAATGTTAGTGGTGGCTGTTTAACAGTCTGATGGCCTTGAGATATAAGCTGTTTTTCAGTCTCTCGGTCCCTGCTTTGATGCACCTGTACTGACCTCGCCTTCTGGATGATAGCGGGGTGAACAGGCAGTGGCTCGGGTGGTTGTTGTCCTTTATGGCCTTCCTGTGACATCGGGTGGTGTATGTGTCCTGGAGGGCAGGTAGTTTGCCCCCGGTGATGCGTTGTGCTGACCTCACTACCCTCTGGAGAGCCTTACGGTTGTGGTTGGAGCAGTTGCCGTACCAGGCGGTGATACAGCCCAACGGAATGCTCTCGATTGTGCATCTGTAGGAGTTTCTGAGTGCTTTTGGTGACAAGCCGAATTTCTTCAGCCTCCTGAGGTTGAAGAGGCGCTGCTGCGCCTTCTTTACGACGCTGTTTGTGTGGGTGGACCAATTCAGTTTGTCTGTGATGTGTACGCCGAGATCATCTCCTGTTTTGTTGACGTTGAGTGTGAGGTTATTTTCCTGACACCACACTCCAAGGGCCCTCACCTCCTCCCTGTAGGCCGTCTCGTCGTTGTTGGTAATCAAGCCTACCACTGTAGTGTCGTCCGCAAACTTGATGATTGAGTTGGAGGCTTGCATGGCCACGCAGTCGTGGGTGAACAGGGAGTACAGGAGAGGGCTCAGAACGCACCTTTGTGGGGCCCCAGTGTTGAGGATCAGCGGGGTGGAGATGTTGTTACCTACCCTCACCATCTGGGGGCGGCCCGTCAAGAAGTCCAGTTGCACAGGGCGGGGTCGAGACCCAGGGTCTCGAGCTTGATGATGAGTTTGGAGGGTACTATGGTGTTAAATGCTGAGCTGTAGTCGATGAAGAGCATTCTCACATAGGTATTCCTCTTGTCCAGATGGGTTAGGGCATTGTGCAGTGTGGTTGAGATTGCATCGTCTGTGGACCTATTTGGGCGGTAAGCAAATTGGAGTGGGTCTAGGGTGTCAGGTAGGGTGGAGGTGATATGGTCCTTGACTAGTCTCTCAAAGCACTTCATGATGACGGACGTGAGTGCTACGGGGTGGTAGTCGTTTAGCTCAGTTACCTTAGCTTTCTTGGGAACAGGGAAAATGGTGGCGCTCTTGAAGCATGTGGGAACTGGGATAAGGATTGATTTGATATGTCCGTAAACACACCAGCCAGCTGGTCTGCGCATGCTCTGAGGACGCGGCTGGGGACGCTGTCTGGGCCTGCAGCCCTGCGAGGGTTAACACGTTTAAATGTTTTACTCACGTCGGCTGCAGGAGAGTCCGCAGGTTTCGGTTGCGGGCCATGTCAGTGGCACTGTATTGTCCTCAAAGCGGGCAAAAAAGTTAGTCTGCCTGGGAGCAAGACATCCTGGTCCGTGACGGTGCTGGTTTTCTTTTTGTAATCCGTGATTGACTGTAGACCCTGCCACATACCTCTTGTGTCTAGGCCGTTGAATTGTGACTCTACTTTGTCTTTATACTGACGCTTAGCTTGTTTGATTGCCTTGCGGAGGGAATAGCTACACTGTTTGTATTCGGTCATGTTTCCGGTCACCTTTCCCTGGTTAAAAGCGGTGGTTCGTGTTTTCAGTTTCATGCGAATGCTGCCATCAATCCACGGTTTGTGGTTTGGGAATGTTTTAATCGTTGCTATGGGAATGACATCGTCAACGCACTTTCTAATGAACTCGCTCACCGAATCAGCGTATTCGTCAATGTTGTTGTTGGAAGCAATGCAGAACATATTCCAGTCCACGTGACCAAAGCAGTCTTGAAGCATGGAATCGCATTCATTAGTCTCAAATTTATTTGAGTAATAAACACATTTTTTGTCAGTCAACCATTTCAGCCATACCCACACTACAGTAGAGCTTACCCAGTGCGTGAAGAGTTTGTCCGACCACTGTGGGAGAGACATTTATTGGCATCACAGTGTTGGTACACCTGCAGTAGCTCTCCATAGGCATTTTCTTCCAGCTCCCAGGCTGCATCTCTATGGCACACAGATACAGAATACTTTAGCTAAAACTCATAATGCCACAACACTAATACAATAGAAATGAGTCTTCTGCTCTGCTTTCAACACCCCCAACACATCACACATTCTGTAGACCCTGGAAAAGGCACAGTGATGTATAATGTTCTAGAAGGTGACTAATACCTCTCTGGTATGTGGATTCCCATCCTGAGCATCTCCTGCTGGAACATGTCCTTGTTGTTGCACAGAGTGCATCTGAAGAAGAACATGGCAGCACTGTGAGCCTGGTTCTGGTGGAATAGATAGAAAATAGATAAGAGACTGCATGCAGTCACAATTAACAGTTTTATGAAGCATTCATAAACCCTCTGTATAGGTGCTTCACAAACCACTTATATGCCAATGTAAGGCTAGATAGAGGTTGGAATAAGGGTTATGCCACACTATGTAAAGCCCTGTTACACCTTCTATATAGTATGAAGTTGCTTATAAATAATGTGTTCACACATTCACTCAAGAGGGTCAATGCTAGTTTGGATGTAAGTACCTGCACACAGTCTCTGTGAAACCAGCTGCCATGGCAGGCAGGACACTTGAGGACGGAGTAGGAGAGAACGGCCTCTATGGGATCCAGACACACTGAGCAAGACAGGGGCTCACTGACACAGGACGAGACTGGCAGCGACTGGGTGGGACTGTGATCCTTGCAGTAGGAGCTGGGGAAAAACAAGCAGAGGTGCACCAAAGCATTAAATAACATTTCTGTTTCTGTGAGATAAGAGTGCGGATTTCATTCTGATGAAGACCCATAAGACTTAACCATTATTTTTGAATAAAGGATATATTTCTAATCTCAAAAACTAGAATGGAGCAGAATTCTTCCCTTGTTACTTCGTTTGCCATGGCTGCTGTGGATTATGTTTAGAATCTCTAGACACAAAACACACTGGTAAAATATAATCATGGTCACTTACGGAAATGGGTCTGTGAATTGAAAGATGAATTGGTGTTGTTTGCCACATGGAAAATGGACCATTTTCCGGCAGCTTTTGATGTAGCACCCAACTGAGGCACCGTTCTTCTTGCAGACTGCACACTTCTAAAACACAAGGTACACAGAAATCAAAAATGTACATTGACGACACAATAACGTTTTTGAACAAGAATCCAAGCAACCAGAAACTATTGAAGGCTAAATCAAAAACGTTTCTCGTGATAAAAATGCTACTTGGGCTTGGAGTGGACAAACACTTTAGGATTAGGCTAACCCTGATACAAATGTACACCATACTAAACAACTTGTACAGACTTCACTACTTTCAGTGGTCTCTCAGCAGGGGTGAGCAGCAGTTCTGCTCGGTGAGTGATCAAGCTCCTGACCTCTACCTGGTGTGTCAAGCCACTCTGTAAAACTCTATTCTACTGAAACAGCTCGGAGACCATGCGGGCCATGGCAAGCACAGATTTAAATAGAACACATGTTTGTGTGTGTTTTGTACCGTATCTCTATGACAGAAAGCGTGAAAGTGCCCGCTCAGCTGAAGAGGGTGAATGGTACCTAGCCTATAAAGAAACAGTAAAGTAGGCTATATAAATACTCACTCAACATGAATGAACACACTGACTTACTAGTCTGTAGGATCTGCTGACTTCCTGTTTGATATCATCCACCAAGAAGCCATAGATGCCTTCGTTTTCCTCTCCACGCTGATACACTCCACTTGACATCAGCTGGAATATTTTTTATTTTTTTTAATCAGACACCGAAAACATTCTGTACATTTAAGCTTCCTTTCGTAAACAACTGAACAATAAAACAAATAGATTGCTACTGTTTGAATAATGATATTCCACAATGAAGAAATTATTTTGGTCCAAGCTAGGCCATAATCAATTACTTTGGCAATGAGTAATTCTAGCATACACACACAAACACACTCCCTCTCTCTTACCAGGCAAAAGTAGTGCACGGTGAGTTCATGTGACTTAAGTGTGATCTTCTCGCCATATTTGTCCGGACAATTTTCATTGAGTTTACAAAGTGCACAACCTTAAAATAGAGAGAAGTATCATAACTTTCTGCTAGGGTGGTTTGATCATGCGCGTGTGTTCGTTCACCATTGTCATCAAAATGTTATACTACAACAACATAATGGCCTTCATACTGATCACTCACAGTCTATTGAGTATTCCTGCTCAGATCTTCGAATCCTCCTCTTCATTTTCAATAGTCAGACCGAAACGTAATTCTTCACGTGGAAATTGCCTGAAAAATGAATGTCATAGCTGTATTAGAGAACTTTCAAGATACTAGACTGTCAAATACACACTGGGGCTGAGCTCTCTGCCATTCAGGTCCTCTATACCAGGCGGTGTCAGAGGAAGGCCATACAAATGGTCAAAGACTGTTGATTCCAGTCACCAAGTCTGGACCCTGAACAACTTCTACTCCCAAGCCATAAGGCTGCTAAATAGTTAAACATTTAACAATTTCTGCACTTACTTTTTTGACTCATCACATACACTAGACTCGGTACTGGTACCCTGTGTATATAGCCAAGTTATCGTTACTCATTGTGTATTTATTACTTGTGTTATAATTGTTCTATTATTTATTTAGATTATTTTCTCTGCATTGTTGGGAAGGGCCTGTAAGTAAGCATTTCACTGCTAGTATACACCTGTTTTTTACGAAGCATGTGACAAATAAAATGTCATTTCACCTAAGCTAGTTTGCTTTGTAGAATGGAGCCAATGGAATAGTCCCAAAAGTACAAACCCCCAGCTGAATCAAGCCCACCTCAAACACTCTACTGTTGCATGGAATGTAATTCCTTGAGCACTACAGATACATCATACCAATAAGTGCTATTTGCATGTGAAAATGTCTTGGTATACTTTGTCTCCATTGTTTACTTTTTGTTGGTGGGCAAGGGCCCACTCTCTGTGATTGTGTTAGCTCTGGTCCATGTGCATGCGTCTAACACACATGCAGCCAAAGATGGTCCAAGGCTTGCCTAATAAATCAGACTGACACTAATTCTTGGTATACAGTCTAAAACAAATGCCTGCAAAATTGTGGAAATTAACCTTGAAAGCCAGAATTTTCCTTAAAATCACATTTGAACTTAATTTACCAGTTGTCTGGGAATAACACTATATTTTAACTTACTCGCCAGACTGTCCATGGAGTCGTTCAGCTGGTCCAAAATTGGGGCAAAATATCCACAGGAAGTAGTATTATTAAACCAACAAGCTGGTCTGGATGTGTTTAGACAAGCAGCACAATTCTGACATTTTTCCCACTCATTTATATTTTGCCTAAATACAGATTTTCTCAATCAGATCTGATTGGTCAAAAGACCAATTAGTGAATAAAGATCAGAATTGGCCTGCATGTCTAAATGTAGCCGATTGTGTGAAGCGATCAAGATGTTTCGTCATGACCCTAGGCACTTGCACACCATGGACACATACTAATGTGTGTTTAACATCATTCTGTGCATGTGCCAGGTGATAAAAATGTATTCTTCAGTAAAGCACTAAAAGTTGAGTAAACAATACGTTCCTGTGGACATGTTTCAAAATTCGAGCAGCTGAATGAGAAACACCATGGACAGTCTGCAGAGTAAGTTCGAATATCATTTTATTCAACGTGATTTCACAATTGAAGCCATCACCACGTTTCGTGACTAGTCCGAGGCTTGAGCATGGACCTGACAAAGTTCCCAAAAGTTGTTCGCAATGCTACCAAATACTAATTGAGTGTATGTAAACTTCTGACCCACTGGGAATGTGATGAAAGAAATAAAAGCTGAAATAAATCATTCTCTCTACTATTGTTCTGACATTTCACATTCTTAAAATAAAGTGGTGATCCTAACTGACCTAAGAAAAGGAATATTTACTAGGATTAAATGTCAACAATTGTGAAAAACTGAGCTGAAATGTATTTGGCTAAGGTGCATGTAAACTTCTGACTTCAACTGTGTATTCATATACACACACATATATATATATATATATATATATATATATATATATATATATACACACACACACGTATATACATATATATACACACACACACACACACACACACACACACACACACACACATATATATATATATACATACACAGTGCCTTGCGAAAGTATTCGGCCCCCTTGAACTTTGCGACCTTTTGCTACATTTCAGGCTTCAAACATAAAGATATAAAACTGTATTTTTTTGTGAAGAATCAACAACAAGTGGGACACAATCATGAAGTGGAACGACATTTATTGGATATTTCAAACTTTTTTAACAAATCAAAAACTGTAAAATTGGGCGTGCAAAATTATTCAGCCCCCTTAAGTTAATACTTTGTAGCGCCACCTTTTGCTGCGATTACAGCTGTAAGTCGCTTGGGGTATGTCTCTATCAGTTTTGCACATCGAGAGACTGACATTTTTTCCCATTCCTCCTTGCAAAACAGCTCGAGCTCAGTGAGGTTGCATGGAGAGCATTTGTGAACAGCAGTTTTCAGTTCTTTCCACAGATTCTCGATTGGATTCAGGTCTGGACTTTGACTTGGCCATTCTAACACCTGGATATGTTTATTTTTGAACCATTCCATTGTAGATGTTGCTTTATGTTTTGGATCATTGTCTTGTTGGAAGACAAATCTCTGTCCCAGTCTCAGGTCTTTTGCAGACTCCATCAGGTTTTCTTCCAGAATGGTCCTGTATTTGGCTCCATCCATCTTCCCATCAATTTTAACCATCTTCCCTGTCCCTGCTGAAGAAAAGCAGGCCCAAACCATGATGCTGCCACCACCATGTTTGACAGTGGAGATGGTGTGTTCAGGGTGATGAGCTGTGTTGCTTTTACGCCAAACATAACGTTTTTGCATTGTTGCCAAAAGTTCAATTTTGGTTTAATCTGACCAGAGCACCTTCTTCCACATGTTTGGTGTGTCTCCCAGGTGGCTTGTGGCAAACTTTAAACAACACTTTTTATGGATATTTTTAAGAAATGGCTTTCTTCTTGCCACTCTTCCATAAAGGCCAGATTTGTGCAATATACGACTGATTGTTGTCCTATGGACAGAGTCTCCCACCTCAGCTGTAGATCTCTGCAGTTCATCCAGAGTGATCATGGGCCTCTTGGCTGCATCTCTGATCAGTCTTCTCCTTGTATGAGCTGAATGTTTAGAGGGACGGCCAGGTCTTGGTAGATTTGCAGTGGTCTGATACTCCTTCCATTTCAATATTATCGCTTGCACAGTGCTCCTTGGGATGTTTAAAACTTGGGAAATCTTTTTGTATCCAAATCCGGCTTTAAACTTCTTCACAACAGTATCTCGGACCTGTCTGGTGTGTTCCTTGTTCTTCATGATGCTCTCTGCGCTTTTAACGGACCTCTGAGACCATCACATCACCATCTGACCCCAGGACGACCTGACATCATGACTCCTTGCTGTCCCCAGTCCACCTGACTGTGCTGCTGCTCCAGTTTCAACTGTTCTGCCTTGTTATTATTCGACCATGCTGGTCATTTATGAACATTTGAACATCTTGGCCATGTTCTGTTATAATCTCCACCCGGCACAGCCAGAAGAGGACTGGCCACCCCACATAGCCTGGTTCCTCTCTAGGTTTCTTCCTAGGTTTGGGCCTTTCTGGGGAGTTTTTCCTAGCCACCGTGCTTCTACACCTGCATTGCTTGCTGTTTGGGGTTTTAGGCTGGGTTTCTGTACAGCACTTTGAGATATCAGCTGATGTACGAAGGGCTATATAAATAAAATTGGATTTGATTTGATCACAGTGTAGGTGCATTTATACGGAGACTTGATTACACACAGGTGGATTGTATTTATCATCATTAGTCATTTAGGTCAACATTGGATCATTCAGAGATCCTCACTGAACTTCTGGAGAGAGTTTGCTGCACTGAAAGTAAAGGGGCTGAATAATTTTGCACGCCCAATTTTTCAGTTTTTGATTTGCTAAAAAAGTTTGAAATATCCAATAAATGTCGTTCCACTTCATGATTGTGTCCCACTTGTTGTTGATTCTTCACAAAAAAATACAGTTTTATATCTTTATGTTTGAAGCCTGAAATGTGGCAAAAGGTCGCAAAGTTCAAGGGGGCCGAATACTTTCGCATGGCACTGTATATATATACACACACACACATACATATATCGGCAGACTCAGTAGCCTCGGTTTTTCTGATGACTGCCTTGCCTGGTTCACCAACTACTTTGCAGACAGAGTTCAGTGAGTCAAATCGGAGGGCATGCTGTCCGGTCCTCTGGCAGTCTATGGGGGTGCCACAGGGTTCAATTCTCGGGCCGACTCTTTTCTCTGTATATATCAATGATGTTGCTCTTGCTGCGGGCGATTCCCTGATCCACCTCTATGCAGACGACACCATTCTGTATACGTCCGGCCCGTCTTTGGACACTGTGCTATCTAACCTCCAAACGAGCTTCAATGTCATACAACACTCCTTCCGTGGCCTCCAACTGCTCTTAAACGCTAGTAAAACCAAATGCATGCTTTTCAACCGTTCGCTGCCTGCACCCGCACGCCCGACTAGCATCACCACCCTGGATGGTTTCCTGTACTGTATACATGTGTGTGAAAATATACAGTCATTGTTTTAACAGCAACTAAAATCATTTATATTGGACATATTCAGGTATGTCCCTCCCCGTGTCATTTAGAAACGCTTTGTAACCAAAGTAATGAATACACCCTAGAGCTATGGGTATGTAGCTAGGTAGTTAACGTATGCACATTTAGCTAACAGTTCAATTAACTAGATTAAACTCTCATTGTATAGGCTTCCTCAAATGGTATCTGCATGTAGCAACGAGATTTAAGAATTCGTGGAATGACCCAATTACTCTCTCGTCTTCGTTATTTAGCTAACTTTGGCTGTACATTCTAGCTAGTTCATGCAAAAAAATGCATACCATAGGCTAACGTTGGCAAGCTAACGTTATCAAATTTGTAAACTAAATTAGACGTGCATAGCTAAACTATAGCCAACGAGCTACATTACAAATTGAGTATATTCGTGTCTTGTAAACGTGCATCTTACTTTTACTCGATTTCTATCTTAATCAAAAGTGTCAGCTTTTCCAATATTTTAAAATTTCCCTCGTCGCTCTTCAAGTTCTTACTTTGGTGTTTAAATTTCAAACCGAACCGAAACATTCGGAAATGGGAGGAGTCAAAGTGTCTTCCGGTAGAATTGTCGAAAGCTTTTCAAAATAAAAGACAATCTGAAAAAGACTATTAAAAGTCAACTACATTACAGGTGCTATACAACTTTCTTTGTCCCTTGATTTTCTGTGCAATGATTTTTTTAAATATTTTAAAATGGCTTGGGGGTAGAAGCTGTTGGCACTCCGGTTTTTGCTTGCCGTGCGGTAGCAGAGAAAGCATTCTATAACTTCGGTGACTGGAGTCTCTGACCATTTTATGGGCTTTCCTCTGCAATACATGGGTAAATAAATAAACAACCGACTGATATGTCTTTCTATCTAGCATATAACATGTTCTTAGTATGCTTGATTCATAGGCATACTCAGATATGTTTTGTCTTATTCGGATATATTTTATTTGTCTGAAATACCGGTACTGTTGTATTGTGAAAAATGAATGGTGAGTTGCGAATGTCAAGGTAAATGTCACTCACACTCAATTCGAGCATATGATTAAATCACAAAAACGTGCACCAAGTTACATAAAATCAAAATTCCCTATGCTGTAAAAAAAAATACATTGCTTTATAGAGCTGCATAACTTATTCATCATTACATTAATTGTATGTACACTAGGCTATGTTCTGCATCTGTTGGACAAAGAAATGAAAATATTTTGGTATCATTGCAGTGACATACCAATAGATGGCGCTAATAGACAATCAATTCCTTTTAATATGTACTTTTTTCAGGCTTTTGAAAGTGTCAAGGTCCATATTTTTGGATGTTTGACATATTCATCTGGCATACAGTATACAAAGAAAATTTCACACTATGCAGATAAAAGTCATAGACATATCCATACTGCAGCACTGTTCACTAAAGTGTCCCTTTCATGTCCCCAGCTGGCCACCAGCAATCTTGTTCTTTGGGTACCCTAGCTTGCGTGAAGACCACATGAAACATATGTGGACAACATCTGCCCAGACACTAGTCACAGAACAGAGGACCTACCAGCTGTCATGAGCAATGGAGAGCTATGATATGCCATCGTCAGGCTCATAGCACCACCATATGTAAAGTAAATAAATCCCATTCTAAAATAAGATAATACTACAATGATATTCCCTCCCTGTCACTTTTTCAGTTTATCCTGGATTTCATTGATTTGACGATGTACAGTAGCCATCTTACACAGTAACTGGAACCTGCCATGAATACATGAGAATCATACAGGAGGACTATGGATAGTCTGATGTAATTTCATTGGGCAAGGAGGCACGGCACACTGTAATGAGACTCAATGTATGCATCTTAAACGCAACACAAGTGGAGTTTATAAACTAAATAGCCACACAAGTTTTCTCTGCACTGTAATATAAGCAGTACTGTACGGCTATCTGAACTACCTGATTTACCTCATGTTTGTCAACAGCACTCTGAAGACACACAAGTGTTCCTTTGCCATGAGCTCCGAGATTACAGACTATTCCTCTCCTCCCCTGACAAGTTTCCTAAGGAAGTCTAAACAACAACCTAGATTTTCAACACCACACACCTCCTCCCCCTGAAGTCCACCACTATTCAGAGCTGGCGTTATACAAGCTAATTTAGCCAATTATACACAGGTGTGATGCTAATTCCCCTCTCACATCTCAGCTCCTGGCAGTAAAAATAGTATAATTACACATCTGTCCTGTTAGCTTCCTGTGCCTTTTCACTAGCTTCTGTCTCATTTGAAAAACACCTTTTCATATGAAAATACCATTTTGTTGTCTTGGTCTGACAAAATACAATGCTGCCTGTGGAGAGGAAGGAGTTGGTTTGTTGTGTGCTGGAATGTTACAGTTTCTCTTGTGTTTGGAGGATTCAATAGATTTTCTATGATTAGACACAGATTTACACAGATGAATACGCTTACCTGGTACTGTAATACTCTTCAGCATTTTGATAGATATAATAACAGGCGCTACATTGTTCACACCATGTGCAACTAATGTGCAGAAGTGTCTATAAGACCAGCTCATTTGACTATGAATATACATAACAATGGCAAAATAGTTAGTCGAAACCACACATCAGATCACACATCAACACATGTATATTTCAGACCTGACACAGAAATACATGTTACATGTTGTCTCAACCAACCTCACCTTCAACAAAAGCAAAGTGCAGTACATTGACATGAAAAACAATAGTGAAAAGGAGGTCTCTTCCTTAAAATGGTCTTTGTCGTGTTGACAATGGATTTATAGATTGGGATACAGTGCATTCGGAAAGTATTCAGACCCCTTCCCTTTTTTCACATTTTGTTACGTTACAGCCTTATTCTAAAATTCTTTAATTATTTTTGTTCTCATCAATCTACACACAACACCCCATAATGACAAAACAGGTTTTCAATATTTTAGCAAATACATAAAATAAAAAAACGACACCTTATTTGCATAAGTAATCAAATCCTTTTGCTACGAGACTTCAAATTGAGCTCCAGTGCATCCTATTTCTGTTGATCATCCTTGAGATGATTCTACAACTTGATTGGAGTCCACCTGTGGTAAATTCAATTGATTGAACATGATTTGGAAAGGCACACACCTGTCTATATAAGGTCCCACAGTTGACAGTGCATGTCAGAGCAAAAAACCAAACCATGAGGTTGAAGGAATTGTCCGTAGAGCTCCAAGACCGGATTCTGTCGAGACAGATCTGGGGAAGGGTACCAAAACACTTCTGCAGCAATGAATGTCCCCAAGAACACAGTGGCCTCCATCATTCTTAAATGGAAGAAGTTTGGAACCACCAAGACTCTTCCTAGAGTTGACCGCCCGGCCAAACTGAGCAATCCGTGGAGAAGGGCCTTGATCAGGGAGGTGACCAAGAACCCAATGGTCACTCTGACAGAGCTCCAGAGTTCCTCTGTTGAGATGGGAGAACCTTCCAGAAGGACAACCATCTCTGCAGCACTCCACCAATCACGCCTTTATGGTAGAGTGGCCAAACGGAAGCCACTCCTCAGTAAAAGGTACATGACAGCCTGTTTGGAGTTTGCCAAAAGGAAACTAAAGACTCTCAGACCATGAGAAACAAGATTCTCTGCTCTGATGAAACCAAACTCTTTGGCCTGAAAGCTAAGCATCACGTCTGGAGGAAACATGGCACCATCCCTACGGTGAAGCATGGTGGTGACCGCATCATGCTGTGGGAATGTTTTTCAGTGGCAGGGACTGGGAGACTAGTCAGGATCAAGGCAAAGATGAACGGAGCTAAGTACAGAGTGTCCTTGATGAAAACCTGCTCCAGAACGCTCAGGACCTCAGACTGGGGTGAACGTTCACCTTCCAATAGGACAACGACCCTAAGCACACACCCAAGACAACGCAGGAGTGGCTTCGGGACAAGTCTCTGAATGTCCTTGAGTGGCCCAGCCAGAGCCCAGATTTGAACCCGAAGGAACATCTCTGGAGAGACCTTAAAGTAGCTGTGCAGTGACGCACCCCATCCGAGCTGACAGAGCTTGAGACTCCCCAAATACAGGTGTGACAAGCTTGCAGAGTCATACCCAAGAAGACTCGAAGCTGTAATCACTGCCAAAGGTGATTCAACAAAGTACTGAGTAAAAGGTCTGAATATTTATATAAATTTGATATCAGTTTTTTATTTTTAATACATTTACAAAAATGTCTAAAATCCTGTTTTTGCTTTGTCATTATGGGGTATTGTGTGTATACTGATGGGACATTTTTTTTATTTAGAAAAGGCTGTAACGTAACAAAAGGGGAAGAAGTCAAGGGGTCTGAATACTTTTCGAATGCACTATACTTGTGATTCCATTATCTATTAGTTGGTTCCGAGTTTGCATGGACACAGGGCTCCACTCATATACACATACTGTAGTCTAAAGGCATAGCTCACTGAGACGCACTTTTTATGAGCCAAGTGGGAGGGCATACACAGGAGACCTCAAACCCATCATTAAATTCTACCACGTTTGATGAGTTAGAAGGACAAGACAGTCATATGACCACCAACCTTAACCCCGAATCCAACTCTCTCTCTCGTCTAAAATAAAGAGAGAAGTATTCAGACGTGATTATCAGGCTATGTCAGAGCTGTGAACTCAACCAGCCCCTGAAATTGAAAGCTGAGACTGAGGGGACAGTCCTTCCCTTTTGTAAGGAGTCAAATTAAATGATTCGGTCCCTAGTTAGTTGGTGCTTTCAATATTCGGATTGCTGTGGGGAATATAAGATTGACCCCACTCGCATGGCTTCGCGGTGCACATTTGTAACAGCTTGTGATATCTCATCTCATGTGGCTTGAGGAAATTGCTGTCTACACAAGCCAAATAATTCTGTCTCTTTGACCCCGAGTCTAATTATCAGCTTCAGCTCTCGGCTCACTAGGGTCCCCATGTCATCTCTCCAGCCCTGCCTGCCTCCTCACCCCCTCCCTCTCCCCTCAACGAAAATTGAGTTGTCTACAGAGTGATAAAATGTGACTGCTAATCAGAAATGTGAAAAGGCTCTGAGCCCTGAGACAGAGGCAGTCAAATAAGCCAGGTTGTTTGGCACAGCCACTCTCTCGCTCTCTTTATTTCCACTGAATAAATCTAAATCACACTAGTCTAAAGGCAGTCACACTGTTTGACTCTCCTTTCAAAACTCGACTCTTATTACAACCTGTCTATGGTTTCTGTCATGTAGGCATATCTGTGCATATACCTTTGGTTAATCACAAGACAATAAGGTAGCATTGTTAAAATAACAGTAACTAGTTTTGATAATTGTTACAGAAACATCTACTGTACCACTTTATGAGATATACATGTATTTTCCCATAGCAAAATCCTCTCCACAGATATTCGATCACCCAGGGTCGCACAGATACTGTGAATGATAAAGTTCTTATTTCTTTTAGTAAAGGTTATACCGCACTCTGAAGTCGGGGTGAAAGGTCACGCCAGACCTCCACATATGTAGCCTAATAAACAAGTAATTAGACACACATTAGTATTAGGTAGATGACTGTCTTATGATTGGAAGTGAAGGACTGTACTACACGCATCCAGGGTTCTATAGATCACTGTGATGTTATGATTGGATGTGAGGGTTGGGTGACAGGCAGGGTTGGTACTGGGATGGCCCGGATGGGCTCTCCCTTAGCCCTAACCCTGCATGTCATCCTCAGGGCACTGAGTTCCAAGGAGGGCGGAGCCTATGTTTGGGCTCTCCAGTGTCTCTCCACATGGCAGGGGTATCACTGACCACTGTTTCCCCACAAAGGAGAAACACCCTCTTTTTTTAAAACTGCCATATGAAAACAAACAGAGCGAGGGAGAGGAGCTGCACAGGCTGCTGAGAGCCCAGGATACTGCGGAGAGGTACTACCTTCACCTGTGCTTTACACTATTACTCACTACTTACTCAGTTGTGAAGCAAAAAAATCTAAATGTCCTCTGTTTAGGTATTTTTTGTATGGTTTGAGATAGTGTGAGGGGATTCAAGTATGTCATCTCAATGGAGAAGACTGGAGAAACATTTGATTAGTTAATGGTTTGGCAGTTAATCAGTTTATGGTGTTTGTTCCTCACATTGAAGAATAGCAATTGAATATGTTAGCAGTAGGTTTTACATTTGTCGTTCATGGTTATTTTTTAAATAATTTACCCAGCTATGTACTAGTTCACTTCAAACTAATATCGTTTTCAGTTCAGGTCCAAATCGCGAGAGTCATACCAGCTGCTTTGTGTATGACGGGAAACTTATAGAAGCCACCATTTACCTTTTCAACCTTTCAACTTTATTATAAAGAGGATATAGCTTCTCCCTCTTTTTGCCAATTTGAATCGCTCGAGATTGACTTGTCACTCTGCCCTCATGACTCTTCTTTGAATTAAATTAAGGGAACATTTCTGTAATGCGCCTTTGAATTTAACAGCACAGTGCTTCAGTGGAAATCTAATTTGAGAGAAAATGGCAACCCAGCTGTTCTTTTGACAGAGCAAAACCAAAACATGGGTTCTTTCAGCGCAACACACATAGTCCATCTTCATCTGCACATCAATGGGCCTCTTGGTGCATCACGCAGGGTTGTAATTACAGTAGTGTGGCAGTGCTAGGGGTAATTTACAGTCTCTATCTGGCGCGTCTCTCAGGTATTGGGGGGGAATGATTGCAGAGAGAGAGGATGGGGAAGGGGTGTGTGTTCCGCCTCTCTTACACAATGCCGCTGCTTTGTGTTGTTCCTGCCAGCAGCGTGCGTGCAGATGAGCTCCCATTAAATATCCAAATTTATTATGCAAACAAAAGGGGTTAATTGTCCACATATTTGCATGCAGTTGGGTAAATTAATTATGCAAGATTGTTTCATAGCAACCGCTCCGAGCCAGGCCGAGGGAGGAGCTGGGCTGGGATTGGTGGGTTTGGGGGCAAACAGGGTCAGGCTTGGATACAGACAGGACTGTAATGTCCTTTTCACATTACTTAGCCAAGCTGAGGCAGGCCAAGCGGAGCTGTACTGAGCTGGCCTAGTTACTCATCCAGCATAGTTGCTGGAGCCAGCACAGTACTGTCCTGGTTGGCTCCATAGTGTGAAAATGGAATAAGACAAAGATGTCAAAAAGAGAGCAGTTAAAAACAATAGGCAAACCTTGCATATTGAAAAATATTGATTGAAGCTTTAACACTCACTAAGACCAGGTCCTCTTGGCAGTAAGGAATTATGATAACAGTCCCCTTAATGATAGCAGCTAGAACTTTTAAGTCAGTAAAGGTACATAACATCTCTAGACTGTGAGTAGGTAAAGAAAAAAGTATTTCGATGCAGATAATTGGTGTGCCTCTCTGCACACTTAAACATCACATATGCAGCGCTGCAGGTATAGCAGTCATTTGAATAATGTATTAGGCTACTATTCATTTCTGCCGAGTCTTAATTGGTTCAGCTTGTCAATTAGCCATATATGTTAACACCTATGCAATCCCAAAAGACAAAGGAGTGAAACACTTTCTAAGGACCCCAAATTAATATTCAAAGCTGTAATATATCATTGTCAACGTCTTTAAAGTGTCAAATGGTTAACATATTATTAATTTAACAGCATGAATCGTGAAACAAATCAGCTCTCAAAAGTTAGACTGAACTGCAGTGGCTCAAAATACATAATATGCCCAGTGCTATATCATTCTGGATAGGAAGCAGCTGTGGGGCCGTCTGTAGTATATCCATCCATGTTGTTGTGCTAGCTGAACCTGCTGTCTGGCGACAAGAGGAGAGCGCAGAGCACGGCCGTGCGCACTACACATGCACCACAAGACAGTGTTAGTCAATCATTTGCCCACATTCTAGATATCCAGGGGATTAGTTGTGGGATTGCTGTGTAACACACTTGCCCTGCAGCGGGGAGCTGGGTCTGGATTGGCCAATGGGGAAGACATTTGGAATGGCAGTTTCGTCTGAGTCAAAAGGGTCTTGAACTTCACTACGGTGTACATCTTCCCCCGGGTGGGGGGTTGGTTGGCGTGACAACTCCAGACTCCTCATCCAGCCGTAGGATGGGTCATCTTCACGGGTTGGTGACCCTGTTTTACAGATGTATTTTCATTTAAGGTTTGCAGACGGTCTTTCGCAATACAGTAGACCTGGAAATCAGGACACGCATATCTCCAGACTATGTGCAGTGTCAGTGATGTAGTGGTGTTAAAATAGTTGGGTGATCGCTGTTCACAATGAATAAAGTAACGCTCCCTATAGTTTCAACATATTTTCAGTGTGTATGCCCTCCTCTACACCACTGACTGTAATCTACTATCCCCATGCATGAGTGTTTATCATTCATTCATAACTGCCAATCACCCACAGACGGACGACAACCGTCCAGACCTTGTGATCCTACGGTACTGCACGCCACCTGCTTAACCCAGGTGGCGTTAACTCCGGTTACCATGTGCTACTAGTTAAGCCCCCTTTGGATCAGGGGAATGACTCCTTGAGCATTTGGCCCCATATTTGACATCCACAAGGAGATCAGCACATGGCCTGCACTTGAACCAGCAGGACAATCCTTATCCCTATTGATAAAGCTTCACCTGGTTAATGTGATTACAATCCTGCCTGCCTGTCTGCCCCACAGCAAATCATGAAGTTGGACAGGACAATCTGGCAGTACAAATATTTTGCTCAATATAATATCAGAAACACTGTTGATTTTCTGTTTTGAGGTCAATATTTGTACGTTTATATAACAAGCAACAAGAATGCTGTAGCTGAGACGTACAATATAGTTCGACATCAATGTTTGATGGAGCCATGGCACAGCCTTTGTTTCAGAAGTCCTCCCTTAGTGTTTATCTTGGAGCACAGTGGGATTTTTCTACAAGAACTTAGTTCCTTAAGAACATAGTTTCATATCCAACTGTGGGGAAAAACAAGGAATTGTCTGCCATAAATAAAGCTGATTTTCAACCCCCCATTGTAATTGTTAGGCTTATGTTATGTCATAATGACATGACTGTTATAACGGTTGCTTTCACTGCAGTGCCTTTTGTGGGGAGATTTTCAGCGTTGCAGATGTTTTCCTTTACCCACAGATGTACAGTAAAATCCTGTCATTTTAGCAGACTTTGTTTTAGCTGTTTGAACAATGACATACAGTATTGATAAGTAATGTATTGATATGGTCATTTCAACGACATTGACAAATGGAGCTGTTACACTAATACATTTTGAACAGCTACATGTAGCGTTGTTGACAGTGTGACCATATTTAAGTCAAGACAATACTTACTAATATTTACTGAAATTTATGCAATACTGTGTAATCAATCCAAGGATGTCAGGCATATAGTAACTATTGTAATAATATACTAAACAAAAATATGAACAGCCTCATGCACAAGCATTTCGCTACACTCGCATTAACATCTGCTAACCATGTGTATGTGACAAATAAAATTTGATTTGATTTGATTTGATTTCAACGATTTTACTGAGTTACAGTTCCTATAAGGAAATCAGTCAATTTAAATAAATTCATTAGGCCCTAATCTATGGATTTCAAATGACTGGGCATGGGTGCAGCAATGGGTGGGCCTGGCTCCCAAGTGGGTGGGCCTATGCCCTCCCAGGCCCACCCATTGCTGCGCCCAATCAGAATTAGTTTTTCCCCACAAAAGGCTTTATTACACACCGAAATACTCATCAGCTGGTCAGACCATCCAGCAGGTGAAGAAGCCGGATGTGGAGGTCATGGGCTGGTGTGGATACACGTGGTCTGCAGTTGAGATGCCGGCCGGATGTACTGCCAAATTCTCTAAAATTACGTTGAGGCGGCTTATGGTAGAGAAATTAACATTCAATTCTCTGGCAACTGCTCAGGTGGACATTCCTGCAGTCAGCATGCAAATTGCACGCTACCTCAACTTGAGACATCTGTGGCATTGAGTTGTGTGAGAACTGCACATTTTTGTGACCTTTTATTGTCCCAAGCACAAGGTGCACCTGTGTGATGATCATCCTGTTTTATCAGCTTCTTGATATCCCACACCTGTCAGGTGGATTGATTTTCTTGGCAAAGGAGAAATTCTCACTAAATGCCCACTAAACAAATTTGTGCACAATTTGACAGAAATAAGCTTTTTGTGTGTATGGAAAATTGCTGGGATCTTTTATTTCAGCATGGGACCAACACTACATGTTGCATTTATATTTTTGTTCAGTAGTCTCTTTGAGAAACAGGATGTTTATTTGTGTTGCCTTACTAGAGTGTCAGTGTGACCGTATGAAAGAGGAAGTGAAGCAATATGTTGCCTAGAAACTAATGGAGGAATGAGAAACCCAATGTGCCCCTGTTTGAACTGTTGAAGGTAACCATTGGCAACAGCAAAATATTTCCCAGCTATTGTGTATTATTTTTGTCTTTTGACAATATCTTACTTTTGTGAGGCACAGCATTGTGTAAGTCCCAACAAAAGCAATATTGTATATTTTATGTACATTTTTATTGAATGGATTGTTCTTGCCACATACCTATTATGCTCAATCCTACTCGTACAGAATGCATAGTCATATTGTTGTGAGAGGGAGGGAGAGACACAATGAATAAAGGAAATCAATTGGAAAGAAAAGCATGTCTTTATTCCACATTGAATGTTTGGTTAAATCATTGAAATTCAAGTTATTAACATGGGCAACATTTGTCTTTTATTTAAAGGTCATACTTTATCTGTAGAATCAACAACCCAGTATCACAGATTATTGTGAAATAATAATAATTTCTTGGAAATTTGTGACGAGTACATGTTTGCAGTACACAATTTTCTATACAGTGCATTTCATTCACAGATAAGGACAGTAGTTGGTCGGGGAGGGCGTATAATGCGAACATCAAGCAACTCAAAATATATGGGTTCGAATCTCATCATGAATAGCATTTTCGCTACTTTGTAACTACATAGCATATTAGCTAACCCTTTAACTACTTATCTAGCATGTTAACTAACCTTAACCCCAGCTAACATTAGCCACCTAGCTAGTCTAGCTATTTTATTTAACTAGGTAAGTCAGTTAAGAAGAAATTCTTATTTTCAATGACAGCCTACTGGGGAACAATGGGTTAACTGCCTGTTCAGGAGCAGAACGACATATTTGAACTTTGTCAGCTCAGGGATTTGAACTTGCAACCTGTCAGTTACTAGCCCAACACTCTAACACTCTAACCACTAGGCTACTGTGCCGCCCCAGCTAATGTTTGCCACAAATCTGAATTTGTGCAATGTACACGAATGTGCTATGAAGAAGGAAAATCGTGTAACACACAAAATTTCTAATAAGTAATTTGTCTATTTCACAATAAGCTGTGATAGTGTGTTGAGCTTAATTGGTTGACTCTAGCAGTATTTTTTAAATATGTTTTTTTAGATCAGCTTTAATATTGTGGATAGATTGTAGCTTCCATCAATGTAATTGTCTGCATCATTTGAATCCTCTAATATATATATATATTATATATACACACTACCGTTCAAAAGTTTGGGGTCACTTAGATGTCCTTGTTTTGTAAAAAGCACATTTTTTGTCCATTTAAAATAACATAAAATTGATTAGAAATACAGTGTAGACATTGCTACTGTTGTGACCATTGTAGCTGGAAATGTAAATGACCATTGTAGCTGGAAATGTAAATGACCATTGTAGCTGGAAATGTAAATGACCATTGTAGCTGGAAATGTAAATGACCATTGTAGCTGGAATATCTACATAGGCCTGTGTTCCAATGGCACGTTGTGTTAGCTAATCCAAGTTGATTATTTTAAAAGGCTAATTGATCATTAGAAAACCATTTTGTAGTTATGTTAGCACAGCTGAATACTGTTATGCTGATTAAAGAAGCAATAAAACTGGCCTTCTTTAGACCAGTTGAGTATCTGGAGCATTAGCATTTGTGTGTTCGATTACAGGCTCAGAATGGCCAGAAACAAAGAACTTTCTTCAGAAACTCGTCAGTCTATTCTTGTTCTGAGAAATGAAGGCTATTCCATGCGAGAAATTGGCAAGAAACTGAAGATTTTGTACAACACTGTGTAGTAGTCCCTTCACAGAACAGTGCAAACTGGCTCTAACCAGAATAGAAAGAGGAGTGGGAGGCCCCGGTGCTCAACTGAGCAAGAGGACAAGTACATTAGAGTGTCTAGTTTGAGAAACAGATGCCTCACATGTCCTCAACTGGCAGATTCATTAAATAGTACCCGCAAAACACCAGTCTCAACGTCAAAAGTGTAGAGGTGACTCCGGGATGCTGGCCTCCTAGGCAGAGTTTCAAAGAAAAAGCCATATCTCAGACTGGCCAATAAAAATAAAAGATTAAAACGGCAAAAGAACAGATATTGGACAAATGAACTCTGCCTAGAAGGACAGCATCCCTGAGTCGCCTCTTCACCGTTGACATTGAGACGGGTGTTTTGTGGGTACTATTTAATGAAGCTGCCAGTTGAGCACTTGTGAGGAGCACTCAGTTTCTCTAACTAGACACTCTAATGTGCTTGCCTCTTGCTCAGTTGTGCACCGGGGCCTCCCACTCCTTTCTATTCTGGTTAGGGCCAGTTTGCACTCTTCTGTGAAGGGACATTCAGGTTATGTCGATATAGGACTTGTTTTACGGTGGATATAGATACTATAGGATATAGATGGATATAGATACTTTTGTACCTGTTTCCTCCAGCATCTTCACAAGGTCCTTTGCTGTTGCTTTGGGATTGATTTGCATTTTTCGCAACAAAGTATGTTCATCTCTAGGAGACAGAACGTGTCTCCTTCCTGAGCAGTATGATGGCTGCATGGTCCCAAGGTGTTTATACTTGCGTACTATTGTTTGTACAGATTAATGTGGTACCTTCAGGCGTTTGGAAATTGCTCCCAAGGATGAACCAGACTTGTGGAGGTCTACAATTTTTCTTGGCTGATTTCTTTTGATTTTCCCATGATATCAAGCAAAGAGGCCCTGAGTTTGAAGGTAGGCCTTGAAATACACCCACAGGTACACCTCCAATTGACTCAAATGATGTCAATTACCCTATCAGAAGCTTTGCTATATTCCTAGATTGAGGTAATTCCAAGGTCATTGTTCGAGACTAGCATTTTTCGAGGAGCACCAATCAAATACACAGATAGCTGCACCCCTATTAGCCTAGCCCTCCATCGCGCAGCCACCTAATCAATCGGGGTGGCATGTAGGCTAGTGGTTAGAGCATTGGACTAGTAACTGAAAGGTTGCAAGATTGAAGCCCCGAACTGACAAGGTAAAAATCCGTCATTCTGCCCCTGAACAAGGCAGTTAACCCACTGTTCCTAGGCCATCATTGAAAATAAGAATTTGTTCGTAACTGACCTGCCGAGTTAAATAAAGGTTAAAAAATATTTTAAATAGGGCAAAGTGGAATGTGTCCCAGCCAGGAAAATTGTCTCTCTCTCGAACCAGAGCCTGTTCATTATAAACTTAAAACACTTAGAGACAAAAGGCTCACTGCATCTCTCTCGCACTCTCTGCTTTCCATTCGCGTAAATGCTCTATAAATACAGTACCAACATAGCAATGCATAATTAACCAGGGTTCTGTCTTCCAAGCGTTCCTTCTTCCACACAGCTGGGTGAAGCAAGGGTTGCTTAGAGGGAAGTGGCGGGGTTAGGTTAAATTCACTCCACTTTGGCCTGTTAGTTGGCAAGCAATTCCCTGGATTATCTGGGCTGTCAGAATAAGGCATTATGTGTTTATTGACAACATTGGAAAACTAGCAACACCCACAGCTTAGGCTAGATGCCCACCAGTGGAAAACAATGCCACACAATTACAATGTACAGTTCTCTGGGGTCACGCTCAACAGGAAGATTATAAACTTTTACAGTGAAATGGTAATACCTTTATTTTTATGTAATCTCATCCACTGGGATGGAATGGACTGGCATGGGAAACTTATATTTGAGATTCTGTTTCCAATACCAATATCATTCCTTTTCAAATACTGTATCTACAAAAACAATGGGTCAAATCTAGAGAATTGTGTTGGATCTATATACAATATTTCGAATTTCTTTCGAATTGTTTTGGACATCAATACCTTTTATGTAACCAGTTATGTCAAAAACTCTTCAGAGAGGAGCTAAGGAAATCATGAGCGTCATGCGTGTGAGAAATTGACGGTCTGAATCACAGCTGGATCACCACTACTGTAATGGAATTAAATATTCCCCTTCCTCCTCTCAAATCAAAAAACATTAGATTTTTCACGTGCCGAATACAACAGGTAGAGCTTACAGGTGGTCCTGTAGCTCAGTTGGTAGAGCATGGCGCTTGTAACGCCAGGGTAGTGGGTTCGATCCCCGGGACCACCCATACGTAGAATGTATGCACACATGACTGTAAGTCGCTTTGGATAAAAGCGTCTGCTAAATGGCATATATTATTATTATTATATTATATTATTATTATATTATTATTATTATTATATTATTATTATAAATGCTTACAAGCCTTTAAGAACAATGTTATTTTAAGAAAATAGAGTTGAGAAATTATTTACTAAATAAACTCAAGTTCAAATTTTTTCAAACACAAAATAACAATACTGAGGCTATATACAGGGGGTACCGATACTGAGTCAGTGTGTGGGGGTTCAGGTTAGTCAAGGTAATATATACATATAGGTAGGGGTAAAGTGACAATGCATAGATAATAAACAGCGAGCAGCAGCAGTGTAAAAACATAGAGGTTTGGGGGTGCCAATGCAAATGGAAAGGTGGTCATTTGATTAATTGTTCAGCAGTCTTATGGCTTGGGGGTAGAAGCTGTTAAGGAGCCTTATGGACCTAGACCTGGTGCTCCGGTACCGCTTGACGTGCGATATTAGAGAGAACAGACTATGACTTGGGTGATTGGAGTCTGACAATTTTTTGGTCCTTCCTCTGACACCACTTTGTACAGGTCCTGGATAGCAGGAAGCTTGGCCCCAATGATGTACGCCTTACAGTCGGATGCCGAGAAGTTGCCATACCAAGCGGTGATGCAACCGGTCAGGGTGCTCTCGATGGTGCAGCTGTAGAACTTTTTGAGGATCTGGAGACCCATCCAAGTCTCCTGAGGGGGAAAATTTGTTGTCCTACCGATGCCCAGCCAACTGTACATTATCCGTGTCGTCGTTCAGCCACGACTCGGTGAAACATAAGATATTACAGTTTTTAATGTCCCGTTGGAAGGATAGTCTCGAACGGAGCTCCTCCAGTTTATTCACCAGTGATTGCACATTGCCCAATAGCACTGAGCGGGTTACCGACTCGCCCAAAAATTCTTACAAGACACCCTGATCTCCGCGCCCTGTTTTTCGTATTTTTTTTTATGCGAATGACGGGAATTGGGTCTTGTCTGAGAGCAACATTATATTCTTTGCTTCGGACTCATTAAAGAAAAAATCTTTGTCCAGCTCAAGGTGAGTAATCGCTGTTCTGATATCCAGAAGCTCTTTTCGATCATAAGATATGGTAGCATCAACATTATGTACAAAATAAGTTAAACAATGCGAGAAAACACACAAAATAGCACAATTGGTTAGGAGCCCGTAAAAAGGCAGACATCCCCTCCGGCGCCATTTTAATAAATCAAAGAGAGGAAAGAGAAAATAAATATGTCCTCTTGCTCTCTCCCTCTACTGTTTGTTCTCTAAAGTGTCAATTTGTAGTGGGAGGGAGTTCAGAGTAGTTGAGTCCTGCGTCTCTGCTCATATCCATGCTTCATTAAGCTGCAGCCAAAACCGCTCTGTGGTCTGCTCAGCCATGAATGTCCCATTGCAGGCAGGGGAGATAGCAGTGATAGGGCAGGGGAGGAAATGGCAGTCAGGTGGAGGCAGGTGAGACCGGTTGAGGCAGGCAAGAGGAGGGGAGGGGAGGCAGGGAGAGGCCAGGGGGAGAGAAGGCCAGCCCAGCCTAATAAGGTTTGGAAGTCATGACGTTTTTAATCCAGAGAGGAATTCCAGCAGAGCATTAGACAGATTGGGCAGAGCGGTTGAGGTTCGTACACTTGCTGGCAGAGCTCTGATCCGTGTTCTTCCCATCATTAGCACCAATTCAGGCCTGCAGAACCTGACCTGGCAGAACAAATTAGTCCACCTGCAGGCCCCCTGCCAGGTTAAGACCTGGGCTCCATCCTGTCAGGGGCCCTCATGGTCAGTTTATTAATGAGCATGTCTTTTCATCCAGGAGAGAGAGAGATTCTCTACATATTCTCCCCCAGAGCCCTTACGGATTCCAACACTTTTCATAACAACAGTAACGGTAATGCATGTACAACAAATTGTTTAAGTGTCAAATCAGATTTGGTTATGCATCCGTATGTTTCATTTCAGTGCAGGAGGAGCAGCTGTGTATGCTGGTTGGTGCAACTGTAGTGTGATTCAGGTTAGACTTCAGAATACCTGGGTTGTATTTATTAGGCACTAAACGGAAGAAAATGGACTGAAAACAGAGGGACTACCTGGACATGTCCAATAAGAAGCGCTTGTTTCTCTACGTTGTGCCCCAATCAATACAACCCTGCTTACCCACTATACTGACCCCCCTCCCATGTTTGACGAGACCCTGAGTGCCCCGGATGCTCGATCGTCCCACCACAACCCTCTATATTTCATTAAAACAATTAAGAGGGCCGGCGCAGACGCTCCCCCGTTGACAGAATCCCTCACTGTTGAGAAACGCCTGCACTGTGATATGTTGCCTGAACCAAACCATTCAAAAAAACATCCCTGTTTGCACCAAGTCTGCTCCTCAACCACAGCTCAGAGCTATTGATGTCAAGTTATATTAAAAGCACAGTACTGAGCTCTGGGGCCCAGGGTTGGCATGTATTTGCAGGTGAATTTACTAACATTGCACATGATAAGGCTGTGGTTCATAAATCTCCTAAAAGCTGATTAATAATACAGAGGAATTCAATTGAACGAGGCAAAGAACACAAGTCCTATACCGTGCGTTATAGGGAAATAATGCACGCTCTAGAATGCCCTTCAAGCCAATCACAAACAAAATGGCTTTGTAAATAAAAGTATACCAGTGACTGAGCCTACGAGTGACTAGAGGCCAGCCAACCCTGGTATACAAAGTGCAGTGGTGCGTAAGGGTTTTACAGTTTAAAATAAATCTCAATGCGCCATGGTAAAGAGTGTCAATTGATCTCAAACACTGAGCGGAAGTAAAATCCTAAATGTAGCTGATACTAGCCTCCTTCTGGCTTCAAAAGAAAAACATGCCTTATTCCTAAAATACAATCCCAACTTCAGTTTAAAAAAAATTGTAAGTTGTTGAATATGCAATTTCAATTAATGTTCAAGATATTTATATGAAGTTACAGTCTCAATCTCATTGCCCTGACAGGTAGTAATAGGTGAAAGGTTCAGATATCAATTTCTTGCTTTAGAAAACACAATTCGTTTAGTTTTGATGGTGTCTGTCAATCAATATTTCCTCCAGGAAGAGCTTGGAGAGTTGTATGGCTCGCAATGTGGGTATAGGTCCTCCTCCCTCCAAATATGCAACACTGCATCTTGGACTAGACAGAGCTATGCAGTATTTTCTCTCTGTCAGAAAATGGACAAACTATTCTTTATCCGTTTTTGAATATCACGTAGCCTTTAAAGAGGTAGGGACACAAGACGAGGGCTCCTTTAAAAAAAATCTCAATTTGGTTAAGAACAACTGCCAATTGAATAGAAACAAGCTTTTGAGAGTTCTGGCTTGGTATTTGTGCCCTGATAGCTAGAGTGCAGGATGTCAACCATCTCCCATGCAGCCTCTGTATAGGATGTTTGCTATCTGAGTCCCGGGGACAGCTGCTGTGTATAAACTGGGCTGCATCTTAAATGCAATAAATTCAGCATATTTCATTAGCATGCATTCTCAGTGTTTGTGTTTAGGGCCAGAGGTGGCTGAGGGAGGATTTTCTGGCAACACTGTCATCCTCAACCCCATTATGCATGTTGGCATGTTATTCTATCTTCTATCCTTTTTTTCATCCCTTGTAAAACACTGCATCTTAGACTTTTGAACAACTGAACATTTACTTATTATTTTCCCATCCTGGTTTACGTTAGATTATGAAGAAATTGTCTGTTTGTCTTAAATATATCTAAAATATGATTTAAAAAGTGTTGGCTGGTGGCAGTACGGCCTAGTAAGCTGCCTCTTACCGCCTTTTCCTCAACCTAGATTCCCAGAAATATCTTTGGACTTGGCAGAGGAAAGCTCACTTAATGGGTGGGCAAACACCACCAGCAATTAGCGAACAGCCAGTCATATGAGCCTAGCTGTGTTAGTCTTTTTATATTTTTTGTGTCAAATCGACTGTTACAGACTTACAAATCCTGAAAAAGTGAATTTGTGACACCTTATATTAAGAGTATCAATGTATATTTGTAGTTATGCTCGCTCAGTTATCATTTAGCTTGATTCCAATAACTACTGCATGCAGCATTGAAGGTACTGTACTGTAGCAATAGGAATGTGTAGTTGTGTTTTCCTGAATCCCAGATAACCTTTTTGGTCTGTGAGCCCAGGGGATATCATGTTTGTTTTGGATATGAGGGTGTGTTGATACTGTATGGTCAGTGCTGTAACAAGCAGCCTTCCCCACCAATAGACATCAGTCTATATCAGGGGTGTGGGGACGTGATGGCTGCCACACACAATATCCCCCCACTCCAACAGCTCACAAAGGGGCTGACGAGGGGGAGGCACTGGGGCCCAGGTCACACAGCAAGCCACCCTGCATGGCCCCTGTTTCCATCGTCAGTCCACGTAGAGCCACTGGGGTTTAATACAATCTATAAACTCATGTCTGTTTACATATCAGCAAATGATACATCTCTCCAATCCACTCTCGTCTCATAGCATAATGTATACACAGAACACGAACTTTGTGTACACAAGACACGGTGATAGCTGGGAGCTGTGTGCTGTCCCTGCTTTCACAGCAGACTGTCACTTCAATAAATAAAGCGCTCGCTCCAGCTAGCCACTCCATGAGGGCAGGCACAGCCACATTGCGTGCAAACCCAGCTCACTGCGTGAGCCTGGCTGCCTCTTGAGCCTAATCCAAACGGACATGTTACAGTAAAAGTACTTTATGAAATCAATATTCAATTCACAGCCTTTGACATCCTGGGACATCTAAGATAAAGGGGAAATAAGGTGTCGCGTAAATAGTCCTGCAGCTATGTCAGTGGCTGATGGAGGAAGGTAGGATAGGACACAGCGAGGGGAATTAGTGCAGTGCTATCCATGTTTTATACCAAGGTCTTGACATCAATGAAAACATTATAAAACGGCACGCAAACTCTGACAGAATGAAAAAAAGCAAAGCAGAGCACAGGGCAGACCCAGAGCTGCAGGAGCCTGGCTGCATGCTTTATCACTAGGTTGCCATTCATAGAGAGAGGGAGGCTGGAGAGGAGGATGGCTCTGAGAGACTGTAGGAGCTGGCTATAGCGCAGGAATTGTATCACTCAGTAGTATATTTACTCTATATGCTACACCAGGTATGATTCACCCTGATCTATTTGTGTTAACAAACCTCCAAACGAGCTTCAACGCCATACAACACTCCTGCCGTGGCCTCCAACTGCTCTTAAATGCTAGTAAAACGAAATGCATGCTCTTCAAACGATCGCTTCCCACACCCGCCCGCCCGACTAGCATCACTACTCTGGACGGTTCTGACTTGGACAACTACAAATACCTAGGTGTCTGGCTAGACTGTAAACTCTCCTTCCAGACACACATTAAGCATCTCCAATCCAAAGTTAAATCTAGAATTGGCTTGCTATTTCGCAACAAAGCCTCCTTCACTCATGCTGCCAAACATACCCTCGTAAAACTGACTATCCTACTGATCCTGGACTTTGGCGATGTAATTTACAAAATAGCTTCCAACACTCTACACAACAAATTGGATGCAGTCTATTGCATTGCAGTGCCATCCGTTTTGTCACCAACGCCCCATATACTACCCACCACTGCGACCTGTATGCTCTCGTTGGCTGGTCCTCACTACATATTTATTCGCCAAACCCACAGGCTCAGGGACATCTATAAGTCTTTGCTAGGTAAAGCTCCGCCTTATCTCAGCTCACAGGTCACCATAGCGACACCCACCCGTAGCACACGCTCCAGCAGGTATATTTCACTGGTCATCCCCAAAGCCAACACCTCCTTTGGCCGCCTTTCCTTCTATGCTGCCTATGACTGGAACGAATTGCAAAAATCACTGAAGTTGGAGACTTATATCTCCCTCACTAACTTTAAGCGTCAGCTGTCAGAGCAGCTTACCGATCGCTGCAGCTGTACACAGCCCATCTGTAAATAGCCATCCAACCAACTACCTACCTCATATTTGTTTTTCTGCTCTTTTGCACACCAGTATTTCTACTTGCACATCCTGATCTGCACATATATCAAATTGCTAAATTGTAATTACTTTGCCACCATTGGCTTATTTATTGCCTTACCGCCTTACTTCATTTGCACACGCTGTATACAGATTTTTCCTATTGTGTTAGTGACTGTATGTTTGTTTACCTCATGTGTAACTCTGTGTAGTTGTTTTTGTCACACTGCTCTGCTTTATCTTGGCCAGGTCACAGTTGTAAATGAGAACTTGTTCTCAACTGGCCTACCTGTTTAAATAAAGGTGAAATAAATAAAAAATGTCCATTGACTACTGTTGAATGTTTATGTTTGTAATATTGCACATATACATTTGGTTAAAGCATCATAGATTGATTTGGTAACAGTGAAAATTGCCCATAAACTGGAGCAGCACAATCTGGGAGCTGCAGTTAGCCTGGTATGTATTTCAATGGTGAATGAGGTTCTATGAGCACTAGAATTGTGTGTAATTTTATGGACACATCTTCAATATGTATGATCTATAGTGAAACCATTTTGGATAATGTACAGTCTATAGTGCTATTTCTGGGGGCCATTTAAGATCAACGTTTATGGTATTTTGGGTACAGGTGTATCATATTTCTATTTAGAAACTCTAGTTCACATTGTCTGAGACAAATCTACACACGGATCATACTGTATGAGTTAAACACATACACTCTGAACATGTTCTTACTGTACACATGACTAGAGTTACTTGTGTATGATTTACATGTAGATAACCATGAATGTATGTTTACTTTCCTAAAGTTACTGCTGTGACACAATCCCTACAGCACTACGACCTCCTGAACTCTCACTGCAGCACAGATGATGGTTATGAGAGCAGTTTCACTCTGTGTCCCAAGTTACACCCTATTCCCTATGTAGTGCAAGACTTTCGACTAGGGCCCATGAGGGGTCTGGTCAAAAGTAATGCAGGCTGTAGGGAATAGGGAACCATGTGGGACCTAACTCTACAGTACGACTGACTGTGTTGCCAGGATGTTGAATGACCATTCTAAGTCTACCATGAGGATGATGTATTTATGTCTGGAAATGTAAAGGGAAACTGCACTTTTAAAGGGAAAGAGATATCGTCCTTTTTTGAGTGCAGTACAGTGTTTTTTGTTTTTGTTTACTTGTTTTAATTTGTATAACTAGGGACAATTGTTTTTATTTCTTTTAATTGTATTTCCAGCATTATCCACTAGGTTTGCTGCAAGTAGAAATTCCTAGGAAATGTTATTTCATTTACACAAGCTCTCTCCAATAAATCAATCTATGTCTGGTGAGTGTTTGGGTGGGAGGATTGCCTAAGCCATGGGAGGCGTAGCTCTAGGAATCTTAATCACACTAAACATATTATTGAGCAGGGAATGGTATGGCAAATGCTCAGCCTCCGACTGCAGGGCACTACAGAGTGTAGTGCGTTCTGCCCAGTACATCACTGGGGCCAAGCTTCCTGCCGTCCAGGACCTCTATACCAGGTGGTGCCAGAGGAAGGCCTTAACAATTGTCAAAGACTCCAGTCACCGTAGTCATAGACTGTTCTCTCTGCTACCGCACAGCAAGCGGTACCGGAGCACCAGTCTAGGTCCAAGAGGCTTCTAAACAGCTTCTAGCCCCGTCTAAACAGTTTCCTGAACATCTAATGAAATGGCTACACAGACTATTTGTCTTGCCCCACCCCCCTTTTACACTGCTACCACTCTGTTTATTATTATCTATGTATAGTCACTTTAATAACTCTACCTGCATGTACATATTACCTCAATTACCTCCACTAACCGGTGGCACCGCACATAGACTCTGTATCGGTACCCCTGTATATAGCCTCGCTATTGTTATTTACTGCTGCTCTTTAATTATTTGTTACTTTTATTTTTTGTAGGTATTTTTTCTTAACTGCATTGTTGGTTACGGGATTGAAGTATGGTATAGAGGTCTGGTATAGAGGCCCTGGATGGCAGGAAGCTTGGCCTCAGTGATGTACTGGGCAGAACGCACTACACTCTGTAGTGCCCTGCAGTCGGAGGCCGAGCATTTGCCATACCATTCCCTGCCCAATATGTTTAGTGTGATTTTACACCTCACTTTGCTCAAGGTCATCCTCCAACAAATGGTATTCCCTGCCAAATAATAAGCTTTATGCAATTAAGATTCGTAGATCGACACCTCCCCTGGCTTAGGCGACCCCCCCCAACACAATCATGCACAACCAGACTTTGATTATTTGATTGGAGACAGCTTGTGTCAATTAAAATAACGTTTCCAAGGATTTTCTACCTGCAGCAAACCTAGTGGACAATGCTGGATATACATGCCCCCCCCCAAAGAAAAACCCCAAAACAACTGTCCCCATCTATGAGTACTTATGCATACAATTAAGGAAATAGTATCAAGTAGGGATGTAATGACCTCATATGTACTGTATATACCCAGATCATGCTTTAAAAATCCTAATTCCTCTCTACAGGGAGTAAAGAAATATGTCATCAAGCACATTTTCAGGGCATCTTTATAATCAAAAACCTACCATTTGCAGTTGAGGATAGACTGTTTTAACATGGTGGCCCTGGGTCTTAGACCGTTAACCCTAACTGAGGTATTTATTGACCTGACCCCTCCTCGATACATGCTCCATGTTGAGATACATAGAGAGGAAGAACTTTGCCCCAAATACACTAGGAGCCTTAATTCCATCCATGCCAAGTGTGTGTGTGTGTGTGTGTGTGTGTTGGGTATTGTGTTGCCTGGCCTGATCTTCCCAGCCTGGTCGCTGCAGAGAGAGAGAGAGAGCCTGCCTGAGACAGGGGATGGAGGGGAGGATGGGGACGGGAGATGGAGCAATTAGTTTATTAGGTCATAGCCCAGAGGAAATGTGCTGTGACAAGGACCGAGATTCTAAAAGGTCAGGGGAGAGGGAGCATGGTGTGTGACCCACCTACAGCCCCCCTTAGAGCCCCTAAATCTGGCATCATGCTGTTTAGGGAAGGAGGTGAGGAGGGTATGGCCATGTGGGGTAAAACACCCATGTGGTTTGGTTGTTCCTGGATTTATTTATACAACCTGAAACTTGTCGTCAAGTTGGTGACGGAGACTACAGACTAGTCACTTGGGATAGGGCTAGAGCATCGAGGTTTGAATGTCATTGAGTAGTCCTGTTCACTCATACAGTGACAGACATTTTTGTGTGCACAGGAGATGAAATGGATTCAAAAGAGGGATCCAATAAGTAGCAAAGATTCCTATAGTTTTCAATATTTTCTCTAGAATGTAGTGCATCAAACTATACTGCACAAAAATATAAACACATGTAAAGTGTTGCTCCCATGTTTCATGAGCTGAAATAAAAGATCCCAAAAATTGTCCATACGCACAAAAAGCTTATTTCTCTCAAATGTTGTGTTTACAGCCCCATTAGTGAGCCGTTCTCCTTTGTCAAGATCATCCATCCACGTGACAGGTGTGGCATATCAAGAAGCTGAATAAACAGCATGATCATTACACAGGTGCACCTTGTACTGGGGACAATAAAAGGCCACTCTAAAATGTGCCGTTTTGTCACACAACTCAATGCCACAAATGTCTCAAGTTTTGAGGGAGCATGCAATTGGCATCCTGACTGCAGGAATGTCTGCCAGAACTGTTGCCAGAAAATTGAATGTTCATGTCTCTACCATAAGGTGCCTCAAAGTAATTTTTAGAGAATTTGGCAGTATGTCCAACCGGCCAACCGCAGACCACATATTGTGAGGGCGAGTGGCTTGCTGACGTCAAAGTTGTGAACAGAGTGCCCCATGGTGGTGGTGGGGTTGTGGTATGGGCATGCATAAGCTATGGACACTGAACACAATTGCGTTTTATCGATGCCAATTTGAATGCACAGAGATACAGTGACGAGATCCCGAGGCCCATTGTCACGAGACATGCCACCCGTTGAGCATGTTTGGGATGCTCTGGATTGACGTGTACGACAGCGTGTTCCAGTTCCCGCCAATATCCAGCAACTTCGCATAGCAATTGGAGAGGAGTGGGACAACATTCCACAGTCAATAGCCGGATCAACTCTATGTGAAGGAGATGTGTTGCGCTGCATGAGGCAAATGGTGGTCACACCAGATGATACTGACTGGTTTTCTGATCCACGCCCCTACCTTTTTTTTTTAAAGTCACGTGAAATCCATAGATTAGCGTCCTAATATATTTATTTCAGTTGAATGCTTTCTTCATATGAACTGTAACTTAGTTAAATCTTTGAAATTGTTGCATGTTGTTTATTTTTGTTCAGTATAATGTAAACAATGTACTACTTATCTCAGTTGATCATTTTTAAATTCATTTTGAATAAAAGTGTAATTTTCCATTTAATTTATTCTAAATGATTTTAGATGCTGTATTGTCTCTGTTAAAAGTGTTCCTCAACAGTAGCTACAGTTTACGTGGGTTACCCAACTGTGGCAGATTGTCATCGCAAGTGTTGTCTCAGTGCATGGGGGGGATGTGTTAGTTTAAGTGTTCATGTTTGATGTGACTTAATGTGAGTTGGAGGCTGTGGCCATACAAAGAGAGAACGTAATGGAGGTTAAAAGTTAAAATATTAAGGCATGATGAGCAATACAAATCAGCAGTGTTGGGGAAGCTACTCTGAAAATATAGTTTACCAAGCTACTGATTACTTCACACTGGAAGAAGGTAAGCTACACTAAAGCTACCCTTAAGAAAAAAAATATATGTTTGACTTAACTACAGTTACTTTGAATAGGTAGTTTAAACAACTTAGTGATCAATTATCATTTCTAAAATGTCAGACTACAAATTGCAAGAACAGATCAATCTGGAGTCAAATGTTAACCAAATGTGTAATTTGAGAATTAAGAAGGTCTGACACTGAAAAAGAGAGGAAATTATTGGTTACTTCACTCATTTTATTTTTGCACAAAAAGTAGTGTGTAGTTCGAGTAGTTAGCTACACCACTAAATGGCAAAAAAGCAAATAACTACTGAAAACACTACCTAGATTTGCATTTAGTTCAACTTCCACCAAGCTACTGCAGAATGTTGTTAAATTACTAGTTAAACTACATGTAGTTCACTACTCCCCAACACTGTGAATATTTAGCCAGTGTTTGTCACCTGCTCCGAGGGGTCACAAAAAACTTGTTTTGGGTTAAATGTTTTTGCATACGACTCTACATGCATAAAATTGTCAGTTGTGTTCAGATTTTCAGTTATTATAATAATGATTAAGATGAAGCACAAGGTCAAAGATTCGTTGTTTTAGAGAAAAGCATGGGTTGATATTTAAGACATTGTGCTTGTGAAAACTCATTGTTTCAAAACTAAAGGTAATCTGAGTCCCCTACCTATTTTACTTTCCCTCTTATAGAAATTATGGACACAGGCCTAACCAAAAACTGTTGATTTGCCAACCAGCACACAATCCATTTTCCAATGATGTACAGTACAATTAATAATCTATCCTCAAAGTCACACAGCGGCTACATCCAGCCAGTTTATCCGCCACAGCTATATCATCTTCACACCGAATGATTTCCTGTTCAAGTCTGTATTCTAATTTGATAGTTGTGAGTTTTGTTTGGTGGTATTGTGGGCTGTCCTGGGTTTTGTGCTCCCTCAGTGCCTCACCACCCACCCAGTCAGTTAGGCCAGGCAGGAGGGAGAGCAGAGAGCATGGGGAGAGCGGCCGCCCGGCTCCCTCTGAATGGATGAATGACCTGACCTGAAAATCAATGCCAGCTTGGCTGCTTCTGGTTCCTTTTACAACATCAACACTGTGTAGCTCTGTAAGGGGATCCAGACACACACTACAGTAGCTACTACTTTTCACAGGCTCATTTTGTCTGTTTTGTTAAGGACAATGATGGATGAGGGCACTGCTAAGACGGCCTGGATGGTAGCCTGTTGGTGACACACTGGGTGGAGGGGGTGGGGGCACGGAGTTCAGCTTAGTTTGCGCTGAAATGGGACTGTTTTGGTTTTTGTTGACGGTAATAATTATGTCAGGGAGACCCGTAAATTGGAAAAGGTGAAATTGTTTAATTCATGGCTAAAATGTAAGATGACATGACTACTTTTATAATATGTTCAGAAACGCATAAAATAAATATATTTTTAAAAATATAATCTATCATTTGCATTTTACATTGTTAACCCAAAAGCAGCCTAGCTAGATGTCAATCTGGGGAAGGAAGGCCAGTGTTGGACAGAGAGAATTCTGATATGCTTTTCCATAATTCATACAGGCAATGCACAAAAACCATTAGCATCTGAAGTATGAGTCTCTTCAATACTACATGGCTGAATTACTGTTAGAAACGTCCCTTGGCTTGAACCCGCCCCTTTAAACCATCTGAGAGGACAGTGGAGAAAGTAATATGGACTCTTCTGGGTGAATTCACCGGCTCACCTGAGAAGAGATCAACATACCCAATTAAAATTACACCACAAGGAAAAACTCTTAAAAATCACAGACGTGTCGTTTCCATTCAGGGGAAAAATACATCTAGGTGGTTTATAATATACACTGAATATACAAATCATTAGGAACATCTGCTCTTTCCATGACAGACTGACCAGGTGAAAGCTATGATCCCTTATTACTTGTTAAATCCACTTCAATCAGCGTAGATGAAGGGGAGACAGGTTAAAGAAGGATTTTTAAGCCTTGAGACATTGATTGTGTATGTGTGCCCCTCAAGAGGGTGAATGGGCAAGACAAAAGATTTAAGTGCTTTTTAACAGGTATGGTAGTAGGTGCTAGGCACACCGGGTTGGGTGTGTCAAGAACTGCAACGATGCTGGGGTTTTTCACGCTCAATAGTGTGACCAAGAATGGTCCACCACCCAAAAGATATCCAGCCAACTTGACACAGCTGCGGAAAGCTTTGGAGTCAACATGGGCCAGCATCCTTGTGGAACACTTGACACCTTGTAGAGTCCATGCCCAGACCAAGTGGGGCTGTTCTGAGGGAAAAAAATGTGGGTGCAACTCCATATTAGGAAGCTGTTCCTAATGTTTTTTACACTCAGTGTATTTTTCAGAGTCTTCCTGGATTTGCAATTGATAGGCATGCAGTTACGGTCTCCCGAGTGGAGCAGCAGTCTAAGGCACTGCATCTCGGTGCTTGAGGCGTCACTACAGACACCCTGGTTCGATTCCAGGCTGTATCACAACCGGCCATGATTGTGAGTCCCATAGGGCGGCGCACAATTGGCCCAGCGTCATCGGGGTTTGGCCGGCGTAGGCCATCATTGTAAATACGATTTTTTATTAACTGACTTGCCTTGTTAAATAAAGGTTTGTGATAACATATTTTTTGTGAAATTATCTCATTGATACCAGCGCATCATTTGTTCCCAAATTGTCTTGAATTAAACATAGGATTAAGCCCTTACTGTCTATCCATGTCCAAGTGGCAAAATGGTCAATTTAATTAATCTGTAGAAAGAAAGTGGCTGAAACCTTGACATGGCACAGTGTGTAGGCTATGTAAGATAAAACAGTGTTCGGCCACAACCTCATTCATCACCACTCCTCCTCCTTCTCCTCGAGAGTCCCACCATGGAATGATGGAGGGGGATGTCAATCGTGCTTCTGTCCCTCATTAGCGACAGGCCCTTTCTCTGTGGTGTGACAGACAGCTTGTTACACTCAACCTGAGGCTGAGGCTCGTTAACACGGCCTTCCTGGAATACACAGACATAATGAAAGAACCTGGCAACACATCTCACTTAGTCTATTAGCCTCTCAGTTTCCTCTCTGGGAAACTGCTCAGGGCCTCCTTTCAGACCAGGGCCAAACAAAGACCCTCGTTCTTAAATGCCAGACAGCCCCACGGATGGACAGCTGGGTAGGAAATGTCACACCGTGTGCGGAATGCCCATTATCAGACAGTCATTTGTTCTCTCTGGCTCTCCACCCTCCACCCCCCCCACTCCATCAATCCCTGTGTCCCCCCCTTTGCTTTACAACCTGATATGGAATTGACAAATCAAGTCCTGTGTCTGTGACAGAATATAATCAACTAGAAAGTGCATGGGAGCCAAGTCCTCCAGCACCCATTCTGCTCAATCTAATTGGTTTTCTGCATCAAAGGTGTCACTCAACGAGAGACTACCCTTTTTTAGGCACTCTTCTCCCTCATTATGGCCCTGGGTCTGAGTCCCATTTACAGGCGGACCATCAGTTCTCCATACAGTGGGAAATCAAATTGGGAGGGGAAGGTTATAATTAGTCATTTCATTTGACAGAGCATTTCTGTCTCCATTTAATCCTTGACACCCCAGGCCACTTTTCTCACAGTCTCCGGTTGTCTCGATCTATGTGACCGCCACACCTGGCCTCATGGCACATGGCAGTGACATCACGTCATGGCTCCTCCAGAGGGTTGGGTGGGTGCTCAGCTCGCATCTATATTCATAGACAACCTCCATATGGACAATAAATACTCTGTTGCTTAAGAGTAGTAATGGTAAAAGCACATACATTAGTGCGTTTGATGTCATGGAATGCAATTTCAATGCTTTAATATAACGTAATTTCAAATATATGATCATGTTCTCAGAGGCTTCAGGGTTGGAGTTGTAGATTCAGGTCTGTGGGACAAAGACAAAAGGCCCTATCCCCACTGAGTGAAGCCACAAAAAGCATGAAACAAATTAGTCCAAAAAAATGTATTTTTCTCCTCAACATTTGAACTTGGTTCAAGCACTCCACAAGCAACAAAAATACATTCCATAAGAGTCATTTGCATTTACAATGTACAGCCCACCCACAACCATTGTCAGGTCAGTAATATATATAAACAGTATCTTTGGATATCACATCGGTATATAACTAAAAAATCTACCATAAGGCTTTTGGAGGATAAGCCTTATGACATGTTAGGAAAGGTCTTGAGGTTAAAGAATCATGAGCCATTTTTTAATAGCATGTCACAAGGATTTATTGTAAGAAGCAGAAATAATATGAGATGTTGAAGATCAGTACATTATGTCTAGGTATGTGTAGTGGCAATAACATCACTATCAAGCAAACAAAGACAAAGCAGATTGCAGGCTTACCAATGACTGAATATATTAGGGACTCACTCAGAACTTTTACATAGTATTGCAAATGGCAGCATAGAATATACTGTAACAACAAAAAGGTACCATAAATTCCAAAGAATGATGGAAGGCATTCTGGAATGAAGAGACTAAACACAGCAAGCCCTGTTGTAAACAGGGTTTGACACCCAAGGTTCCATCGCTTCCATCCATACGTCCCCTGCTGCTAGACTGAGGCACAGAAATTGCCCAACTGACAAATGGGGTATGAGAGAAAGGGAAGGGAGACACAATCAGTTGCTTTTTCAAGGGTAGCCTAAAACTACACTAGACCGAGGAAGAAAGGTGGGATTCAGTCGTCTCTGAGTTTCACAAGCCCTCTGGACATAAGGAGATAACGTAATACTGTTTTTATTTTGGCACCAAATTGAAGAGGTCCATTTATGGTTAGTGTAATATGTCAAGGTTATTAGTAAACCGAAATTGAAACTAAAAAGCAAAACAAATCATGAAAAAAACTATTTTGAAAACTGAAATAAAATAATTCACACTTGTTTTGAAAAACAAACTATACTGAAACTCAGACTCCAAAACAAATGTGGTTTTCAAGCTTGTGAAGCTGGAGGGTAAATGCTGCCAGGAGATGACGATGTTTCGAACAAATAGATGACGATGTTTTGAACAAATAGATGACGATGACGATGTTTCGAACAAAGACCCTACCTACCGTTATGGGGTATTTTTCAGCAGGGCACTGTGGAAGGTCTCCAGATCACCTGAGTTTTACCAAGAGAAAAGGGGTACATTAAAGGAGGTACTCTTGTGGCCCTTAAACACAGACATAAACCCATACAAACACTACCCAGTTCATGTTTATGTTTATGCCATGCTTACTGTAAATTCAGCTATCTTAGCCATCATCTTGTAAATATTTTTGCCCAACTTACCTTCACCTTGTGCAGAGCTAGGGTTTGGAAGCACATGCCAGGGGAATCAGATTCTGTACCACCTACAACAAAACACACAGCACACTAATTGTATTGATCTCTATTAGACTGGCTAGCTTTGCACACCTAACATGGTCATTTCAAGATTGTCAGCTTGATGTTAAGCTAGCGTCACTAAGTTGGCAGCAAGATTGTTAGTCAGCTGAGAACCAACTAACCAACCATAGATTTATACACACTCATCATTGCTACCAACACACAGAGAGTGAGTACGCTATATCGGCAATTATATTTTTAGTAACGGAGGGTTTTCCAGACAAGGGTGGAATAGATGGCTATCTGATTGAGCGACTCTTATTTGCTAACATTAGCTTAGCTGCTGAAGGTACCAGTCTAGCAGTGACTACAATGGCATAGGTCAAAATTGATTGACAGTGTGTATCTAAAATATGATTTAGCTGATGGCATTTAGAGTTCTATACAGGACTGTAACATTAGCTAGCTAGCAAATGTACCTAGTCCAGCTAAGGTAGCTAATGTTATGTTCTGTCTAATAGAGAATCTTTCGTTTTGATTTGAAGGGGAAAAAAACAATGGTATCGCATCACTTCTCAGCTGTCGTTGAAATAGATTCCCCATCAGCTCAGCTTGAAAATCCCTCTGATAACATTTGGTCACTGTGAGCATAATTCTTAGTAGCCGCAAGTCATTAGCAGCATCGGGGTAAATCTCTGGTAGGTAGAACGGTGAAAGAACACGAATTTTCACGCTTGTTCGTAATCAACACAGCCAGACACAGAACACCACATGGACATGATGACAAACGCTAGTGAAAACAAATGTTTTCAAAAAAGATTGTGTCTAGAGAAGATCTGAGATTACTGAGTGTTGGTCGCCAGCTTCCAAGTTGTGAGCACACCCCATCTAGCTATCCGGGTGGTATCTGCATTTACTATGAGTGCCGGACCCTGTGGTTCACTATGAGCTGCCTAATACACAGGAAGTCGAAACTTCTCGATTCTACCAGTGAAATGAAAATGCGCTCGTTCTAGCTTGTGGTTTGGAAAATGTTTACGACAAAAGTAATGTTGTTAATATAGCCATGACTATATGCCGTGGCAGAGCCAGGCTCTTTAATGTTTTAACCCTATCCCAAACCTTAACTTAAAAACACTTCGAAATTTGACGTTTGGATAAACGTGGATATGTGGCAGAATCTGAAGTCAAATTGGGAGATTTTGATGCTTTAATGTAACGCATACACATACTGTTTTTAAGGGCTAATATCTTAGTCATCTACTGATATGAAAAAGGCTTTTCCATGGTAAGTTCCTGGTGGGTCATATGGCCTACTGGAGTGGATTTATGTGAGTGATGGAGCGGAGAGAAATTCACACTCCAGATAACCTATTGGAGGGTCCAAATTGCATGATGCATCACTCTGGGCCTAGGGTCAGTCGTCACTGCCAGCCAGGTCCTGGTGAAAGGCCAAACATCCTGCCCCCTTCCGGCTCTATCCCCCAGTTTGACCATCTCTCTATCCAACGAAACGAAAGCTCTCTCTTTCTCACACACACATACTCTACTGTATGAATGGAAACAAAGACATACCTTTTGGAGTGGAATTAGGACTGTAATCCATCATGTGACCATAATAACCGTACTCCTCCCAAACTTTCACAAGGTCAATAGCTGAATTCCCATTGTGGAATGCATGCCGATAAAGGCATCCACTTTTAATGAATGAATCAATAAGCATACTATAAAGGCTCAATTAAATCTGTTTCGTGGAAGTGTAGCGCGATTCAAATGTAAAAGGTCATTTCCAATTGAGCCGACATGTGCCGTGTTTACTGTGAATGCAGTTTATGCGAACATGGGAACATTGCCTTTCAATTTGAATTGCGCTATTGAGCAGATCTTACGAGATATGGATTGAATCGAGCCCTAAAATATCTCATATCAAAATGTATTTGGTACGCAACAGAATACAAATCAAAGACAACATACTGTATATCAAAAAAAAAATTAGCTAAGCCATGTTTTCATAGTTTTTACATTTTTTATTTATTTTTTATTGGAGGTTAAAATCCCCCCAAAAGGAACTTCCTGCTCTCCTGTTGTTGGATATTTCCCCCAGGAAGCAACAGGAAGCAGAGTGTATTATGGGACATGAATGTGCCTGTGTGCTCAGTGCTGTAGCTCTATCTATCCAAGGCACCACCTGCTGTTTCTGTGCCTGTTTTCATTCAGTCTGTCATTCACAGTACAAGACATACAACATCAATAAATAAATAAATAAATAACCAGGGAATAAGTTCATTAAAATAATCATTTTACAAACTAGAAAAAGAGGCTTTGTGTGTGTGTGTGTGTGTTATTGTAGATGTAGTGATTCAAATGGAAATCTAAAATCTTGACACTCTGACACATTCTCCTTTAAAGATCTTTTTCCATCTTCAGCGTTTTCCTGGTTCTGATTCTAGAGGCTCACAGCTGGACTTTTGTGATCTGCTGTTTCATTTCCTTTTCTCATTACTGGGGGACTTGCAGTACACACTGATCACAAATCAAAAGGCAGAATCTTTAAGATGTCAAATCCAATTCAAAGCTTGATTTATTATATACAATAAAGAGTTTCCAATCCCAAACCAGTGTGTGTCCAAAATGGAACCTTATTCTCGATAACATAAGTTCACAAATATAGTGCATTTTATATGGAATAGTGTGCCATTTCAGAGCTGTTGACAGTTAAAAAGCTCCCCAGGAAAGATAACCCTGATGTGTCGATCTGCCATCAACTAGCAGAGAAAGATGACAATAGGGTCTGTGTATAGGGAGGAGGTCAGAGACCTGGCCGTGTGGTGCCAGGACAACAACCTCTCCCTCAGTGTGATCAAGACAAAGGAGATGATTGTGGACTACAGGAAAAGGAGGACAGAGCACGCCCCCATTCTCATGGACGGGGCTGTAGTGGAGCAGGTTGAGAGCTTCAAGTTCCTTGGTGTCCACATCACCAACAAACTATCATGATCCAAGCACACCAAGACAGTTGTGAAGAGGGCACGACAAAACCTATTACCCCACAGGAGACTGAAAAGATTTGACATGGGCCCTCAGATCCTCAAAAGTTCTACAGCTGCACTATCGAGAGCATCCTGACTGGATGCATCACTGCCTGGTATGGCAACTGCTCGGCCTCCGCAAGGCGCTACAGAGGGTAGTGTGTACTGCCCAGTACATCACCGGAGCCAAGCTTCCTGCCATGAAGGACCTCTATACTAGGAGGTGTCAGAGGAAGGCCCTAAAAATAGTCAGACTCCAGCCACCTTAGACATAGACTGTTCTCTATGCTACCACACAGCAAGCAATACCGGAGTGCCAAGTCTAGGTCCAAGAGGCTTCTCAACAGCTTCTACCCCCAAGCCATAAGACTCCTGAACAGCTAATCAAATGGCTACCCAGACTATTTTCATTGACCCCCACTCTTTTAAGCTGGTTGTTGGTTAAGGGCTTGTAAGTTGACTCTGGCTGGAAGCACTTTTGCTCTGTTAATCACATAAGCCATTTAGTGGGTGAGAAATTGTGCTGCTTAGAAATAATGCCATAAAGTCCAACTCTATGCCATGATCACAAATCAGCAAGGACTGAAACCAACCGGTGGTTTTTATCAGGCATCCACTGTATATTGTAATTCCAAATAGTTTCCTTTTTTTATACTGCACATGTTTACATAATAACAGTTGGCTATACAGGTCAACCAAATATTCTACTTGAACCATTGTAAATGTACCGTGCTGTGTACAGTACTGCAATTTCTTATACATTGTGTGTTGTTGGGTCAACCCTTGTCAGAGTGATATGATCTTAGTGTATGGGTGGGTGTGGCTCTAACTGTGGCTGACTCTCGGTTGCCTGGTGGGTTACGCTGTGTGTGTGCATGCATGCTTTCATTCAGTACGTGCATGTGTGTATGCGTGCCTTCGAACAATACGTGAGTGTGTGCATGCATGCCTTCGTACAGTGTGTGTGTGTGTGTATGTATGTGCATGCGTGCCTTTGTCCAGTTCATGCATGTGCGAGTGGGCCTGGGTGTGTGTCAGCTGCTGTCCCACTGCGGAACACCCTCCAGAGACTGAGTGGCTGATGGTTGCTGTCCACATTCTAAACAGGCACCCACCTGACCTGAGCTGCCAATCCTCAGGGCATGAGTCCTGTTGACATGCTAACATGGCAGGCATGTAAGCAATGGCTCTAATATCCTCACTAGCATAGCTATTAGAAAGCATGTCCTGTGCTTCATTCTAGTTGGTATGATAGTATAGATTGTAACCTGTGATAGAAAAATTACATATTTACCTGGCTTATTTAATATTAATGGTTAACAATTAATAATTGTCTAATAATAAGACATTTCTGTCTTGTTAGTTGTTTTCATGGGCTCCACTCTAGTTCCCCATCACAAACCCCGGACCAAATCTGACCCAATCATAGACGTCTATGTTTCACAAGGTTGGACATCACAGTTCAGTAGAGCCCATTAGAGGACAGTACAGTAAAGACAAGTAGAGTGTTGATAAGTACATTAGTGTCTACTGTACAGTGGAGTGGTGTAGAGTTGAGTACTCCAACTCTACTGTATTCTACTGAGCTCTACTGTGTTGTACATTGTGTACCTATTTAGGATACAATGCCATGAATAGAATAATGTTCATAATGATGCATTTCTGTGTTGTACATATCAGGAACCCATGAGGAAATTCCGTTACCAGGTGTAAATCCACTTCACTTAATGTAGTTCAATAACCAAAATAAATGTTTTTTTTTAACTCAAGCTGTCATGTTATAGCGGACATCTTTCTGCAGAAATCTTTCAATCTTAATTCGGAGTAGACACTTCAAAGTTTTTGGAAACAAACAAAGGGAGATTTTACAAAACGTATTTTACCAAACTTTGCATCTACACAGTTCTTCCAGTAAATGTGTTTTGTAGAATGTTCAGTGTACATTTTTTAAAAAAGAAGTCATTGAAATCAAACCATACAATTCTATTATGCACAAAGTTGAAATATTTTTTGTTTGTTTTGCGCTGCACTTCCATCTCAGCGCAATTCCAGGAACCATGGAATTGCCCTTCTTCCTAGACACCTGCACATTGTCACATTTTGCCACAGGGACTTCACAGGACCTGACAAAGGGAATTGTGTTTTTCACATGTATCATGTTTTTTTCACATATATATTTCTATACAATAATTTTTGTTTCCTACATAAAGGGCAGAGCTGTGACAGCTGTGTCTAAGGGATGGTATCTTGAGGTGTAGGATGCGGGCTAAATTCTCAAGTGGTCTCCAACCTAAAAAAAAAGTCACATAGGTTGAGAGACAATATGGTGTATATAACAATGTATGGCCACATGATTATAAATGCTATGCATACCACACAACTTATATCATCTCTAGATTCCTCTACAGTTTTGACCAGACTATCAATGTGCCAAACATGCATGAAGCCTTGCCTATTTTTGTTGGACATGCTGATTAAACATCTCTACAACCTTCAACATACACACTATAAAAGAGCATTCACCAATTGATTGTTCACTGTAGTTTGCTTTGGAATGAATAAGTAAATGGCAGCTTCCAACCAAAAAAACAGAGCCTTTAAATGAACTAGACAAACAGTGCCCCCTGTTGGAGAGGATGCCTCAGAGCAGAGCCACAGTGAGAGAACTGTCAGAAGAGGTTTGGGCTTTTTGGATAATGGATATTGCCTTTGGTCTCTACTTCTCCTAGACAAAATATAACAATTACATAATCATGCTAAATATGCATATTCAACGTCTAAACTGTCAACAAACCAGTTTAGCCTACTATCTGATTTCTATAACAATGTATTATTATTGTTTTTACACTAGACCTACAGGAGGATACCGTCCAAATTATATTCATCTGTTTTTGTGCAAAATTAGGAATTAAGTATCTAGGTACGACCAGTTTCGTATGTAGACATAGTGGTCCTCTGTAGCTCAGTTGGTAGAGCGTAACGCTTGCAACGACAAGATAGGGGGTTTGCACCACCCACGCGTAAAATGTCTTATGCACGCATGACTAAGTCGCTTTGGATAAAAGCGTCTACTAAATGGCACATATTATTACCAGAGGAATGATAGAACGAAACCCACAGTAGTGTGTGTGCTCTACAACAGACTGTAGGTGGCAGTGCAGAACACAAATTGAGCGACAGTCATTCACTGCGGCTTTTATATATATATATAAAAATATATATATATATATTTTTTTTAAGGATACAAAATCAAACAAAATGATTTGCAACGACAAAAACACATTAATTAATTAAATGATTTCCCCCATTCATTTGATTAATTACTTTCTATTATCACTGAGTGGAATAAGAACTGGAACATCTAACAGGGAACTAGAGACTCATTTAAAGGTGGTTATCTTCTAAATAACATCTGTCCATCACAGTGTGGTGGAAGTATAGATGGTAAACAAGTTCAGATGATTAACTCAGTCGAAAATGTCCCCAAAATACCCATTTTAGTTGTGTGGCGTGAGTCACTAATGGCTGGATGACTGAACCTTCAAATCCTGTCTGCTCTGTGGATGGAGCTTTCACAGAAGCATATAAATAGAATTCATTCTAATTCTATGGCTTGAACAAAAGCTACATAGGCTACCTAATACCACTGTATCGTGCATGGCTTATCTAGGCGTAACTATTTATGGTTGAATATGCAAATACTGGAATGAAACTGGAAATGATACACAAAGCCAAGGGTCAGTGGTTTTCATGAGCAGTGTGCAGTCAGTCATAAGTCTTTCCCTGCCTCAGACTCAGCCCTTACTAGACTCAGCCCCTACTAGACTCAGACTCAGCCCCTACTAGACTCAGCCCCTTACTAGACTCAGACTCAGCCCCTACTAGACTCAGACTCAGCCCCTACTAGACTCAGACTCAGCCCCTACTAGACTCAGACTCAGCCCCTACTAGACTCAGACTCAGCCCCTTACTAGACTAGACTCAGCCCCTTACTAGACTCAGACTCAGCCCCTACTAGACTCAGACTCAGCCCCTACTAGACTCAGACTCAGCCCCTACTAGACTCAGACTCAGCCCCTACTAGACTCAGACTCAGCCAATACTAGACTCAGACTCAGCCAATACTAGACTCAGACTCAGCCAATACTAGACTCAGACTCAGCCCCTACTAGACAGGTACTCTTACATTTTCAGACATCGGCTCATACATTTTAGACAGTAATTAAGTTGCTCTATTTCCCCCGATTGTGTCATCTGAATGAAAAGCCCATGGAAGTTGCTTTAGGGCAAGAAGTGCATTGTAAAGTAGACTGGTGGAGGGAGGGAAGACTGAGGGATAAAACGGGATGCAGCTTGCAGTATGAATTAAGGTAAGGCCAAGTCAAATACTGGGTTGAGATACACTATATATACAAAAGTATGTGGACACCCCTTCAAATGAGTGGATTTGGCTATTTCCACCACACCAGTTGCTGAAAGGTGTATAACATTGAGGACACAGCCATGCAATCTCTATAAACAAACACTGGAAGTAGAATGGTCTTACTGAAGAGCACGCATAGCGCGTAGAAATAGTCTGTCCTCAGTTGCAACACTCACTACCGAGTTCCAAACTGCCTCTGGAAGCAACGTCACCACAAGAACTGTTCGTCAGGAGCTTCATGAAATGGGTTTCCATGACCGAGCAGCCTAAGATCACCATGCGCAATGCCAAGTGTCGGCTGGAGTGGTGTAAATCTCGCTGCCATTGGACTCTGGAGCAGTGGAAGCACGTTCTCTGGAGTGATGAATCACGCTTCACCATCTGGCAGTTGCACGGACGAATCTGGGTTTGGCGGATGCCAGGAGAATGTGATCTACCCCAATGCATTGTGCCAACTGTAATGCTTGGTGGAGAAGGAATAATGGTCTGTGGCTGTTGTTCATGGTTCAGGCTAGGCCCCTTAGTTCCAGTGAAGGGAAATTTTAACGCTATAGTATACAATGACGATTGTAGACGATTCTATGCTTCCAACTATGTGGAAGGCCCATTCCTGCCCCTGTGCACAAAGCAAGGTCCATACAGAAATGTTTTGTCGAGATCGGTGTGGAAGAACTTGACTGGCCTGTACAGAACCCTGACCTCAACCGCATCGAACACCTTTGGGATGAATTGGAATGGTGACTGCGAGCCAGGTCTAATTGCCCGACCTCACTAATGCTATTGTGGCTAAATGGCAGCAAGTTCACACAGCAATGTTCCAGCATCTAGTGGAAAGCCTTCCCAGAAGAGTGAAGGCAGCAAAGGGGGGACCAACTCCATATTAATGCCCATGATTTTGGAATGAGATGTTCGACAAGCATGTGTCCACATACTTCTGGTCATGTAGTGTATCCTGGCTACTGAGCAGAAGAAATGCACATTTTTACATTTGACATTTGAGTTATTTAGCAGATGCTCTTATCCAGAGCGACTTACACACATTGATACTTCTTTTGTACTGGAAGCAACTTTGAAGCAACTTTATTAGTCAGTGTAACTATACCAGTTAGCAGTAGTGTAAAGTACTTAAGTAAAAATACTTTAAAGTACTACTTAGTAAGTTGTTTTTTGGGGTATCTGTACTTTTTACTCCCTACAGTTTCCCTGACAACCAAATGTACTTGTAACATTTTGAATGCTTAGCAGGACAGGAAAATGCTCAAATTCACAAACTTATTTTTTCTTTATTTAACTAGGAAAGTCAATTAAGAACAAGTTCTTATTTTCAATGACGGCCTAGGAACAGCGAGCTAACTGCCTTATTCAGGGGCAGAATTTTTTTTTTTAACCTTGTCAGCTCAGGGATTTGATCTCGCAACCTTCCGGATACTAGTCCAATGCTCTAAACACTGGGTTACCTGCTGCCCCGAGAGAACACAGGTCATCCCTACTGCCGCTGGCCTGGCGGACTCACTAAACACAAATGCATCTTTTGTTAATAATGTCGGAGTGTGTTGGAGTGTGCCCTGGCTATCCAGACATTTTAAAAACAAGAATGGTGCCGTCTGCTTTGCTTAATATAAGGAATTTTAAATTATTTAAACTTTCTTTTGATACTAAGGTATATTTTAGCAATTACATTTGCTTTTGATACTGAAGTATATTTAAAACCAAATACTTTTAGACTTTTATTCCAGTAGTATTTTACTGGCTGACTTTCACTTTTACTTGAGTAACTTTCTATTAACTATACTTTTACTCAAGTATGACAATTGGATACTTTTTCCACCACTGCTAGTTAGTAGCTACAGTATGATGATTAACAGACTTAGTCCAATTTCAGTACTGTATCTTCATTTTGTCAGTATTCATATCAAGGAGGCAGGAATGGACATGCTATAGTTCATCTTACATCTTACTACCTCATCTAACAAGTTCATGAAAGCCTCAATACCACATGCACACTCTTGTGACAGGAAACAATAATTAAGCAAGCTAATTAGGTAACATGTAAATGTGCCCATGGTGGATACTGATGCGCAGAGTGAGAGAGAGATCCTAAACATTCAAACTTGGTACTGACGACATACATATTGTGAACACACACACACACAGCCTTTAAAAGACAGGGAGCCGTTGTCACGGTAACGGAGGGAAAACACACTCCAGTCAGTCCACACACTACCGTGAGAGAGAGAGCCAGGCAGCCTTTGAGAGACACAGGCAGACTACTGCCGTCTGCCTGCCTGCAGGGTCAGAGTAGAATTTGTGATGATTTGACAAGAGCGCCACATTTGCAGTACATAGCACACCTGTCGTTTACGTTTGACACCCAGCAGTCAGAAACAATCTCATGTTGCCTGAACTAAGGAACATCATCTACTGTCTACACTACAGATGTGTGACGTTCCGGCCAATATGCCTTGCACTTAACTACTTCTCACCTCACAATTACTATGTACGAGGGCTGGTGTGGCTGTTTTGAAACAATGGTCTTAAGTATATGCAAGATGTGTCTCCCGTCTTTTTTTAATTAACTTGAAACACAATAAATCTGTGGGGTACAGGAGGACTGTTTATTGTACACAGGGATAGAAATGAAAGGAAAAATGTAATCTCTATAAACAGATTGATGGTGAAATGTGTTCTACAGGGAGACCTGGGTTCAAATAGTAGGTACTATTTGTTTTCTTTTAAATATTTTAGCTGTCCTTGATTGAACTTGTCTAGCGCAATGGAACCAATGGAATAATCCCAAAAGTGCAAACCCAAACTCATCTGGCACTCCAGGTAGACTCACACTTTTTAAGAAAACCAAAACTATTTGAACCCAGGTCTGATTCATGGATGGCTGCACAGTTTCAGAGGAGCAGTCTGTCTGTTAGAGCCCACTGTGCCAAATGACCCTAGAACAAGGCACTAAGAACTGAACACTGAGCACTGCCATCACATCCCAGTGTCACTCTGATGTCATTACAAACGTACAACCATCTACTATAGGTTGCAAAAAGGTTTCCCCAGCAATTGTGGTTGGAAGATTCCCAGAATCAGGAACAAATAATCAGGAAATCCTCCAAAAATAATTGATAGAAAACCTGAAAATTCGGGGAAAGTCAATGGAATTGTTTTACTCTAAAATCACCACATACAGTGAGCTCCAAAAGTATTGGGACAGTGACACGTTGTTGTGGCTCTGTACTCCAGCACTTCTGAAATTATACAATGACTATGGAGGTTAAAGTGCAGACCGTCAGCTTTAATTTGAGGTTATTTTCATCCATATCGGTTGAACCGTTTAGAAATTACAGCACTTTTTGTACAAAAGTATTAGCACAAATTCACTAATGTGTATTAAAATATAAAAAAGTGTTGTATTTGGCCCCATATTCATAGCACGCACTGACTACATCAAGCTTGTGACTCTACACATTAGTTGGATGCATTTGCTTTTTGTTTTGGTTGTGTTTCAGGTTATTTTGTGCCCAATAGAAATGAATGGTAAATAATGTATTTTTGGAGTCACTTTTATTGTAAATAAGAATAGAATATGTTTCTGAACACTTCTACATTAATGTGGATGCTACCATGATTACAGATCATCTTGGATGAATTGTGAATAATGATGAGTGAGAAAGTTAAGAGGCATAAATATTCATTTCACATCCAAAGCGCTGGAGTACTGAGCCAAAACAACACCAAAAGTGTCACTGTCCCAATACTTTTGGAGCTCACTGTACATCACCCTTTTACAAACCCAGAGGTTGCACTGAGCAGGTATAGACCATTCAACAAATACAACTGCTGGACATACAAAGGGCTCAATTCTATTGAACCAGGCCTACATCGTAGATTATTACATGTAGACGATCCAGTAGGTTGTAGACAAATACAGAGACTGTAATTGCGCTGTGGTGGGTTGCTTTGAATTCCAGCCAAAGTAGTCCGGAATGGAAAAACCTGCACCTCAACCCTATGTATAGTGTGCTGTTAAGCACAGCAGGAAATACAAGCACCCAGAGTCATACATGAAATATAATGATCAGGAGATGGTGCTGTAACAAGGTTCTCAAAGTGTCTATACTTCATTGACTTGTTTCCGGATTAAACTGGTTTGATTCAACACAAACTGCAGTAAGTGTCGAAGGACCTCTCATCCTCGTTCGGTACCCTGTCTTGTTATGTCAAACACGTTACTGTTGCCAAAACCTGATTTACCAGCTTCATTACATTACCTTCAACAGCGACGTGTTTGTAAAAAAAAATGTTTTTTCTTCCTCTAGTTTCACATTTTCTCATGCCATCTGTTGAAATCACCAGGGGAAAAGGGAAAAAAAAGTTGTAAATGAACAAGTTTTCACGTGTTGATGGGGAAAGTGGCACAATTTTTAATTATACCTGGACGGGCGCTAATTCCAAATACTTAATATAACAAATGGCAAATGGGCTCTTGCCGGTTCCCTTGGTAATTGGGACTCTGTGTTCTTAGCATCTGCTACATTCATTAACGTTGCAACGAGCCCAGTTACAATATGTTCTTTATTTGTTCAAATTGATTCCCCTGAGTTTTAGGGAAAGGTGGGAAAACTGCTGTTGGTGGTGGTGATGTAAAACCAACCTGGTGCCTGGAGCACTTCATTAGGGGCTTAGTTAGCTTAGCTCCTGCCTAGCTGCCTATGGTATCAATACCACAGATAGCCCTGGGTTAAAATACTATTATTAATATACTAAAATATTATTGTTAAAATACTAATCTTTCAAATACTTTGAGCGTTTGCTATAGCATGCCTGGAGTGCAAGATGGGCGGGGGTTGCACTTTTGGGACTACTCTATTGAGCCATTAAGTCAGACAAGCTCAATCCAGCACATTTCAATTATTTGAAATGATTTCAAATAGTATTTGAACCCAGGTGTGGACCCCAGAACAGAACCAACATGATTGGATTCAACCCACACTCCCCAGTCTTCTACTTTTACTTCATGCTCATTGGGCAATGATGTTGCATGTTCTCTAATTACTAAAGGTGAGGACATGTGGATAGTCACATGTGAATATAACTGATAACAAACCTATCCAAAGAGTAAAAAGGAGAGGGGCAGTCTGTCTATATTTCACTTTCTCTACCATACACATACTGGCTTGTATGCAAGCTCACAGACACACACACACACACTCACTCAGCGACACCTGGGATAATTACCCTGGTCTTTGGTACAAGAGTATCCTTGTATCTGCCAATCATATTCCCACTAATGGCCTCCACCACTCCCATACTCAAGAGTCTGTGCCTTTATTGAAATTAATTTCAGCTTACCTTTTCTTTCTCATCTCTTTTAAAAGAGGATTTCACAGAAAAGCCTGCTGTCCTCCCACACAAAATATCTTCTCCCCCATCACCCTTTACAATGGGAAATAATGGTTCTGGGGTAGGGTTTTGAAATGAACGGCTAACATTAGATAAACACATTAAAATTAGTTTGTGTGTATGTGAGAGAACTAGTGAGAGAGATATGGAGAAAGAAAGGGATGGAAAGAGAGGGACGCAGCATTAAGCGCGCCCGCACAGGCGCGTACACGCTCGCGCTTAGCACGGTAGATGTGTTTTGAGAGCTGTTTGTTTTTTAGTACAAAGCCTCTGACTGTTTAGACATTTTGCCAATGAGCTTCTTCTAACATAAAAATATTAATGACACACTTGTTAATAACTGTCTAGATATACACTTTTACAAAGAAAACAGGCTTTTGTTGTCCCCATCTCTAATATTCATGAGGCTTGATTTCATTGTTTTCTAACATCCAGTCTGATCGCCGTATTGGTTTTGTTCATAGAATGACAACGGCCGTATAGAATTATAACATTTAATTATGAAGTTGCATTCAAAAATAATTCCCTGCATTAAACGTGAGCCATGATTTTGTAAACACAGCAGTATTAGCTTCGCTATTTCTTGGTATGAATACGATTTAGCCCGATCGCATATGTCTGAAATGGCTTGACCCTATCAATGAGCAGTAGTCTCCTTTTTTGTCTAATTCACTCTATGCTCCCAGCAGTGTCAGTCACCATGCACCACCAAGCCTCGTAGACGTGTTGCCTTACGTGTTACAACGTAGGCTCGCTGGCTTTCTGTGCAAACTGAGGTGTTAATGTACATCATGCACTTGCATTGGTCAAAACCATCTCATTAACAAAACTCCAATGGACACAACTGCCAAACAAAGAAAACAAAGAGCTGTAAAAGACACGCAGGCCAGGAAAAGTAAGTTATTCCCTCCTGGATAGTGTTAGAGACATAAAAAGGATGCATCTGTGATTGATCAAGCTGTGGAGAGATCAAACCTGTCTGTCCGTATGTCTGTTTTGTTCCTGTGTAAGGCCCTATATCTGGGAACACATGTTCCGTCTCTCACCCAGCTGTGTAGCCGAGAGATGTTTGTGTCGAGACCGATGTCTTTCGATTCACATGGCGTTACTCTATACCCACACATTGTCAATGTAGCAGCACTTTATTGATAAACAAGAACTTAGTTTGGTCATTAAATGATCTGTGGGCTTGTCACTGTACTTAAGACAGCCTTGGTAAAAAAAAAAAAAAAAAAAACAGGAGTGCCCTACTGTGGCTCCTTTAAAAACCAAACAAATACCTCTTCTCTTCTTTCTCTGTGGTGGTGGAGCGAGGCACTTTTAGACATTTGAAGCCAAACGCCCTTTTGTTATTTACTGCAGCTATTTTCATTCTACACTTGCTCGCCTGATGCCGGAGTGGTAAAATAGCAGTAATTGCTGGATCGTTTGCAGGTTGTTTAGCTTTTGCGCCAAGCCAGATGAGAACCGCTAATGAGCACAGCTTCCAGCAGCAATTAGTGAAGCAGTCGTGTACATCACAGATGATTTGTAATTAATCAGATACATCTCATACTGTATATGTGTTTGTGTGCCGGCTGTTTGAAGGGCGGTGGGTTACAGAACAGAGGGGAGGGGAGGAAGGAAGGTGGTGAGATGGGCACTTTTTCCATTGTGGAGAATTTACATGAGACATAACCGTGTGCGTCTCACCTAAGGGTTAAGTTTTTGTTGTCTTAGACCCAGTGCGGTTTAGATCACATGGGCTCTAAGTACTTAGATCAATAGCTCCATCTATGAATTTGAGAGCGGTTACATTTTCCCAAGCCCCTTGCCTTTGGCTGGGGCTGCCGTTTAGCTGAGGTACAAACTCAGGATTGTGGCTTTAAGTGGACAGCCCAGTGGAGGAGAAACAATACATCATATGATATCAGAGTGACTGAGGCTCATGGACGGTAGTCATGACCGATGCATGTGTTACTGCTGTCAGTGACACCTGAGAGACCATCAGATCAGACAGCTTTCGCTCTCCACTGCACACCTCCTCTATCTTATGTTGCTAGAGTAGACACAGTAGCAGCCAGTGGCCTAACAACACCATTAGAAAATCTCTGTCGGAATACTGCACCCGATTGTTACTATTACAGGTTGCCATGGCAACAGGACCAACCACAAGGGCAACATCCAATCAACAAAGGACAAGCAGACCCTGACTCATGGTCCAGCTGCCAACCCATTCATTTGGCTGGTTTATCACAGTAAATATCCTCTCTACAGCAACTTGCATTTACGTTACTACATGCTTCAGTTCAATGTGTCTGGATCAGTTGGTTGATTGTTTCTCGACAAAAAATGACAGACAGAATACAATGCAACATGTTTGTAACTATATGGTTTCGGAAAGATCCGAGAAAAGACATTGTATTACTTCTTGCAACCTTTCTAAAAGGAACCCTTTGCTAGCATTATAAATGGCTTAAATTATAAAAGTTCTGTAGAGACCTCCTCCCTCCAGTGCACAGGAGTTCAATTAGCAGGTTTGAAACTGTAGATTGATATAGCGTGTCCCATAGGGGTCTATTATCAAGTTTGCTGGCCCATGCACTGATGGCGGCTTCCACACACCCACCACCAACACCCCTCCTGTAGCCACACCCAGGCAGCATAGCATCCAATTAATGTTCTCAGTAGCTCTGGGCAGAGTGCGTCTGCATGCCTGTTGGGGCCTGGCCTTAGCTAACAAGAGGGGTGACAACAGGGTCATTAGCCGCCTGCGACTATGCAGTCACAGAAAAGACCCGTTAGGGGACAGTAGCAGTCCTTTAAAATCCCTAATGAACACAAGCCAGTGCGTTGGCAGTCCCTCCCCTGCCTTCTCCAACCCAATTTAAGTTGTTTGTGGGAGACACAAAATAATTAAAGGTGCACTTTGTTGTTTTTTATTTGGGTTGAATGAGGGCTGCCCCTGCACTCACTGTTGCAATATGTTTTGTGCTGTTTGCTATTCAATTTCCCTCTTAAGTATCAAAAATAGGCTTCTAGCGTTCACTGCCTTCCATTGTGAGAGTTTGTTGTTATTCCTCATGCGAGAGAGAGGTGCAATTATTTACATTTACACCAATCACATTTCATCATACACTTGTTTATGGTGGGGGATAAACAAGACATAATGTTTATAAATATCTATGCAGAAGTATGATGCGATAGCAATATTCTTGTGTTTTACAACTGTCATTCAGTAAACAGTGATAGTGTGTAGTTCGGAAGCAAGATGATATGTGTGCTGTTTTACTTTATTTATTTTTTTACCCCGTTTTCTCCCCAATTTTGTGGTATCCAATTGGTAGTTACAGTCTTGTCTCATCACTGCAACTGCCGTACGGACTCGGGAGAGGCGAAGGTCGAGAACCGTGCATCCTCATGAACGCAACCCAACCAAGCCGCGCTCCTTCTTTACACAATGCCCACTTAGCCCGGAAGCCAGCTGCACCAATGTGTCGGAGGAAACACCGCTCACCTGGCGACCGTGTCAGTGTGCACTGTGCCCGGCCAGCCACTGGAGTCGCTAGTGAGCGATGGGACAAGGACATTCCCGCCGGCCCAACCCTCCCCTAACCCAGACGACGCTGGGCCAATTGTGCGCCCCGTGGGTTTCCCGGTCACGGCCGGCTGTGACAGAGCCTGGACTCGAACCCAGAATCTCTAGTGGCACTGCGCCACTCGGGAGGTCCTATGTGCTGTTTTTAACGGCACTGTCAGCTGTCAGGAAACGGCAGGTTGGTTTCTAACCTCATTTTGAATCTGGGACTTCTGTACATTTACCTTAATTAAGGTTGAGAGTGCTCCCTTAATTTGTTAAATTGTGGTAATATTATTCACATATCTCAAAGTAAGAGGAAGATTTTGAATCTTGTTAATTTTGTGTATCACTAGCCAATCTCTCAACCAACGTCTGCACATGTAATAGCAATGAGTTACAACAAGTTTTATGATAGTTTTGAACAGATCTGTGTTTTTTTACATGACGGAAATATCACCCTTAATATAATATTTTTTACACATTTCTGTGCTCAGAAAAAGCTACATTAGCCACATATCCACTTTGTAGCTGAGCAATGTAACCGTGTTAATGAAACCATTATAAGTATAAGAAGTTTAAACATCCCTTGTTCTATTCTTACCGCCACCAATTTAACTCCACAATAACACGTTAACCTCCTTAGTCGTGTGGATCAAACAGGTTTGCGCCATAATAATAAACAGTGTTTGAGTATGCCGTTTCACTACTGATATACTACTGAGATATACGGCATCAGCCATGGATGGAGGAGAAATTCATTGTTGTGGTTCATCTCAGAGAAGCATTCCCAGCGCAGCAAATTTAGTCAGCCAACAGTTCCAAACAGGCACATATGTGACTGGGCTGGAAGGACATGCACCATACGGAAGCATCAGGCTTCTAGTCCCACACAAGTCACTCGAGCACTCTAAAGCTGTCTCATTTTTTGGGTGGTTGATGTTGAGCATTAGTCTGCTACAAAAGTAGTGTTATCTTCATGGGACCATGATCTGAGATGGAGAATACACAGATATTGCGTACTGTGTTCCTCACTACTGTGCTGCCCTTTGCTCCTTGTGTGAATTGATGACAAAAAGTAAACAAACTTCACCCAAAACATTTTTCCTACAACATGGCATCAAGTGCTGTGACATTTTTACACCTACATGCATGTATCGCATTGTGATTTGAAAATCACCCAGGGTAGGAATAACAATGGCAGACAGTGATAACTTACAAACAGGAACTGTTTGCGCTGTTACCACCAATGTGTTATAACAGCTAATGTGTCTTCACCATAGGGATTTAAAGTAGAGCCAGAATGTAGCCATATAAGGAGGATACAATACTGTACAGTACATACCATACAGGCTAAAGTCATTTCAACATCAGCCTTGCAATAACAGGGCATGCCCAAAGGAGGCAAACGCTGATTACCTCTGACTTTCTCCACTGTTGTCATCTTATAGTAATCCGAGCCTGTGAATGGCAGTTGCTGTATTGGGTATTGTAGTTGTAATATGTTGGCATGTGTTGGCATCATCTACAATGATGGCATAAACTTTCCAATAGATTTTCGCAGCAGCAGACTGGCTACAGATACAGGATCTTAATTTGAGCCAGTTTGCTACAGCATGAAAATAAACCTTTTGCAACAGGAAACGTTAATTATTATGTGGATTATAAATAATGGACTTGTTTTGTAGGGGTTGATACATTTTTCATAAGGGCAAATCAAGTCTGACATTTTAAAAATGGAAATGTCAAACTTTAGAAGCCTTTTTAAACTTCCAATACACTTCAAGTTTGCATTTCCTGCTGTGCAGGAAAGTTCACAGCAACAAAAGACTGATCAAATTAAGATCCTACATCTGTACATGTCTTCTCTCCTCCGATGTACAATGTAGAGATTACCTTGTCAATTCTGACCATGCTTATTAATGAGAGAGCCAAGTTAATTGCTGAGTGAGAGGAGTGTAGTCCTACTGCTACAGAACACTGAAAAAAAGGAGGCGCTTAAAAACTGAAAACTGTCATACCTGACAAGCCATAATAATTTCTTCTCATTTTCTACATGCTTCCAAAACTCTCTCCTGGTTATTATATAAATTGCAATTAGGAGTCATCATGACATGCAAGAGGGGTCTTGACCTGTAATATCTCATACTTAGAGAGGCCTTATTATCCTCTGAGAGGTGCTATGACAAATGTTGGTGATTGACATCGCATTTGGTTCCTGTGTGACATGCAAAGATAATCTTTTGACTCTGATCTACTGAAATTTAGACATGAAAAAATACTGAAAAAATGTTATTTTACGGATTTATGAGTGGAATAATTTTGCTTCCCTTTGTTGGGCTAATTACAGATAATTTTGGAGTCAAACATGAAATGATGTACAGTCATTTCAAAGGTTACCCACCTGAAATGGAAACATGTTGTTTACTTGGATAAAACTAAATTATATATATTGTTTAATGTCCACGAAATGTATAAAAATCAATGAGCAAAGACGGGAAAATAGAACTGAACTCCACAAAATTATAGATAAGTAACTAACTTTATTCACCAGACAAACAGAAAAAACAACGATCCTTTTCTGTTTGGCAGAGGTTAATATGGCCGAAAATAACACACAGCTATACATAGAAACGTATTAGAAATGTCCATCTCTTGAAATAGGTATGATTGCTCTGTGTAAAGTGCAAGGGCTGAAAAACATTAAACATAACAGCAGATCGCTGGTCTCTTTTACTGTCTTCTGGCGTAATCTACTTCAATAAGGGGATCCGTAAATATAATCCAAACACATTTGTGATTATGAAGCTGCATAAATGATTATCTAATCTTTCCATTAGATCAGGGTACACTTAGAAAAAAGGGTTCCAGGTAGAACCCTTTCCAACAGAGGGTTCTACATGGAACACAAAAGGGTTATCCTATGGAACTTAAAATGGTACTTCAAAGGGTTAGGGACAGCCGAAAAACCCTTTTAGAGGATAGGTAGACATTTTCTTTGGACCTTTGCAGGTAAGAAGGGACACCAGGGTCAGCATAATGTACAGATATAGGGTCTAAATTTGGGCCAGTTTGCTACAGCAGGAAAATAATCCTATAGCAACAGGAAATGTGAATTATGTGGATTATAATAAATGGACATTATTTGTAGGGGTTGATACATTTGTCTTTAGGTCAAATCAAGTCTGACATTTTAATGTGTAAAATACAAACTTTTTAAACCATAAATACACTAAGTTTGCATTTCATGCTGTGCAGGAAAATTCGCAGCAACGAAATAATGATCAAATTAAGATCCTAGATCTGAGCAGTGAGCAGCGACCTGTTGATTGAAATATTTACACAGGTTTTCATGAGATCAATATGTTTTCTAGCTAACTGTTCCCTGTTTTGCCTTTTTTGTGAACTATTTTTGTTAAACATTTAAATAGATGCTGGAATTCAGACAGACAAGCAACAGACTTTGCAGATTTATACACTGACAGAATATATTTCCATCAAAAAGAAGACACTCTCACACCGTATCAGCCTTCCATACAAACACACAGAAACACATCCTCTAAAAGGATTCATAATGGTTCTCTCCTATTTTTTCCAAAGGCTTAAAATAATCTGAGTAATTTGCTGCCACTGTCAGGAGCAGGCCTGGAAGGATGGAATCCACCCACCCACCCATCCACCCACTCATCTATCCATCCATCTCAATGAGAGTCCAGCAGGGCTTTCATTTGACATATTTCACATATTAAATTTGACATGATGGTGGAAACAGGACTTTGTAACAGGACTTTGTCTTCTGTCATATACTGTACGGTGTATACTTTAGTTAGTTATATCTCCTTATGTTATATATTATTATGCATTATATAAGCTATTAAAAAATGTAATGCTACAAATTTCTATACAGCTTGACCATGAAAATGGGTTGAGGTTCAAACTGTGACTGTGGATACAGCGCTTATACCTAAATTCTATCAACATATTGATTGCACTACACAATCAATATTGATTGCACTAGGGTAATACACTCGACCACTGCTACTCTAACTTCCGCAATGCATACAAAGCCCTCCCTTCGGCAAATCCGACCACGACGCCATCTTGCTCCAACCGTCTTATAGGCAGAAACTCAAACAGTATGTACCAGTGATTAGAACCATTCAACGCTGGTCTGACCAATCGGAATCCATGCTTCAATTGTTTTGATCACGCGGACTGGGATATGTTCTGGTCAGCCTCAGAGAATAACATTGATCTATACGCTGACTAGGTGAGTGAATTTATAAGGAAGTGCATTGGAGTTGTTGTACCCACCGTGACTATTAAAACCTACCCTAACCAGAAACCGTGGATGGATGGCAGCATTCGCGCAAAACTGAAAGCACGAACCAGTGCATTTAACCATGGAAAGAGGTCTGGGAAATGGCTGAATATAAACAGTGTAGTTATTCCCTCTGCAAGGCAATCAAACAAGCGAAATGCCGGTACAGGGACAAAGTGGAGTTGCAATTCAACGGCTCAGACACGAGACATATGTGGCAGAGTCTACAGGAAATCACGGATTACAAAAAGAAAACCAGCCACATCGCGGACACCGTTTCCAGACAAACTAAAAGGACACCGCTTCCAGATAAACTAAACACCATCTTTGTCCGCTTTGTCCGCTTTGAGGTTTATACAGAACCATTGTCACCGCCCGCTAACAAGAACTGCACCTCCCCCCCCCTCCGTGGCCGACACGAGTAAAACATTTAAACATGATAACCCTCGCAAGGCTGCTGGCCCAGACAGCATCCCTAGCCGAGTCCTCAGAGCATGCGCAGTGAGCATGGTGTGTTTACGGACATATTCAATCTCTCCCTATCTCAGTCTGCTGTCCCCACATGCTTCAAGATGGTCACCATTGTCCCTGTACCCAAAAGGCAAAGATAACCGTTCAAAATTACTATCGACCCGTAGCACTCACTTGTGTCATCATGAAGTTCTTTGAGAGACTAGTCAAGGATCATATCAACTCCACCTTACCGGCCACCCTAGACCCACTTCAGTTTGCATACCGCCCTAACAGGTCCACAGACGTTGCAATCGCCATCACACTGCACACTTCCCTATCGCATCTGGACAAGAGGAATACCTATGTAAGAATGCTGTTCATTGACCACAGCTCAGCATTCAACACCATAGTACCCTCCAAGCTCATCATCAAGCTGGAGGCCCTGGGCCTCAACCCCACCCTGTGCAATTGGGTCCTGGACTTTGATGGGCCGCCCCCAGGTGGTGAATGTAGGGAACAACATCTCCACCTCTAGGACCCTCAACACTGTGGCCCCACAAGGGTGCGTGCTCAGCCCCCTCCTGTACTCCCTGTTCACCCACAACTGCGGGGCCATGCACGCCTCCAACTCAATCATCAAGTTTGCAGACGACACAACAGTATTGGGCTTGATTACCAACAACGACGAGACAGCCTACAGGGAGGAGGTGAGGGCACTCAGAGTGTGGTGTCAGGAAAACAACCTCTCACTCAACATCAACAAAACAAAAGGAGATGATCGTTGACTTCAGGAAACAGCAGAGGGAGCACCCCCCCCTATCCACATCAAAGGGAAAGTTTTAAGTTCCTCGGTGTAGACATCAACGACAAACTGAAATGGCCCACCCACACAGACAGTGTGGTGAAGAAGGCGCCACAGCGCCTCTTCAACCTCAGGAGGCTGAAGAAATTTGGCTCGTCACCCAAAACCTTGACTAACTTTTACAGATCCACAATCGAGAGCATCCTGTCGGGCTGTATCGCAGGCTGGTACGGCAACTGCTCCATCAACCGCAAGACTCTCCAGTAGGGCTGGGCGGTATACTGTAGTTTACTATATACCAGTATTGATGCACAGAACGTTTGGGTTTTTACATTACGTTCTCGGTATTTTAATGTTTTGTTTGTTAAATGTGATACACAGTGTGTAACATCCATTTTTATATTTTACTACCTTACTTGATCCATCCTTCTCTGCGCTCTCTCTCTCTCTCCATGCCGCCTTCCACACAGATCTAGTTCCACCCTGTCACTCAAGAAGCACATTTGTTGTTGCTTGACCACAAGACACTTTCATTCAGTCTGCATGGTCAATGCAGCACATGCAACAATGTTGATGACAAAGATGTTGTTCCCAAATTGATCTTAATATAAATCCACAAGCGTTCTATAATTACAATATTAGTTTGTGTTTATTACATCTGCAAACAGCTAGTTTGTATTTTCTTAGCATGTCAAGCTAAATCGTGTTAGCCACTAATGATAATTGCTTGTTAGCTAATAAAAGTACTGAGTCAGAGCCAAAAGGTTGCTAGCTAAAACAGCCTGATACCAGTGCTGATGGAGGCTTAAATCAGCATGTTGTTTGTGCAACAGTATCTTCTAAATCAAAAGAGGAATAGGCGAAGCTTGAATATGTTGGCTACATGAATAAAGATGTAATGTAGCCAAAGATTATAGGGTCCCCTAGGAAACACTGAACATCACTTTGGTTCCTACCCTGTCACAATAACTCAATCATGACATTTTCATTCGTTGTCATGTCAAACACTGTATTCAAAGTGCCCACTATTATGTATATTCTAACTATAGAAATTAGAATAAAGATTCTATTTCCATGATTCCAAAAGTTCACCCAAGTGTTTTGATCTAAATCGCAATTGCAACATTTGGTTAAAAATAAGGCCTAGTATTTTTCCCCATATCGTGGCAGTGTGGAAATGATCTCAAATGGAAATGCAGGAAATGCAGAAATGGATGGAAATGCAGGAAATGATTTTAGGTTGAAGTTGAATTGAACAGTATAAAACAATCAGAATGGAGAAGGACCCATTGAAATAATTTAGAATATATGTGTTGCCACCCTAGGGTCACACACTAGTCATAAAGAAAATTTAGAACTTTTATTAATCAAAAACATAAAATACCATCAACATTTTGAAAAATACCATATGATATGATATTTTGGCCATATCGCCCAGCGTTGTGCAGACCCTCTCCAGAGGGCGGTGCGGTCTGCACAACGCATCACCGGGGGCAAACTACCTGCCCTCCATGACACCTACAGCACCCGATGTCACAGGAAGGCAAAAAATATCAAAGACAACAACCACCCGAGCCACGGCCTGTTCACACCACTACCATCCAGCAGGCGAGGTCAGTACAGGTGCATCAAGGCTGGGACTGAGAGACAGAAGCTGTTCTTCAATCTCAAGGCCATCAGACTGCTAAACAGCAATCACTAGCCACTTTAACAAATGGATCACTAGTCAGTTTAAACAATGCCACTTTAAATAATGCTACTTTAATAATGTTTACATATCTTACATTACTCATATCATATGTACAGTCATGGCCAAAAGTTGAGAATCAAATCAAAATCAAATGTATTCATATAGCCCTTCGTACATCAGCTGATATCTCAAAGTGCTGTACAGAAACCCAGCCTAAAACCCCAAACAGCAAGCAATGCAGGTGTAGAAGCACAGTGGCTAGGAAAAACTCCCTAGAAAGGCCAAAACCTAGGAAGAAATCGAGAGAGGAACCAGGCTATTAGGGGTGGCCAGTCCTCTTCTGGCTGTGCCGGGTGGAGATTATAACAGAACATGGCCAAGATGTTCAAATGTTTATAAATGGTCAAATAATAATAATCACAGTAGTTGTCGAGGGTGCAGCAAGTCAGCACCTCAGGAGTAAATGTCAGTTGGGTTTTCATAGCCGATCACTACCACTCCTGCCGTCTCTAGAGAGTTGTAAACAGCAGGTCTGGGGCAGGTAGCACGTCCGGTGAACAGGTCAGGATTCCACAGCTGCAGGCAGAACAGTTGAAACTGGAGTAGCAGCACGGCCAGAATGACACAAATATTAATTTTCACAAAGTCTGCTGCCTCAGTTTGTATGATGGCAATTTGCATATACTCCAGAATGTTATGAAGAGTGATCAGATGAATTGCAATTAATTGCAAAGTCCCTCTTTGCCATGCAAATGAACTAAATCCCCCAAAAACATTTCCACTGCATTTCAGCCCTGCCACAAAAGGACCAGCTGACATCATGTCAGTGATTCTCTTGTTAACACAGGTGTGAGTGTTGATGAGGACAAGGCTGGAGATTACTCTGTCATGCTGATTGATTTCGAATAACAGACTGGAAGCTTCAAAAGGACGGTGGTGCTTGGAATCATTGTTCTTCCTCTGTCAACCATGGTTACCTGCAAGGAAACAAGTGCCGACATCATTGCTTTGCACAAAAAGGCCTTCACAGGCAAGGATATTGCTGCCAGTAAGATTGCACCTAAATCAACCATTTATTGGATCATCAAGAACTTCAAGGAGAGCGGTTCAATTGTTGTGAAGAAGGCTTCAGGGCGCCCAAGAAAGTCCAGCAAGCGCCAGGACCGTCTCCTAAAGTTGATTCAGCTGTAGGATTGGGGCACCACCAGTACAGAGCTTGCTCAGGAATGGCAGAAGGTAGGTGTGAGTGCATCTGCACGCACAGTGAGGCAAAGACTTTTGGAGGATGGCCTGGTGTCAAGAAGGGCAGCCAAGAAGCCACTTCCTCTCCAGGAAAAACATCAGGGACAGACTGATATTCTGCAAAAGGTACAGGGATTGGACTGCTGAGGACTGGGGTAAAGTCATTTTCTCTGATGAATCCCCTTTCCGATTGTTTGGGGCATCCGGAAAAAAGCTTGTCCGGAGAAAGCATCCTGAGACCATTCATGTGTGGGGTTTATTTTGGGATATAACCCCTTTTAGAATTGTGTGTATTAAGTAGTTGTTGGGGAATTGTTAGATTGCTTGCTAGATATTACCGCTCTGTCAGAACCAGAAACACAAGCATTTCGCTACACTCACATTAACATCTGCTAACCATGTGTATGTGACCAATACAATTGGATTTGATTTAAGTGTGAGAATTATACCTTGACATTTTTCAATTTTTCTCACAGGACCTCCTATGTGTGCACATCTTTTATGGGCTGAATAGAAAGGGACATCTGTTACAAAACACCAAAAAGTGTAATGACATTCGGCAATTGTCATTGGGTCTCCAGTCTCCACTCTCGAATTAATTGATATGTCTTCCTGACCCACTTGTCATCTCCCCAGCCACATGAATAATTTTTAAAAAAAAGTTAAAAACATGACACAGAGGTGAGGAGGTTTGTTTAACTTGGTATAAGCTTTTATTTGTTTTATTTTACCACTGTAGCCATACAAATGGCATTTTAAACATATAGGAGAATGATTAAATGTGCATTATTTAGCGACCCGATAGAGCTACACAAAAAAAATTGGGAATTAACTAAATGTATCTGTTGTGATTTCTTTATGCCTTAAATCAGGTACAGTACGAGCTGTCCCCAAAATACCTCAAGCTGATATGTTGTAAAAGCAGATATCTGCTGTTGTAACTGTATTACAGCTGAAGTACTAATGTGTACAAGGTTGAAGCGTAGGAGGAAAAGCATCAGCTGTCCTCTCGCTCTCCTAGCAACCATTAGTCTGGAGCACTCCCAGCCTGATACCAACATGCCAGCACACATGCTGCTCTAGGAACACTGTTTAGCAAACCCACAGAATGTATTACTCTTCTAGGAACACTGTTTAGCAAACCCACAGAATGTATTACTCTTCTAGGAACACTGTTTAGCAAACCCACAGAATGTATTACTCTTCAGGAACACTGTTTAGGAAACCCACAGAATGTATTACTCTTCTATGAACACTGTTTAGCAAACCCACAGAATGTATTACTCTTCTATGAACACTGTTTAGCAAACCCACAGAATGTATTACTCTTCTAGGAACACTGTTTAGCAAACCCACAGAATGTATTACTCTTCTAGGAACACTGTTTAGCAAACCCACAGAATGTATTACTCTTCTAAGAGTACTGTTTAGCAAACCCACAGAATGTATTACTCTTCTAGGAACACTGTTTAGCAAACCCACAGAATGTATTACTCTTCTAGGAACACTGTTTAGCAAACCCACAGAATGTATTATTCTTCTAGGAATACTGTTTAGAAAACCCACAGAATGTATTACTCTTCTAGGAACACTGTTTAGCAAACCCACAGAATGTATTACTCTTCTAAGAGTACTGTTTAGCAAACCCACATAATGTATTACTCTTCTAAGAATACTCTTTAGAAAACCCACAGAATGTATTAATCTTCTAGGAACACTGTTTAGCAAACCCACAGAATGTATTACTTTTCTAAGAGTACTGTTTAGCAAACCCACAGAATGTATTACTCTTCTAAGAATACTGTTTAGCAAACCCACAGAATGTGTTACTCTTCTAGAAACACTGTTTAGCAAACCCACAGAATGTATTACTCTCCTAAGAATACTGTTTAGCAAACCCACAGAATGTATTACTCTTCTAAGAATACTGTTTAGCAAACCCACAGAATGTGTTACTCTTCTAGGAACACTGTTTAGCAAACCCACAGAATGTATTACTCTTCTAGGAACACTGTTTAGCAAACCCACAGAATGTATTACTCTTCTAGGAACACTGTTTAGCAAACCCACAGAATGTATTACTCTTCTAGGAACACTGTTTAGCAAACCCACAGAATGTATTACTCTTCTAAGAATACTGTTTAGCAAACCCACAGAATGTATTTACTCTTCTAAGAATACTGTTTAGCAAACCCACAGTATAAAACAAATAAAGTCTCACACTCTAGCCTATACAGTATATGCTCCCAACAATTGAATGGGTAAACCTAACAACCAATGTTTCGGCAACGCAGTGTCATCTTCAGGGTTGAAACCCACAGTATAACATGATATAACTAACAACTGTCTTTTTTATTTTGTAATTGCACAAATCACATAAATTGTGTGAAACATGATTAGCCTACTGGTAAATGAAATTTCATGGGAAAGATTGAACACTGTAGGCCTAATCTGTCGTGGCTAATTATAGTTGCAGCATCCAATATATTATATATATATATATTGTATTTTTTATTTTACTGTAAATGCTGTTAACTGAGATCAGTTCCCCCCTCTCCAATCACTCATATAGGAACAGCAAAGACCATCTACAGGTGTTGTTGCAGACTGAACAGGTCATAGGTTTGGTATTTTACGTAAATCCTTGCAGCAATAAGTATATCTTACGTTTGGTATGGTTACTAGAGGTCGACCGATTATCATTTTTCAACGCCGATACCGATTATTGGAGGACCAAAAAACCCCGATGCCGTTTAATCGGCCGATTTATTTGATATTTTATTTGTAATAATGACAATTACAACAATACTGAATTAACACTTATTTTAACTTAATATAAAACATCCATAAAATCAATTTAGCCTCAAATAAATAATGAAACATGTTCAATTTGGTTTAAATATTGCAAAAACAAAGTGTTGGAGAAGAAAGTATTATGTGCCATGTAAAAATGTGTGCCATGTAAAAAAGCTAACGTTTAAGTTCCTTGCTCAGAACATGAGAACATATGAAAGTTGGTGGTTCCTCTTAACATGAGACTTCAATATTCCAAGGTAAGAGGTTTTAGGTTGTAGTTAATATAGTATTTATAGGACTATTTCTCTCTATACCATTTGTATTTCATATACCTTTGACTATTGGATGTTCTTATAGGCACTATAGTATTGCCAGTGTAACAGTATAGCTTCCGTCCCCCTCCTTGCCCCTACCTGGGCTCGAACCAGGAACACATAGACAACAGCCACACTCGAAGCATTGTTTACCCATCGCTCCACAAAAGCCGCGGCCATTGCAGCGCAAGGGGAATAACTACTCCAAATCTAAAAGCGAGTTACGTTTGAAACAGTATTAGCGCACACCCTGCTAACTAGCTAGCCATTTCACATTGGTTACACCAGCCATTAGGCTGATAGGCTTGAAGTCATAAACAGCGCTGTGCTTGCGAAGAGCTGCTGGCAAAGCGCACGAAAGTGCAGTTTGAATGAATGATTACGGGCCTGCCGCTGCTCAGTCAGACTGCTCTATCAAATCTGACTTAATTATAACATAATAACACACAGAAATACGTGCCTTTGGTCATTAATATGATCGAATCCGGAAACTATCATTTCGAAAACAAAACGTTTATTATTTCAGTGAAATACGGAACCGTTCGGTATTTTATCTAACAATTGGCATCCCTAAATCTAAATATTATTGTTACATTGCACAACCTTCAATATATGTCATAATTACGTAAAATTCTGGCAAATTAGTTCGCAATGAGCCAGGCAGCCCAAACTGTTGCATATACCCTGACTTTGCGTGCAATGAACGCAAGAGAAATGACACAATTTCACCTGGTTAATATTGCCTGCTAAACTGGATCAGTAGTTATAACTAGTGATTATGATTGATTGTTTTTTTATAAGACAAGTTTAATGCTAGCAAGCAATTTACCTTGGCTTCTACTACATTTGCGTAACAGGCAGGCTACTCGTGGAGTGCAATGGTTAGAGCGTTGGACCAGTTAACTGTGCGGTTGCAAGATGGGAACCCCTGAGCTGACAAGGTGAAAATCTGTCGTTCTGCCCCTGAACAAGGCAGTTAACCCACAGTTTCTAGGCAGTCATTGAAAATAAGAATGTGTTCTTAACTGATTTGGCTAGTTAAATAAAAGGTATATAAAAATAAATAAATAAATCTGAAATCGTTGCCCAAAAATACCGATCTCCGATTGCGATTAATCGGTCGACCTCTACCAGAGACAGGTTACTTCAGCCTCCTGTTGCACCTTCATCACCACGCTGTCTGTGTGAAGGGACCATTACAGTTTATCAGGGATTGGCACACCGAGGAACTTGAAGATTTTGATGATAAGTTATGTCATCCAATTCGTATGCTATTGTACCGATAGGATAAGACATATGATAGTCTACTACTATACATCTTAATTCGTATGATATTATACGACCGCTATTCCATTCCTGATATACCCTAATGCAAAGCAATGTATCATACTAATGCCATGTACAAAAATGGATGGAATTCTGTTCGCCATATGTCCTTTTTAAGCAGTGTTGACCCAAGTGTGTGTAATGCAAGATGGGGGAGAGCCTCTCTCTCATCAGAGATCACATTTATTTTGGGATATAACCTTTTAGTTCAAAACATGAGAAACATTGTTTCAGGTGATAATAAAACATGTTTTGTTTAGTTATTTTTTCCTCAACTTGTTTGTCTGACTTCCTAGCTTACTTCCTTCCCAACTCAAGCTAGTTTACACAGCGCAACTATCGTTAGCTAGCTATCTGAAAGCTACGCTGAACCCACTGGGAAACGTTGTTTCCAAGTCATTTCAATGAAATGGTGTTGCACTAACATGGACTAGACGTTAAATTGACGTCTGTGCCCAGTGGGAAGTTACTGTAGCCACACCTAATAATTACCATCACAATAAACTTTTCAGAATTAAAACCATATGCTACAGTCATATAGTATAATTGTCTTGACATCCAAAGTTGTATTATTCAACATTATTATTAAAAATAGTAGCCTACTCATTTATAGTAGGCTGCATTCTGTGGTTTGGTAGCATAACTCTGTTATATTGATGGACTCTGGCCAGATGGAAGACAATGCAGAGTTCGGAAAAATTCTAAGTATGCTGCATCCGTTTCGCAATGGAGCATCGGACCAAGGGGGAGCAGCGATGCCACTCTGTTGCCGAAATTGATGACATCTGGTGCAATGCAGCAGACTGCAAAATTGGGATGCGAATGGGACATTCATTAACAAATTTACGTACCAATTGAAACGTAATGGCCTGAGACCAGGTTGGTTAAATTGCTCCTCTGATCACTTGGGCCTACTTTTTAAAACGTATACAATTAGGTTTAGGGTGTATTCGTAAATTCAATCTGGAGTGAGCTCTGGAGTTCCTCTATTCAGAGCGTTGTCAGATTGTCCGTTTGTAAATTCAGTGTTTCGCTCTCGGAGCGCACACTCTGGCCAAGGAGTAGGGTTGATCCGATGGTTCTGACTCACAACAGCAGTCAAGCACCCAAGCGGACTGGCTAATAATGTTGGCTAGCTACTTCCAGACGCAAATGAGTACACCTCACTCCATTTTACTCCCCATAGCAGAGCTGGTTAGGCTGTTTTCATGTTCTCTAGAGCATTGGTGACTGTAACTGTGCAGCTGGCAACAATTTAATTACACTTTTCCCAGACGTTTACTGATACCGGCCACATTCAACTGTGGTTGAGCGTTCATGAATTCGTCAGCTATTCTGCGCTCTGGCACACTCAGACGAGAGTGCTCTGAAATCGGAGTAGATAGCCAGTTTGAATTTACGAACGCACACTCAATTAGCCATACTTTGAATCTTGAGCTTTTTGGAGAATTCCTAAACGAGGTTGTCAAATTTCCTTATCCATAAAATGTACTTCTTTATTTGTCTCTAACAGAATGGAAGTATAGTTGGTGGAAAATTATATTTGAATTGAGTCAATATTTCGGATGTTTGGCAGGATAGCCCAGTGGTACCCAAGCTTAATAAACTTTCGATAAGAAAGCATGAGGGGAAGGCCTACCCTCAATTTCGTTCCTCGTCACCGCTCAGCTGTCCATTCTTCTCCCACCACCCTGTCTCAATGATGAGAGCTATTGCCACGTTAACGTCCTAGTAGGAACTACGAAACTCAAAACATGTATGACTTGCTAACTGGTGGAACACGGCAAGTGTACCACCAGTTAGCAAGTAGGACATTTCAGAGTTCCGACTAGCACATGAACACGGCATAACATCAGCCATCCAGGCAGGAGGCGGGCTCTGATTACATCCGAACGTTCAAGCGTAACTGACGTATATGGCTTCATCATTATCGTATTTCACCGCTCAAAATATGATATTTTTCAACATTTCTTTGGTTTCTATCATTCGTTTTATTAGGCTAATAATCTCTCGTCATAATTTGCATTCATGACACGATCGGAGATTTGAAGTTGTGGTTTGATATTCAAAACAGGCGTCTGTTTTGCGGTTAGACAAGTAGATTTACTCACCTACATTACAGTATGTCGAGTCTGTATTTGTTTTGACTCTCGAGAGATAAATATGAGTGCTCCGCCGGTGATCCGACCGCCGAGTCCCCTGTCCTCCGTGTCCAATGGCATCTCTTTCCAGATCCAGATCGGGCTGAGCCGCGAGCCCGTTCTGTTGGACTCTGTCGACTTCAGTCTCGCTCAAGTCCGGGAAATGGCATGTTACATCGTGGACCAGAAGGTAACTACAGTATATCCTATCACTTCTGTAATGCCATTCTTATCATTTAATTCGTTTAAATTAAGCACAGATATAGTTCATAGTGATTTATAAACTTTTGCACACATGTTTGCGTTCGGGTATTAGGTATTTAGTTTACTGTATGGCGTGACACAATCCATATGGGACTGATAATTAGGCTATGTCTGACCCATACAGTAAATTAGGTATGAACTAAAAAATTCAATCAATTTTTCTGTTGCACGCAATTAGCAACTCAGAAAAGTCCTTGATGTCACATTCAATAATTTATTCCAACAAGCAGGACAACAGTTCTATAAGTTACTGTATTTATTGATAATGGAAAGATGTAGGCCCGAACAAATATGGTATCATGTAGAGAAAGGAAAAGTTCAACATAAGCTAATGAAATGGAGAATCCACATATTTAAGAAAGTTGCAGTTGATCACTTATCAACAACATGGGAACTACACCATCCTTTCCCTATAATCATCAGGCCTGTAGCCTATACAGTGTCTGCATGACCATCTACAAAAAATAAAAACTGATGTTTTATTGGCACACACTGGATAGGTGGAGTGAAATGTGTTGTTTTACAGGGTCAGCCATAGTAGTACAGCGCCTCATGAGCAAATTAGGAGTAAGTGTCTTGCTCAAGGGCACATCGACAGATTTTTCACCTTGTGGGCTCGAGTATTTGAACTAGCGACTTTTTGGTTACTGGTCGAACGCTCTAACACTTAGGCTGCGCGCTGGTGGCCTATAGGCAGGTAGCGTATCAGTTAGGATAGTTGGGCCAGTTACCGAAAGGTCACTGGTTTGAATCCCCAAGCCAACTAGGTGAAAAATCTGCCTGTGCCCTTGAGCAAGGCACTAAAACCCTAATTGCGCCTGTAAGTTGCTCTGAATAGGAGTGTCTGCTAAATAACTCAAATGTATTTGCAAAATGTATGTCTTAGGTAATATTAACCCCTTTCATATCTAAACATAAACCTGTCTTCTTTACCTTTCCGTCTTTGTTATACTGAATTTTGTTCATATCTGAAAGGGGCAAGGGTTAAAAAACACGGTACCTTAAATCCAAAATGGAAAATTATATCTCAGACAGTTTTATGTAGGCTTACATATGTTGCAACTTCATAGTTTCATTTGGGGATAACATCTTGATAGTCTCACTTCATTTGTTTATTTCCGTTTCAACATGATCATGTTTCCACAGGCCCCCCAGGTTATTCTAATTGGTATTATACGTTTTGGGTGATACATACAAAGTGCCAGGGTTGCACTTCTGTCATCCCTTCTGTCATCCTATTGGTGTGTGAGGGTAAATGAGATTGTTCTTAATTAAGTAACGAACAGCTCCTATATGAACTACAGGTATACCTCAACACCTTGTAGACACATTTTATCACAGAGAGAGGATATCTTGTGTATAGCTGCTCAGAACACTTAACACTTTAAATAGTACGGAGTGAAATCTTTAATTTGTGTGTGGGTGTGTTTGTTTGCTTATATGCTGTGTAAAGTGAGACAGCTAGACTGTGAGGATGACGAGAAAATGAGTTTGATTTATACAGCAGCATATCCTGCATGGAATGAGTCAACTTGATAGAAGTTAGGATTTGTCCCTAAACCTTATGATAAAGTGGCTAGAATTAGATTAGTCATCTAATTGCAACTTTACTGAAAGCTAGTTTGGCATGATGATTGCACTTTCTAGGCTAAATTAACTCTTTGAATATGCAGTAGTTGCATCACGTTTGACAGCATCAATGTCCAATCAAAGTGTAGAGTACTACTCTGAGAGTTCTCTGGGTCTTCTTTGTGCTGATTAGAATTCCTGTTTCAGATCAAAGTCAGCGGGGGCCAGCCCATTAAGGCGTTAGTAACGGCTCCCCAATTGTGATTGGTCGACAAAAAACACTTGGGATTGGTCCTGATTTTTTTTCTTTGTACATTTAATCACTACCATTAAAAAGTATGGGGTCACTTAGAAATATCCTTGTTTTTGAAAGAAAAGCACATTTTTGGTCCATTAAAATAATATCAAATTGATCAGGAATACTGTGTAGACATGGTTAATGTTGTAAGTTACTGTTGTAGCTGGAAACGGCTGATTTTTTAAATGGAATATCTACATAGGCGTACAGAGGCCCATAATCAGCAACCATCACTCCTGTGTTCCAATGGCACATTGTGTTAGCTAATCCAATTTTATAATTTTAAAAGACTAATTGATCATTAGTAAACCCCTTTGCAATTATGTTAGCACAGCTGAAAACTTTTGTGCTACTTAAAGAAGCAATAAAACTGGGCTTCTTTAGAAGTATCTGGAGCATCAGCATTTTTGGGTTCGATTACAGGATCAAAATGGCCATACTGGTGTTTGTCAGCTGCCAGTTGAGGACTTGTGAGGCATCTGTTTCTCAAACTAGACCCTCTAATGTGCTTGTCCTCTTCCTCAGTTGTGCACCGGGGCCTCCCACTCCCAGTAAGTTGACTGTGTCTTTAAACAGCTTGGAAAACTCCAGAAAATTGTCATAGCGTTAGAAGCTTCTGATAGGCTAATTGACATAATTTGAGTCAATTGGAGGTGTACCTGTGGTATATTTCAAGGCCTACCTTCAAACCCAGTGCCTCTTTGCTTGACATCATGGGAAAATCAAAAGAAATCAGCCAAGACCTTAGAAAACACATTGTGGACCTTCACAAGTCTGGTTCATCCTTGGGAGCAATTTCCAAACGCCTGAAGGTACCACGTTCATCAAACAATAGTACGCAAGTATAAACACCATGGGACCACGCAGCCATCATACCGCTCAGGAAGGGTACGCATTCTGTCTCCTAGAGATGAACGCACTTTGGTATGAAAAGTGCAAATCAATCCCAGAACAACCGCAAAGGACCATGTGAAGATGCTGGAGGAAACAGGTACTAAAGTATCTACATCCACAATTAAACGAGTCCTATATCGACATAACCTGAAAGGCCGCTCAGCAAGGAAGAAGCCACTGCTCCAAAACCGCAATTAAAAATCCAGACTACGGTTTGCAACTGCACATAGGGACAAAAGATCGTACTTTTTGGAGAAATATCTTCTGGTCTGATGAAACAAAACTAGAACTGTTTGGCCATAATGACCATTGTTATGTTTGGAGGAAAAAGGGGGATGCTTGCAAGCCAAAGAACACCATCCCAACCATGAAGCACGGTGGTGGCAGCATCATGTTGTGGGGGTGCTTTGCTGCTGGAGGGACTGGTTTCACTTCACAAAATAGATGGCATCATGAGGGAGGGGAAATTATGTGGATATATTGAAGCAACTTCTCAAGATATCAGTCAGGAAGTTAAAGCTTGGTTACAAATGGGTCTTCCAAATGGACATCACAAAGCCCTGACCTCAATCCTATAGAAAATTTGTGGGCAGAACTGAAAAAGCATGTGCGAGCAAGGAGGCCTACAAACCTGACTCAGTTACACCAGCTCTGTCAGGAGGAATTGGCCAAAAGTCACCCAACTTATTGTGGGATGCTTGTGGAAGGCTGCCCGAAACGTTTTACCCAAGTTAAACTATTTAAAGTCAATGCTACCAAATACTATACAAATATTGAGTGTATATAAACTTCTGACCCACTGGGAATGTGATGAAAGAAAGAAATGCTGAAATAAGTCATTCTCTCTACTATTATTCTGACATTTCACATTCTTAAAATAAAGTGGTGATCCTAACTGACCTAAGACAGGGAATTTTTACTAGGATTAAATGTCAGGAATTGTTTAACTGAGTTTAAATGTATTTGGCTAAGGTGTATGTAAACTTCTTACTTCAACTGTAGATATTCCATAAAAGCCGTTCCCAGCTACAATAGTCATTTACAGTATTAACAATGTCTACACTCTATTGTACTCCTCAATGTCATTGGAAAAATCCCGGGACATATTCATATGTCTGTGCTAGCAAACAGTCCTGTAGCTTAGCATCTGCTTCATCTGACCACTTTTTTATTGACTGAGTCACTGGTGCTTCCTGCTTTAGTTTTTGCTTGTAAGCAGGGATCAGGAGGATAGAATTATGGTCAGATTTGCTAAATGGAGGGCGAGGGAGAGCTTTGTATGCGTCTCTGTGTGTGGAGTAAAGGTGGTCTCGAGGTTTTATCCCTCTGGTTGCACATTTAACATGCTGGTAGAAATGAGGTAAAACTGATTTAAGTTTCCCTGGATTAATGTCCACAGCCGCTAGGAGCACCGCCTCTGAATGAGCGTTTTCCGTTTTGCTTATGGCGGAATACAGCTCATTGAGTGTGGCTTTAGTTCCAGCATCGGTTTGGTATTGGTATTTATTTTTTTGTATTTTATTAGGATCCCCATTAGCTGTTGCAAAAGCAGCAGCTACTCTTCCTGGGGTCCACACAAAACATGAAACATAATGACATAATACAGACAAGAACAGCTCAAGGACAAACTACATACATTTTTAAAAAGGCACACGTAGCCTACATATCAATGCATTCACAAACTATCTAATAGGTCAAATAAGGGAGAGGTGTTGTGCTGTGAGGTGTTGCTTTATCTGTTTTTTAAAACCAGGTTTGCTGTTTATTTGAGCAATATGAGATGGAATGAAGTTCCATGCAATAAGGGCTATATATAATACTGTACGCTTTCTTGAATTTGTTCTGGATTTGGGGACTGTGAAAAGACCCCTGGTGGCATGTCAGGTGAGATAAGTGTGTGTGTCAGATCGGTGTGTAAGTTGACTATGCAAACAATTAGGTATTTTCAACACAATGTTTATTATAAAAAGAAGTGATGCAGTCAGTCTCTCCTCAACTCTTAGCCAAGAGAGACTGGCATGCATAGTATTTATATCAGCCCTCTGATTACAATGAAGAGCAGAACGTGCCGGTCTGTTCTAGGCCAGCTGCAGCTTAACTAGGTCATTCCTTGCAGCGCTGGACCACACGACTGGACAATAATCAAGATTAGACAACTAGATCCTGCAGAAATTGCTTTTTGGAGTGTGGTGTCAAAAGCAGAGCATCTCTTTATTACGGCCAGACCTCTCCCCATCTTTATAACCATTGAATTTATATGTTTTGACCATGACAGTTTACAATCTAAGGTAACGGCAAGTAATTTAGTCTCCTCAACTTGTTCAACAGCCACAACATTCATTACCAGATTCAGCTGAGGTCTAGAACTTAAGGAAGAATTTGTACCAAATACAAAGCTCTCAGTTTTAGAGATGTTCAGGACCACTCTTCCTGGAGTGTACTACCTGTGGTTGCCACTGGAGAGCACCCTTGGGTTTCCTCTAGTATCCAGGTGACCCTAATTGGATTTATTGGGATCACCTGCTGGATGACTATTTTGGTTCCTCTGTGGACTGGGCCAGTTGCTCAGGTCTCATGTTTTGTTCAGTGTTTTCATGTGCCCTTGCTTTGTTGTTTTGCTATGGAGACCTTAAGTCAATATTCTGGATTTACCCTTACCTCTGCCTGCTGTGTTTCTCTACGCCTGGGTCCAAGTTCGTACTAGCACTATTGTCACACTGGCCACCCATTCCAGAACAGACTGCAACTCTTTGTTAAGGGTTTCAGTGACTTCATTAGCTGTGGTTGCTAATGAGTATATGGTTGAATCATCAGCATACATGACGCACATGCTGTGTTTAATGCCAGTGGCAGCTCATTGGTTAAAAATAGAAAAGAGTTGAGGGCCCAGAGAGTTGCCCTGCGCTACACCACAATTTACATGTTTGACATTAGAGAAGCTTCCATTAAAGAAAACCCTTTGATTACTATTAGATAGATAGCTCTGAATCCACAATATGGCAGAGGTTGAAAAGCAATAACACACGGTTTTTCAACAACAGGTTATGGTCAATAATATCAAAGGCTGCACTGAAATCTAACAGTACAGCTCCCACAATCTTATTATCAATTTCTTTCAACCAATCATCAGTCATTTGTGTCAGTGCAGTACATGTTGAGTGCCCTTCTCTATAAGCATGCGAAATGTCTGTTCTTAATTTCTTTACAGAAAAACAGCATTGTATTTGATCAACACAATTTTATCCAACAGTTTGCTAAGAACTGGCAGCAAGCTTATAGGTCTACTGTTAAAACCAGTAAAGACCGCTTTACCACTCTTGGGTAGCAGACTTACTTTGGCTTCCCTCCAGGGAGGTAAATAGACAGCTATGAATGAAAATGGTAAATAGTGTGGTCTACAGCTTATCATGCAATTCTCTACCTCGGGTGAGCAAAACCTTGAGACTTCCTTAGACATCGTGCACCAGCTGTTGTTTACATATATACATAGACCTCCACCCCTTGTCTTACTAGAGGCTACTGTTCTATCCTGTCGATACAGTGTATAACCCGCCAGCTGTATGTTATTCATGTCGTTGTTGAGCCACGACTCGGTGAAACACAAGATATTACAGTATTTAATGTCATTTTGGTAGGATATGCGTGCTTGTAGTTAGTCTATTTTATTATCCAGAGATTGTACCTTGGCTAATAGGACCGATGGTAAAGAAAAATTACCCACTCGCCACCCGATCCTCACAAGGCACCCTGACCTTCGTCCTCAATGTAAGGGATTTCCTCCTCTTCTTCCGAAGAGGAGAGGCGAGAAGGATCGGAGGACCAATATGCGGCGTGGTAAGTGTCCATGGTTCTTTTAATAAGAAATACTACACATGAACACGACTGAAATCCAAAAACAATAAATGTGGAACGAACGAAACCCAAAACAGTACCGTGTAGTGAAAAACACAGACACGGAAACAAACACCCACCAACAAACATTGAAACCCAGGCTACTTAAGTATGATTCTCAATCAGAGACAACTAATGACACCTGCTTCTGATTGAGAACCATACTAGGCCGAAACATAGAAATCCCCAAATCATAGAAAAACAAACATAGACTGCCCACCCCAACTCACGCCCTGACCATACTAAATAATGGCAAAACAAAGGAAATAAAGGTCAGAACGTGACACTCAATATCTCCGTCTCTTTCTCCTGCGAATCAAATCAAATGTATTTATATAGCCCTTCGTACATCAGCTGATATCTCAAAGTGCTGTACAGAAACCCAGCCTAAAACCCAAAACAGCAAGCAATGCAGGTGTTGAAGCACGTTGGCTAGGAAAAACTCCCTAGAAAGGCCAAAACCTAGGAAGAAACCTAGAGAGGAACCAGGCTATGAGGGGTGGCCAGTCCTCTTCTGGCTGTGCCGGGTGGAGGTTATAACAGAACATGGCCAAGATGTTCAAATGTTCATAAACTACCGGGATGAGGGCCTTGTCGGGTGTCTGGAGTAAATCCCTCTCATCCGACTCGTTAAAGAAAAAATCTTCTTTCAATACGAGGTGAGTATTCACTGTGCTGATTTATAGAAGCTCTTTTTGGTCATAAGAGACAGTGGCAGAAACATTATGTACAAAATAAGTTGCAAATAATGCGGAGAAACTATAAAATGGCAGCCATTCTCCACAGCGCCATTTTCAAACAAGAATTCCACCCCTACCTTGTCACAACACATCTGATTGGCTCAAACTCATTAAGAAGGAACTAAATTGCACAAATGTATTTTTAGCAAGGCACACCTGTTAATTGAAATGCATTCCAGGTGACTACCTCATGAATATGATTGAGAGGACGCCAAGAGTGTGCAAGCTGTCGTCATGGCAAAGGGTGGCTACTTTGAAGAATCTCAAATATAAAATATATTTTGATTTGTTTAACAGTTTTTTTGGTTACTACATGATTTTATATGTGTTATTTTATAGTTTTGATGTCTTAACTACCAATCTCCCGAGGGGTCTAAGGCCCTGCGTCTTAGTGCAAGAGATATCACTACAGTCCCTGGTTCGAATCCAGGCTGTATCCCATCCGGTCGCGATTGAGTGTCCCATGGGGCGGTGCACAATTGGCCCAGGTTTGGCAGGTAAGCCGTCATTGAAAAATAAAAATGTGTGCTTAACTTGCCTAGTTAAATCAAGGTTAATTTTTTTATTTTTTATTAAAAAACAAAAATTATACAATGTAGAAAATAGTAAAAATAAAGAAACCTCTGGCAAAGATAACAGCATGGAGTCTTTTCCTGTAATGTTTGACACGGTTAAGGAACACATTTGGAATTTTGGACCATTCCTCTATGCAGATCCTTTCAAGATCCTTCACATTCGTCTTCGTTCCAAGATGGCATAGCAGTTCAGACGTCTTTTGTCCTCGTCTTGTCGTGTCCCGTATATATATATATATTTACAACTTTTTTCGCATACCTTTTTATATATATTTTTTCTTTTCCATAAACTCATCTTCAAAACACTCTCCTGCAACCCGCCTCACCAATTTATATTTATTTTTAAAAAGTATTATTTACCTCAAATCTGTAATCCTCCATAGAAGCTAACCAGAAGCTAACCAGAAGCTAGCCAGAAGCTAATCCAGAAGCTAGCCAGTAGCTAATCAGAAGCTTGTTAGCTTCTTTACTGGCTAATCTTTAGTATTCAGCGAACCACGGTTTGTGGTCATCAGCTATCTTTTAGCTCAAAAATCTATCGCCAGTTTTGTACGGCGCGGCTCGGAACGGAACATACCGGACCTATTTTTCTCTCCATGTCCCTGGATTTCAACCGCTAACTCTGGACATTCATACCTGGATCTGGCAGCTAGCTAGCTATCCTGCTATCCGTGTGACTATAGCCAGCTGAAGAGTTCCATCAATCACTCCTGGGCTACAATCACCTATCCGATTCCGGAGCAAACATAAATTATTCCTGAACGAGCTAGCCAGCTATCTGAATATGACAATTTAAAAAAAAAAAAAAAATGTAATCACATTTTTTCTTGGGCCTCTAACTATATCTATTGTTTTTTGTTGTTGTGTGATTTGGATTTATCCCCTCTACCACACGGAACCCCACTAATCCTACCGACGGAAACACACGAGGTGGCTAATAACAGACCTCCATCCTATGCTAGCTTGCTACCGATGACCCGGCTAGCTGTCTAAATCGCTGTGACCCCAACCAACCTCTCTACTCACTGGACCCTTTTGATCACTCGACTAAGCATGCCTCTCCTTAATGTCAATATGCTTTGTCCATTGCTGTTCTGGTTATTTATTGGCTTATTTCACTGTAGAGCCTCTAGTCCTGCTCACTATACCTTATCCAACCTATTAGTTCCACCACCCATACATGACATGCGATGACATCTCCTGGTTTCATTGATGTTTCTAGAGACAATATCTCTCTCTTCATCACTCAATACCTAGGTTTACCTCCACTGTATTCACATCCTACCATACCTTTGTCTGTACAATATACCTCGAAGCTATTTTATCGCCCCCAGAAACCTCCTTTTACTCTCTGTTCCAGACGTTCTAGACGACCAATTCGTATTGCTTTTAGCCGTACCCTTATCCTACTCCTCCTCTGTTCCTCTGGTGATGTAGAGGTGAATCCAGGCCCTGCAGTGCCTAGCTCAACTCCTATTTCCCAGGCGCTCTCTTTTGATGACTTCTGTAACCGTAATAGCCTTGGTTTCATGCATGTTAACATTAGAAGCCTCCTCCCTAAGTTTGTTCTATTCACTGCTTTAGCACACTCTGCCAACCCGGATGTTCGAGCTTTGTCTGAATCCTGGCTTAGGAAGACCACCAAAAATTATGAAATTTTAATCCCAAACTACAACATTTTCAGACAAGATAGAACTGTCAAAGGGGGCGGTGTTAGCCTGCAGAGTTCTGTCCTACTATCCAGGTCTGTACCCAAACAATTTGAACTTCTACTTTTAAAAATCCACCTCCTTAAAAACAAGTCTCTCCCACCGTTGTCGCCTGCTATAGACCACCCTCTGCCCCCAGCTGTGCTCTGGACACCATATGTGAACTGACTGCCCCCCATCTATCTTCAGAGCTCGTGCTGCTAGGCGACCTAAACTGGAACATGCCAGCCATCCTACAATCTAAGCTTGATGCCCTCAATCTCACACAAATTATAATTGAACCTACCAGGTACCTCCCCAAAGCCTTAAACACCCTCATAGATATCATCCTAACCAACTTGCCCTCTAAATACATCTCTGCTGTCTTCAACCAAGATCTCAGCGATCACTGCCTCATTGCCTGTATCCGTAATGGGTCAGAGGTCAAATGACCTCCACTCATCACTGTCAAACGCTCCCTGAAACACAGGCCTTTCTAATCGACCTGGCCGGGGTATCCTGGAAGGATATTGATCTCATCCCGTCAGTAGAGGATGCCTGGTTATTTTTTTTAAATGCCTTCCTAACCATCTTAAATAAGCATGCCCCATTCAAGAAATTTAGAACCAGGAACAGATATAGCCCTTGGTTCTCCCCAGACCTGACTGCCCTTAACCAACACAAAAGCATCCTATGGCATTCTGCATTAGCATCGAACAGCCCCCGTGATATGCAGCTGTTCAGGGAAGCTAGAAACCATTATATACAGGCAGTTAGAAAAGCCAAGGCTAGCTTTTTCAAGCAGAAATTTGCTTCCTGCAACACTAACTCAATATGTTCTGGGACACTGTAAAGTCCATGGAGAATAAGAACGCCTCCTCCCAGCTGCCCACTGCACTGAAGATATGAAACACTGTCACCACTGATAAATCCACCGTAATTGAGAATTTCAATAAGCATTTTTCTACGGCTGGCCATGCTTTCCACCTGGCTACTCCTACCCCGGTCAACAGCACTGCACCCCCCACAGCAACTCGCCCAAGCCTTCCCCATTTCTCCTTCTCCCAAATCCAGTCAGCTGATGTTCTGAAAGAGCTGCAAAATCTGGACCCCTACAAATCAGTCGGGCTAGACAATCTGGACCCTTTCTAAAATTATCTGCCGAAATTGTTGCCACCCCTATTACTAGCCTGTTCAACCTCTCTTTCCTGTCGTCTGAGATTCCCAAAGATTGGAAAGCAGCTGCGGTCATCCCCCTCTTCAAAGGGGGGGACACTCTTGACCCAAACTGCTACAGACCTATATCTATCCTACCATGCCTTTCTAAGGTCTTCGAAAGCCAAGTCAACAAACAGATTACCGACCATTTCGAATCTCACCATACCTTCTCTGCTATGCAATCTGGTTTCAGAGCTGGTCATGGGTGCACCTCAGCCACGCTCAAGGTCCTAAACGATATCTTAACCGCCAACGATAAGAAACATTACTGTGCAGCCATATTCATTGATCTGGCCAAGGCTTTCGACTCTGTCAATCACCACATCCTCATTGGCAGACTCGACAGCCTTGATTTCTCAAATGATTGCCTCGCCTGGTTCACCAACTACTTCTCTGATAGAGTTCAGTGTGTCAAATCGGAGGGTCTGCTGTCCGGACCTCAATTCTTGGACCGACTCTCTTCTCTGTATACATCAATGATGTCGCTCTTGCTGCTGGTGAGTCTCTGATCCACTTCTACGCAGACGACACCATTCTGTATACTTCTGGCCCTTCTTTGGACACTGTGTTAACAACCCACCAGGCAAGCTTCAATGCCATACAACTCTCCTTCCGTGGCCACCAAGTGCTCTTAAATACAAGTAAAACTAAATGCATGCTCTTCAACCGATCGCTACCTGCACCTGCCCGCCTGTCCAACATCACTACTCTGGACGGCTCTGACTTAGAATACGTGGACAACTACAAATACTTAGCTGTCTGGTTAGACTGTAAACTCTCCTTCTAGACCCATATCAAACATCCCCAATCCAAAGTTAAATCTAGAATTGGCTTCCTATTTCGCAACAAAGCATCCTTCACTCATGCTGCCAAACATACCCTTGTAAAACTGACCATCCTACCAATCCTCGACTTCGGCGATGTCATTTACAAAATAGCCTCCAATACCCTACTCAACAAATTGGATGCAGTCTATCACAGTGCAATCCGTTTTGTCACCAAAGCCCCATATACTACCCACCATTGCGACCTGTACGCTCTCGTTGGCTGGCCCTCGCTTCATACTCGTCACCAAACCCACTGGCTCCATGTCATCTACAAGACCCTACTAGGTAAAGTCCCCCCTTATCTCAGCTCGCTGGTCACCATAGCATCTCCCACCTGTAGCACACGCTCCAGCAGGTATATCTCTCTAGTCACCCCCAAAACCAATTCTTTCTTTGGCCGCCTCTCGTTCCAGTTCTCTGCTGCCAATGACTGGAACGAACTACAAAAATCTCTGAAACTGGAAACACTTATCTCCCTCACTGGCTTTAAGCACCAACTGTCAGAGCAGCTCACAGATTACTGCACCTGTACATAGCCCACCTATAATTTAGCCCAAACATCTACCTCTTTCCCTACTGTATTTCATTTATTTATTTATTTATTTTGCTCCTTTGCACACCATTATTTTTATTTCTACTTTGCACATTGTTCCACTGCAAATCTACCATTCCAGTGTTTTACTTGCTATACTCTGTGTCGTTGTATGTGCCGAACTGCTTTGCTTTATCTTGGCCAGGTCGCAATTGTAAATGAGAACTTGTTCTCAACTTGCCTACCTGGTTAAAATAAAGGTGAAATAAAAAATAAAATAAATAAAATGATTCGGTTTGCACTTATCAACTGCCCTCTTCCATTCAGCCCACAGGTTTTTGATTGGATTGAGGTCCAGCGACTGAGATGGCCATTGATTTTGTTGTCACAGAACCATTTCTGTGTGGATCTTGAGGTATGTTTCGGGTCATTGTCTTGTTGGAAAGTCCACATACGGCCAAGTCCAGCCTTCTAGCAGAGATTGTCAGCCAAAATTGCCTGATACTTGGTCAAATTCATTATGCCATCAATCTTAACCAGAGCCCCAGGACCTCTGGAATTAAAATAGCCCCAAAACGTCACTGACCCACCACCATATTTCACCATGGGTATGAGGGGCCTCTCCTTGTATGCATCTCTGTTTCGACGTCAAACATGCCGATGCTGTATCTGACCAAAACGTTCAATTTTGGTCTCATCTGATCAGAGCACCTTCTTCCAGTCATCATTTAAATGACGTTTGGCAAACTCCAAGCGCTTGCGTCTGTGTCTTGGGGTCAGAAAGGGCTTTCTTCTGGAAGGTGGCGTCTGATGGCGCTTTTTGAAACCTGGTGACCCCAAGACGCCACCAAGGCCTGCAATTCTTTCACAGTGATTCTTGGGGATTTTGTTTCTTCTCTCACGATCCTCCACCCTATCCTGGGGGGCAAAATGCATTTGCGTCCTCTACCCATGAGGTTTTCAACTGTTCCATATCTTTTGAATTTTTTAATAATTGCCCTGACAGTGCTCAGTGGTATATTCAATCGTTTGTGGATCTTCTTGTAGCCAATACCAGATTTAGCCTCAAGTAAATAATGAAACATATTCAATTTGGTTTAAATAATGCAAAAACAAAGTGTTGGAGAAGAAAGTAAAAGTGCAACATGTGCTATGTAAGAAAGCTAACGTTTCAGTTCCTTGCTCAGAACATGAGAACATATGAAAGCTGGTGGTTCCTTTTAACATGAGTCTTCAATATTCCCAGGTAAGACATTTTTAGGTTGTAGTTATTATAGAAATTATAGGACTATTTCCCTCTATACCATTTGTATTTCATTAACCTTTGACTATTGGATGTTCTTATATGCAGTGTTTTGCCAGTGTATTGCCAGTGTAACAGTATAGCTTCCGTCCCTCTCCTCGCTCCTCCCTGGGCTCGAACCAGCAACACAACGACAACAGCCACCATCCAAGCAGACATTACCCATGCAGAGCAAGGGAAACAACCACTGCAAGGCTCAGAGCGAGTGACGTTTGAAACGCTATTAGCGCGCGCTAACAAGCTAGCCATTTCACTTCGGTAACACCAGCCTCATCTCAGGAGTTGATAGGCTTGAAGTCGTAAACAGCACAATGCTTGGCACAACAAAGAGCTGCTGGCAAAATGCACGAAAGTGCTGTTTCAATGAATGTTTACGCGCCTGCTTCTGCCTACCACCGCTCAGTCAGATACTTAGATACTTGTATGCTTGTATGCTCAGTCAGATTATATGCAATGCAGGACACGCTAGATAATATCTAATATCATCAACCATGTGTAGTTAACTAGTGATTATGATTTATTGTTTTTTTTAAGATAAGTTTAATGCTAGCTAGCAACTTACTTTGGCTTACTGCACTCGCGTAACAGTCTCCTTGTGGAGTGCAACGAGAGAGAGGCAGGTCGTTATTGCGTTGGACTAGTTAACTGTAAAGTTGCAAGAATGGATCCCCCGAGCTGACAAGGTGAAAATCTGTCGTTCTGCCCCTGAACGAGACAGTTCACCCACCGTTCCTAGGCCGTCATTGAAATAAGAAAGTGTTCTTAACTGACTTGCCTAGTTAAATAAAGGTATAAAAATATATATATATACAGTGCCTTGCGAAAGTATTCGGCCCCCTTGAACTTTGCGACCTTTTGCCACATTTCAGGCCTCAAACATAAAGATATAAAACTGTATTTTTTTGTGAAGAATCAACAACAAGTGGGACACAATCATGAAGTGGAATGACATTTATTGGATATTTCAAACTTTTTTAACAAATCAAAACCTGAAAAATTGGGTGTGCAAAATTATTCAGCCCCCTTAAGTTAATACTTTGTAGCGCCACCTTTTGCTGCGATTACAGCTGTAAGTCGCTTGGGGTATGTCTCTATCAGTTTTGCACATCGAGAGACTGACATTTTTTCCCATTCCTCCTTGCAAAACAGCTCGAGCTCAGTGAGGTTGGATGTAGAGCATTTGTGAACAGCAGTTTTCAGTTCTTTCCACAGATTCTCGATTGGATTCAGGTCTGGACTTTGACTTGGCCATTCTAACACCTGGATATGTTTATTTTTGAACCATTCCATTGTAGATTTTGCTTTATGTTTTGGATCATTGTCTTGTTGGAAGACAAATCTCCGTCCCAGTCTCAGGTCTTTTGCAGACTCCATCAGGTTTTCTTCCAGAATGGTCCTGTATTTGGCTCCATCCATCTTCCCATCAATTTTAACCATCTTCCCTGTCCCTGCTGAAGAAAAGCAGGCCCAAACCATGATGCTGCCACCACCATGTTTGACAGTGGGGATGGTGTGTTCAGGGTGATGAGCTGTGTTGCTTTTATGCCAAACATAACGTTTTGCATTGTTGCCAAAAAGTTCCATTTTGGTTTCATCTGACCAGAGCACCTTCTTCCACATGTTTGGTGTGTCTCCCAGGTGGCTTGTGGCAAACTTTAAATGACACTTTTTATGGATATCTTTAAGAAATGGCTTTCTTCTTGCCACTCTTCCATAAAGGCCAGATTTGTGCAATATACGACTGATTGTTGTCCTATGGACAGAGTCTCCCACCTCAGCTGTAGATCTCTGCATTTCATCCAGAGTGATCATGGGCCTCTTGGCTGCATCTCTGATCAGTCTTCTCCTTGTATGAGCTGAAAGTTTAGAGGGACGGCCAGGTCTTGGTAGATTTGCAGTGGTCTGATACTCCTTCCATTTCAATAGTATCGCTTGCACAGTGCTCCTTGGGATGTTTAAAGCTTGGGAAATCTTTTTGTATCCAAATCCGGCTTTAAACTTCTTCACAACAGTATCTCGGACCTGCCTGGTGTGTTCCTTGTTCTTCATGATGCTCTCTGCGCTTTTAACGGACCTCTGAGACTATCACAGTGCAGGTGCATTTATACGGAGACTTGATTACACACAGGTGGATTGTATTTATCATCATTTGTCATTTAGGTCAACATTGGATCATTCAGAGATCCTCACTGAACTTCTGGAGAGAGTTTGCTGCACTGAAAGTAAAGGGGCTGAATAATTTTGCACGCCCAATTTTTCAGTTTTTGATTTGTTAAAAAAGTTTGAAATATCCAATAAATGTCGTTCCACTTCATGATTGTGTCCCACTTGTTGTTGATTCTTCACAAAAAAATACAGTTTTATATCTTTATGTTTGAAGCCTGAAATGTGGCAAAAGGTCGCAAAGTTCAAGGGGGCCGAATACTTTCGCAAGGCACTGTATATAACAAAAAAATCAGCGCCCAAAAATACTGATTTCCGATTGTTATGAAAACTTGAAATCGGCCCTAATAATCGGCCATTCCGATTAATCGGTCGACCTCTCCTTCTTATAGGCACTTTAGTATTGCCAGTGTAACAGTATAGCTTCCGTTCCTCTCCTTGCCCCTACCTGGGCTCGAACCAGGAACACATCGACAACAGCCACCCTGGAAGCAGCGTTACCCATCGCTCCACAAAAGCCTTGCAGAGCAAGGGGAACAACCACTCCAAGTCTCAGAGCGAGTGACGTTTGAAACGCTATTAGCGCACACCCTGCTAACTAGCTAGCCATTTCACATCGGTTACACCAGCCTAATCTCAGGAGTTGATAGGCTTGAAGTCATAAACAGCTCAACGCTTGAAGCACAGCGACGAGCTGCTGGCAAAATGCACGAAAGTGCTGTTTGAATGAATGCTTACGAGCCTGCTTGTATCGCTCAGTCAGACTGCTCTATCAAATCATATACTTAATTATAACATAGTAACACACAGAAATACGAGCCTTAGGTCATTAATATGGTCAAATCCGGAAACTATCATCTCGAAAAAAAGACGTTTATTCTTTCAGTGAAATACGGAACCGTTCTGTATTTTATCTAACGGGAGGCATCCATAAGTCTAAATATGCCTGTTACATTGCACAACCTTCAATGTTATGTCATAATTACGTACAGCCCAAACTGTTGCATATACACTGACTCTGCGTGCAATGAACGCAAGAGAAGTGACACAATTTCACCTGGTTAATATTGTCTGCTAACCTGGATTTATTTTAGCAGAATATGCAGGTTTAAAAATAATACTTCTGTGTATTGATTTTAAGAAAGGCATTGATGTTTATAGTTTATGGTTAGGTACAGTCGTGCAACGATTGTGCTTTTTTCGCAAATGAGCTTTTGTTAAATCATCCCCCGTTTGGCTGTCTTTGTTAGGAAGAAATATTCTTCACAGAGTTCACAACGAGCCAGGTTAGCAGGCAATATGAACTAAATATGCAGGGTTAAAAATATATACTTGTGTATTGATTTTAAGAAAGGCATTGATGTTTATGGTTAGGTACACATTGGAGCAAGACAGTCCTTTTTTGCGAATACGCACCGCATCGATTATATGAAACGCAGGATAAACTAATAATATCATCAACCATGTGTAGTTAACTAGTGATTATGATTGATTGATTGTTTTTTATTCGATAAGTTTAATGCTAGCTAGCAACTTACCTTCTTACTGCATCCGCGTAACAGGCAGTCTCCTCGTGGAGTGCAATGTAATCAGTTGATTAGAGCATTGGACTAGTTAATTGTAAGGTTGCAAGATTGAATACCCGAGCTGACAAGGTAAAAAATCTGTCATTCTTCCCCTGAACAAGGCAGTTAACCCACCATTCCTAGGCCGTCATTGAAAATAAGAATGTGTTCTTAACTGACTTGCCTAGTTAAATAAAGGATAAATAAAGGTGTGTAAAATAATAAACATTTTATTTATTTTTAAATTCGGCCAAATCGGTGTCCAAAAATACCGATTTCTGATTGTTATGAAAACTTGAAATCGGCCCTAATTAATCGGCCATTCCGATTAATTGGTCGACCTCTAATATATATGTAATTCATGGATTATGTTTTAAATTCTCATAAAAGTGTGTTAAATGTGTATATTTTCGAAACAAGCTGTTCAATAACTTACTAGTCACTACATATTTGTCGCCAAACCCACTGGCTCTAGGTCATCTATACATCTATGCTAGGTAAAGCCCCGCCTTATTTCAGATCACTGGTCACCATAGCAACACCCACATGTAGCACGCGCTCCAGCAGGTATATTTCACTGGTCATCCCCAAAGCCAACACTTCCTTTGGCCGCCTTTCCTTCCAGTTCTCTGCTGCCAATGACTGGAACGAATTGCAAAAATCACTGAAGCTGGAGACTTATATCTCCTTCTCTAACTTTAAGCATCAGCTGTCAGAGCACTGTACCTGTACACAGCCAATCTGTAAATAGCACACTCAACTACATCATCCCAGCAAATGTACACTGTTATACAAGCTGTACACTCACTACTTTACATTGTAGCAAAGTGTCATTTCTTCAGTGTTGTCACATGAAAAGATATACTCTAGAAAAAAAAGATATTTAGAAAAATGTGAGGGGTGTACTCACTTTTGTGATATACTGTAGATAATATGTTTTCACTTATTGCATCTGCATGCTTGTTGTGTTCTCCCTTTTACGATCGTTCATGAGCTGGCTGCAAGTTCTAAATAGTAGAATCTAATCTGTTCAAAACAGTGCCAGCATGTGCAGCGCAGCAGTGGTCATTCGGTTTTTGATATACAAAAGTGAAATAGGTGTATTTATGCTGTTCAATTGCACAGATCACTTCATATATCTTCTTAAAGAAACTGCCTGTAGTTTGAACATTTGGAATCATATTTCTGTCATGCTGCTTTGTTGACTCCAACCACCTCGCGGGTATTCAGCCAATCAGCAGCCGCCACTGACCAATTTATAGAGGATCTTACTGTGGCAAAGAGAGAATTAGATCATCAAAGGGCAAAGATGACATTGTTAGCCATGTCCTATGAGGAGTTCCTGGAAAGGATCTTATTATAGAACATAGAAGGATGTCTCTGTCTGATGCTGATACTGTCAAACTGTGCCTTTTCAATTATGTAGAGTGATAATTGCAGGTACGCAATTACATGCTGAACAAAGATTTACAGTAGTTATCTGTAGTTAAACAAATCGATACAATATGCAGGGAAAATGTGCGCATGATGCATAACGGATAGTCGTGTCATCATCCCCTTGACATTCAAGTCCTGATCCAAATAAGATCTTGCATCCATGAACCAGCTTAACCAGAACTATTGACATGTACAGTATCTATGAGTTTTGAACAGTCCTTTAATACATTTGCCTGATTTTGGACAATGACACGAGGACAGGCGGTTGTGTGCAGTCAACCCCTTGACATCTTTATCACTTCTTCAACCACAGTCCTGGCGCCCATCAAAATGCTGTTTTACAGATCTAACAGACTGCGAACAGGCCATCTCATTGGAATCCATTAGAGCCAAGCGTTATAAGGACAAATTAAAAGGATGACGCCTTTGTTTGAAGTTTTACCACCTTTTTGCATTACCACTCTTTACCGCTCTTTTCTTTCAAGTGTCCTTATTAATCAGTTGGAAACACTTTGGTTTGTCACAGAGTGTGCTAACCTCCTTGTTCAGTCAGTGTCAGTCCATATGTAGAGCTGTGACGTGAGCAGGGTTAGGATCACTTATGGGGCTTTTCCACTGTAGGGCCGTGCCCTGCCGGACCGTGAATATCACGCTTCCTATTTATTTTCCATTTGCTCATGGCCAGCTTGACTCCTTGAACCAAGTGAGATATTCAGTGATAGCTCCCCTGGCTGAGCCATAGGCTACACATCCATCCCACAAGTCCTTCAACCAACCGCATCCTTCCACCACCATTTCTTCTTCTTCACACCAATCCTTTCTTTATTTCGTCACCCACTATACAGTTGAATCATATTCAAGACTGGGATGCTGTCATACGTTCATAGTGTCGTGGATACAGATGACTGCTTGGAAATCGGTTAGAGAAACAGACATAATGTATGTGTTTATATATATATATGAAGGTATAGATGGTAAATGATATATCATGATAATAACCAGTTATATTTCCTTTCTTTGCCATGGCTGTGAACGGTATGTTTGGATCGTTCTGAAGGTTTATTCCATGCGGTTTTACAAATGAGAAACATTAGACAAACATGATCAAGTTATAGTTTACTGTACGTCTCCCCAAGGTATTAAAAATGAATTAGATATTAAATTCGGTGGTCTGCTCCCCAACGTTTGTCTCCTAGTTATAGAATGGTGCCCCTGTTGCTTGGCAACTGATTGTGATTGCCTGTGAAGTATCCATTTGAGTGCCATTATCCTGACAAGAGCCATGTGTGGTAGGGTCACGTACTAACACACACACACACACACACACACACACACACACACACACACACACCCTTGGGCAGAACAGAACGGCAGATGAATGCTGTACAATGTGCATAGGCCATTGTGGACCAGCTGTTTTGGAAAGCATTCAGAGCACCATGCACCTTCATTAGCATAAGATAAATGTTGTAGAGGATCACCATTCCCTTTCAGGATCATGGCCCTTTTCTGCCCCAGCACTCTGAGTGCTCACTCCTTAGTGTCAGCACCATAAAAAACATCTTTGGTCTCATCTGCTAATCAACTAGTAGGATGTATAAATCTATAGGGTGGACTTTGTCCAAAAATAGATGTACCAATCCCGGATTGCCCCTTTAAAAGAGTTGCTATCAGAGATGCAAGAGTCGCCCTCATTACAGAGCATTGTACTGATCCTCACCACAGAGAACAGGTAGAGATAGACAACAAAAGAATCTGCCTCTGCCTGTTAATTACTTTAGTGATTAAGTAAACACTGCACGGCTCAATTATTGAAATGACAAAAAAAATTGCTGTGGTTTCTGTCGGTGTTAACGTGGTGAGCTGAAAGGTTAGCTCATTATGATGTCTGTGGAAAGCAAAAGCTCTGAAAACACAATTATCTTTTCCTGCGTGGCAATGATGTTGCCACTGATGCCATTCCAAATATAAATACAGTGCAATGCTGTGAATGTTTTCTCACAAACAACATCCTCGTAAAAAAAAAAAATCTAAAGTGAAGTTTGTTTGCAAAAGTCAAACGCTGTAAACAAACACGAATCAAGGTGAAACCTCTTTTAGATTAGAAAAATAGGAAGAAAACATTGCTAATTGGAAATACAAAAAAATGTCAAATATATAATACTTTTTTTATTCGTGTGTTTCTTCTGTTGTTGTGGTAACCCCTCTTTTGTACTACATGTTAGGTGTTAGTACAACTAGATTATGTATAATAACTAGGGTTGCACATTTTGGGGAAAATGCAGAAGTGGAAACTTTCCGTGGGAATTAACAGGAATTTATGGGAATTAACGGGAATATATGCACATTAATATTAATACCATTTAAATGTAGATGTTTTTTGCATTGGATATATTTACCATTTCATATGGAGACTGAAACATAAACCTTTTTCTTTTTCATAAGTAAACACAATGGCAAATGATTAAATCCTTCCATTATAAATCAAACTATTTAGTTATGAATTGAACTTTAATTAAATGAGTTGACTCTTCACATGGATTAATTCACTGAACAACAAAAGAAAGTGAATATTGAATGACCCCATCGCATCTCCCCAAAAATCTGTAAAATGATAGTCTAGAAACTAAAGCTTTTGTTGTCTTCCTATCAGGCTTCCATGTTTTCTCCCTCGACCTCCTCAATGTCCACCTCTTGAACATCAATGTCCACCTCTTGTCTCTGAGGCTTCATCTTCACTGTCACTTTCCAACCTTGTTGAGGATGGGTCGTTGTCAGGCTCAAAAAGCCTGAAATTTGCCCGGATGGCCACCAATTTTTCAACCCTTGTATTGGTCAGCCTGTTGCGTGCTCTGGTGTGTGTGTTCCCAAACAAGGACCAGTTGCACTCTGAGGCAGCTGATGTTGGTGGGATTTGGAGGAGGATGGAGGTAACAGGGGAAAGAGCCTCAGATCCACAAAGTCCCTTCCACCAGGTGGCTGATGAGATGCACGACTGCCATATTGCATCTCCATCCCAAAGCCCTTGCTTCGATTTGTACTTCGCCAGACTGTCAAGAACCTTGCCCTCATCCAGGGCAAGGTGGCGAGACATGGAAGTGATGACACCATAGGCCTGGTTGATTTCTGCACCAGACAGGATGCTCTTGCCAGCATACTTGGGGTCCAACAGGTATTTTTTTTAAAATGTATTTCAGAACTGTAGTTTCCTCTGCCTGGAGCAACAGTGAAATGGGCAGGGCAATACAGATTTATTCTCTTACATCTGCAAGCAGAGTTTGAACATCAGACAGGATGGCATTGTCTCCCTCAATCTGTGCAATGGCTACTGCTATAGGTTTCAGGAGTTTCAGGCTGCTTACCACTTCCTCCCAAAATACATAATCCAGGATCCTCTTGATGGGGCTGTCCATATCGGCAGACTGTGATATGGCCATTTTTGGAGAGACTCCTTCCCCCCCAGGAGACTGTCAAAGATGATGACAACACCACCCCAACGGGTGTTGCTGGGCAGCTTCAATGTGGTGCTCTTATTCTTCTCACTTTGCTTGGTGAGGTAGATTGCTGCTATAACTTCAAATCAAATCAAATCAAATCAAATTTTATTTGTCACATACACATGGTTAGCAGATGATAAATGCGAGTGTAGCGAAATGCTTGTGCTTCTAGTTCCGACAATGCAGTGATAACCAACAAGTAATCTAACTAACAATTCCAAAACTACTGTCTTATACACAGTGTAAGGGGATAAGGAATATGTACATAAGGATATATGAATGAGTGATGGTACAGAGCAGCATACAGTAGATGGTATCGAGTACAGTATATACATATGAGATGAGTGTGTAGACAAAGTAAACAAAGTGGCATAGTTAAAGTGGCTAGTGATACATGTGTTACATAAGGATGCAGTCGATGATGTAGAGTACAGTATATACATATGCATATGAGATGAATAATGTAGGGTAAGTAACATTATATAAGGTAGCATTGTTTAAAGTGGCTAGTGATATATTTACATAATTCCCATCAATTCCCATTATTAAAATGGCTGGAGTTGGGTCAGTGTCAATGACAGTGTGTTGGCAGCAGCCACTCACACTGTTAGTGGTGGCTGTTTAACAGTCTGATGGCCTTGAGATAGAAGCTGTTTTTCAGTCTCTCGGTCCCAGCTTTGATGCACCTGTACTGACCTCGCCTTCTGGATGATAGCGGGGTGAACAGGCAGTGGTTCGGGTGGTTGATGTCCTTGATGATCTTTATGGCCTTCCTGTAACAACGGGTGGTGTAGGTGTCCTGGAGGGCAGGTAGTGACATGACCCTTAGTGACATGACCCTTCATGACCCACATACCTAACCATTTCCTTAGCTCTATTGTTGAGAGTATCCATTATTTTCAGTGCCATGATGTCCTTGAGTAGCAGAGTCAATGCATGAGCAGCACAGCCAATGGGTGTGATGTGAGGGGAGGACTCCTCCACTTTAGACCAAGCAGCCTTCATGTTCACAGCATTGTCTGTCACCAGTGAAAATACCTTCTGTGGTCCAAGGTCATTGAAGATTGCATTCAGGTCATCTGCAATGTAAAGACCGGTATGTCTGTGCTCTTGTAGAATACTGGTTGAGGGGTGGAGATAATGTAGTTAATTATTCCTTGCCCACGAACATTCGACCACCCATCAGAGATGATTGCAATATCGTCTGCTTTCTCTATGATTTGCTTGACCTTCACTTGAACTCTGTTGAACTCTGCATTCAGCAAACGAGTAGATAAAGCATGTCTGGTTGGAGGGGTGTATCCTGTGCAAAGAACATTCAGAAATCTCGTCCGATACACATTGCCTGTGAGCATCAGAGATGAACCAGTTGCATACACAGCTTGAGCAAGACATTCTTCAGCATTTCTCTGACTACGTTTCTCCATTGAGTAAAAAAAAAAAACTTCTGATTCCAGGAGGACCATGAGCTGTTGCTATCGATAAGGTGTTTGATTCATAATTTTCACCTTGAATAGAGAGGGACTTTTGTCAGAGGTTGCTTGTTGTGAGCACTGAGGGAACTTTATGCACTTCGCCAGATGATTCTGCACCTTTGTTGCATTCTTCACAAATAATTTGGCACAGTATTTGCAAATGTACACAGGGTTTCCTTCTACGTTAGCTGCAGTGAAATGTCTCCACACATCAGATAGTGCCCGTGCCATTTTCCTGTAAAGATGAGAAAAATAATAGTAAAAAAACAAATAAAATACAATTCCATGTACAGATAAATAGTTAAGCAATTAGATTAAATAAGTAAGATAAAGATAAGTAAGATAAATAAAAAAACCTGTATGGAAATGGGTGAATTAACACTCAGTTAGCAGGCTCAAGCAAGCGAAACCCCACATGGTAGCAAAAACTAACTAGCAGAAATTGTTAACAAGTTAGAAATGATTTAGGCTGCTATTTACTGGTTTAACAATTAACAAAAATCATGTATGTCATGGAAATATATTCACTCCACCCAGTATTGTAATCAAATCTCACCAGAAAGCATGTAGTCCTTGGCTTAGACAGTGTAGTAGTGTGGGCTCAATAGCGTCTCGTTAGTGTGCAAGATGTTGAGAATCAGCTGTACACGTGATAGAAGAGTGTATGTACTCCACTGTGCATGCAGAGGGTTGCAATTCCATTGAATTGGGTATAGTTGTTATATGTTATAAGCTAACTTCTTTGATGAATTTAAATTCCCAGGCTTAACTTCCCATGGAAAAATTCTGGAAATTTACCGGAAAGTTTACGACCCTTTGCAACCCTAAAAATAACGTCAATAGTTTATAACAGTCTCATCACTTCCTTGATATTTTCTAAAGATCACCACATTTAGTCAAATGTAATAGTATATAATTGTCTTGTTATTCAAAACTATACTACAATGTCAGTGATCTTTGCATATTTACGGTTGATCATTAGTATGCCATTCTGTGAGAAGGAAGGCACTATAATTCTTCACCATTCTCACAATCAGTGGTGTGTATTCATGGATGCCAAGGGCCAGGCTTCACCCCAAAAACTGAACAATAAAAAAATGAAATAACTTATTTAGTCTCTCTGTGTTTCATAATCTTCTTTCAATTTGCAAGAGGCTCAAAGTATCTCACCGGAGAAAACATCAGAGTGAGCAAAACAGTGCCCCGCTGTCTCTGAAGGCCTGATGACCTGATGCTGACTGGTTCAAAAGAGTGGGACATTTTTGCCGCCCGTAGTATTGAATGCAAGAGAAGCCAGTGAGCATCTGGTCTCCCTTGATTAAAAAAGTAACATAATCGCCAATCAGCATTGAGCTAAACTGAGTGAGCTCAACAGTGAATGGTTCTGGTGCACCCAAAAAAAGTGTCAAGGGAAGCCTGTTTGGATTTGGCATCACTCCTATCAAATCGAATCGAGAGCATACATCATTGACAGAAACAACTTGAATTGTTGCATCTCGTTGTGTTGTTGTACTCCATTGGCTTTTCCAACAACAGCTAGCTAAAATAGCCTCTTTCTTAAATTGGCCATGGATGGAGATAGGGATTTGAACTTGTGGCAAGCATTTTAGCCAGGTAGCCTAGGACAACAAAACATAAAAGCGTGTACTGTATGACAGACCGTTTCGTCAACATGAAAGAGAGGAGGATGTCATTGGCGTTTCTCTACAAGTAGGGTGAGTCAACATGTTTTGTGTACTTGCACGAACACACACACACACACACACACACACACACACACACACACACACACACACACACACACACACACACACACACACACACACACACACACACACACACACACACACACACACACACACACACACACACACAGACAGAAATCAGAAACATGGACAGCCACATCAGATTTAACTTACGTTGATTGAACTAAATCGTTTTTGGTATCTTTTCATCTTTTTTTATTTTTTTATTTCACCTTTTATTTAACCTCATTTGCAACTGTGACCTGACCAAGATAAAGCAAAGCAGTGTGACACAGACAACAACACAGAGTTACACATGGAGTAAACAATAAACAAGCCAATAACACAATAAACAAGTCAATGACACAGTAGAAAAAAAAGAAAGTCTATATACAGTGTGTGCAAAAGGCATGAGGAGGTAGGCAATAAATAGGCCATAGGAGCGAATAATTATAATTTAGCAGATTAACACTGGAGTGATAAATGAGCCGATGATGATGTGCAAGTAGAGATACTGGTGTGCAAAAGAGCAGAAAAGTAAATAAAATTTAAAAAGTATGGGGATGAGGTAGGTAAATTGGGTGGGCTATTTACAGATGGACTATGTACAGCTGCAGCAATCAGTTAGCTGCTCAGACAGTTGATGTTTAAAGTTGGTGAGGGAAATAAAAGTCTCCAACTTCAGCGATTTTTGCAATTCGTTCCAGTCGCTGGCAGAAATATTTTCATTGTATTAGACTAAGCATTGGTGATTTGATGTTGAAATGGTGCTGGATGAGTGCAGGCAGCTCCTGTTTTCTTTGCGACTAGCGGTAACTCTGTGGTTTTAAGTCAGTCGTTTTTTAGTGTTCCTAAATGGTCAGAAACATTAACACGCTTTTAGGTCATGGCTGTAGGTCATGTACAGTTGAAGTCAAAGTTTATATACACTTAGGTTGGAGTCATTAAAACTTGTTTTTACCACTCCACAAATTTCTTATTAACAAACTATAGTTTTGACAAGTCGGTTAGGACATCCATTTTGTGCATGACACAAGTCATTTTTCCAACAATTGTTTACAGACAGATTATTTCACTTATAATTCACTGTATCACAATTCCAGTGGGTCAGAGGTTTACATATACTAAGTTGACTGTGCCTTCAAACAGCTTGGAAAATTCCAGAAAATTATGTCATGGTTTTAGAAGCTTCTGATAGGCTATTTGGAGGTGTACATGTGGATGTATTTCAAGGCCTGCCTTCAAACTCAGTGCCTCTTTGCTTGACATCATGGGAAAATCAAAAGAAATCAGCAAAGACCTCAGAAGGAAAATTGTAGACCTCCACACGTCTGGTTCATCTTTGGGAGCAATTTCCAAACGCCTGAAGGTACCACGTTCATCTGTACAAACAAAAGTGCGCAAGCATAAACACCATGGGACCACGCAGCTGTCATACCTCTCAGGAAGGAGATGCGTTCTGTCTCCTAGAGATGAACGTACTTTGTTGCGAAAAGTGAAAATCAATCCTAGAGGAATGCTGGAGGAAACAGGTACAAAACAGTAAAACTAGTCCTATATCGACATAACCTGAAAGGCCGCTCAGCAAGGAAGAAGCCACTGCTCCAAAACCGCCATAAAAAAGCCAGACTATGATTTGCAACTGCACATGGGGACAGAGATCGTACCTTTTTGGAGAAATGTCCTCTGGTCTGATGAAACAAAAATAGAACTGTTTGGCCATAATGACCATCGTTATGTTTGGAGGAAAAGGGGGGATGCTTGCAAGCCGAAGAACACCATCCCAACCGTGAAGCACGGGGTGGCAGCATCATGTTGTGGGGGTGCTTTGCTGCAGGAGGGACTGGTTCACTTCACAAAATAGATGGCATCATGAGGCATTTGTGGGCAGAACTGAAAAAGCGTGTGCGAGCAAGGAGACCTACAAACCTGTCTCAATTACACCAGCTCTGTCAGGAGGAATGGGCCAAAATTCCCCCAACTTATTGTGGGAAGCTTGTGGAAGGCTACCCGAAACGTTTGACCCAAGTTAAACAATTTAAAGGCAATGCTACCAAATACTAATTGAGTGGATGTAACTTCTGACCCACTGGGAATGTGATGAAAGAAATAAAAGCTGAAATCAACTATTTTCTCTACTATTATTCTGACATTTCACTTTCTTAAAATTAGGTGGTGATCCTAACTGACCTAAAACAGGGAATCTTTACTCGGATTAAATGTCAGGAATTGTGAAAAACGGAGTTAAAATGTATTTGGCTAAGGTGTATGTAAACTTCCAACTTCAACTGTAACTGTTACATGCAATATGTTTTGTGGACTTTACTGGACAGAGGTTGTGGTTGAATTTATTCTGCCACTGTGTCTTCTTTTTGTCTCGGTCTATAAATCACGGTCACAAGGTATATGAACGAACAGTTTGTAGAGCAAACAATGCAATTATTTCAACACTATTATCTTTTCTGGCTTCCCCAGTGATTTTTACCCACGTACTGCAACTGCTCACAACACACCCTATGAGCCCTGGTCAAAAGTAGTACACTATATGGGTAATAGGTTGCAATTTGGGACGCATACAAAGGTTCCAGTACAGAACATTTTTATACAAACCTTCTTCACAGTTAGAACTTAAACGTCCCTCCCTCTGTGGCCGCCATTTTTAATTAGCACACTTTGGACTAGAGCCTACCAGAGCCCGTGTAGAGTAGAGTTACTGAGAGACTGCACTGGGGTGGTGTGGGCATGCCAGCAGTACTCAAAGAGCTGCAAAATAGTCTCTAATAAAGTGTGAACATACAGCTATTAAGGTAACGATGAGAAACTTAACAGTCCTAAAATAAAACTATAATTAAATATAATGCACAAGTCAAATTATTCAAAAAGAGCCTGTTCTCTTTGTCGACTCTAGGTGTGAGAGTGAGAGCTGGTCAAGAATACGGTACATTAGAGTGCCGTAAATGTCAGATTCGGGTGTTAAATATCTCAAATGCTTGTTAATGAGTACAGTATATATATATTTATATACTGCATAAGATCAGTTTCGTATGCATACAGAATACGTACTTGTTTAGCTAAGTGAGTGAGCACTCCATACCATGGTTATTCCCTGTAAACTGAGGTGCAAGTACAGTATGGCAACAGTTAGGAATTAATTGATTTTGTTCCAGTAATTAGTATTCACAAACAATTATTTACTTTCTTTACTGGCCATGGACGCCCACACATTATACCCCATGGTACCAATTATTTACCAGCTCATTAATAGAAGGATCATTTCTAGCTTTCATACGAGACATTCTCTTTTAATGCATGCGTCCAATTCTAGGGTTGTAAAATTAAGTTAACTTTACCAAAATCCACAGGTTTTCCAGAAATACTGGTTGGAGGATTCTGGATTTCCTGCTTATTCCCTCCTGATTCCAGGAATCTTCCAACTGGTAATTCTGGAAAACCTAGGAATTTTGGAAAGATTACCGGAATTTTGCAACTCCATTCAATACACCAGTATCCCTGACACTTTCAATAAATCACATCCATTATTTTGTAAGTTAGCAATATGAACTGTGGTAGGGTTAGTCTAGACTAGAACCTTTGGCTTGCAATTGTGTGTTTTGTGAGCATTTATCTGTACTGTACTGTATACCATTCTGAGGGCTACAAGAATAGCAATAGCTGCAGCAAAAGCTCTTCTATGGCCGCCAGTCAGTGTGTGTGTGTGTGTGCGTGTGCGTGCGTGCGTGCGTGCGCAGAGTGAGGCAGAGAAACAAAAGCATGGTCGTCTAAAACAGTATTGACCAGTGGTTGTCTGTCACACCACAGCCATCTACAGCCTGCAGAATGCACTGTGAGAAACAGTTTGGAGTGGTAGACATGTGAGAAACCGGTGCTCATACCACACAGGGATAATACCCTGGCTGGAGACTAGAGGCTCATTGACAGAAATGCACAATTTTGGTTTTACAATAAGATCAGAAGTAGGCTGCATGGATATGGGCCTAGAGCAGAAGTAGGCTGCATGGATATGGGCCTAGAGCAGGAGTAGGCTGCATGGATATGGGCCTAGAGCAGAAGTAGGCTGCATGGATATGGGCCTAGAACAGAAGTAGGCTGCATGGATATGGGCCTAGGTCAGAAGTAGGCTGCATGGATATGGGCCTAGGTCAGAAGTAGACTGCATGGATATGGGCCTAGGTCAGAAGTAGGCTGCATGGATATGGGCCTAGGTCAGAAGTAGACTGCATGGATATGGGCCTACGTCCGAAGTAGGCTGCATGGATATGGGCCTAGAGCAGAAGTAGGCTGCATGGATATGGGCCTAGAGCAGGAGTAGGCTGCATGGATATGGGCCTAGGTCAGAAGTAGGCTGCATGGATATGGGCCTAGGTCAGAAGTAGGCTGCATGGATATGGGCCTAGGTCAGAAGTAGGCTGCATGGATATGGGCCTAGGTCAGAAGTAGGCTGCATGGATATGGGCCTAGGTCAGAAGTAGGCTGCATGGATATGGGCCTACGTCCGAAGTAGGCTGCATGGATATGGGCCTAGAGCAGAAGTAGGCTGCATGGATATAGAATAAAGCAGAAGTAGGCTGTATGGATATGGGACTAGAGCAGAAGTAGGCAACATGGCTATGGGACTTGAGCAGAAGTAGGCTGCATGGATATGGGACTTGAGCAGAAGTAGGCTACATGGATATGGGACTAGAGCAGAAGTAGGCTGCATGGATATGGGCCTAGAGCAGAAGTAGGCTGCATTGATATGGGACTAGAGCAGAAGTTGGCTACATGGATATGGGCCTACGTCCGAAGTAGGCTGCATGGATATGGGCCTAGAGCAGGAGTAGGCTGCATGGATATGGGACTTGAGCAGAAGTAGGCTACATGGATATAGAATAAAGCAGAAGTAGGCTGCATGGATATGGGACTAGAGCAGAAGTAGGCAACATGGATATGGGACTTGAGCAGAAGTAGGCTACATGGATATGGGCCTAGGGCAGAAGTAGGCTGCATGGATATAGAATAAAGCAGAAGTAGGCTGCATGGATATGGGCCTAGAGCAGGAGTAGGCTGCATGGATATGGGACTTGAGCAGAAGTAGGCTACATGGATATGGGACTAGAGCAGAAGTAGGCTGCATGGATATGGGCCTAGAGCAGAAGTAGGCTGCATGGATATGGGACTAGAGCAGAAGTTGGCTACATGGATATGGGACTTGAGCAGAAGTAGGCTACATGGATATGGGACTTGAGCAGAAGTAGGCTGCATGGATATGGGACTGGAGCAGAAGTAGGCTGCATGGATATGGGACTTAGAGAAGAAATAGGCTGCATGGATATGGGCCTAGGTCAGAAGTAGGCTACATGGATATGGGACTTGAGCAGAAGTAGGCTGCATGGATATGGGACTAGAGCAGAAGTAGGCTGCATGGATATGGGCCTAGAGCAGAAGTAGACTGCATGGATATGGGCCTAGAGCAGGAGTAGGCTGCATGGATATGGGCCTAGAGCAGAAGTAGGCTGCATGGATATGGGCCTAGGTCAGAAGTAGGCTGCATGGATATGGGCCTAGGTCAGAAGTAGACTGCATGGATATGGGCCTAGATCAGTAGGCTGCATGGATATGGGCCTAGGTCAGAAGTAGACTGCATGCATATGGGCCTAGATCAGTAGGCTGCATGGATATGGTTCTAGGTCAGAAGTAGGCTGCATGGAGGTTGTCTGCTAATTATTTACGTAAAATGTTCTGTTTGCTTTGAGTGTTCATGCGAAGTGGTGATTTAGGGTTTGAATAATCCAGATTAATTAAGCAAAACTTCTTCTTAACGAAGTGTATTGTGGATTAGTTTACTCTTAGAACATAATGTTACTGAACTTAGTTTTTTATCAAAATTAAGCTTGAATTTCCTCTGTGAATTCTGCTACTTTTTTAAAATTTCAATGTGACTTTAGGCATGGTCCAAGCAGTGTAATTTAAAAACGAATTTCCCATCATCTCAAAATATTTTTGTCCAGCGCTGTTCTGGCTACACACTAATTGAAGCAAAACATACTTTCAAGGTTGACCTCTTTGTGTGGATAAGATGTTTAAAAATGTATGTGAAGAAACATAATAACATTTTCCTGTGAATCCGTGGTTAGCCTTGGAATTCATCTTTCATAGTTTTTAATTCCTTGTGCATTCTACACTAAATGTAGCTGATGAATTTATGAAAACAACAAATTCACATCCCCACTAGCAACAAAGAACCAGAATATTCTTCTCTCAGTCCACCTCTGAAAGTATGCCGTTGTTTTACTACTGGAGTGTTTGGTACCCTGATCCTCGCCATAAAGCATGTGTGAAATGCAATCAAACCCTGTCTGAAACTAATCCTGGACCTGCGTGAGTAGTAGGTCCAAGATCCAGGACCCAGAGTACCAGGTATCGTGACGCTGATCATGCTGAACCTTTTTGCCCGTTGTAAACAATCTAGCTCGATAACATCATGTAGAATGTGTGTCTTGCTAATCGCACTCTGAAACAGTTATTTCCAGGTCTTGTGAAAGCAAAATGTATTCGGTAGAATTCTCACAATCGCTCCAGGAAACCCGAACCAGGGTACCCGAACCAGGGTACCGAATGTGAAAACGCCCTAAGACACTTGTTGTTCAGCTGTAGCTGCTGGTGCTACTGATGTTTTTACATGTTTCTCTGTTCATGTCATTTGATCAGGCACGTACGTATTACATTTGAAAATAAAGGTACCCGGCCATAAGAATACTTGCACTTTGAACTCGACTGAGACACTTATAGTATGGGGTCGCTCAAACAGGAATCACTGACAATGCGGAGCTTTACAGCGAGGATGCTGCAGCCATCGGGGCGAAAGCAAAGAACAGGTTGATGTTTCAGAACGGAAGGAAGGAAGGGCCCCACAACGAGATTGTAAATGTATAGCGTAGGCGTGAAAGGGCAGAACGGCAGTTACAGCTTTATCGGGGACTCACACAGGCTGAAGCTCTTTCAGAGGCTATTTTCCCCTCCTGCCAACGGACCAAGCCACAGCTGCTTCTAGCAGTGTTAAAAGCAGTTGCTTGTTACACCATCCATGACACAACATCAGCTAGCTACGACACTGACTGTGCCCATTGTTTGAGGGAAAAGATGGCCTTCAAATTGATCTTCTTTGTACATCGCACTTATCCATAAAAAACATATACATGTACAGCGGGAAAATAAGTGTTGAAAGGCCATCTTAGTTGAAAGTGCCTCATCAGTCTCCCTAGAGAGGCAATATAACTAGTAACTAATGCCTGTGGAATTCCTGTGCTTTTAAAGTAGCACATCTTCCCCATAGGGGGGTAAATGACAAGGATCAGTGTCTCTCTGCTTTTCTTTTGCTGGGAATGACATTCAGCAGATATATGTGCATCCGTTGTGTCAAGTAAATGAATAGCGTTCAATCAGGAATAAAGCCTTGGGTTCCGCTGCCATGACAACCCTACTGTTACATTGGGGCTGCTGTCATGGTGACCTAAGAGTCAGTACCATATTTAGGCCTATGTCTGTATATATTTTTGTACAGACCTCATTAGAGGCTGACAGGGCAGAAATCTACTGCTATTAACTAGGAAGAGAACATTGTGATATACCTGTTCCTGGAGATGTTTGAATTTCAACTTGACCAACATATTACTGCATCGCTATTAAGGTGTATCATTCACCACAGGATTCAGTTGGAATGCTCCATACACCCAGTTAATATTAGATTGTGAGAATGTTTTACTTTAAAAAAAAAGTACAATCAGTTCAAACTAATAATATGTCATCCATGTTTTGATTACAAACTACAATCAATGAATAGGAATTAGAGCTGTCAACAAAAATACAGATCCACAACACCACGACACTCTGACAACCTTTCCTCCTGCAATAATTACTCCATTAGTCCTACTGAGTGTTAGTGTTAATTTGCTGTCAGACACAGCACCATGTGTGATCTGTATTGACTGAATGGAGCAGAGCAAAGGCTCATGGGGATTTAGAGCATGTGACTTAACAGATCAATTACTGTCTCATTTATTAGTGGATGGAGTCATTGCTGACAGACTATTACAGAGCTAAGCTAGCAAAACTACATGAGGCCTGCACTGCAATACATCAGCTTTGATGGAGCTATGTTCATTTCCATACCACTTGAAGTTTGCTTTCTTTTTCCCTTATACAATATTTGGTAGGGATTATCATTGCTCATTCTCATAGATTTGTAAAAAATGTATTAGGTCTTCTTCTCCTCCTCTAGCTGTTTTTATTGCTTTCTTATCCTCAGGTGCTACCTTTTGTAAAAACCAGGAATTACCTCTCAGAGTTATTACAATAATACTAGTATACAAATCAATTCAGTGTTACTAACGAGTTCTAATTTGATTAACAGACGAAAAATGACAATGTCAAATGTGTGTGTGTGTGTGTGTGTGTGTGCGTGTGTGTGTGTGTGTGTGTGTGTGTGTGCATACCTGCGGGAAGTAGGGGTGCTGAGGGTATTACAGCACCCCCTGAAAAATCAGAATAAATCAAATATATGTTTTTTTTTTTTTTAAGTATTGCACTGGTCCTTTACTAGTCCTGTATTAGCAGACTGGTATAGCCATCTGTAGCGCGGGCAATTTCTTTCTTTCTTCTTCTGCACCCCCTCTCTCCCCCAACAATTTTCTGGTGTGTGTGATGTGAGCTTAACTAGATGGTGAAATAGTGGGATTGGCTACATGTTGTTGTAACCAAGCTCAGCAGAGTAGATCAATAGCGGGTGATGCACAGCAGTGGTTCCCTCACCATAGTACACAGGTCAGTCAATATGTTGCTCTTTTCTTTGACATTGGATTGATAAGGGGGATGCTATTCCTAAAATTGTTTAGTAACCACGTACATCGTGTTTAGACGTATAGTGCAAGTTAGGGCTGGGCAATATGGCCAAAATATCATATCAACATGTTTTTAGAATGTTTGACTGTATGACATATTTGAAGGCAATTTTACACTACCGTTCAAAAGTTTAGGGTCACTTAATTAAACATGTCCTTGTTTTTGAAAGAAAAATGTTTTTTTTTGTCAATTTTTTTTAAATAACATCAAATTGATCCGAAATACAGTGTAGACATTGTTAATGTTGTAAATGACTATTGTTGCTGGAAACGGCAGATTATTATTATAATATATTTTTTTAAATATCTACATAGGCATACAGAGGCCCATTATCAGCAACCATCACTCCTGTGTTCCAATGGCACGTTGTGTTAGCTAATCCAAGTTCATAATTTTAAAAGGATAATTGATCATTAGAAAACCCTTTTGCAATTATGTTAGCACAGCTGAAAACTTGTGCTGATTAAAGAGGCAATAAAGCTGGCCTTCTTTAGAGTAGTTGAGTATCTGGAGCATCAGCATTTGATGGGTTTCACTACAGGCTCAAAATGGCCAGAAACAAAGAGCTTGCTTCTGAAACTCGTCAGTCTACTCTGGTTCTGATAAATGAAGGCTATTCCATGTGAGAAATTGGAGGGGGGGCATTTTCATCTATTTCTGAATCTCCTGCACACTGTTATCATTTCCACAAAGGGCCACATTTGTTTTTTGTATTTGTATGCCTTAATTTAGTCAAAGGGTAACTTTTTCTTTATCAGAATAATTATTCTCCTATATGACCATGTATTTTCAACATGATATCATAGGAAAACGTCATCCTGGCACATTATTGCAAAAAGGGTACATGGTCCCTTGTAGCTGATGTTTTTCTTAATACAGTCAATGAGAAAAGATGTGTCACAGGGTTGATGTATTTCTAATTTATCTCATGTCTGTCATTCATTCTCTACCTCCTCTTTATCCCCTCATTCTCTTCTCTCTCCCCGTTATTTCACCCTCTCTACACTCTCCCCCTCCCTCACCCTTTCCGTCTCTCTCACCCCCTCCCTCACTATCCCCCTTCTCTCTCCCTTCTCCCTCCATTCTCTCCCCCCTTCTTTCCCTCCCTCCACCTCCTCTCTTCTATCTCCCTCTCCCTCTAATCTCTCCCCATTCCTCCTTCACCATCTCCCCTCCCTACTCTCTCAGCCATCCTTCCTTCACCCTCTTTCCCCTTTCTCCCCCTCCACTATCCCCCTTCTCTCTCCCTTCTCCCTCCATTCTCTCCCCCCTTCTTTCCCTCCCTCCACCTCCTCTCATCTCTCACTCTCTCTCCCTCTACTCTCTCCCCATTCCTCCTTCACCATCTCCCCCTACCTACTCTCAGCCATCCCTCCTTCACCCTCTCACCTCTCTTTCCCCTTTCTTCCCCTTGATACTCTCTCCATTTTCTCTCTCTCCTCCCTCCTCAACATCTCTCCCTCTCTTCCACAGACAGGTTGACAGATAGGCACAGATAGACACAGACAGTTTCAAGTCAATCCTCTTCAGTATTAATTCAATAATTCATAGAAAGGCTCTTAGTTTCTAGAACTGTAAGACCATTGTGTCCAATCAAGGGCAAAAATGCTTTGGGTTGGTTGACTTCAAATTTCATATGTCGGGTTCCTCGGTCACTCATATGTAAAATATGTGAAGATTAAACCTTTTTAAACCTTCGAAACCAGCTCTATTACCCCAAATTAAGTCACTTCCTGTAATCGCAGGAAGCTGAAATTCAATGTACTGTATGTCCTCCCAGGGACACTCTTTAACGAGTTTCAAGCCTTTATGTTAAGAATTGACTGTTCCACAAAAGATGGAAGACGACATTGAATGTTCCTGAGTGGCCTAGTTACAGTTTTGACTTAAATCGGCTTGAAAATCTATGGCAAGACTTGAAAATGGCTGTCTAGCAATGATCAACAACAAACAGACAGAGCTTGAAGAATGTTTTAAAGTATAATGGGCAAATATTGTACAATCGAGGTGGGCAAAGCTCTTAGAGACTTACCCAGAAAGACTCACAGCTATAATCGCCTCCAAAGGTGCTTCTACAATGTTTTGACTTAGGGGTGCAAATGCTTACATACGTCAATTATATTTCTGTATTTCATTTTCAAGAAATCTGCTTCATTTCTGAAAACATGTCTTCACTTTGTCATTATAGGGTATTATTGTGTGTAGATGGGTGAGGTTGAAAAAGATGTAATCAATTTTTAATTAAAGCTGTAACACAACAAAATGTGGGATAAGTCAAGATGTATGAATACTTTCTGAAGGCAGTGTATGCTAGCAAATGTTGTATACAAAAATACAATTAAACATCACGCACAATGAATAAACATATTACAATTGGAACAGGCCAACCATGATTCAACTTATCAAATCTAATGAGTTATGTTGTGTCTTTGGCTATGCCGGATTAAGTGATATGACATGCTATTCTATAAAATCCCTTCTCTGTAATTAATATTACCTGATTGAGCTAATCACGTAAATGTAAGTAACTAGAGAGTCGGGGCACCACAAAATAATATTTATAGAGCTGTTATCTTCCGAATAAACTAATAAAGACCTAGTCATATTTTACATCAATAGCAGTCAATATTAATCATCACCTTAATTCAGTCTCATCTGAAAGTTGTAAATTCTTGGTTATCTTCACGAACCCTGGCTAACAAGTTGAATCAGCAATGCAAAATTGGGTTTAATTATTTATTTACTAAATATTTTAACTAATCACACAGAATTACACATACACAGAATTAATCATAACTTCATTACAAATTACGTCATAAAGGAAAATGTCCCTGGCGGGCGGAACAGATATGACAGCTTGTTACACAAAAGATAAGGGGCTGGGTTTGAGTGAAAGAGCGGGAAGACTGAGAAACAAAGGAAGAAGCTGTGCTATCGTAAATACAGGAAAATGCGATAAATATTTACTCTGAGCTGCACTTCGGTAGGTTGGTGGTAGATGGAAGGCCGTGTTGCCAAACCGAGTCCTTTGTCCTTTGAAGAATGTCTCTGGTGGTCAATTGGATACGTTGTAATAACGTTGTTGTGTGATAGACGGGTTACTCTGTCTGTTCCTTCCTATCCCTCGTTTGCAGCTGCTGTTGCTAACTCCGTGGCTAGGAGGTATCACTTCTGTAGTGAATAAGAGTTCAAAGTTCATACCATTCGCAACCAAAGCTCACGCTGATGTTGGCTTCGTTCTGTAGTTATTATCTGAACCATTCTGACATCGGACCGTCGTCCTCACATCCTCGGAACAAGAGGTTATATTGTCGTCAAGGCTTTGTATAGGAAGGGAGAGGAGGGCGTGTTTGAAAAGTTTTATAGCCCATGTCCCTTCACAGGGGCGGGCCACTGATTGAGCAGAGCCCTAACCTTATGAAAACCCAAATCTCACATTAAAGAAGCTAAAATCACATTTCATCCCATCATGAATAATTTCATATTCAAACATATTTAAATTGAACAACAATTCCATGTGAATCCGATAACTCTGATGTGTAGACTTTCCACTGTAGAGTTTATGTCATCTTATCATTGATGAGAATGTCTCAGATGACAACCGAACTGACATCATATTCATTAAGTACCTCCGCATATGTTCAATTGGTCGGATTACCAGAATATAGTTAATTTCCCCCCACCTTCTGATGTTCCCAGAATCTCTATGTTAACCAAGGGGTTTGCAAATGTAACATCAGTAGGGTAGAGAGAGGAAAAAGGGGGGAAGAGGTATTTATGACTGTCATAAACCTACCCCCAGGACAACGTCATGACAGTTGATAATCAAGTGTGATATTGCTGTGCTGGAATAGAAGTCTGCTCTCCCAGTAAATCAGGGATCAGTGAAGCAAGGTTGGCAACCTTGCTCCACATTTCACCTGAAATTATGCTTTAATAATAATAGCATAGTTACTACTCAATGATCTATTGTTGTTTAGACTGAGAAGTCTAATCTTTACATATGAGTTAGCTTATTTGTACATTTTGAAGTAATGAAGTGTTGATTATTTGAATCGAAGCATTTAAACTTGTTTTAATTGTTAAACTATTATTCAAATGTGACTAGTGTTGATGTTGATCAATCATATATCACAGTCCTGCAATAAAGAGGGAAAGGGGTTCTGTCTCTGTGCCTGTGTTGTAAATGAACATTTGTAAGATCTCCAATCTGTTTTATTTGATTGTCACTCTCTCTGTGTATCAGCTATGTGAATCCATTTTGTAGCTTATCATATGGCAGGCATCGCCAATACAGCCATAGGCCTACAGTATGATGGTATTACTGGCTTTATGGGCATCTGTCATCTGAAGCAGACAATGGCTAAACTCACATATTATTTACATGTTGAGCTGAATGTTCTCAATTTAAAATGATACCAGTAGACAATGTATACGAGGCAAACCATATACCAGATGTTGCTCACATAAAATGGTTCAGTGGCAATTCAACCCTTGTAATTTAGGTACAGCACAAAAATAAGGAGTTGACAATTAGGCTGCAAGAGTATTACAGGTAACTCTTTGAGGTTAATGTTATTTTAGTTCATTCATTTTAGCAATGTTGCATGCTAAATGATTGCAGTTGTTTCCATATATAGACAGTACATGCTTCTATGTATCCCTGACCCTGGATAAGCTAGCGACTGGTCTAACACAGCTAACCTTTTAGTTCAGTAATATGCTGTTTTTATTAACATTTTGTTGGCTTTATGATTGTGAGAGAATTAGCTCGTAAAAATATTGATATGGCCAGCATTGTAGACCATTTCTCCCCTGTTGCTGACGCTTTAGTTAATCTTAAAACCTTATCAAATGTTATGCCACCAATGCTTGTTTTGTTCACATTTTTATTCCTCATGCACTGTTGCTCCTACGTCACTAATCCGGTAATCACCTTTGGAGCTCCGGCCAAGCAAGGCATTTGATTGGTTTGACGTGTTGCGAGGCGTAACTGATTTACAACGGGTTCCCGACCCCTCTTTAGCTGATTTCTTCCATGGAACTTCATCAGGCTTCCCGGCTCAAACCTAAACCTCAAGCCTATCCCTAACCCTAGCTTCATGTCCACATCCCGGCTCAAACCTAAACCTCATCCTATCCCTAACCCTAGCTTCATGTCCACATCCCGGCTCAAGCCTAAACCTCAACCCTATCCCTAACACTAGCTTCATGTCCACATCCCGGCTCAAACCTAAACCTCAACCTTATCCCTAACCATAGCTTCATGTCCACATCCTGGCTCAAACCTAAACCTCAAGCCTATCCCTAACCCTAGCTTCATGTCCACATCCCGGCTCAAGCCTAAACCTCAACTCTATCCCTAACACTAGCTTCATGTCCACATCCCGGCTCAAACCTAAACCTCAACCTTATCCCTAACCCTAGCTTCATGTCCACATCCCGGCTCAAGCCTAAACCTCAACCCTATCCCTAACCCTAGCTTCATGTCCACATCCCGGCTCAAACCTAAACCTCAACCTTATCCCTAACCCTAGCTTCATGTCCACATCCTGGCTCAAACCTAAACCTCAACCCTATCCCTAACCCTAGCTTCATGTCCACATCCCGGCTCAAACCTAAACCCCAACCCTATCCCTAACCCTAGTTTCATATCAACTCCCGGCTCAACCCTAAGCCTCAACCCTATCCCTGACCCTAGCTTCATTTTCACATCCCGGCTCAACCCTAAACGTAGCCTCAACCCTATCCCTAACCCTAGTTTCATATCAACTCCCGGCTCAACCCTAAGCCTCGCCTCAACCTTATCCCTAACCCTAGTTTCATATCAACTCCCGGCTCAACCCTAAGCCTCGCCTCAACCTTATCCCTAACCCTAGTTTCATATCAACCCCCGGCTCAACCCTAAGCCTCGCCTCAACCTTATCCCTAACCCTAGTTTCATATCAACTCCCGGCTCAACCCTAAACCTAGCCTCAACCCTATCCCTAACCCTAGCTTCATTTCCACATCCCGGCTCAACCCTAAACCGAGCCTCAACCCTATCCCTAACCCTAGTTTCATATCAACTCCCGGCTCAACTCTAAACCTAGCCTCAACCCTATCCCTAACCCTAGTTTCATATCAACTCCCGGCTCAACTCTAAACCTGGCCTCAACCCTATCCCTAACCCTAGCTTAATTTCCACTTCTGGCTCAAAATCATGTTGTGATCCTAATCATCCCCCATTGATGCAATGTATTCCCCTAGGCATCAACCCTGTGACACTCATCTTTTCCCATTGACTGGAATTTATCGACATAAGATTAATTTGATTGTTGCTTATCTTTCCCCATTGACTGCAATGTATTGAGATAAAGTCAGCTACTGTGACATTTAACCTTTTTGATTAAACGTGCCAGGATGACGTTTTCAGGCTGATAATTGGCAGGTATTTTTTTATGTATTTATAGGCAGTTCATACTTCCACCTCAAGGGGCAGTGTGCAGATTTCTAGGGTCCTTTTGGCACCTGCTCTGCTTGTTCGAGTTTTATCTTTCAATTATTAAATTTAACAAAGCAAACATTGGAATACTGTTATGTAAGGTATAACATAAATCCAAATCCGGTCCATGCATCAATACCGGTATAGCAAAACATTTTTTTTCTTCCAGCCCTGGCATTGTGCTTGTTGACCTAAAGCACGCCATAGTTTGACCTCAGACTTTAGATAGATTCGTGAAACAGACAGTTAAAAATCCAATGATGTTCTACAACAGAACATGGTGAAACAGACCATTCTCCTTTTACTGTTTCTAAATAGCATGGGTGCAACGTGACAGAATGTGCTGCTCTATCCAATGTTTCTATCTGAAACATTCTGAATGTTTAACCTCACTAAATACAGCACAAGTTTGTTTTGTATCTTTGCCCTGGGCTATTTTCTAGTATCCTGGGTCTTTAATTTAATGAAACACAATACATGTTCTAACTGCATTAAAATAGAGTAATTGGCCCCTAGTCTGCATCTGTTAATGTGGGCTCTTTTGCAACAGACTACCTTACATTTACCAGAGAAGAACAATTGTCAAGTCTGTGTCTAGGCTACAGGCTTCTGCCTCTTGGTAAAGACTGTACAGTTGAAATCGGAAGTGTACATACACCTTAGCCAAATACATTTCAACTCAGTTTTTCACAATACCTGACATTTTATCCTAGTAAAAATTCCCTGTTTTTGGTCAGTTAGGATCACCACTTCATTTTAAGAATGTGAAATGTCAGAATAATAGTAGAGAGAAGGATTTATTTCAGTATTTCTTTCTTTCATCACATTCCCAGTGGGTCAGAAGTTTACATACACTTAATTAGGATTTGCTAGCATTGCCTTTAAATTGTTTAACTTGGGTCAAATGTTTCGGGTAGCCTTCCACAAGCTTCCCACAATAAGTTAGGTGAATTTTGGCCCATTCCTCCTGACAGAGCAGGTGTAACTGAGTCAGGTTTGTCAGCCTCCTTGCTCGCACACACTTTTTCAGTTCTGCCCACAAAATTTCTATAGGATTGAGGTCAGGGCTTTGTGATGGCCACTTCAATACCTTGACTTTGTTGTCCTTTGCCAGATCTTTGGAAGTTTGCGACCAAGCTTTCTTCCTGACTGATATCTTGAGATGTTGCTTCAATATATCCACAACCGCTTCACAGTTGGGATGGTGTTCTTCAGCTTGCAAGCCTCCCACTTGTCCTACAAACATAAAAATGGTCATTATGGCCAAACAGTTATATTTTTGTTTCATCAGACCAGAGGACATTTCTCCAAAAGGTACGATCTTTGTCCCAACGTGCAGTTGCAAACTGTAGTCTGGCTTTTGTATGGCAGTTTGGTGCAGTGGGTTCTTCCTTTCTGAGCGGCCTTTCAGGTTATGTCGATATAGGACTTGTTTTACTGTGGATATAGATATTTATGTACCGGTTTCCTCCAGCATCTTCACAAGTTCCTTTGCTGTTATTCTGGGATTGATTTGCACTTTTCGCACCAAAGTTTGTTCATCTCTAGGAGACAGAGTCTCTCTAGTCTCCTTCCTGAGCAGTATGGCGGCTGCGTGGTCCCATGGTGTTTATACTTGCGTACTATTGTTTGTACAGATGAACGTGGTACCTTCAGGCATTTGGAAATTGTTCCCAAGGATGAACCAGACTTGTGGAAGTCTACAATTTCTTTTCTGAGGTCTGTTCTGATAACTTTTTATTTTCCCATGATGTCAAGCAAAGAGGCACTAAGTTTGAAGGTAGGCCTTGAAATACATCCACAGGTACACCTCCAATTGACAAAAAAAAGAAGCTCCATGACACAGTCAACTTAGTGTATGTAAACTTAGTGTATGTACATTTACATTACATTTAAGTCATTTAGCAGACGACCCACTGGAATTGTGCAAACATATGACACCCAGTGGAACAGACTTGCATCTAAATAAGGGGGGTGAGAAGGAAATAATTCCTTGAAGAGGTGGGGTTTCAGGTTTAAACAATTGTTGGAAAAAGTTTTGACTGGGCTGTGTCAGTGGTGCGAGCAAGGTGGTGAAGATGTCTCAGAGCCTGGAAGGTGCCGTTCCCCCAAGCTCCGTGCGAAAAACTATAGTTTGTTAACAGCCAGTACGGAGGAGCGGGGTGGTTGAAAATGAGTTTGAGAAGGTTGAACACCAGACGGGCTGCGGCGTTCTGGATGAGTTGTAGGGGTTTAATGGCACAGGCAGGGAGCCCAGCCACAGCGAGTTGCAGTAATCAAGTGATATGCCTGGAAGGACCTGCGCCGCTTCGAGGCACGTTCAACTGTACGGGACACAAGACAGCAGGGTGTTGTCCAGGATCACGGGCTGGGAATAACAGTCTGCGAGATCATTATGGGGCAGTCCTTAATCAGGTTCAGCAGGTGGTGAGTCATCCACACACCAGAATGCAATTCCACCTGGTTGAAGAGAGATTATTGTGTGTCGTCTTAGCAATGATAGGAGAGCCCATTGTTATGACAGAGCCAAGTGACTTGGTTTGCGAGAATAAGAGAGGGCCTAGAAGATCCTGGGGACACCAGTTGAGAGCGCGTGGTGAGGAGATTATTAACCTGTCAGGCAGTTGGGTATCAGGGTATCTGATGGTTCACAGTATCAGCCATCTAGAAGGATGAGAGCAGAAGAGGCTTTGAACTCCTACAGAGAAGAGCAGTCTCAGTTGAATGACTGAGTCTTAGACCTGACTGATTTGGATCAAGAAGGTCATTCTGAGAGAGATCCTCACGCTCAAGAGTTTTGGAGAGAAAAGAGAGAAGGGATACTGGTCTGTAGTTGTTGACATCGGAGGGATCGAGTGTAGGTTTTCAGAAGGTGCAACTCTGCTCTTGAAGACGGGAGGGACGTAGCCAGCGGTCAGGGATGAGTTGATGAGCGAGGTGAGGTAAGGGAGAAGGTCTCCGGAAATGGTCTGGAGAAGAGAGGAGATACAGCGGGCAGGTTGTTTCGGCCGTGTGATTGCCTGAGAGAAAAAGAGGTCAGAGGGAGGGCAGGAGCAGAATCTTCGTTTGACTTGACTATTAGCTCAGTTGGTAGAGCATATTGTTTTAAATGTATGCACACATGACTGTCTGACCTTCTTTTTCAAAATGGTTGACGAAGTCATCTGCAGAGAGGGAGGAGGGGGGATTCAGGAGGGAGGAGAAGGTAGCAAAGAGCTTCCTAGGGTTAGAGGCAGATGCTTGGAATTTAGAATGGTAGAAAGTGGCTTTAGCAGCAAGACAGAGGAGGAAAATGTAGAGAGGAGGGAGTGAAAGGATGCCAGGTCCGCAGGAAGGCGAGTTTTCCTCCATTTCCGCTCGGCTGCCCGGAGCCCTGTTCTGTGAGCTCGCAATGAGTCGTCGAGCCACGGAGCGGGAGAGGACTAGCCGGCCTGGAGGATAGGGGACAAGAGTCAAAAAGGGAGGAGAGGAGGGTTGAGGAGGCAGAATCAGGAGATAGGTTGGAGAAAGTTTCAGAGGGAAAATGTAGGATAACGGGGGAGATGACAGGCTACTACCATCCGAGTAGGGGCAGTGTGGGAAGTGTTGGATGAGAGCGAGAGGGAAAAGGATACAAGGTAGTGGTCGGAGACTTGGAGGGGAGTTGCAATGACAGTGGAAGAACAGCATCTAGTAAAGATGAGGAGCGTATTGCCTGCCTTGTGAGTAGGGGGAAGGTGAGAGGGTGAGGTCAAAAGAGGAGAGGAATGGAAAGAAGGAGGCAGAGAGGAATGAGTCAAAGGTAGACGTGGGGAGGTTTCCAGAACTGTGAGAGGTGAGCCGTCCTCAGGAAAGGAGCTTATCAAGGCATCAACATGAACCTCCAGGGAACCTGGAGGGCGATAAATGATAAGGATGTTAAGCTTGAGAGGGCTGGTAACTGTGACAGCATGGAATTCAAAGGAGGCAATAGACAGATGGGTAAGGGGAGAAAGAGAGAAAGACCACTTGGGAGAGATGAGGATGGTGCCACCACCAGCTGACCAGAACCGGGGTGTGCGTGAACACGTGGGCGGACGAGGAGAGAGCAGTAGGAGTAGCAGTGTTATCTGTGGTGATCCATGTTTCCGTCAGTGCCAAGAAGTCAAGGGACTGGAGGGAGGCATAGGCTGAGATGAACTCTGCCTTGTTGGCCGCAGATCGGCAGTTCCAGATGTAAACTTCTGACCCACTGGAATTGTGATACAGTGAATTATAAGTGAAATAATCAGTCTTTAAACAATTGTTGGAAAAATGACTTGTGTCATGCACAAAGTAGATGTCTTAACCAACTTGCCAAAACTATAGTTTGTTAACAATACATTTGTGGAGTGGTTGAAAAATGAGTTTTAATGACTCCAACCTAAGTGTATGTAAACTTTCGACTTCAACTGTACAACAAGACAGCATACGGGCTAATAACAGTCTGCATCATTATGGGGCTCCTTAATCATCAGCATAGCACCAATGCAATTCCATTTGAAGAGACATATGACTTTACTGTAACTTACATTGTTATTGAATGGAGGCTGTGATGAACAGCTTTGTAAATATCTCTGAAGATCCTTTGGAGCTATATTATTAATGGGCAGTTGGGTATCAGTACTGTATCATCATTGGTGAAAGGTTGAACCCTGGACTCTGTAAATTGAATTTAGAGACAATATCATTGTTCCTCTAAATGTTATTAGGTTAATCTGCCCTAGTCTGCTGTGTGAGATGCCTCCAAGGGTCTCTATGGAGACAGATTTCTTCTTGTGTTGCCTGAAAAAAAAGCAGAGAAGGACATCTTCAATTTGACTATTAAGATATTGTTTTAAATTGTCTGAAAGGAAATGATTGTACATTTCTTTCCACTTAATCAACAAGCAATAGAATAGCGAATCTGTTTTGGACAGAACTATAGTCCGCAAACAAGAAAACCTATCAAATGTTAACCAATGACAGCTACTCTTTTTTTCTCTCTTCCACACAGTTACCTGAGTGTGGCTTCTATGGAATGTATGATAAGATCCTACTGTTCCGCCATGTCCCAGACTCTGAGAACATCCTCCAGCTGGTGAAATTTGCTACAGACATCACAGAGGGAGACCTGGTGGAGGTGGTGCTATCAGGTAAGACCAGTACTCACCACATGTTACACGCTGCCTGGTTGAGGTGGTGCGATCAGGTAAAACCAGTGCTCACTACACACTACATGTTACACACTACACACTACCTGGTTGAGGTGGTGCGATCAGGTAAAGCCAGTGCTCACTACACACTACATGTTACACACTACACACTACCTGGTTGAGGTGGTGCGATCAGGTAAAACCAGTGCTCACTACACACTACATGTTACACACTACACACTACCTGGTTGAGGTGGTGCGATCAGGTAAAGCCAGTGCTCACTACACACTACATGTTACACACTACACACTACCTGGTTGAGGTGGTGCGATCAGGTAAAGCCAGTGCTCACTACACACTACATGTTACACACTACACACTACCTGGTTGAGGTGGTGCTATCAGGTAAAACCAGTTCTCACTACACACTACATGTTACACACTACACACTGCCTGGTTGAGGTAGTGCTATCAGGTAAGACTATAGTACACACTAGAACAGGGCTGTGTTCATTAGGCATCAAACGGAAGAAAATAAACTGAAATGGGGAGGAACTACCCAAACTTGACCAATAAGAAACATTCATTGTGGTTTTCTGTTGCAAAATGTTTCAAAACATTTTGTTACGGCTGCCATGGTATAAAACGACCCAGGCCCTCCTTAGGTCACACATGGCACAATGTCTTCCTCTGGATTGAGGTGTTGCTATCCATGCCCTACGTATTTGAATATGTAACATGCTCCTGTTTGAGTCCTGTTCACCTGTGTTCTGTTTCCATGTAGGCTAATCTCTGTTTGCATATGTCATATACATTCATATGACCTTTTTTTCCACACAGTGTTTTAACGCAATAGAACATAGGCCTATTGCATTCACTGTTTCTCTTCAGCATTTTTTTTTCTGTTAGTTATGTAGCCACTAGAATATACCATTTGATATAGGGAAGAGGGGTGAACTCTCCTATGAACCCTATTATTTATTATTTTGAATAATATTTTGAATAATAGCAGGAAGTAGAAGGTTCCTTTATGTTTTTGTTCTAAATGCAGAACGTGTTCAAGCTTCATACAGATGGTGAACAGAGTACAAAGCATCTCCATAATAGCAGCTTGAAAAGGAAGAGAGATATACAATGTTACCCAGCGTAATGGACCAATCAGACGACACAATGATAATAGTGAGGACGTAATGTTCCATTTCATAGTATCTAAATGGCATAAGCGTGTATATTGTCTTTGTGCTTAGCTAATAGCATACTGTGTGGTTAATTTTACTCAGTCATCACAACAGACAAGAACATGGATAACTGACTACATGACAAATACAGAGCTAGAGGGCATGTTGGTGTCTAGCTGATATAGCCAGCTACAAAAGATCATTCATTCAGATAATATCTTAAAACCACCACAGGGTTTAGCTGCCAATCAGAAACACCAACACACAAGTCGGGATCTGGAAATGTGGAACTATGCCAATATGCAAATGAACCAATTACTTGTAAGTTCTATCTCAGATGCCCGTCTCTTGTGAAGTAATAAAGCATTTATTAAAATAACCAAATAGGTCGTCACACACATCTTTAATCATCTTTGTGTATTGAACCAGTGTTGTCGCTCTGCTCTGTTTTGGCAGTTTTCTGCTCCCCGCCACCCCCTCCAGTTGTTTGGCTGCCGCGCCCGGCAAAAAAAAATCAGGGGTGTGCTTATCCTAGCCCAGGAGTAGGAAGTGATCGAAGTATCGCGTTTGACACTGCTAAAGTGTTTTTACAAACGCTTGGCAGGCTTTCTCTTCCCCCTCTGTGTGTTACAGTATGGCAGGTAATTTAGTTGTGGCTGTGGTACAGAGACGGGGGGGACATTGGGTAGATTGACACCTCCACTACCCCCTGGCTGCACCCCTTGCTGGGAAAGAGAGGGCTCAGGTGATTTAGTGATTTACATGCCCAGATGAACACATTCTCATGACACTTTTTAATGACACACTCGACAGCTGAGAGAGCAGTGAGCACAGAGCAAAAGTAACACAGGAAGAACCTTACAACTGTCAGAAAGAAGCAGTGAAGACTAGACTGTCTGTGATTATTAATTGTGATCATTCCCACTTGGGCGGCTGCTCTGAACAGAATGTGTCCTCTGTTGACTGTGGTGTGTAAATTGTTGTCTAGTTCTGTTACTGTTTCAGCATCAGAGGCTGCGCGAAGTGAATCATAACAGAGAATTGCATGGATTCTAATGTGTGGCTATTGTGTTACATTATAAGAGGTCACATGTTGTGAAGGTTCACATAGGGTATGTCTTACTGCACAGATGCCGCTAACACTGTCTGTGTCTGTCTGTCTGCATTATTATTCTGTGCTACTCTTGTTGTTCAGTTCATCTCAGCTTATGCAGTCACATTTGAGGTAGAAGATCAAAACAAGTTATAACCTTGTTCTGTTCTTGACTCTTGATAAGCTCAGGAAGTATGAGTGGAGAGAGCGTCGTGCTAACATAGAGCAGCTACTATAGGAGGCTCACCACAGGGGCCAAATGCCAGAACACTTGTGCTCCACTGAACTCATCAATAAAATCATCAATTCCCTTCACAGAAAGAAAAATGGTAATGGTTGATAAATGAACATTACGGTGTGTTACACTATCCCAGGGAGTTGTTTTCACCAGCCAGTCTTCCTGTCAAAGATCTCACGATTTTGTCTTTCCTCGTTTGATCTTTTTCGACTTCTGGAGCAACTTAATGAGTGTGAAGGTGGATAGGATGCCAAGAACACTTTTGCTGTTACCAGCATGAGGGTGTGAACAATGTCAATTTGTTACGCTGGAACAGGATGGATGCTACTTGATGCAAAACGGGTGTGCACCCCAATCTGTAAACAGAAAAATGGGAGTGAGGTAGAAGGCAACTTTAACTCTATCCAATGATTTGTACACTGAACCGGTTTGTACACTGACATGTAATACTCTAACACCATTTGCCGTTGTGAAACAGTAAAATGATCAGTACTGTGCCGTGCTGGAATACAGAGATACTGTGTATCATGTGAGCTGTCTTTACCACCACAGCGTATCTTTATATTCATCCGTGTTTGTTTTCTTTTGGTGTTTAAAGTTGTGTCGCGATAAAAGCAGAACTCAGCAAGCGGAAATGTCACTAGAACCACTAATTAGACATAGGTATTTATTTAGATTAAGCCTACCTAGGTACCACATTCACATCCACACACTCATCTTCTGAAATATGCAATGACAGTTACAGGTTGTTCAACTTCCAACCATAGTTTTGCTTTTAAACAACAGGCAAAACAATAATTTGGAATAAATGTAACTAATTTACCAAGCAGAATGGCTAATCAGAATGTATTCAGCGTGCTGAGACAAGCATGTTGGTGGGAAGATGTGTGAGTTTGATGAGGCAGTCTCATGCTGAGCTCTCCACTCTATCCCATTTGCCCAATGCAGCCTAACAGCATCAGCCAAAAACCACAACTCTAACTGCAGCAAAAAGCCTTTACCTCAAAATATACAAATACTGTACCAGCCAACGGCCAATATTTTTTTTGTATTCTACATCCATTGTAAACATGGTACCACTACACTACTTCACTAATGGGTCACTATTCACAGAATACAACTCAGCTATTGAGTACTGATTAAATCTGGGGAATGTGAGGAACTGTTGAAATTGAACCATTGACTATTGTTGTTGACCTGTTCTAGCCTCTGCAACAGTGGAGGACTTCCAAATCCGTCCCCACGCCTTGTTTGTCCACTCCTACCGGGCCCCTGCCTTCTGTGACCACTGTGGAGAGATGCTGTGGGGCCTGGTGAGACAGGGCCTCAAGTGTGAAGGTAGGTACTGTACAGTAGGAGCCAAGGACTGCATCTCGAATGGCACCCTATTCCTTATATAGTGCCAGAGCTCTGGTCAAAAGTAGTGCACTTTGTCGTGTAATAGGGTACAATTTGGGATGCAACCCTGGGCCCATTTGAACACATTTCTTTAAGTTCCAGCCACTCCGACACGGTTAAGGAACTCTGTAAGAGAGAATTAGGGTACGTGAGATACAGGCCACCCAGGTGTACTCTAGTCTGAAGAGGTCTCCTCAGGGTTCATGGTGAGCAGCAAAGCCCCTGCTTGAGAACAATGTGTCTTCTGTCATGCTGAAGTGGTAGTTGGAAAGGAGTTGGATAGGTAGTGCATGGAGTGGATGGAAGCAGACACAATAGCCTAGCATGTATAAAAGTTAGCAAGTACTTCTGTCTGACTGGAATGGTGGCCAGCTCATGAAGGAAACTCTCCCAAAGTTTCAACAATCCATGAATGACTTGGTCCATCAGATGATTCCTACTTAGTTCCATAAAGACAGTCTCTCACCAGTTTGATGCAAGTATAAAATGACCACATTACACGTGAACTCACCTTTGCTCTGAAAACTGTCTGTTTTTCGCCCGAAGGTTGTGGTCTGAACTATCACAAGCGCTGTGCGTTTAAAATCCCAAATAACTGCAGTGGTATACGCAAGCGGAGGTTGTCCAATGTCTCTCTGACCGGCTTGACCACCCTGACCACCACACGGTCCAATGAGCCTTCGCCTTTCACCTCCGACGAGGCCTTACTGGTGAGTTTACCCCTGGTTACTGTGGGTCATAAGGAAGAGCCACTCACACATGCCCAAGCTCACATGGGCATGACAGCTGATACACACACACACACCACAGATTACTACATGCCCTATGCATTCCCAACCTCCCAATGACAAATTGTTGGATTACAATGAGAGTCATGTTCCTACTATAAAGGACTTGATGTGATTCTGCAAGGGCTGTTGCTTGTGTTCGTGATGAATTCTGTAGGAGCAGTTATTTACTCAAGCAGCTGTCAGTCATGTGTGTGAATATCTGTTAGGTTTAACTATGAATTCTCTCCTCCCTGTGTGTGTCCCTGTCCTCTCCTCGCTGCATGCTCAGTCTTCTGTCAACTCCGGCATGGAGGTAGGTACCCCAATACCCTGTCCCCATATACTCCTGTATTAAACCCAGCCATCACCTACTGCAGTGTGAATATGCCTATTCTCACCAGAAGCACTCTTTCTCTGTTTTTCCCTAAAGTGTCATATGCCCAAATAAGACAAAGAAGACAAAGAAAGGGGATTGAATTATATAATTGTAGTTTACGTAGTTGTTGCTTGTCATCTGTTACCTCCATGCCTACCATGTGCCTTGCCCTGCTACCCTCCGCAGCAGAAGGCACAGTCAGACATCTTTCCCGGCAGAGAGAGAAGGTCCTCTTCCTACACCGGCCGGCCCATAGAGTTAGACAAAATCCTCCTGTCCAAAGTCAAGGTGCCTCATACGTTTGTCGTCCACTCCTACACACGCCCCACCGTCTGCCAACACTGCAAGAAGCTACTCAAGGGTCTGTTCCGTCAAGGCCTGCAATGCAAAGGTACAGTAGGGCCTGGAGAGAGAGACTTGAGATCATGAGAGGTTGACTGGTGGTGGAGGAGATGGTGATGCTGTAATAGTGTGTGACTCACTTGTGGGCTTTTACCAGCTCAATAGTTCCAGGTGGTATTATTTTGGGATATGTCGAGACTTGGTTGTCACAGAGTTGGCAAAGCTCACAGATTTTCAGATGTTTCTCCCTCAAGCTTTATTTGTGACATCTTGAATAACTATTATGGTCTGATTTTTAGATAGCCCTGTAACTGTATAATTACATGGTAATCACAAATGCAGCAACAGTGTTGTTACTACCGTAGAGGTTCCATAATTCACAGATACTCTGTACTGTAATTCTATGGTTACTACAGTGTAGACAAGCAGTCATGTTGCTTTCATTTATTTTGCTGCCAAAAACATTTGTCCCTGAAATGATGGCTGGGATTTTGTATTTTTTTTTTAGCAGCCGTTGTTAGTGTATGTGTAGAGCTGTACTGTATATATATATATATATATGACAGAACAGGGTGTAATAGTATCATATGAGAGACGGTTCATGAAGTACTCTAGCTGACAGATAACATGTTGTTTTTAGTCACAGTGCTATTATACAGGTTTCATGTGGATGTGCCAGCTATCTCTCTCTTTCCTTTATCTCTTTCCCTCCCCTCTTGCACACTCTCTCTGTCTCTCTCTCACACACGCATTCTCTCACACTCTCTCTGTTTCTCTCTCACGGTTACAGATTGCAAATTCAACTGTCATAAACGATGTGCGCCCAAAGTGCCAAACAACTGCCTTGGAGAAGTGTCTAAAAATGGAGGCAAGTCTCACTTTAGATAGTCATTATTTTGCTTTAAGTGTGGCAGATCTTTCCAACTAAGTGGTGGTCCATCTCATATATTTTTAACAGAAATGTCACAGGATTGAGATGTTTTTCTTTCAATTCTGCAGCATTTACTTCAGTTGTCAGAGACTGTAGAAAGGCAATCAAATAGAATACCAGTTCAATTCTTGGAAGTACCAGAATGTTCCTTGTAAATATTGACCAAATTATGACTGTGAAATAACTTCACTGTTTTATTTTTTAAATCTCTTCTACTCTACCATTCTGATATTCTTAGTATTGTCCTCTTTTGTTTCTTCTTTCTTCTTCTTTAAAAAACAGGTATTCTTTGGCATACTTCAATTTCAACTTTTTTCAAATTCCTTGTGTGTGTTTCAACTTCCTCCTCCTCCTCCAGAACTACTGAGCCCAGGGGCGGAGTCTGATTTGGTGATGGGGCAGGGTTGTGACGACCACGACAGTGACAGGAACAGTGGTCTCATGGATGACATGGAGGAGGCCGTGGTGACTGACACTGGCCTGCTGGAGGCTGGCCATGGGGAAATGGGAGAGCTCCACGACCCAGAGGACGACTCCAACAGGGCTATAAGGTGATTGACTGGACCTAGGACTAGGATTAGGCCAGAGGGACACACCAATGGTCATAGTTCCTCGTACAATATCTACTCTAACATACTGCTTAGAATGAAGCAATGTATTGGGAATTAGTATGTTGGTATGGGCGTTGGAAAGTACCTTACTCTCAGGAGTGGTAGGACAATCATCTATCCTCAACCACAACTCTAACCCTAGCTTCAACCACATCCCGGTTCAAACCTAGCCTCAACCACAACTCTAACCCTAGCTTCAACCACATCCCGGTTCAACCCTAGCCTCAACCACAACTCTAACCCTAGCTTCAACTACATCCCGGTTCAACCCTAGCCTCAACCACAACTCTAACCCTAGCTTCATGTCCACATCCCGGTTCAACCCTAGCCTCAACCACAACTCTAACCCTAGCTTCATGTCCACATCCCGGTTCAACGCTAGCCTCAACCACAACTCTAACCCTAGCTTTATGTCCACATCCCGGTTCAACCCTAGCCTCAACCACAACTCTAACCTAGCTTCATGTCCACATCCCGGTTCAACCCTGGCCTCAACCACAATTTTAACCCTTGCTTCATGTCTACCATGTCTACATCCCGGTTCAACCCTAACCCTTGTTTCATGTCCACATCCCGGTTCTATCCTTACCTTAGCTTCATGTCCACACCATAACCAATGTTCCCTCTAAGCTGCGCGCAGTAGCCCCGTGACTGCCGTGTACGTGCACGATCAGAAGAGATGTCAGTTCGCAGAGAGAAGCACAAGATTGAAGTTCACTCAACTTTTCAGAGCAGTGGTAACCAACCGGTCGTCGCGATCGACTGGTTGATCTCCAAACATTTCTGTAAAAAAGCCAACTATAAAGCCTTTAAAAAAAAAATTGTCTCGGGCTGTCAGCTGCCCTACGCCCCGGGTAGGCGGGCCCCGGAGAGCAAATCAAGTGCACTATAGGCCTACCGCTGGCCAATCAGATGGTTCAGATTACCGTGTCTGCAGTAACTTAGCAGGCATAAAAGAAAGCTACAGAAAAGTTGATACTATGAGATTTCAAAATGTTTAAAACCATGACTAGAGACTGTCAATGAATACAGAAAAGAGCTGCTGTTTTTATGACTGAGTTTAAGTTCTTACTCAGCCATGTCAACACTGTATTCAACACTTTTATAAACCATAAAATGTGTGTTCTTCCTATTTCCACTCCGTGCTACAACAATCAGTAATGAATGAGTAGGAAAGTATCGATAGGTTTGCATTGTTATTATAAATGGCTTGGGTCTTTTTTAATTGAGGAATATTTCACTTTCACTTTTCATAGGAGTAACAACATGAATTTGTACATGAGGCAGAAATAATGAGGTGCAACTCGAATTTCACTATCAGCTGGAAGACACTGACATTTTTGGTCAGTGTCAGTGGAAGGAAGGGAGAGCGGAGGGATGTTGAGAGACGGACCCTCAGTCTGCTCCTCTCTCCCTCCACTGAGACTGATCATCAGATGCAGGCACCATCAGCCCAGTAAAATAAAAAGCTAATTATTTACATTTTCACTCAAACCGCTGTGCAAGTAATAAGTAATACAACAACGGATCTATTACCGGTGTGATCATATAGCCTACCTCAAATGTTGATATATATTTTTAAAAATGTCCCAAACAACAATGCATTGGCAGGGCATTTCAAGCAAAGCCAATATGCCCTGGTAAAATATTGGGCCTATAGCATACTGCACAAACCTCATTGCTACAGTACTGTTTTTAATTGGTTAATGTTGCATAGGCTTACGTTTATTAAGTCATGTAAAAAATAATAATAATCTGAGTGGTAGCTCTCATCTTGCATTTTGACTCAGAAAGTGATCTTGACTCTTTACTGTGATAATTGTGATCGAATCAACACAATATTAGCCACTTTCAATGCAACATACCGAAACAAAACGAACAATGCAAGAGATTTTGTTGTAGGCAGAACGCATCAGATTAGGATTTTAGTGCATTGACATACATGACTCGTACTCTATGCAGACCGGTGTGACATAACCAATCAGAGCTGCAGTAGGCCTATATGCAAATAAACCATTGCCATATATGGAGCTGCACCATTCCCTTTTAACTGGACTGTGTTTACAGCATGAGCGGTCATGAGTAGATGCGCTTGTTTGGAGATAAAAGCAAGAGCTGCATGTAGCCACGTGTACACATTTTGTTAATATCTTTTGCTAGTTAGTGAGTTATCAGCCCAGTTATAGATCATTTGTAGTCAGCAGTAGGGAAGTGATTTCTTCCTACAATAGCACAAAATATGTACATTTCTAGACATCTTTGAAAAGCGAGTCAGGTAAAAATATTTTTTTGTCTTAAATGGGCAGTGTTGTATTTTGAGACAAGCTTGAATAATTTAACCGCTATTTAACTAGGCAAGCCAGTTAAGAACAAATTATTATTTTACAATGACGGCCTACCCCGGCCAAACCCTCCCCTAACCCGGACGAAGCTGGACCAGTTGTGTGGCGCCCTATAGGACTCCCGATCACAGCCGGTTGTGATACAGCCCGAGATCGAACCAGGGTCTGTAGTGATGTCTTTAGCATTGAGATGTGTTACCTTAGACCGCTGTGCCACTCGGGAGCCCAAGTTCCCCTTTAACCCCAAGCTCTCGAGTGTTAAGTAGCCAATAGTCAGAGGGTAACATCATTTGATTCTCTGTAATAATGGGAATAAAAATGCATTTTATTTTGTAAAGCGGTTTCTTGCATCAAACAACACAACATATTCAGTCACCTCTTTGTCTGAAGGACAAGTGGAGGAACAGTTTAATGTCAAACCCTGCATGTTTTTTTCAATGTAGGCCTACATTGAACACCACCCATTGGCTGCTACTGTAGGTTGAATGACAGAACAGCCATTTCCATGTTAAAATGTTGTCACGCTGGTATAAAGGATCTGGAAACAGGCGCTGGAATACACAATAGGGGTTTTTAATACTCCAAAAACAAACACGTATACAAAAACACTGGGCTGTACCCAAACAAAGAGCTAGGGTGAACCTCGTTGAACGACATGGGACGATACCCGTAATACACAATATATAAAGCACGCAGCATAACAGCTACACCAACACATAGGTACTCACACAACCAATGGACATGGAAAGAATAACCGACAAAGACAGGGAACAGAGGGCACATATATAACATTCTAATCAGGGGAAATGGGAACCAGGTGTGTAATCAGACAAGACAGTCCGTGGTTGATGATAATGGAACCAGGTGTGTGAAATCAGACAAGACAGTCCGGGGTTGATGATAATGAATCCCGTTCAGTGAAGCCTAGAAGGCCGGTGACATAGACCTCCGGAACTGGTGAACAGAATGAGCAGCAGTACCGGGGGGATCCGTGACAAATGTTATGTGATGCATTTTCTCCATTGTTTTTTATGGCAGGCCACTCTGGTAGGCCTACATTATGATCAAATAGCCACAGTAGCCTACTTGGCCGCTGATAAAACTGTAACTTAAAGCGGGTACATCCTCAGTGTTCACAGTTAAACTGTAACCTAAAGCGGGTACAGCCTCAGTGTTCACAGTAAACACACAGTTTGTGCTCATCAGACCTGAAATTTGCTCATTGCCGAAAGAATTTAAGGGAACATTGGCCATAACCCTAACTGAGTCCTAATGTTAAGAAAAGCATTCACACCGCCAGAGTTTTATGTTTGACTCCCTTCATTCCAAAGCCCATCTACTAGCAACAACATCCCGCTGATGCGAGTGGTCCAGTCAGTCAAACACACCAAGAGGAAAAGCAGTAATGTCATGAAGGAAGGTTGGCTCGTGCACTTCACCAGTAAAGACACTCTGGTAAGTCTGATTGTCTTAATGTATTTTTGTCACATCAACTAATCAATCTTATGTAGAGTGGCAAAATTCCAGGATTTCTGGAAAACCAGAATTTGCGGGAAATTACTGGAATTTTGCAACACTAATCTGACAACATTTTATAGACTTGATCATCTTTTCTGTGCTGTTTTTCTTTAATGTCTTGTATGTTTTGTTTATGTGTATTTTGTGATTGTCGATTGAATTTTCCCGCTGTTGGAATGATAGACTTTACTTGTTACAGGGTTATTAAGACACTGTTATTACTGTGAGTCAACACTGTGGTACTTGTTACAGGGTTATTAAGACAGTGTTATTGCTGTGAGTCAACATTGTGGTACTTGTTACAGGGTTATTAAGACAGTGTTATTACTGAGTCAACGCTGTGGTACTTGTTACAGGGTTATTAAGACAGTGTTATTACTGTGAGCCAACGCCGTGGTACTTGTTACAGGGTTATTAAAAAGTATTAGTACTGTGAGCCAACGCTGTGGTACTTGTTACAGACGCGTTTCATAAAGTATTGGTCGGTACCCAAAGTGGGTTGCGGACGTGTTAAGGGTGGGCGAAGTAAATGTATAATTATTTAATTAATTACTGGAATTTATTTGGCCAAGTGCAACTGCGCTCTCTGTTCAGTGCGCTATCTGCTTAGCAGCGGTGTCTGCTCAGTTTGGCAGCTGCGCGAGTGGGAGAGGTAGAGGGAGATGCCCGTGTGCCTCGCGGTTTACCGGATACTTTTCCTGCAGTTTTGTTGAAGATCACTCCGCGACCCACACGCTGCAGCGCTGTCGTTCAAGCCACTGCCTTGTTATTCCCACTCGCCATCACTCACCGCTGTCACGAAATGGACTCATGCTAGCCACAAGTTCTGACTGAGCTCAATCGTCATGAAACGCAAATACAGTGATTACTTTTTGTCTCTTTAATACAAACTTTGAGAAATAACGAGGAGCGCCCACAATGTGTTTTGTGTGGGGAAGTGCAAACACTCACACAGTTCTGGGTTGCTCATCTGCAGCAGGAAGCAGTCTACTGCCTGACTGAGAAAGCAGTAGATGTTCTGATCCAGTTTGGCACCACATACCTATGCAAGTCAGGGTTCTCAAGTACAGAAACAGTGTCAATGCTGAGCATGACCTCAGTGATGCACTATCAAAAACTGAGCCCAGAATAGACCTGCTTGTTGAAAACTTCAACCAGCCACACACCTCTCATTAGGATTGTGTGTTTTCTGGTCTACATCTGTGTGATGTGATCAATCAGTTTATTCCAGTTCAGAATTTAAAAAATGTAACTTTAACAGCAACAGTTCAACAGCAACAGTTCAAACCTAGACTTTCTATCAACAACAATTTATACAGTAAGATGTAGAGTAGGCCAGAATTTTTCCATCTGTGCTGTTACTTAGGGATGCACGATCAAAAAGCCTGTGTGTGTGTTCTGTTATACATCTATGGGATGTGATCAATCTGTTTATTCCAGTTCAGAATGAAATTATTTATTGTATTTTAACAGCAACAGTTTCAACCTAGACAGGTATGTAAGAGTGTTTTTAATGATGAAAAATAAACATGAAAAGTTATTTATGGGTATTTCATTGTTATTTGTTTTTGTCTATATTGCATTTTTTTTAGGCATTAAGGCAATGAAATTTACTGATATTTACGTATAGTTGCATATTTTCCTAAGCTTGGGTCCCAGGAAACCACCGAATTTCAAATTTGGGTCCCAGGCTAAAAAAGTTTAAGAACCCCTATGTTACAGGGTTATTAAGATTACTATGAGCCAATATTGTGGTACTTGTTATAGGGTTATTATGACAGTGTTATTACTGTGAGCCAACACTGTTACTGTTACAGGGTTATTAAGACAGTGTTATTACTGTGAGCCAACACTGTGGTACTTGTTATAGGGTTATTAAGACAGTGTTATTACTGTGAGCCAACACTGTGGTACTTGTTACAGGGTTATTAAGATAGTGTTATTGCTGTGAGCCAACACTGTGGTACTTGTTACAGGGTTATTAAGACAGTGTTATTACTGTGAGCCAACACTGTGGTACTTGTTATAGGGTTATTATGACAGTGTTATTACTGTGAGCCAACACTGTTACTGTTACAGGGTTATTAAGACAGTGTTATTACTGTGAGCCAACACTGTGGTACTTGTTATAGGGTTATTAAGACAGTGTTATTACTGTGAGCCAACACTGTGGTACTTGTTACAGGGTTATTAAGATAGTGTTATTGCTGTGAGCCAACACTGTGGTACTTGTTATAGGGTTATTAAGACAGTGTTATTACTGTGAGCCAACACTGTGGTACTTGTTACAGGGTTATTAAGACAGTGTTATTACTGTGAGCCAACACTGTGGTACTTGTTATAGGGTTATTAAGACAGTGTTATTACTGTGAGCTAACACTGTTATTTGTTATAGGGTTATTAAGACAGTGTTATTACTGTGAGCCAACACTGTGGTACTTGTTACAGGGTTATTAAGACCGTGTTATTACTGTGAGCTAACAATGTTACTTGTTATAGGGTTATTAAGACAGTGTTATTACTATGAGCCAACAATGTGGTACTTGTTACAGGGTTATTCACAAGACAGTATTTGTACTGTGAGCCAACACTGTGTTACTGTAGGTCTATAGAGTACTGCACAGTATGTGCCAACCAACAGCCCATGTTTAATACATGCTCCACTAGTGTGTGTGATTGTTTGATAAATAATGACCAGCAAAGTGTCAAATTCAGCTGTAGATCAAGAACATGGGCACCTCTCCAATCTGTTGTTCAATCTCCCAGGTGATTTTGTTGATACAAAGTTTCGACCATTCGGTCTTCACCAGGCATCCATGTTTTTCATGAGTTTACCTCTAGCACCTGCAAAAAAAGTTCCTCCAATCTGCTATGGGCATTGACCTACGGCATAATGGATGCATAGTAGATGGGGAACCCCCAGAGATGGAACACACCATGAACATATGGAATGTTGTCCCAGTCTGTGACAGCGGTAGTTAACAACGCTCTCGATCTGTTTCCACTACAGAGGAAAAGACACTACTGGAGACTGGACAGCAAATGCATCACGCTTTTCCAGAATGACACAGGAAGCAAATACTACAAGGTTGGAAATCAACTGTTTTGAAATCGATCAATTGAAATTATATGTTGTATAGATTGTTATGGGTGAGGAGTAAGTGAAATTCAAGAACTGAAGTTTATGCAAACAAATTTACTGTCGTTTAGGGTATGAATAAGACAAGGTTAACATGCACAAGCGCACGCAGTTTTATTCTGGGATAGATTAAAGCAGAATGAATTGACTAGATTCTAGTGGGATAGATTAAAGCAGAATGAATTGACTAGATTCTAGTGGGACAGATTAAAGCAGAATGAATTGACTAGATTCTAGTGGGATAGATTAAAGCAGAATGAATTGACTAGATTCTAGTGGGATAGATTAAAGCAGAATGAATTGACTAGATTCTAGTGGGATAGATTAAAGCAGAATGAATTGACTAGATTCTAGTGGGATAGATTAAAGCAGAATGAATTGACTAGATTCTAGTGGGATTAGATTAAAGCAGAATGAATTGACTAGATTCTAGTGGGATAGATTAAAGCAGAATGAATTGACTAGATTCTAGTGGGATAGATTAAAGCATAATGAATTGACTAGATTCTAGTGGGATAGATTAAAGCAGAATGAATTGACTAGATTCTAGTGGTATAGATTAAAGCAGAATGAATTGACTAGATTCTAGTGGGATAGATTAAAGCAGAATGAATTGACTAGATTCTAGTGGGATAGATTAAAGCAGAATGAATTGACTAGATTCTAGTGGGATAGATTAAAGCTAATAGAAATGATAAGCAGATATGCAATCACTTTGTCATATAAACATCGATGGAGAATTGATTTACGGTATAATGTCATTTGTAGTGGCAAGAAATAGGCAGCCTGGACCATCAACACATTGATCAGATTGAAATATAAATACTCTAACCACTACTGTTAATTAAGTGACTACATCAATCAGTCACATTTATTTCAAAAAGCCCTTTTTACAACCGCTGTTGTCACGAAGCTCTTTACAGTAACTTGACCTCGACCTCAAACAGCAAGGAGCAATAGAAAACCTCTTGCTGTGTGGCAGGAAATTCCATTGTCAGAGGTGTTGTCTCTGGACCCAGCCAAGACCTTCAACCTGCTGTCTGAGGGCTCCAACGCCCACTGCTTTGAGATCGCTACAGCCAGTCTGGTCTACTACGTAGGGGAGAACCTGGCGAGGCCCGAGGGCCCGGGGAGCATGTCGGCCCACGGCAGTATGTTGGTCAGTGGGGTCGGGCCGGACGTCGCCCGTATGTGGGAGATCGCCATCCAGCACGCCCTCATGCCCGCCATCTCAAAAGGACTGTCGCACGGGTCACGCCACGGTGGCCACAGTATGTATAAGCAGAATGAATTGACTAGATTCTGGGATAGATTAAAGCTAATAGAAATGCATGGATTTGAATGGAATCAACCGTGTCTTACTCAGCACTAGGGTTGCAAAATTCTGGTAACTTTCTCAAGTAAAGCTGTATTTCCGCAAAGACTGGGAATTTTTGGGAAAGTTCCCAGAATTTGGCAAACCTACTCAGCACTAGGGAGGAACACTCAAGGTTATAGTATAAAATACTCTTAAAGATATGATTAACACCTCTTACACCAACAGATGATGTTTCCATCAGCATCTCAGTGTCCGACTGCCAGATTCAAGAGAACGTGGTAAGTAGGATCTTTGGTCTTACGTTATTTGAACGAGCCTTTGGATTGATTTACATTTTCACTCAGATATAGTGTGTCTAATATTGCAGTAATGGAAGGTACATTTATAGTCACATTGGCTCCACATCTAGTTTATGTCTGCTCCTCGTGCATAGTTAGATTTCTGAGTTGAGATCATCCCCTAAGTAGCTCAAATGGTGATTATTTTGATTACCCACTCAGCGAAGCAGTTGCCATAGCTACTGTCAATAATTAGTCACAGTACCACTGGTTATAATTGTATTTCTGGGAAAGTATTCCAGACGTGTATGGGATTAGTGGATATTAAGTTGCCAGATGAGAAGAGATAAAAGTGATTGTAGACAAGTATTTTATTTCTGACAGTATACACTTGAAGCTTTCATTTAAACCATTGACTGGATTTTTACACCTACAGGATATCAGCTCAGTGTATCAGATATTCCCGGATGAAGTCCTAGGATCGGGGCAATTTGGGATTGTTTATGGAGGTGATGCATTTGTACCACCTTGTCACACCGATAACCTGTAAACAAAATAAAAATAAATGAGGAACACATCCTTGATATCAATTCTCTCCTGATCTTATCCTAACAAAATATTTGCATGACCAAGGAGGTGTGTATTGTATTGAGTCATACATATACATTGCTATTAATCAGATCAAAAGTATTTGAGATAATCATTAATTATAAGAAGTCACACCTGCATAAACATGTAACTTGACTTTGATTCCATAATATAATGTCTCCATACCACAGGAAAGCACCGAAAAACTGGTCGGGATGTAGCAATTAAGATCATTGACAAGTTACGCTTCCCCACCAAGCAGGAGAGCCAGCTACGCAATGAGGTCGCCATCCTTCAGGTAAACACACATCGGCATGCATGGCCCAGTGTGCTCCTATGAAACATTTTTATTAGAAACATTTACTATTTTTATCAGATGTTGCCAGACACACGTTACGTGGAGCACATGACAAAACAACACCTAAAGACAAAAATAGAGCGAGGCTCTTGATATGTTGTCAGTACGTAGATAATGTAAAAAATGAGGTAGTTATCATGCCGTCACAGTGGGTGTTTGGAGAACTTGTCAAGCTCTCGGCCTGCTGCCATTAAATGCTTCCTGTGTTTCTTTACTAGAACCTGCATCACCCTGGGGTAGTGAACCTGGAGTGCATGTTTGAGACGCCAGAGCGCGTCTTCGTCGTCATGGAGAAGCTCCATGGAGACATGCTGGAGATGATCCTGTCCAGTGAGAAGGGAAGGCTGCCTGAACGCATCACCAAATTCTTTGTCTCACAGGTAAGCCTGGCTGACAAGCGTTGTTGCTTGCAGACAATGGACAGTCGTGCAGTAGCAGTGACACATGCTGTATACAAACACAGTCAGTGAAGTGCGGCAGGTAGCCTAGCAGTTAAGAGCGTTGGGCAAATAACTGAAAGGTCGCTGATTCTAATCCCAGAGCAGACTGTGAAAAATCCGTTGACGTGCCCTTGAGCAAGGCACTTAACCACAATTGCTCCTGTAAATTGCTTTGGATAAATGACTATAATGTATGTGGTTTACAGGAATGCTTAATGTATTTTTCTGATGATAATGTGTGTTTAATCATGTGTTGTTGCACATTTAATTATGACATGTAATGTATATATTTTTATTCATGTTTTGTGGTATATAATTGCAAATTACCAGATTATATTTTTTATTTTTTATAATCCCTTATATAATTTAAAAAAATAACAAGTCAAAGAAATAATTTAGTTTCACCTCATATTTTAGATTCTTCAGGCTCTTCATCATCTCCACTTCAAGAACATTGTCCATTGTGACCTCAAACCAGAGAACGTCTTGCTGGCGTCCTCTGACGCTTTTCCACAAGTAAGAAAACCTCCAGCTCAGCCTCCAAACAAGCCACAACAGAAACATCAATTTCACAGACATAAACAGATGTAATCTCTCCTCTAAGATAAAGTGGCTGATTATGGCTACTGCACGCTCAGTGCCTCTACAGTGTTCTATCCTCTTGATTTTAATGATAAACTTCCAATGATGGTCCCCTTCTCTTCATAGTCCTGTACTGTACTGTATCCTCCCTGCCAGGCGGAAATGGACTCTGAGTCACTGCCCTTTAGGAATTTCCAGGCATCTGATGGGTATTTAAAAATATATGACATTTGTGTTATTTACAGCAAATATTTTCTGAAAAGGAAGGAGTCAGTTCTTGTATATCTGTTGTTCATTTCCCAAAATATGCTCTGCCAACATCACTGGCATCATCACACTGCTAAGAACTGCCATCTTGTGCAGTCTTGCCGAAGTCACTGTTTTGGTAACCTTCTGATGACATTCTGTAGCAACAGTAAATCGAATGTAGACCATATCATGTCCATGTTAAAACAGACAGTGATAATTTGCCTTTTGCGTAAACCTTGCCAGCTGATCATTATAATGTCTGGAACAAACTGTGTAGGTGGATCAAATGCAGGATGTTATGAATTAGCTTTCTCCAACACAAGTCTAAGTTTGGCTAGACAACTAGAGTACTGTTCCTCTCGTGTGGAACCCTGCATTACCACTGTGTTTGAGTGAACACTGTGGCAGCGTAAGATTGACTAGCGGGAGGTTGTGTTGTAGTCGACCTTCAAACGTGGCCGTGTCTCAAACTACACCTTATTCCAAATAGAGACACACCTCATTTGAGGCGCAACTTATCTGTGTCTCAGGTGAAGTTGTGCGACTTTGGCTTTGCCCGCATCATTGGAGAAAAGTCTTTCCGCCGGTCAGTGGTGGGCACTCCGGCCTACCTGGCCCCTGAGGTCCTAAGGAACAAAGGCTACAACCGCTCCCTGGACATGTGGTCTGTGGGGGTCATCATCTACGTCAGCCTCAGTGGTACCTTCCCATTCAACGAGGACGAGGACATTCATGACCAGATCCAGAACGCTGACTTCATGTACCCACCCAACCCCTGGAAGAAGGTGTCCCAGGAAGGTGGGTGTCTGTCGAGCAGCAATGACTCATGCATTACTGCGATAACTGCATTACTGTAAACTAACATTTTATATAGTTGTATGAGAGAGAGAGAGAAAGAGAGAGACTATTTGACTTTTTGTCTTTTCTTTAATGAAACATTCTCATTTCATTAAAACCTCACCCCCCAAAAACAAAAAACTAAAATATCTCCTGTACTGCATACCATACTCACCTTACAAAACAACACCACACATCACAATGGCCAAAACCCTCACCACTTCTACAACCGTATATACAAATCATCTTCCCCAGCTGTACAGACAGCCCCCACCAAACCCATATCTCCTGAAACATCTCCACACTGTTTATCATTTTATAGAACTCAAATTCCACCCTAAGGCACGCAGAGACCATCCCATTAAATAATAGTAAATGGTCTGTTATCCCTCCACCTTTGACCCTGTTCCTCCTTGTTAGCCAAATAGTCAACTTTGCCTGAGCAAACAGAAAATTCAACAAAACACATTTGGCCTTCTCCGAATACCCGTATCTCATTATAAACATCGCAACAGTAAAACCCACCCCTAAACATCTCACACAGATATTAATGGCATTAACCTGGCTCACACAGAAAACGCATGGATCATAGCTTCACTCATAACACAGAAAGGACACCCCTGTCCAACTCCCGGTTCAACCCGTGCCAACCAGCTGTTAATGACCAGGGCTCCATGTAGAACCCTCCACTGGAGGTCCCCTGACCTCTTTGGTACTGGGGGTTTGTAGAGCCCCCTCCATCTAAAACACACCATACTCTCCACCCCACATACCACCTGCCACTGCTGTGCCTTCACTCCTGTTAGGCTGCTAATGTTCCTTACCTTAATGCAGAGGTTGTAGAGGACTTTATCTCCCACCCCATCAAATTCCCCCAGGTTCGGAGTGTTAAAATCGAACAAGTCCTCCAGACCCCCTTGCCAGTCCCCAGTCACCCGCAATGCCGGAAACATTGGTGGCCCCCCCCTTTGGCTGCTCAAACACCCCCCTTACCAGCTCAGACAGTGCCTCCTGGACCTCCTCCAGGAATCTCTCCAGCAGCCTAAGATACTTTGTTCTTGTTTGTTGTGCCAGGACTTCCGGGGTTTTCCCCCCCCCTCCTCTCCCAGCAGTTGCAGGTCACCCAGTAAACCCGCTGCCTTATCAGTCGCCTCTGTAGGGTGGCCGACTGAACCGATCTCAAAGGGATGGCTGGGTTGTGGAAGATATACCATAGAAAATAAAAAAGAGAGAGAGTGTGTGTGTGTGTGTGTGAGGGAGAGAGAGAGAGTGTGTGTGTGTGTGTGTGTGTGTGTGTGTGTGTGTGTGTGTGTGTGTGTGTGTGTGTGTGTGTGTGTGTGTGTGTGTGTGTGTGTGTGTGTGTGTGTGTGTGTGTGTGTGTGTGTGTGTGAGAGAGAGAGCTAGTGTGTGTGTGAGAGAGGGAGTGTGTGAGAGAGAGAGAGCGTGTGTGAAAGAAATAGTGTGTGTGTGTGTGAGAGAGAATAAATTCTTGTTGCTGCCTATTCATGTGCATAATGCCAAGCGATCCCTGGTACTATAGAGGAGGGCCTCAAGGTCAAGAATCCCAACTGGGGCTCAGAGAGCCATGACCCCTGAAATAATCTTAACATGATGTTTGCCTTGCTCATTAGCCCTTACATGGCTCTGAAAGGTGCCTGTGCTAAATCCTCCAGGTTTCCCACCATGAGTTATCCTCTGACAGCCTGCTTTGTTGTTCTAGCAATTGACCTCATTAATAACTTGCTGCAAGTCAAGATGAGGAAGCGCTACAGCGTGGACAAGTCTCTCAGCCATCCGTGGTTACAGGTAAACCTTACTCTGAACTAAACTAGACATTTAACAGACATTATTACAGATTTGGAAACAAGTCTCTAAGCCATCCGTGGCTACAGGTAAGCTACCGCTCATCTCTAAATGAGAGATTTAAAAGACAATGTAGAAAATAAAAAAGGTACTGTATATATCACCAAGGAGTAAGAAGAGTTAATACATTTGGACAAGTCTCTTAGCAAGTGGTTACACGTATGCCCTACAGGAAGAGAGATGTGAGAAAGGAGTTTGTCCTCCAACAGCTGCAAAAAGTCGCATTTAAAACCCAATTGGCACAATCACATGAAAACAATTGATGCCGTAGGCTAATGCTAACTACTGTGCCCCTCTGCTAATGATGTCCTTCTCAGGACTACCAAATGTGGCTGGATCTGCGCAGCCTAGAGTGGAAGATGCACCAGCGCTACATCACGCACGAGAGCGATGACACCCGCTGGGAACGCCACGCCGAACAGCACGGCCTGACGTACCCTGCCCACCTGGTCAACCCGCACGCCGACGTCAGCGAGGGGGTGGAGTCGGAGGAGGCGGACACCATGACGGCCCTCAGCATCAGGGTCAATAGTGTAAACGCTGGGCTGCTGCCCCATTAAGAGTCAGCATGCTGCAGTACTGTACACTGCTGCTACCGCCCCCTTAAGATCCTGCTCACTCCCTCCACAACACACCACAGCACAAAGGACTGACTGACCCCTCCACTCCCAGCCAGGAACTAGGAGCTCGAAACCCTGCCTTTAAACTAACTGCCTAATGAACAAAGATTCTCATTTCCAATAGTCTGTATATCAGTCAACCAGGTGTATTGCCTTACTGCTTAATGTAAGTGAATCTAATGACTAATACTGCAATACTCTGGGTATGAGGGATCATCCAGGTGTACTGCATGTTAAGTCAACAGCAGCAACCAATCACTTCAAAAAAGCATTTTTCGTGATGATGTGGCCGGGGACACTTTGCTTCTTGGATGTCCAATATCTTGAAAACTTGACTGCTGACATCCAAAACATTTTGGGACTAGTTTTTGAGTGAATTTCCACTTGAAGTCAACAGCAGAAACCAATCCCCCCCCCCCAAAAAAGCCTAATGATTTAGTCAAAACTAAATTATGTGATTGGGTGCAACCCAATGAGAGAGCTCAGGACAAACCTGTGCTACTCAGTGAGTACGGATATTATTATTATTACTACTATTACTAGTAGTATTACTAAAGTATGATGAAAATTCACAGAAAACCAGTAAAGCTGGATGGTGGAAAGACAAAGACCGAGGGGGGTGATACCCCAATGTAGGCTGGATGTGTGTGGAGGCAGAATCCCGAGGCCTCAATACAGAGAAACAGTGAAGGTAGAATACCTGTAAGCATCTGACCTCGTCAACAGCTAGCTACTTTTCTAGTCTAGTGTTGAAACTGTTCATGATGTGATGCTGAATGTTGAATCGTATGTGGCTACTGTACAGTATGCTTGTGCTCTTTGCGCAATTGCAACCAGCCTTTAATGCATTATTGCCTGCAGGGAATAAATTATTTTCTCTGGCTACATATTTAAATAAAGATGTTTCAAAGCAGATATTGAAGTGTTTACTAACTCAGTTTTTTTTAATTATTTGTGAGTTTGCTTTAGTATACACCCTTATTCATCGCCTAATGCCTTATATTCTGCCCTTCATTTTTAGGATACTGGGCACGAGTTTTTAAGAACATTGTTAACAAATTGCACGTTATTTTAAACTTGTCACCCGTACTCACGCTGCATCTTCATCCGTAGTTTAGGGGGACTGCATGAAGAATGAGAATAGGAGAATAATGGAGAAAGATGAGGACATAAGACCCCCCACACACACACACACGCAAGCTGGAAAGGGAAAGTAAAGCTAAAGGTGAGACAAAACCATATGTACATTATCTGAATGGCGCTGATGTAAGCGAAACCATTATTCACTTGGAGATCCATGTTGAGATTGCGTTTATCTGATTGAGAGGGAGGACAATCAAAATGGGATGGTTGATTTGATGTATAGACAAAGGCCTAGGTCGGTTGGGTGATTAATTTGAGGGGACTGATACATAATCACGTTAAAAAGCGAGATATGTTATTTTGTATTATTTCAAGTATCGAAGTTATCCATTTCATACCGTAGAGGCAAAGGCAAAGAACAAGTAGGTGGTTTATACAGGCACATTTAGAAGTTACACGCACTGTTGAATGTACAACCATTTCTATTCTACCAGGAGATGGCGCTCAATACAACATGTTTCCAGTTTTAGCCAATGGATCAGTGTCCATGTATACCTATTATGTGTTTATTTGGACAACAAGGGCCACAAGAAAAACATACAAAATTAAGAAATACACTAAATGAAAACAAATATGTGTTGATATTAGCCCCATGCAATCCATGCATGACAAAAACAATATTATATTTTGACAAAACAAGTACCGGCCTTGCCCCAGATTTGCGTACCATTGTAGGCTATACTTAAATAGCCAACTGCAAAAAATAAGAACGGCAGTGAATACTTCAAGTAAAATCATTTGCTAACACTACGCCATGTAGCCTATATTTCTATCGAAACAGCATTATTAACTCAACAAGAGCGAAGTGCATCCCTCTGTAATATTGGTCTACTGAAACTACCATAAACTTAAATGACCAAATTCATTTGAGAGTATGATAACCATGCAGCGCCATTCATTTGCTTTATTTCATATTTCTGTTGAACATAAACGAATGCAGTAGGCAATCTGTGTGCACTTCCCCCGCATATTTGTCCAAATAGCGGAAGAGGTTTCACACCTTGCCATCTGAAAGCTATAGATGCATGATTAGATTAAAGATTTGCAAAATCATCATTAGCTATGTGGCCTATCGAGAGAGAGAAAAAGGCAGCAGCCCTCTTCTCTTCATAAGATAAGGTTGGCTTTTGAACGCATTATTAATTAGGATCATTGACTTATTAAGAACATTATTACAAACATATCACAAATAGCATACTGTAGCCTATATCCAATAAGAGCCCATGAAAATACAGCAATACATATTTGGAAAGGCAGGATATTCAATTGTTATAGCTGTAGGCTATAGCCTACTTTGGGTGTGCATTATGCACGATTTCGCTTGTATAACCCAAAGTAAATTACCATTTAGTCTCAGCAGTGCTTGACTTGGACTGAAATAGGTTCCGGTACTCATTTTGGGTGCCGTTACTGTTTTTATTTAGGTTCAGGAGCGCCACACTACTTTTGAGCTAATATTCTATTAGAGGAACAGGAGCTCAAGCAGTAGAAAATGTGAGGTGCTGGTACTCAGCTCCGGTGAGCTCCTGCCCAAGTCAAGCAATGGTCTCCGGAGGATTTAATTAAACGCCTAAATGTTCAATATGACATTTTTTAATGTACTAGTCTACTATGGTTCTTATTAGCAACTGTATTATCGTTAGTGTTATTATTTCTAAATATTATTTCTAAATATTATTTCTAAATAATAACTTATTGTATTTATTATTATTATTAGGCTACTTTATTATTAACAATGTTATTTTTGTTGCTGTTATTAGAATACTATTATTATTATTATTGTTATTTAAATATCCTAATATTCATACTATTAATTTTAAATAAGATTTCCTAATACACAAAAAATCCCTACATTCACAATTATAACATGATAATTATATTTCTATGGCGGGAAAAAGCCACAAATGAACAATAATTGTAATATGGTGTCATTGTCTAGTCGTAATCACAGCGCGCGCGCAAACCAAATAAAAGAGAACCAAACAGACATCTCAATAATGATAATCAAATCAAACCGGGAAAGTGTAAAAAAAAAACATTAAAAAAAACCGATGCAAAGGACGGAAACAATTTATAGGCCCTACAAGTGACTGAAAATGTCACGTCGAATAGCCCTCATCTGTAATGGCCCCGTGTCTGCAAAAACACACAAATCAATCAAATTCACATAAAAGTCATGTATTAGCTTAATCTGCATATTCTGTTTGCACTGCAGAGGTTTGTCACATTTTATTCAAAATAGAAGAGAGCTGTCGACAACGTTTATTTTCTAGCGGGTTGTATGATGGATTTGCAGGAGAAGAAATGTAGTCGATATGCTAATGAGTAATCACAAGTTCTACTGATGATAAACCATATGTTCTGTTTCCAGAGAAAACATGGGATTGTTGCCTTAGTAACTCGTTTATTCATCCTGTCACTGTTGGCACAAATCATTCTACCAATAGGAAAACAAATGTAAGAACAGTTTACCACATCTACATTATATTGTACTTCTGTAAGACGACAATAAAGAAAACACAAATACTTCTACTCCACCCAATTCCATGTTTTCACACAGAAAACAACCAAATTAAAGACTCTACATGCATAGAGTAAATGAATAGCCACAAAACGTCCTTATCGTCAAATGTGGAATTGTTCAAATAAAACATCCATTTGCAAGACGGGGAAGGCATGTCCATTTTGAGAACATAACCTACCAACCAAACGACACTTCTTCATGTAGGCTAGGCTACACTAAACTACAGCAGGTGGTCTGTCTTTCTCTCCCTGCACCGTTTAGTGATGGCTTTGATTCCTCCTCTGATATTGATTTTGTGTCAGGACTGTTTTCCTTTCCATGTCGGTCCCAAAGGGTCATTTGAAAAGAGTTTCTCAACTTTGAATATAGAATGCTTGGTGACCATTAATGCGTCCGTTGGTGTTTATTTGACACAACAACACACGTACATTTATAGATCTGTTGTTTCCCTATGAGCGCGGGACTATAGAGCCTGGGCTCATGAGCCCATGCGGACGAAGCGAACCCATTAAGCGCGCGGAATAGTGTGGTGTTGAGTAGATAGCAGGTTGCGGTCTCAAGAATGTACACCTGCAGTTGTACTCTGCCCTCCGTCACTCTGCAAATCCAAACACATTCCTTACAACAACCGTAGCTGCACCCGCCAGTGAGCAACGACAGCATGAGGCAACTTTTCAAGCGAAACTAACTCCGCTATAAATAGCCTATCACAAAGAACAAATATATTTATTTAGCCTAATGAAAGTTTTTTTCATCTTCTTTCTTTTCGTTTGTAGGCCCAATTCATGTCAACAACTTGCACCCTTGACATACATAAAGTGAGCTCCAGAAGTATTGAGCCAGTGACAAATGTTTTGGCCCTGTACTCCAGCACTTTATATTTGAAATGATACAATGACTATGAGGTTAAAGTGCAGACGGTCAGCTTTAATTGAAGGGACTTTCATCCAAATTGGGTGAACCATTTTGAAATTACAGTAGATTTTGTACATAGTACCCCCACATACTTTTCCAATCACTATAGCCCTAGATGTTGCTAGGTCGTGCACAAGGAATATATAGAATACATATATAAAGTATTATAGACATTGGGTTCCAATTGAAACCAGAAATAGCTCAACTAAAGGACCTGATATTGAGACAAATTGAATTAATAACCTTACAAATCACACACTCCACATGGGATGTTCTCAATCAAAATATATTACATCAATTAAACATTCCATTCATTCCAATTATTCAACAGAATCAACTAAATAAAATGACTCCTCCAATGGCCCTGAATCCATTTAGTCTCTCAATGCTTGTGTAATTTATGCCCTAGTTCTGGAAAAAGAGTGCCATATAGTTTTTAATCTAATAACGACAATTAGTTATTACAATTAGTAGAACTTCGTCGAATACTCTGATGGAATACCTAATGCCATTAGATGGAGCCTGAGGTTTGTTAAAACGGGGTTGGGTAAGGGGAGGGGCACACAATACACAACGGCACATTTTTTTCAAGCTGAACCTTGCACTTTGCTTCACACCCACTGAGAAGCCCTTCAGATATTGGAGTTGGAGGGCTGAAGTCTTTGTTCCACATCCTGGTCAGCCCTCCGTCCCGACAGCTAGGCTGCCAAATGATTGTTGGAGTGTCTACTCTCTTTAATATTTCAGCAATATTGCCATCCCCTTAGTCAAAACTTAAACATAAAACAATAAATGTATCCTCTGGATGCCCCCATAGGGAGCAGTTCAAGTTCTACAAATTAGGATAGCTAAATATTATGATAACCTTTTCCGTCTTAATTTGCAGTGGAGTCTGAACACATGCTAGGATCAACATCAATTACTGTGCAACATTTCAAGTGCATGGTTCATGGAAGTGTCAGGGAGTTACCGGTGTGGAAAACGGGGTCCCGGGATAGGGGCTGGGATGGGATCAACCTTGCTGCACCTCACTGTGCCAGAGAGCATCATGGGAACTTATTTAGGCCAAACACAAATGTGCTGTTGTCTGTATCCACTGCAGGCTATTGTCTTTGTGCGGGTAGAGAAAATCTGAAGTCATGAAGCAATTTTCCTGTCAATTCATCTTGAGACAGATTCACATACGCATGTTCACAGGCTTTCTCTCCTGTCTCCCTCAAGGTCTGTTTGCCTGGGATTTCACACTTTGCCTGTTTATGCTCATATCATTGTTTGTTATGTTACTGCTAGCTGTTTGGTAACAGAGTAGTTAAGAGGCTCACATAGAATTTCCGTGCTGATCGCTCAACGTTCACTCTGCTGCAAAATGTCTCTGTGTCTGACTCTGACTAGGAGAGAGAGAGAGAGAGAGAGAGATAGGTCTATAGATAAAAAAAAATCCCTGATTATTCCACCGTACTCTCCTAGAAGTTGTTGGACTAAGTTATTCTGAGTCATCACTTCTCTCTCTCTCTCTCCGGCTGCCAGTGCAGAGCCACCCGGGCGAGCGAGAAGCCCCTCTGTGTCTGAAATGTAATAGTTGGCATCAATGGGCACACCCTGCCTTGCACGCAAGGGGCCAGGAGCAGAAGTGGTCGAGCAGGGAAGCATTTCCCTTATTGCCCCCACCAACAACGTCCACCACCACTACAGCAAACTCTGTGCGGTCACAACACCAACACTGCAACGTCCCTGTGTGTTTGCGTTAAGAGTGGTTTGCCAGACTGACCAAGCAAGCGGGTGCATTGTGCTGGGATTGAGGGAGACAGGCATTGGATGCCTAGCTGCTGAGTCTCTGCTTGTTCTTGGGCAATAATGGTGGAGATTAGTGGGATTACAGCCTTGGCAGGGGGAGTCAGGTTTAGGGTTTTAACAAACCTTCCTCTCTGGCAATCCATGGACCCACAGGTCAATGTTAGTGTTCCTCTACGCTACACGGGTCTACCCGGGTCTACCCGGGTCTTCCCTTAGTGCTGTCTGTTGATCATGCTTCCTCTCCAAAGCATGTTATTCTTCTAATTAGCAATTGAGAGGAGTGTAAATATTGGTCTTAACTCTAACTGGGCTGGGCCTGCTCATGTTAAGATGCGTACTTAGCACTCTGAGCAGCTTTCTTTGTGTCACTGATGTGCCGTTTCTGTCTGTCAGTCCACCCACTATCTATCTCCTGCTCAGTCAGTCAATGGTTATATCACGGAACTATTTTATTCGGATGAATTATCCGTCTGCGTGCCAGTTGCCGGGGAATGTAGGTCAAATACTGGTTTGGTTTCACAGGCAGTATAATGTTGATGAGAGATGGACCTCGGTGAATTTGTCTGAAGGAAAAAAAAGAAGCAAAAACATACAATCAGCTTATCATGTACAGCAGGATAGCAGTTTCTGTTTTTTCACATGTTCATGTAATGTTTGAACATGTCTCTTTTATAGAAGAGAGTTCATGAGAATAATCTGTAGAATCAAAAGTGAAATGAAAATATGTGTCCTGTGTCGAATAAGAATGCTTTGAAAATACAAAATAACATATCCATTTTATTTTCCAGACATTATTTTTTGCTCTTGAGTGCTAGTGTAGTTTCTCCCTACCCACTGAGTTTGACAGGCTTTTGACTGACCTGTGTGTGATTACCTAAATAAGATGGAGGAACTCCTTTGTGTCTCAGACTTGAGATGAATGCGAATGTGTGTATGTTCTTCTTGGATAGCTCTATCTGTGCCACTGAGTCTGGCTTTAATTCCAGTTTGTCTACAAATTAATAATTCATGTGTTGGATTCACGTCTCTATTTCAACCAAAATCTCGATTAAAGAATAAGACTCAATTGAATCAAATTAAACTGCAAATGAACTTTAAATACCATTTGATTTGATTTAATCATGTTGTTTAACTTGTATTTTTGTTTGAGATGGAGACATGAGTCTAACATATTTATTAATTAACTTGTAGATATCCATTTAAAATCAACCACAGCTTGAATCCCTAGGCTTATATGTATTGTCAATTTTTTTAGTTGAATCCTGGGCTGAATTGAAACAATAGCTGTTGATGACTTCCCATATGCTATATAGGCCTAAATAGCATCATTGACTGTACATGATTGATAAAGGATGGTTTCATTTCATTTGTTCTGTTGAACCTGTCCTTTGGAATGACTTGGATAGCAACAGTCTATTAAGTGGAGATTTCTCAACAATTATTCTCACGATAGCACATTGGTAAATAGTCAGTGACATATCAAAGCTAAGCAGGGCTGGGCTTGGTTAAAATCCTGGATGGGACACCGAAGTGATAGTTTGTAGATAGATCAACTCTTCAGTAGGAGGGGCTGCCAAACCTATTGTTTTTTTTCTTTCTTATAGTGAGTATTACGTTGAAAATCTGACATTGTTTCAAAGGTACAAATTCAAAATATTTTATACTAGGTCTGTCTAGGTTGAAAATTGGTTACGATCAGGGTTGGGTAGCTTCCTTTCTCAATGTAATCCATTGTAGTTACTAGTTAAAATAATTAATCAGTAACGTAACTTTTGGATTACCTAAACTCAGTAACGTAATCTGATTTCATTCAGTTACTGTTAGATTACTTTACCCATAAGTAGCACTAGAAGAAGAAAAAAAAATATGTTACCAATTGAACAACATTTATTGTATGATAAATCAATGTTAAAGTTTACATAGCTGGCCATGTATGGATGTTAAATGTTACTTTCTTAACTTTTTTTTTACTTGTTTAAATGTATATATTGAAAGGTTTCTGGTTTGCTCAGTTAATTTATTATATTTCTTTATTGCTCTAAATCTAAATGTTCTTTTGCCTATTTTTTCTTTCTGTCTGGACAACTCATAGATGGTGGACAATCTATTCCTAGTATTAGAACTTGGCCGTTTTAAATTATGTATATTATAAAATAAAATAAGCATGTTCCTTTCAATTATCTTATCGATTGATGACCAACCAAGAACATTGCGCATGACTGCAACAGAAGAACCATATCTCCACCTTAAAACAATCCTTGCTGCTTTGTTCTGTGCATCCTGCTGTCTCTAGAGAGTTGAAAACAGCAGGTCTGGGACAGGTAGCACGTCCGGTGAACAGGTCAAGGTTCCATAGCCGCAGGCAGAACAGTTGAAACTGGAGCAGCAGCACGGCCAGGTGGACTGGGGACAGCAAGGAGTCATCAGGCCAGGTAGCCCTGAAGCATGGTCCTAGGGCTCAGGTCCTCCGAGAGAGAGAAAGAGAATTACAGAGAGCATACTGAAATTCACACAGGACAACGGATAAGACAGGAGAAATACTCCAGATATAACAGACTGACCCTAGCCCCTGGAGGCTGAGACAGGAGGGGTCAGGAGACACTGTGGCCCCATCCGATGATAACCCCGGACAGGGCCAAACAGGATATGATATAAGAATAGGACTTGGAAATATGGAAGTATAGATTAGCCAAATTGCTTTACCTGAGCATAAACCCAAACTAAGGACCGTTTAGCCAGCCCTACTCTGTTGATTATGATTTTGTTGTCATGGAGGACTGATTGGGCTCATTGATTTCAGTTTGAAAATAAATACTGCACTCATGGAATGGATTGCTTTGAGCGCTACTGAAAAGTGCTATTTACATGTGAAAAATGACTGCCATATGCTGCATTTGCTATAGGCCAATTGTTTACCTTTTTTTAGTGACACTTTAATATCTTGATAATATGCAGCTGTTTTAAAGGGCAGGTCTACAGATGAAACATAACAAAACGGCCAACCTGCCTCTGTTTTGGTAAAAAGCTGAGGAATGGGCCTGGAGAAATGTAACCACTCTCAGATTAATAGACAGAGCTATAGAAGCAAGGACTGACCATCCATGATATCAACATGATTGTTTATGAGGCTATATTATGAGGCTAAACAATGTTTATTTACATTTACAATGTTTACAAACATTGGAGTTAAACAAACTTATATTTTGGGTTCTTATGGAGAGTGAAAGTCGATTTGAGCTCCTGAATCATTTATAAGATATATACATCCAGTACCAGTCAAAAGTTTGGACACACCTACTCATTCAAGGGTTTTTCTTAATTTTTACTATTTTATACATTGTAGAATAATAGTGAAGACATCAAAACTATTAAATAACACATATGGAATCATGTTGTAACCCAAAAAGTGTTAAACAAATCAAAATATAGCCATCATTTTCCTTGATGGCAGCTTTGCACACTCTTGGCATTCTCTCAACCAGCTTCATGCGGTCGCTACCTGGAATGCATTTCAATTAACAGGTGTGCTTTGTTAATAGTTCATTTGTGGAATTTCTTTCCTTAATGTGTTTGAGCCAATCAGTTGTGTTGTGACAAGGTAGGGGTGTTATACAGAAGATAGCCCTATTTGGTAACAGACCAAGTCCATATTATGGCAAGAACAGCTCAAATAAGCAAAGAGAAACGACAGTCCATCATTACTGTAAGACATGAAAGTCAGTCAATATGGAACATTTCAAGAACTTTTAAAGTTTCTTCAACTACAGTCACAAAAACCATCAAGTGCTATGATGAAACTGGCTCTCATGAGGTCCGCCACAGGAATGGAAGACACAAAGTTATCTCTGCTGCAAAGTACAAGTTGCTTAGAGTTACCAACCTCAGAGATTGCAACCCAAATAAATGCTTCATCAACTGTTCAGAGGAGACTGCATGAATCAGGCCTTCATGGTTGAATTGCTGCAAAGAAACCACTATTAAAGGACACCAATAAGAAGAAGAGACTTGCTTGGGCCAAGAAACACGAGCAATGGACATTAGACCGGTGGAAATCTGTTTTGAGATTTTTGGTTTCAACTGCTGTGTCTTTGTGAGCCGCAAGGTAGGTGAACGGATGATCTCCGCATGTGTGGTTCACACCATGAAGCATGGAGGAGGAGGTGTGATGGTATGGGGGTGCTTTGCTGGTGACACTGTCTGTGATTTATTTAGAATTCAAGGCACTCTTAACCAGCATGGCTAACACAGCATTCTGCAGCGATATGCCATCCCATCTGGTTTGCACTTAGTGTGACTATCATTTGTTTTTCAATAGGACAATGACCCAACACACCTCCAGGCTGTGTAAGGGCTATTTGACCAAGAAGGAGAGTGATGGATTGCTGCATCAGATGACCTGGCTTCGACAATCACCCGACCTCAACCCAATTGAGATGGTTCGGGATGAGTTGGACTGCAGAGTGAAGGAAAAGCATCCAACGAGTACTTAGCATAGTACTCAAGTACTCAGCATATCCTTCTAGACTGTTGGAAAAGCATTCCAGGTGAATCTGGTTGAGAGAATGTCAAGAGTGTGCAAAGCTGTCATCAAGGCAAAGGGTGGCTACTTTGAAGAATCTCAAATCTCAAATATATTTTGATTTATTTAACACTTTTTTGGTTACTACATGATTCTATATGTGATATTTCATAGTTTTGATGTCTTCACTATTATTCTACAATGTAGAAAATAGTAAAAAATGAAGAAAAACCCTTGAATGAGTAGGTGTGTCCAAGTTTTTGACTGGTACTGTAAATATAATTTATTAGTCAAAAAATGACTGTTGCCTACAAACGCCTATTCCTGCTCCTATCCGCAATCCATCAAACACATTTGGTGTGTCATCATAGTGGTCTCTGTCTTGTCAAACTCGCTCAGGTGGAACAAACATAAACTTTCATATTTTTTCAATGCTGATTTGAATGTCATTGAGAAAACAGAGAAGTGTCAGATTTGTTTTCGCAAACATCCTTTCTGAATTTAAAAGTAATCCTCCAAGTAATCATCTAGTTTGTCAAAAGTATCTGTAATCAGATCACGATATTTTTGCTAGTAATGTAACGGATTACAGTTGCCGGGTTTTTGTTACTCCCCAACCCTGGTTACTATGATGACATAATCCTGTGGTTGAAATTTTACCCTCAAAACAAAAGTGTATTACTTTTTTCAAAGCCAATGTATTTTCCACATAGATTCCATGTCACAATACATTGAAAAATTATATTGAAACAACATTGATTTAAGCTGTTTGTAATGTTTATTTTATAGTATAGTGTATATATACAGTTTGCTGTCAAGTAATGCATCGACTCCAAACACAAGACTCACAATAACATTTCCTAAAAAGGATGGAACATTTTCTCCTAAACCAGCTTCTTCCAAACCCTATAAACTGTATCATTTAGATGGCAAGTAAAACACCATCAAAGTAATTGTTCCTATGTGAAAAGCAATGGGGAAAAATTATTCTTTTTTTAAAAGAAAATCCTAATTTAATTCCCTTAATTAATTCCATCTTACTTTTAATGTCCTTTAAAAAGATATAGGGAGAGAGTGAGAGAGAGACAATACAAAAATGAGTGGCCGGATCATAATGAAGGGTATGTTCAGCGGTTGATTTAAAGAATTAGGAATTGTGCAAGCATCCCTCCAGTTCGCTGGATTTTTTAATGAGTAAATATTAACAGTAATGGCATGCAATTTTCCCGGTCGTACTCACCTTGCTCTCTCTGTTATTCACCACGGTGACACCAGTGGTGTAGGCTGAAGCCGTGTATAACGTCACCTTGGTAACCATAATCATAAAAGACCCCTAAGTGAGAAAGAGAAAATTAGAGTCCAGAGCTTTAATAAGGGCCCCTATGACAAACCAATGTTCTAAAGGCATGAAATGAGAGTTACTTTCATACGAGCGTCATCATCTCAATCAGAGTGAGGGAGATTGGATAACTGTCCATTACAGAGACCCCAGGATAGCTTCAATTTGAACAGGAACTAAAGGAAAAATAATAAAGTCCCTTGATTGGTTTCTCTCTCACGTGTCCTTTGGATAAAGAGGTTTTGTGGTAAAATACCTGTTAAGCATGCAACAAACTTGTATAGTTCTGGATGATAATCTCAATGTTCAGTATATGATGGATTTTGTAATGTTCTACTTTCTGACTGAGAGAGTATTACTTTGACCTAAATCAGAGAGAGAAGAAAATTCTCACAACATTTTAGAGGTGTTGAGAGCAAGTGGATTTTGTGATTTAATCTTAGATTCTATCACCTCTAATGTGTAAATGTTCGATAGGAAAGACATATTGCAGTCTCACAGCCTGTAATTCTACATATATGTAAAACATTTTTTTCCCTAATGTCATCCAAGACTGATTTAATTGGGATTCCTCTTTCTGATTAAATAAAAATATATATGTTGATGGCTGGTTCAACTCAAGGTGTCATTACATTTTTTTTATCCAATGCTACAATATTTTCACCCTCCCCTTGTACTGTAAAATAAATTGCACCCCTGTCCCCCCTTAGAATGACCTCAAAATTATGTTTACGGCCACAAGTAATAATAACTGTATCAATCCTGTGTTTATAAACATGGATATTGACTTTGCCACTTCAGCATTCTTTTGTGGCACGGGTGATGTCACACAGGGCTATGGGCCAGAAGGTTGAGGGTTCGCCGACCACCATGGATGAGCTCACTCGCACTGGCTGTTTCATTACTATACGATCAGAGCCAGTTGTCATCAATGATCAACTAGGGGGAAATATTTTGATGCCATTATTTATAATTATATAAAATATATGCATAGAATTTTCCACCAACAGGTTTCTAATATATGCATAGAATTTTCCACCAACAGGTTTCTGTGCCAATGCACCAGACAACCAATAAACAAAGCATACCGACTTCGGGCATTTCATTATCATGGTTTACATTTTTCAACACCACAATAAATAGACTATGTCAATCTTGACATACCTCTCTACCTTGTAGACTTACCCAGGATCGAAGACTTAGCTAGACAATCTCCGAATGTCATTCAACTTGTTGGTGTTTTCTAACAGATATCTCTTTCCATTCATCAAATGGCCGCTGCACAGTTTGGATTGATTGATTTATTTTATACATATACGGTGCCTTAAGAAAGTATTCACACCCCTTGATTTATTCCACATGTTGTAATGTTACAGCCTGAATTCAAAATGGATTCAATGTTTCTATTTCTCACCCATCTACACACAATACCCCATAATGCCAAAGCGAAAACTTGTTTCGAGACATTTTTGCAAATGTATTGAAAATTAAATGCAGATAAAGATCACCCCTGAGTCAATACTTTGTTGAAGCAACTTTGGCAACTGAGAGTCTTTAAGAGTTTTCCACACCTGGATTGTGAAACATTTGCCCATTTTATTATTTTCACATTTCTTCAAGCGCTGTCAATTTGGTTCTGGATCATTGCTAGACAACCATTTTAAGTCAACTGTAACTCGGCCACTCAGGAACATTCACTGTCTTCTTGGTAAGCAACTCCAGTGTAGATTTGGCCTTGTGTTTTAGGTTATTGTCCTGCTGAAAGCTCAATTCATCTCCCAGTGTATGGTGGAAAGGAGACTGAACCAGGTTTTCCTCTAGGATTTTACCTGTGCTGAGCGCCATTCCGTTTATTTTTTATCCTGAAAAACTCCCCAGTCCTTAATGTTTACAAGCATACCCATAACATGATGCAGCCATCACTATGCTTGAAAATATGGAGAATGGTACTCATTAATGTGTTGTATTGGGCACAAAATAATCTGAAACCAAACCAAAACAGACAGCAAATGCATCCAACAAGTTTGTATGGTCACAAGCTTGATGCAATCATTGTGTGCTTGGAATATGGGACCAAATAAACTTTTGACTACACATATAAGTGAATTTGTCCCGACACATTTGGTCCCCTAAAACGGGGGGACTTGGTACAAAAGTGCTGTAATTTCTAAATGGTTCACCCGATATGGATGAAAATACCCTCAAATTAAAGCTGACAGCCTGCACTTTAACCTCATCATCAACCTCATCATTTCAAATCCAAAGTTGCTGTAGTACAGAGTCAAAACAACAACAAAAATGCACTGTCCCAATACTTTTGGAGCTCACTGCAAGTGGCCACATTATTATAGGATGACTTAGTAGAATGATGATCTGCAACTGACAGCGCATCTCAGTATCAGAAGTAAAAAAATCCAGCCAGACTGGCCTGCTACTGTGCCTTTCACAAACTGTTCAGAGTAGACCCACAACTGATCCAAATGGAATGAAACATTCATATCACAGGGCTTCTGCACCAGTATTCAAATAAAATGTTCACTGTAGCCTAGAGTAGAATGAAATACTCACTTATGCGAACAATAATGCAATTATTCATTGCATTGTGGTGTTGTAGGCTAGTGTAGTTAGGATAATTGTTTTGTCTCTAAACGAGACCAATAGGGGAGTTTTTTGAGCTATACAAACGATCCACCTACCACTATTGTCACTATGACTGGTGGATAGAGGGCAGGATAGACATAATCGCATAAGGGATGTACCAAAACACCTTCATATAGAGGAGGTGCATGAAGCAGATGAGTGAATTTGGCTAGGATGGAAGAAATGACATAGTAAAACCTGCAAAAGAGTGCATTTAAACCAGGGGAAAAAACGCATTACCCTCTCCTGTGCCCAATAAAACAAATACACACAACCCTCCCCAAAGTAAAAGTCAAAATGTTTGACAACCCTCCCCTATTTTGGAACCTCCTCCAGGATCTGTCCCTTACTGGTTGTAGTGTCCTTTACCAACCATGTGGATTACTGTATATACTGTAGGAGAGGCTAGACGCCTGGATCAAGGTTACTGGAGTATCTATGTGTACTTCTGCAGGGGGCCAATAGGGGGCACTATACACTGCACACTCTCCTGCCCCAAAATCTACCTTACAGTGACAAGAACACTGGTGTAGAGGCTACTGTCCACTAACTAATCTCCAACTTCCTTTTACCTTCACCCAAGGCCATTACAGCAGAATACTTTCAAACTGCTTGTATTTTTTAAGAAAAAATATCCAAAATCTTACTTCAAAATATTTGTGAGAATAATTGAAACACTCTTAATAGTATTTGAAACCAGGTCTGGTTGTAAATGCAATATAACATCCAGTAGGTTGCCTGTGGGTACACAAAAACCTAGTAACATGACCATGTCTTTGTAGAAATGGATGAAAAGTGCACTTGTTTGCAAATTGCTAGCCACTATTCAGTTGAATTTAGTTTATTTAGCCATACTGTGTTTTCCTAGAAGAGATAGTGTCTGCCTCACAAAATCACTATTTTTTTATTCAGCCCCATAAGCCCATGTCTCTTTAGCCTGTTTTGAGTTCCTACAGATGATCTGTGGCTGGCCGGCATACATTACATTACATACATTACATTACATTACATTACTGACATGCATTACATGACTGACATACATCACATTACTGACATACATTACATGACTGACATACATTACGTTACTGACATACATTTACATTTACATTTACATTTAAGTCATTTAGCAGACGCTCTTATCCAGAGCGACTTACAAAATTACATTACATTACTGACATACATTACATTACTGACATACATTACATTACATTACTGACATACATTGCATTACATTACATTACTGACATACATTACATTACTGACATACATTACATTACATCACTAACATACATTACATTACTGACATACATTACATTAAATTACATTACTGACATACATTACATTACTGACATACATTACATTACATTACATTACTGACATACATTACATTACATTACTGACATACATTACATTACATTACTGACATACATTACATTACTGACATACATTACATTACTGACATACATTACATTACATTACTGACATACATTACATTACATTACATTACTGACAGACATTACATTACTGACATACATTACTGACATACATTACATTACATTACTGACATACATTACATTACATTACTGACATACATTACATTACATTACATTACTGACATACATTACATTACTGACATACATTACATTACATCACTGACATACATTACATTACTGACATACATTACATTACATTACTGACATACATTACATTACATTACTGACATACATTACATTACATCACTGACATACATTACATTACATTACTGACATACATTACATTACATTACATTACTGATATACATTACATTACATCACTGACATACATTACATTACTGACATACATTACATTACATTACTGACATACATTACATTACTGACATACATTACATTACTGACATACATTACATTACATTAGACATACATTACATTACATTACTGACATACATTACATTACTGACATACATTACATCACTGACATACATTACTCTGGTGGGAGCTAAAGCTGCAGAGCTACAGTTTGTACTACTCATTCTATTCTTGTTATGTACTGGATTACCATTCTGTATTTTATGTTCAGGAGAAAAGTTTAAAAAAAGATAATTAATTAAGGACAATGTAATTGGCCAAAGTAATTGTCCTCAGTCTATTTACATGAAACACATTCTTTTTCAACCAAGTGTCACAAATAGTTTGCCTAGCTGACATTACTCCTGCCTAGAGGAATCTAATTAGACAGTCACATGAAGTAAGCCTCTGTGTTCCTCATTTAAAGCAGCGTCACATGGCTAAGAAAAACACATTATTTGGGCTTTGTGACTTAAGGGCTTTGTGACTGTTTCAACACATCAAACACCTTTTCAAATTACTGCTTTGACAACCTCTCTGTAGTAGTTTCCCAGTTTGATTCGAAGTGATCTGGGTTATATTCCGATGGACTCTTATTAGTCTGTAAATATTTCTTTGATAGTTGTAGGTATGATTTGCCTACTGTAATGATAATGGTATAGGAATATTTCACATGATTGCCAGTTTAGTCTCTGCATCTTTAAATAATGAACCAAGTATGCTATATTTGACATTACCTAACATCAAATCATTGTAGACATTACAGGTTTTGCTCATGTATCTTTGAATAATTAGTATATTTGACCTGAGCATAACATCAAATATTTTAGCTATTTCATTCACCTAAGAGAAATGTGCAGTCATATTCTCCCCCAGCTGACTGAGCTAAAAGTGACCTGACACCGCTGCTGACAACTGGACTGGATTTCACCTACTATGTCATCTATACGCCCGACTGTTTACAAATATTCTGATCCAAGGCATGTTGACTTGGTCATGGTTGTTTATACCAGTGGTCCAACAGTATTAATCAACAGACTGCGGAGGTATATGAAGAGACTGGTTCCCTGGCTAGAGAAGATAAACAACACTCTGGTGGCCCATGATGAGTTCAGCCTGAGGAGAGAAGATAGAGAGAAAGGGCGGGAGAGACAGAACGAGAAGGGGAGAGAATGAGAGAGTGAGGGGGAGAGAGAGAGGCAGAGAGAGAGAGAGACAGACAGAGAGAGAGAGAGAGAGAGAGAGAGAGAGAGAGAGAGAGAAAGAAAGAAAGAGTCGTGTAGGAGCTGGCTGTTCCTCTGCCTCATAACCTCTGATAACCTCGACCTTAGGGGTGTAAAAAGTCATTCTGGGATAACAGAACTCCTCTCCATGCAGTAGTAAACTAGCCTAGACCTATTGTAGTTCAGCTAGCAGCTGTAATGGTTAGCCTAGACCTACTCCTTGTTCAGCTAGCAGCTGTAATGGTTAACCTAGACCTATTGTAGTTCAGCTAGCAGCTGTAATGGTTAGCCTAGACCTACTCCTTGTTCAGCTAGCAGCTGTAATGGTTAACCTAGACCTACTCTAGTTCAGCTAGCATCTGTAATGGTTAGCCTAGACCTACTCTAGTTCAACTAGCATCTGTAATGGTTAACCTAGACCGACTCTAGTTCAGCTAGCATCTGTAATGGTCAGCCTAGACCTACTCCAGTTCAGCTAGCATCTGTAATGGTTAACCTAGACCTACTCTAGTTCAGCGAGCAGCTGTAATGGTTAACCTAGACCTACTCTAGTTCAGCTAGCAGCTGTAATGGTTAACCTAGACCTACTCTAGTTCAGCTAGCAGCTGTAATGGTTAGCCTAGACCTACTCTAGTTCAGCTAGCATCTGTAATGGTTAGCCTAGACCTACTCTAGTTCAGCTAGCAGCTGTAATGGTTAGCCTAGACCTACTCTAGTTGAGCTAGCAGCTGTAATGGTTAGCCTAGACCTACTCTAGTTCAGCTAGCAGCTGTAATGGTTAACCTAGACCTATTGTAGTTCAGCTAGCAGCTGTAATGGTTAGCCTAGACCTATTGTAGTTCAGCTAGCAGCTGTAATGGTTAGCCTAGACCTACTCCTAGTTCAGCTAGCAGCTGTAATGGTTAGCCTAGACCTATTGTAGTCCAGTTAGAACTGCACCGAGAGGAGAGCTGGTTAGAAGGAGGTAGTAGATAGTCTTGCAATATAGAATTATTGTTATTCCAAGTGTTGTGATCAAAACAGGTATTGTATGTGGCCGAAATTTGCACTGTGAAAGGAGGGTAGTAATCCAATCTCAGTCTTGTAAGGGGCAATTTAATGATTGGAGTATGTAGTCTGAACATCATAATATTACACTGGCCCTTTGTCTGTGCTTTTTGTGCGAATCAGTGCTAATCAAAGAGTCCATTTTCTACTTGAGGTAGATTGGTAAATTATTACACATTCACCAAATGTGTGTCACAACGAGCGCCAAAACCACTATGCAATCACATCACACTGAATCTGAAGTATGTAAAAAAAAAATTAAAAACTGAAATGGGGCTTTTGATTTATTTCGTAATAAAAGGTGTAACGGAACGATGCTGTGAGAAATATTGTATTTATGCATCAGATATACTGCCTAAACAGATTCAAGAAGGGCTAAAGAAGTTGTTACATTAGATAGTCACTAATTGTGCATACACAAATGTGCCAATACTAAATCTGAGAAAATGTTATTCATTATTATCATTCATACTTCTAACTACTTGGAATATCTGACCACTTTGATATTTGTTGTGAGAAGGGGGGGGGGGGTAAATCTTTTTGCACGTTTAAAATATGGATAGCTCTCAACCATATGCTCAATATAAATAGATGGGTCGGTGCTTTTCTGTGGATATTTGTCATTATCTGAAGTTTTGACGATTAATGCAAAGTAATAATATTCATAGATTTATTCATAGCTTTCTCTGTTTCCACTGCTTGCATAACGATATGAGGTGGAGGGTCATTACATTGCCAAGTGGAAGTCTACACACCCCTTGCGGTCTTCACATTTTGCTGCCTTTAAATTCAATCCAAAAAAGGGATTACTTTAGATTTTTTTCCTACAGATCTACACGACCTACTCCAGAGAAAGCCCAGAGAAAGTGGACATAATTGAGAGCAATGGATGGTTGACAGTCCAATTTATTTCAAACATAATGACCATTTGCAGCCAATGTCTAGAGGAATGACTCTTAACAGCGAGAGGACAAAGGCCAGAATTGGCACAAGCAATTTCCTCGATGACACAAAATACAACATCTATTTACAAAATACAAAACGCTAAACATATTGTTCTAAGGGGCATATTGAGTTATGTTTAATCCTATACATTCCTTTGTACCTTCAGTCCCTTGTGCTTTTCTTGCTGGCCCTTCTTTGATAAAATCAGGTGGGAGAAGCTAGTGAGAAAAGAGTGATGAACACTACAGTGACACTGGCAATGTTTCTAATACTTCAAGACACGAAGGATGATGCCTGTAACAGCTGGTTGACGTACTGCACTAGACTGTTTCTCACCATCCTTTTAAATGAACTTGAGAGTGGACACCTTGTAAGGTGATGCCATTGTTCCCTCCGCTGTACTAATCTACCAGGTACTGTTTGTGTTTGTGTTCCAATGAATCTGTCATATCCCATGTTGGTGGGCCAACAGGTATTTATGGTTTACCATCAAACTACATGGGCCCACTGACTGGTGTGTGTTTGTACTCTGGGAAAGGACCTTCTCCCCCCGGGGGCCGAGCCATGCCAATCGGGCTGTTGTTCCTAACCCTGGGAATCCACGTCCACATTGTGTACATGGTAAGAAAGGTAATCCGCACGGATGGTCTCTGTGAATCATGGACATATTGAAAGTCCCAGCCCTCTCATTATCCTCGACCACAGTCCCCTTAGAGGAGGGGTGTGGGGGGTGGGGGGGGGACGACCTGCGATGCCTTAGCAAAACCCAGATACAGCCAGGGCGCTCATTACCAATCTGTTGGCAGGGTCCCTGTGCGGCCCGAATGCCTCAGCTGGTCAGGTAAAGGGGGTCAGATCCTTTCTCCGCCTCAACACAATGTACTGCAGAAGGCTCCGCAGTGCACTGAAACAGCATGCCTTTCAGACGAGCTGCAGGTGTCACAGCCCTCCAAGCCCCCCATCACCACCAACCCCCCCTCACCTCCCACCCCTCCTTCCATTTGCTGTCAAGCCACATGGAATAACATAGTGGAAAAACGGAGGGAAAGTGAAATAATGGTGGGGCAAGTGTTTGCCTGATCTCCCCCCACATATTCCCTCATGAACTGCAATTTAAGGTGACTGATATGGGTGGGAGAGTCGGTGTACCAAACCACACTCTCCCAATTCGGATCCCACCCGTTTGTAGATTAATAGAGAATTTAATGTAACAATTAAATCAGATGGTAAAATACTAGAATAGATTATTGGATCAGATATAATGCATGTGTCTTGTATGACACTCAGCAGATTTTTTTGTTGCGTGTGAGACGAATTAATTGAAAACACGTAGAGCTGCTTTACCTGTTGGCTAATTTTGTATTGTGCTCCTCGGAAGACAAGGTTTGTGCCCAAATGGCAGCCTATTCCCTGGTCAAAACTAGTGCACTATATAGGGAACCTGGCCAAAAGTAGTGTACTAAATCAGGAATAGGGTGCCATTTGGGTCACACCCAAGGTTTGCGAAAATCTATTAAAAGCAGAAAACAATGTGACATGATATAACACATTATCACTCTCCTTCTATGTTGACGCTTTCAGCCAAGAACATAAAGTATCACCTGTTTAATTTTAGTTAGCTATTTGCTTGTTTTGATGCAGTGTGTGTGTATGTGTGTGCACTGTCGAGCTGTGTTCTCAATGCTCTGATTAGTGACTGCATGGAGGGAAAACACATCTGCATGTTATTATCACACGTCACAGTAATTCCCTCTCTGATTTCCAGAGACACAGTGAATGTACATTCAGACAATGGGTGCCATCCATAATAAACACACTAGTGCCTGTTTTAATCAACTATTCGTATTGAGGTTTGTAATTGAGGGGCATTTGGAAAAACACGATTAAAAAAATGCCAGCAAAGGAAGATTATTTCACTATTTAACTTTCATTCCAATGTCAAATCAAAGTTTATTGGTTGCGCACACAGTTTTTCAGATGTTATCACAGGTGCAGCGACATGCTTGTGTTTCTAGCTCCAACAATGCAGTAATATCTAACAATACAATAACAATACACACATAATATCAGAAATAAATATCTAAATGTGCAATGTCAGAGTCTGGATTCTAAATATGTACTGTATGTATGTATGTATGTATGTATGTATGTATATATGTAATGTATATATGTTTGTGGGTGTATTGATGTCTTTGTATGGTGTGTATAAAAATTATATATTGTGTGTGTGTATGAATGGTGTGTAGAGACAGTATGGACAGTGTGTACAGCAGTAATTATATAGGATGAGCCATGAATAGAATACAGTATATACATGTGAAGTTGGTAAAACAGTATGTAAACATTATTAAAGTGACCAGTGTTCAATGACTATGTACATAGGGCAGCAGTCTCTAATGTGCCTGGTAGAGTACCGGGTGGTAGCCGGCTAGCGCAGTGAGTAAGGTTCTGGGCACGGTACTGGGCGAAGGCCTGCTTGTGATGACTGTTTATCAGTCTGGTTGCCTGGAGATACAAGCTGTTTATCAGTCTCTTGGTCCCAGTGAGATGGAACGTTTGAAAGATAATAGAAAATCACTATTCTAGTCCTATTTATGTATTAGAATCCACATCACTGGTTTTAACAAGCACGGAGAGCGAGACGAGCATGCCCAGATTCACATGCACGTCTCGCCCAACCAGAGGTTGTTTTGAATGAGCGTTCATTTGAGAAGCTGGAGAGTCATGTTTGTTTCCATACACGGTGCATTGTGAGGGTGATACCTGACACCAGCATGCCACCTGAGCAAATACAGAGGGATAGAGGAAGGCCCAGCTGCTGATCTGTCTTCTCCTGTCTACCTGACTGGTCACGCACACACCTGGCTGGTCACACACACCTCAACGAGCCTCAGCCCCTGTCTGTCACAGCAGTCACACTGGCTGTCTGATGGGAGTGGGCAAGTCAGATGCTTTCCCACGGCCCCCCTGACGCTATGCCATGCTGCCACTGGCCTGCACTCCACTCAACATGGGATTTTATTCCCAGGACAGCTTCCACCTTAGATCTGGGTTCAGACAGTATTTGACACCAGGCGAACGTCAGCGATTGAGGATCAACCGAGGTACTGATTGACTCTGGGTAGTCCTCAGTAGTCAATAAGTCTCAAAAAGATTGGATCCGAAGAGTAGGCGTACTAGCTAAAGGGTGATAACTCCAGAGTTAGCCTGCCAGGTGCTGTTAACCTGGAGTCTGATACTATCGTGGACATCTAATCATCCCCCAGTTTAGGACTGGCTGATTCAGCCCTCACCTCTCCACTGGCACATACACCCCAGGTCGTTGTTTTAAAAGAGAATGTGTTGTCGTCAATCAACTTACCTGGTGAGACTAAAGGTCAAATAAATCACATTTTGGGCATCTAGATGAACAGCCTGCCACATGGGCTATTACAATTTGTTGAAACATAGGTCATCTGTTGGACACCTATTCCAAACTAAATTCTTCGGATTGAAAATTGGTTATTAATTATATATTGATGCTGATTTTTTTTGTATCAGTTTATTACATTTTATTTGACACTAGCTAGAAAAAATATATTATGGTTGTTTGAAGAGGATCTTTAATTAGCAAAAACAATTACATTCATCCTTTCATGTTGCATGGAACGTTGTCAAGCTCACGTAGGGAATTACAGCTATGTGGAAGTGTATCTTATTGTGAGAAAGCTACATTAAATATGCAACAAGTGCTTGAGCAAATTCATTGATTGACAGATGGCTGTCACATTATATGAGAATGATAAGTGACTTTATTCTGAGAGACAACTTCCTCTTGACAGTGACCCAACCTTTGACTCTTGACCTGACTCTTGTTCCTCCGCTGGTTCACAAGGGCCATTCTCCACAGGTGCAGGACAAAGAGAAAGACAAGGGAGGTACTAAGTGGCCACAGATTTATTGTTATCTCCCTAAACTACATCCTAAAGCCGAGGTGAAGAGGCAGACATGTAGCTCTTGGGACTGGTATAGTTTCTGCTGCTGTCTTGTGGTCTTCCCGTGGACATCAGTATGACTGGGGAACAGAAGACTGGACATGGGAGGGAATAGGGCATGGGCGCCTGACTTTGTCTGAAAGTGGGGGTGGGGGAGTCTGGGGGACCTCCCCCACAAAAACATTGCTATTTGGAAAGTGGGGGTGCAGCTGCTCCATTTGCTCCATTGCTCAGACGGCTATGGACTAGAGGACAGACTGGGAAACAGGGAGAGAAGTAGAAGTATGAGATAATCAGCCCTCTCTACTCCATTCATCTCTCAAAGATTACTCTCGGCTACCTGGCTTTGATTAATGAAAAATTCTGGTATCTTATAGTTATAGAAAATCAACCTTTTTCTTAGTAAGTAAATAAATCATTGACGTTATGGTGAGTTATATTTGTGATGTTCAGATGATTTAATTATCACTTAGTTAAAAAACAGTAATCCAAAGATGCACTTTTGATATCATATCAAAAATGTAACTTGGTCCTAGTAAGTAAATCAATCACTGACATTATAATGAGTTTTATTTGTTATGTTCAGATGATTTAATTATCACTTAGCTACAAAATAGTTATAAAAAAAACGCTAAATGTGAAAACCCTGATTTTTTTATTTTCTAAGTGTTCCTAAACTAATAATGTGCACCAGCCCACTCTTTGTTTTATAAATGCTATTTTTCGGATTGTAATTCGGATTGTAATTACATGGTAAATAAATAGCCACAATATTGCCTTTGGACCAACCTTGAATTAAATCAAACGTGTTCACTGCTCCACAACGTTGATCATTACTAAATAGCATTTGATCAGGGGGACTGCCCAGTCAAAAGTGGACTGCAACCCCCCACAAACCCATATAGGGCGTGAGCATAATAAATAAATAATCACAATAATTTCATTCTTCCCAGTCCAACTTGATTGTTCACTTCCTTCCTGTTGGTGTATAATGATTAATAGCAGCTTAGCCCTGGAAGGAGGGCCCTCTTTCTCTTTACATGAGAGCTGCTGGAGAAGGAATTAATATGCTTTCTCTCCACTCAGCCAGAGCAGCACAGTGCGTGGTAGAGGAACGGCATGATTACGGTATGCTATCAACAAAATTTGTTGTTTCATTTGAGCATATCCCCCAGCATGCTGGAAGCAACATAACAACTCTGCTTTTGTTTACCGAATGCTTCATTATGTGGAGACAAGCTTGAGGTTCCAAACACCTGCTACTACCCAAATCACATATTCAATTATTATGCTTGTTTAAGATTATCCAAATATTTTGTCCACTTACCATGAACAAAAACAGTACTAAAGTGATTACAGGGCTGCTGTGGAGTCAAGTTTCTTTCTGCCGGAGTGCAGCAGGGCTCAGAGAGGAGAGAAGGCAGCAGCATGGACGGGGGGAAATTGACTCACGTATTCTCAGAGGTCATCCAGATAGGTCAAGGGTCGCGAACTGTGGTCATTATTCACCCTCAGAGTACTTTGATGAGTAACATGACCCTTTGTAGACGGGTTTGCAGATAATTGGTCTGAACAAAACGCTGTGATTATGTTAAGCCTCGTTGCCAGGGATGACATTTTGATAGAAACTCTTTCGGTGGGGAAGTGAACTACAGTACTCGTATTAAGTACTTACTTAATATTACTTTTCAAATCAATCAGAGAATATTAATAATATGTCATGTAAAACCACCACCTGCCCCTATCAGAAGGCTCATTGTTGTCACAGAACTGTGCAAACTGCTTGTAATGAAATTCCATGTTTTTCATTCATTTCATGGCAAGAGATTGTCCTCACCATGTACATGTAGATATAGTGCCCCATTTGCTTGTTGACAAATGAAAAAGTACAGCATGAATAGCACTCACTTATAGTCAGTAGGTTCCTGTTATTATAAACCTACACTTGTAAAGAACCAAATCTCTTTTTTCGATGGAAAAAATCATTTTAAGTTGAGTGTATTTTTCTTCCGAGGTATAGTGGTTATTTGGCCATTGTGTTGGTGTCAGGCAGTTGACATATTTCTAATACAGGGGTTGGTGGCGCAGGTGAGGCAGCCAGCCAATGCAAAGAGATCTCTAATTCCCTCCTCGGCTGGAGATGGAGTTTTGCCAGCCAGCCCAGCAGCAAGGCCAGGGAGGGGGAGGTGGAAGGGCAGAGTCAAACACACAGAGTCAAGGAAGCTGCTTGTCAACCTCCTTCTTTCATCGAATGGGTGGAGTTAATCAGGAAGGGGAACAGAGACATCATGCCTGGGCCTAGGGTTACTGTACCTCGATGGCAGGAGTTATGTCCCAAATGGCACCCTAATTCCCTTCACAGTGCCCTGTGGGCCCTGACCACAGTAGTGCACCATGTAGGAAATAGGGTGCCATTTGGGAAGCACCCAGTGTATTTTCGGTGGCCATTCATTACTCACTAGTGGTGGTGGTAGAGAGACTGTTGAATATGGCCAGGGTTGCCTTGTGAGCTTTGACTGACATTGTGCGTGCAGAAATGGGTGCGGGAGGGGTGAGTGTAGGTAGGGGTGCGGCTGGGTAAGAGGGGCAGGTTTGTGATGGGAACTCCACTTAAGATCTGAATTGCCTTCTCCACTCCAATCAGCTTGGTGGAAGTTAAATGAAGTGCCTTTCCTTGTCCTCCCCTTCACACTTCCTCCCCGTCTGCAAAGAGAGACTCCTGCGGGAGTCTGACAGCCGCACAATCACTTGTCCTTTCACCACTGCTCCTACTTTAGCTTAACATAGAAAGGCATGCGTTGGTTTTTACACATGCTATAGCAATTAGACCGAGGGGAAATATTTGAAAGAGACAAAGCTAGCGTCTTGGACTTAGCCATGCAGGTGTTTCAGAACCAGGAGGACAGGCTAGGATCAAATGTGGGAAACATTTATCTGTTTTGTCTTTTCTTTGCTCTGTCAATCACAACAGACTATGAAACTGGTTAATTAGACACGAGTAAGGTGTAATATGGGTTGTACCCCCACTCTGGGTTGTGATTCTGGGTTCAAACTCACGCTTCTATCCCCGTTTTCAGCATTCTAATTCTCGGTTCTAACCCCACTCTACGCTTTCTATTCAACATATTTCACATGGAAGATGCGTATGTTGTTTGTGAACAACCATACCCCCACTAATCACTCTATAACTGTGTGTATATCAATTATGGAGTAGTCATAAACTAGAGGCAGATAAACATTATGCCAGATAATGTCTCGGACTTAAATAAACAATCAGAGAAAATAATTGGTTTGTGTGGAGAGTTCTTCTCGGTGACTTGTTGTTCTGTTAGATTACAGGAATCTCATTCCCCATTAGAAGACAGGGAGAGAAAGGAAGAAGAAAAAATGTTCAATTAATTAAGCAAATGTTCACTCACACATGAACATTGTATAATAACATGTAAATACATTGGCGGACACAATAGATAACTTGTGCAATATGAGTGTAAGAACACGAGGGGCCTGGGTGAAGTATTTGTTTAAAAGAATAGAGGAATGGGAGAGAGAAAAAACTGATGCCGCAATTAGGAGCCTATTGCTGCAGCAGTGGAGACATGACAGGAGTGGATGACAGTGGCTTTCACCCTCACACCCCCTTGTCTCCTACATGAGTCCCTTAACAATTCCTGTCAGGAACACTCTTTGAGAAGTGCTTGCACTAGACAATGGCTCTTCACCCTTATTTTGTGCTCTAAGTAGTACTGCAGAATGCTGGAAGGGGCTGAAAACAGGCCGTAATGTGAGAAAGACGGGCAGCCATTGTGGAAAGTGTGAAAACCAGAAGGACCCTTTTCAGAGACTCGCCTGAAAGTGCTATGAAGACCTTTAGTCCTTTGCTCTCCCTGAATCCCCAATTAGACAAACATTAACATCAATTAAGCCTTTATACGACACAGGTTCCATATAATTACCTTAATGGGTTGACGCTTTCTTTAGCGGCAATTTCTTAAACAAACTTGAGCCTTTGTGTGACGGGCTAAGAAAATGTTCAGCAGGGAGTATTTGCTTTTGTCAGGCTTTCTAAGGAGCGAGCTGAATTGTTCTATTTAACAACAAACACCTTCAGAGAAGACCCTCGAGCAGCCCCAGTTCCCACCACATCACACTGCACTCTTCCAAGCCGATTATCCATCCCCGCAAGACACATGTAGTGAGGGCTAGGATACAAAAGGCCTCAGTGAGTCTGGCCAAGGCTATGCATGGAGGCAGACAGGGCCCAGAGAGAGAAAGAGCGAGAGCTTTCTAGTTAATGTCCAAAAAGAGCCAGATCCACTCCCTGTCCAAGAAACAAAATTAGAGGGGAGAATTAGAAAAACAGGATCTGGTTTATAAACAAGGCAAATCCTCTACTGGTAAATTGTAAAGGAGCCATCACTAATTAAACAAGGACCGGCTGCTTCCATTCCTCTCCTCCTGCCCCTGTTCTGACACCTCTCTCCTCTGGCATCTGCACCAAGGCCTCTTCTTTTACTTACACAGCAAAGCACAGCCACGGGGCCCCAACATACAAAGCACTGGCTGGTTGTTGTTTACACATGAAAATGAAATTATTTGACTTTTAGTTGTATATTCTTTCTGGTTTTTCAAGAAAATCAGATTGGATTCTTCATTGAGCAAGCATTAATAGACTTCTAACATTTCTCCTGAGGAAGATATCACTTCAACTTCAAAACGATTTACATATACTGAGTATAAAAAAAACATTAAGAGCACCTGCTATTTTGATGGTATAGACTGACCAGGTGAATCCAGGTGGAAACTAGGATCCCTTATTGATTTCACCTTTTAAATCCACTTCAATCCCTGTAGATGAAGGGGAGGAGACAGATTAAAGAAGGATTGTTAAGCCTGTAGACAATTGAGACATGGGTTGTATATGTATGCCATTCAGAGGGTGAATGGGCAAGGAAAAAGATTTAAGTGCCTTTGAACGGGATATGGTAGTAAGTGCCAGGCACGTGGGTTTGTGTCAAGAATTGCAACGCTGCTGGGTTTTTCACGCTCAACAGTTTCCCGTGTATATCAAGAATAGTCCACCACCCAAAGGGACATCCAGCCAGTTTGACACAACCTTGGGAAGCATTGGAGTCAACATGGGCCAGTATCCCTGTGGAACGCTTTTGACACCTTGAAGATTACATTGAGGCTTTTCATGTACAGATTCGAATAAATAAAGAAAGACCTTCCTACCACAGAACCGAGAGTAGCATTGACTCTGTAGTCGTAGCCTACCTTTTTTTCAAGTTTATTCCATGCGCTACTACATCAGTTGGTAATGATTAACACATAACAGTGAACCACAAGTATTTACAATTTCTCTTGTAAAATCAAAGTGGACCTAAAATTGCTTTGTGGGCCAACAGAACAATATTATAACTGACCGTCAGAGACAGAATGAACTCTAGGGGGCAGTAGCTCTTCAAGACCATGCTGAATTTCTGCCTATTATAGGCCCAGCCGTGGCCAGACTACCATACCACTACCAGAGCTGTAGCAAGCCAGGCCATCAAACCTCAGGGTCCCATTGGCTTGTCAGTTCTAATGAAGTGTTTGTGTGCTCAGGGCAACAGGTGCCTGGCTATGTGATTTGGAATAGGCATGGGAAAATAGACCGAGAGGGGTAGATGTCTTCTACCTGTAAAATCAGCTTGAGCATACTGTAGAGTTTAAAGTCCCACTCCAGCTATTTCTGAACTTTTCCGGTCTAAAAAATATATTCCAAGTATAAATACAGTGAAGTACAAATGCTTAAGGGTCAACAAAATATGTTTTGAGCAACAAAAAATTTTTTTTTTTACACAATTGCGAAATTCACATTTTTGGCAATTCAAGGAGTTGGTCTGATGGCGCTCTCTGATGTCCCCCCTTTGCGGAACAATAGAGGAGTAATTGAGGACAAAAGAGGAAAGACCCACACCCCCACTTGTGCCATGTCAGAGGACACCTGGACCACCTATTGAGATGTGACTTTTGTTAAGTCAATCAGGTGATAAATGAGGTTCTAGGCTGGAGTGGGTCTTATATGCTAACGGTTCTGATTATAGTGATAATACATTGTTGACTTGAATCGGGCTGACTGCAGAGGAGCTCGCCAGCTTATTTTATATACTGTATATTGCATGGAGGAAAGAGTACATATTTCACAGGGATCCTGTCTCACTCTCTAAAACAAGAGAGTGGAGACAGATCCATGAATGTCGGGGTAGTGGATCAAAAGTAAGCTAGGAGGTTTGTTTTTGCAAGGTGCCATTTAAACGTTTTACTGCAGTGGGCTAAATCAGGGTCACGCAGAGTGTTTCTTGGTAGTCTTAAACAAATCTACTTTGAAACCCAAGTATGCACCTCACACACATGGTTCTGGGCTTAAAAAGAGAAGACACCTGTACCATGTCAGATATAGAGATGAAATGTATTACATTTTGAGTTTGCAAACCAATATTACACTTTATATACATCACAGAAGACTGAAACATAACAAAACCGTTTGACATAGAAACACCAGATTTGTGTTAAAAAAAAAAAATGTTTATGAATTATGAAAAAGATGAATAACGTTCCACCCATGAGGCCACGAGGTCTGCAGGAGAGGCAATATCATGTTTATATGTGCAGCTCCAAAATAACCAATTATGATGTGCGCCGCGGCCACACACTGCTCTTATTAATGACAAGATACAGCACTTCAATTAATACTCCAACACAAAACCTTCAGATTTTTTTAATCATGCTGAGGTGACATTTTCACTTCCATGGTTTCACCTCAAATTCTAAAAAGACTAATTCCTAGATCAAACAAGAAGCCACATTTGTGAGATGAATGTGTTAGTGCTGAAATCTGCACAAGGGAAAATAGCGCCACTGTTCGCCCCCAGCACATTTGTGGTTGTTTTTGTTTTGTGGACCAAACAGAGAGGAGCATACAGCACCGAGGTAAAGCAAAAAGTTGCAGTACATTGTTGTTCTATTGTGACTGAAATTACTTGCCAAAAAAATCATTGTCCGTTGTTACAAGAAACTTCTTTGTTTTTGTAATATCGCAAACAGACGTGGCAGTTTCACCATCACGGATTCCAGCTTCAAAAGCAGATATGTTCAGTATAACCAATCTGTATTTTGATTACAACTCCATAATCCCAGAGGGGTAGCTGCATGGAGGCTGGACCTAATCTTCAGAGTGCATGGCTTGTGTGTCTTTATTTTCACATTCGTGTGGTTATGTTGTCAGCTTTAGCCATCATTGATGGATTAGAGCAAATATTTAATCTTCCAAAAGCACTCTTGGGCAAAACAAATATCTTGTGGTTTAGGGACCATGTAAACGGATTCATAAAATCACTTCCTCGTGGCAAGTGATTCATGAAATCCCCTTATAAGAGTCTTAGTCCTCCGGGTGAACGATGTATAGCTGAGAAAACCAGCCAGGTCCCCCGTGATACAAGTCAGTTTTAAACGTCCATCCATGTCTGAGGACGTCAGGAGATTATATTGGAACTGGCCACTAGGGGCAACAGAGAGCTCTGTTACCAGAGCATCTGCCTCTGGTACCAAAGGTTGCCTGTTCGAATCCAGCGATAGAAAGTTGTTTTTGAGATTTATTTTTAAGCCTATCCCAAACCTTAACCCATCCGGAGTTAATGCCTAACTTTAAAAACTTTGAAATTTGACGTTTGCAACAACTTAGAAATGTGACATTTGAGAAACATTGGATGAACGTCTAATTCTGACAGTGATGAATGAAATATAATAACCATTTAAGATTCTAATAAACAAAAGGATACAATTATCAATGACCTCAAAATCAGTTAATTTATGGAACTCTTTCTAATTGAGTTCCATTGGAATTATATATAAAAAGTATATAAAACTGGCATATCTCAGAGAAATAAAATAACTTGCTTTCAAAATACCAGAGCCCTGAGTAACATACATTGATTATGTTTAATATGACTTATGCCTCCTTAGACGCAGCTGGATATTTACCAACACAATTCCAGGTAAGTACCTTGTTGAAGTACTGAAAATTGCTGAGAGAGAGAGAGAGAGAGAGAGGATTTAGCACTAACAACTCTGTTTACATTTGGCCTTCTCAGTCTCTTGATGAGGTTGACGAGGAATATTTATAGAGCCTCTTTGATTTACTGGAGGTGACATATTATTCACTTTAGTCAACATATGCCTGTTGAAAACATGAATGTTTTTTTTAAAAACCTTTATTTAACTAGGCAAGTCAGTTAATAACAAATTCTTATTTTCAATGACAGCCTAGGAACAGTGGGTTGTTCAGGGGGCAGAACGACAGATTTGTACCTTGTCAGCTCGGGGATTCAATCTTGCAACCTTTCGGTTACTAGTCCGACTCTCTAACCCCTAGGCTACCCTGCCACCCCCATATGATGGGTGATATGAACATAGCGAGCCACCTCAACAAAGAGGGAATCTTGCTTACTTTTAAAGAGTTTGAGGAACAATAACAATTCAACAAACAACCATTAAATAATACAAAAGAATCCATGCAAATCTCCATATCATTATCCATGTATATTAGAAACTGAAATAAGGGTGTATATGGGTGATGTCGGTATACACTACTGTACATTAATGAACATCTTATATTGACTTGCTTGTGATTGTTTGTGTCCCTATAGCAGCTGCATGGCCGTTTATTGTGACCACTCATAGTATGGTACTGTTAAAAGCATCATTACGTTTATCCTACATTGTACATCTTTCTATTTGATCACCAACATACAATTGTAAAACTGCAGCCTACAGCCCCGCAGTAAATCAAATATCTGCAACGGCATATCCCAAGCATACATCATTTACTGGGAAGCAAATGTACTGACTAACTGGATTTGACGTGCCCTTTGATCTAATTAGTTTGAAGTGAATCAGAATGAATGCAGTTGTAAGATATTTCCCCGTGTAATCAACACGTTGCCTAGATAATTCTATCTTGAGAATAATTAGCTACAGTTGTCGACTGTCTTTATCTAATGGATTCGCCTGGCTGTTTTCTTTGCTGTGCTGGTGGAACCATGAGGATCGGAGCCGTTTCCACCCTAACAGGGAAGAGTCTTGATGTCGCCACGTCAATGAAGTAATACCACGGCAAAGTAGCAACTTTGGTGCAACCACTGCATCACAGCTTGTACGGGCTCAATCATTTTGTGTAGACATTCTGTTGCCATTGTGATCCTTTTCAAGATCATAGAAATGGATACCTAAAATGACATGGATAAAAATGAAATGACAAAGTTGTGCTTTAAAAATAAAAAGTTCTGGTCTTAATAAATGTTCTATATGGGAAAAAAAGGAGGGGGACATCTTAGTTCTTAGTAGAAGTAAGAACAGTAATAATGCAGTAATGAAAGTTGGGACATTATTCTAAAACGAAATAATCTTGTGTCTCTGATCTGAACCCCATCCAGAGAAGTAGGGTTAGAACAGAAAGCTGAGCTAACTCCTAAAAGTCACTCGCTAAGTCTTAGTCTCTTTCCACTTGTAATCTGCAACATGCCTCACAAATGTTTCACAGCGATTTCATCTGGACGGATAATGCCACTTGTGTTCAGGTTAGAAGTAGTGCCTGAGATTGGAATTACATGGGGATGAAACAATCCTTGTTCTGTGCCTCCCCCAGAGGAGCAAGTTACTGAAGCTACTTAACGACTTAAAAAGGCTTAATGAATTCATCAAAAGATAAGTCAATTGTGGAAGCGAACTGATCTTTTATAGAAATACAAAGAAAGGGACTGTCTTCTATAAAACCATTATCCAAGATGTTATTTCCTCTTATTGAGGGTATTTTGGGGATATCAATCAATCAATCAATTACATGTATTTATAAAGCCCTTTTTACATCAGCCGATTTGTCACAAAGTGCTCTACAGAAACTCAGCCTAACACCCCAAACAGCAAGCAATGCAGATGTAGAAGCACGGTGGCTAGACGTTTGAATATCTTCAAATCTAGGGCAAAAGAACTTCAACTAGTGCAAAATGTTGCATTATTGAACATGCATTTTGTTCAATCATTCATGTACCTACATTTTAAAAATAAATATACTGTACAAATGATCATAAATGGTTCATGGTCAATGTTATTCAAAAATCTCACAACATATTCATACATTTTGTCCCTCGTGTGAGGACCAAGATTTGAATCTAGAGCATTAGGCATTGCGCAAACCGAAACCACGCATCATCTTGTATATGACAAGAACATGATTTATGTTGCTCTCCTCTATCAATAAATGTGTTATTCCTCACAGACATAAATAAAGACTCAGAGAACTGGTTCAAGTTTGATGAGCAAAATAGACACATTAACACAATCTGTCATATCCTTAAATAGTCGCCACCGGTGATTTGCCAACATAGCCTGGGAGACCAGAGTTTTGCACTGAGACTGACTAGAGCATCATGGTGCCTCCTTCTTTAGGAAGTGTTCAACATGGCACCTTCTCGATCTCCATTCTCACTCTCTCCTCCTCGTCACCTGAACTGTCTGAGGCCTGTCTGTCAATCTGGAGAGAAGAGGAGGGGTGGAAGGAGGATGATATGAAAGAAAACATTCCATTTCTGTTTTGTGCGTTGAGAGGTTGAAGATATAGCACCCCAGTGGTGCTGCCAGCAAAAAGAGAAGAAGAAGGATGCAATGTGGTGTTTTCTGCACATCTATCATCCCTATCCCCACCCTGGAAGGTAACGACAAGCCTCCTTTTCTGCTCCCAAAGAGCAGATTGACTCCACGTGCCCCCCTCGTGAATGAAACCTCAACCCCGAGCAGATGTCAGAGGAGAGGGAGATGCCAGCCAGAGATGGGCCAGGCAGGCCAGAGCCACTGTGGGCCGCTGAGCCACAGAGCAGATCGGGAGGTGTGAGGCTTTGTATCAGACCCAAAGCTAAAGGACCAGGCTCAGCAGGGATTTTAGCACATCCATTTGATGTCTTTAGTCTTCAGGAAAATGGCTGGAGGGAGCTGGTGGAGGAGGGGGGAGGATCGTTTTATTTTTAGATCCCCCCACTATCGCAGGTCCGTTTACCCTATGTTTACTGATGTACTCCAGGATGTTGGAGTCTGGAGAGTAGTTCAACCGTCATGTCCAAACTATGGTCTGTTTTCAGACAGAATCGGGTGTAGTGACTGACTGAGAGATTATGGCTGAGAGTTACCGGGAGGTTAAGAAACCATGGGTTTCCCAAACATGGCTGTATGGAAGGGAGGGAGGGAGAAGCTGAGAGGGCCGATGCTTAATGGTTATAGCCTTGTGAATAAACAACCCTGGGTGCTTACGTATCCCTGTAGAGCAGCTGGCTCGTGCTTCTCCAAACATTCCGCATCGGCCAAAACTTACACCATCTTAGATATCCTTAAGAAAATAAATCCTCAAAGCATTTATTAAAATAGACACAATGTTAATCACTAATGACGCTCTTTATTTATTAAGTATGTGTTACTATCGCAACATCCTTGAGGGCTTCAGCCCACTCAAGCTGCTAGGTTTCCTGCAGGGCCGGAATAAAACAAAGGCTCTCTCTCTCTCAGCTGTTGGAAGATACCTGCACAAGCTGTGATTGAAAAGAGTTTACATTTTTGTTTGATTTACTGTGACATGATCAAAGTATCAATACATGTTGAAGAGGAATTTAAACGCTGTTTTAGGAGGGTCAGATTAGTTCATTTATATACATTTTAGAATAACAGACTGTTCATTATTACAGAGAAAAGGAATAATACATAACTTTAGTCCCTGTTTGTCTTATCAGGGCGAGTGAGAAAACACTGACAGACTCTTTTTCTACAATATTTCACCTCCAGTGTATATTTTTAATGGTGCAAGAGCACTAAACTTTACTGAACTGAACTGTGTGTGTGTGTGTGTGTGTGTGTGTGTGTGTGTGTGTGTGTGTGTGTGTGTGTGTGTGTGTGTGTGTGTGTGTGTGTGTGTGTGTGTGTGTGTGTGTGTGTGTGTGTGTGTGTGTGTGTGTGTGTGTGTGTGTGTGTGTGTGCGTGTGCGTGTGTGTGTGTGTGCGTGTGTGTGTGCGTGTGTGTGTGTGTGTCTGAGCCCAGATGAAGAGTAGTAGTAACGTACCACCCGAGGTGATCTTTCCCAGACAATACCTATCCATATCACTTCCCTAGCAATGTGTTGGGAGCACAGATGGTTTAGGATCTACTTCTCTGCCAAGCAGATGGACCTACGATGTACTTCAATGGTCACAATTATCACACATACCGATTAAAAAGCAATACAGGATATCTGAGAATCACAATCATTACTGATACTGGCCATAGTCCAAGCTGGGTGACCTCAATCATTCCAAAGTGTGTGTTAAGGGTAATTGAGAGGACACGTCAATATATGAGTGCCATTTGATTTTCTCTCTTAGCTTTTTAGAGTTGTTCTAGATAGTCCATCTAGCATCATAGACATTCAAAACAATGTTTTTTTTATATGTTCCAGTTACAGTACTATTCAAAAAGATGTTGTTTACACATTTCTGTGGGCTTAAATCAAGCTCCATTTTAGAAATTGTAGTAAAAAAGAAAGGCAGGCATGACTGCTGGTAATCCGTCTGTTTTAAGTGTTGAGTTTTCAGGGCCATTCTTTCTCTCAGTGAGAAACTCTATCTAAGCCAATTCCATCCGTCAGTGCAACCTTCCTCCATACTAATCCACTTCCCAGGGGAAAAATCTGGAGCAATAGCGAAAAAGAGATTTAGACACCATTTACTTTGAAAGAGGTTAGCAACAGCATCACCACCCACAAAAGGTAGAACAACAGTCAAACCACAGCTCCTTTCAATTGCTCCGCAATCCAGAAATGGTTCTCTTACCGCACCGGATATACCAATATATATATATTTCTGTTATGTTTGGGTCTCCAGCATCTTTAAGTGTAAACAGCACCCAAAGTCATGTAAACACCATAGTGTTTTAACAGAGCGTGGCCGGGCTCGGGGATAATTTGACTCTGTTGATGGACAAGCTCCAAATGGGAGAAACCTGAGAGAAATCAGGAGGCTTTGCTTTTCACAATGATACATCACCCTAATAAATGGAAATGTTTTTGAGTAGATGGTTTCCTGTGGTCACTTTGAGAATCCTTAAATCATATTTACTTCTGTAATTATGTCATTTTAATTTCAAAGAGGGTAATGTTGTGTAAGAGAGTGATTTTCAGTGCCATAGATCACATCTGTTCTACTCTCCTGTAAGTTATAATGTGATTTGAAGTTTAGAGAAGTGCTTTATAATAGCTTTAAAAAAACAATAGCATACACTGTAGTGATTACATAGGCTGCGTTTACACAGGTAGCCCAATTCTGATCTTTTCCCCAATTATTGGTATTTTTCTTTGTAAATGCAGCCATAGAGACTTAGTCTTTAAATTTGGTTTCTGGGGTTACTGGCAACACATTTTCATTTTCCAAATCAGCAGCATAACAGACAGCGAACAATTTCAGATGTAACTCAAGTCGAAGTAATTAACGAACCGCCTACTGTTTGCCTTAAATAAAGGAGGCCAAAAATGATATTGACAGCCGCAGCCTCTCGCTGGGAAGTGAGAGACAAAAAAAAAATGTAATTGTGGTAATGTTTTGATCACGACTTACTGGGAACTGTTCTGAACATGAAAAGGGTTGATGGATTGATGGAGGACTGCAGCAACGCATAAAGATCAAACCCCCGTTGTTGCTCTACAGAAACCCGGGCCAACTGAATCACCATTGATCACTTCTCCTCACAACAACCTTTCCAGGAACTGCGTAGCACTTCTTCTTGGTAACGATGATTTAAATGTATTAATCAAAAGACCACCTGAAAAAGATAGCTGAGGATCAATATGGAATACACTTTAATTACCGCAATACATTATTTGGATCGTCCCCAACAGATGATAGATGCTCAAACTATCAAATGCCACTCGGCTATCGGTGGCTATCTAAATTAAGTGTTATCTTAATTATTTATTCAGTCATTCGAATTATGCTCAGGGGTTTGCCTTCCTTTACAGTACTTTAAAGCCACACATAGACCTGACACTTTAGTCTCTGTCCATGGTTCAAGGGTATGTACAGATATAAGATCTTAATTTGAGCCAGTTTGCTACAGCGGGAAAATAATCCTGCAGCAACCGGAAATGTGAATTATTATGTAGATTATAATTCATGGATATTTTTGTCGAGGTTGATACATTTTTCGGAAAAGGAAAAATCAAGTCAGAGTGGAAATGACAAACTTCAGACACCTTTTTAGACCTCAGATACACGACACATTTCAAATGTCATGCATTGCAAGAAGGTTATCCTGTAACAGGGTGATCAAATTAAGCTCCTACATCTGTAGCTGGGTCAGTAGGCTTTCTGCAGTAGCCTCTGAAAGGCAGGCATCTGGCGCTGTGTAATTAGAGCTCTGTAATTACCAGTATGCCATTTCAAATGTCCAGTGAATCCCTGCATTATTATCCAAAAGTAACAACACAGAGAGCCAGTTGCAGAGGTCACTGTGCAATTAAAAGAGAGTGTGAGGACAAGGTTGGCTAAATCAAAGTGCTATTAATGACAGGGACCAGAGAAACTTTGCTGATCTTTTTTTTTGCTCTTATTCAGACTTTTTATCAGCAAAAGTGAAATAGGAGGGCTATACATAAATCAGAGTTAAACTATTCATGTAGGTGTGAAATTACCAAACAGAACATGTAGTCATGGGAAATCAACTAGTTACCCGTGCAACCTGTTAGTTACTCGTTAACAATATGACTGAGTTTGGATAACGTACATGGGCCGTGATTTTTTTTTTAAAGTCATTTTTTTCCTGACTGCTCATTGACACCTATTCTAATACTTTGCTATGGCTGTTGTGTACATTTGAAATGTCTCTTACAGAAAAGGCTCTTACGCAAACTAGCTGTCGTAGATGGAAGGTATCTAGCATCTGAGTGCAGAGAGGTAACTTCCTGAGGGCAGCTAGCTAAAGACTTCCTCTCCAGGGCCTTGGCTGGTTCACCACACCCAGCAGCACCCCCACTGTTCTATTATACCCCAGTATTCTCATCCCTACCCTGGGCCTTCCTCTCCCTTTGGAGCCCTTACAACGGAGACCCAGCATGGAAATAGTCCTCCCCTTGGGACCTGAATCTCCAGGACCTCACCAACATTTGTCAAAGAGAATTTGTTCTCAATGACTTACCTGGCTAAAATGAAGGTGAAATACACATTCCTTCCTGTCTGGGTTGACATGGGCTGTCATAGAAAAAGTGTATTACGAGGAGGACCGGAATGTTATCACGGCGATGTCACCCCTATCATTCGTCAAGCTCAAGACTCTGATTCTGATTGGTTCATTTTGATTCAGATGATTTACTTGAGCTCTCCAGTTGTTTTAAACAAAATATCTTAGGACCATATTAGTCTTTCCCCCCCCCATTAATCAATTATAGTTGTTTGTAAGGAAGGGGTGAGGTAGCCAGGTTAGACTACAGGTATGAATGGGAGTGAATGGGTGCAGTGGGAAAGGAAACAAAACGAAAGGAGGGAAAGGAAAGCAGCTAGGTATGCAGCCTGCAGTGGGAAAGAAAGGAAAGGAAATGAAAGAAAAGGAAGGGAAGGAAAGAATAGGGATAGGAACTAGGTATGCTGCCTTCAGAGAGAGGGACTCTGTGGGAAGCTCTGTGAGGAACAGCACTCCTGGTCACCAGATAATGGAGCTTCTGAATCTCTACCATCTGCTGTTTGTTTAATGCACACAGAAGGTCAAATGGTCAGCCACTCTTTTCTTTCTCTACTCTGTCAATGACTCTACGCGGGCGAGGAAGTGGGGGAAATCAATTATTTACTTTTTGTTCTACCTCTACCACATCATCTTTTTGTGTTTAGCTCAGTATGGCTATGAAAACAACTGTCATTGCTTTAGAGGAGTTCACACAGTGAGATAGGAGGTTAGTACTGACTGGCCGACTGACTCATGGTTGTGTGTTGGTTTGAGTTGATTGTTTCGCTCTTGCCTCTCTCCTACAAATCCTCTTGTAATCCTCCAACATCAGGAATACAGGGACATCAGTGTATACAGAGATGATGCTGTGGAGATTAGTCACTATGTAACTGTGCTGATTTCTGCTCAGTACTTACTGCCACTTTATGACTGTGCACAGTCGGCTATACTCCACATTCACCAAATCTCCTTTCATAATACTTTTGTATTTAGAACAAAGACCGTAGCACACGATTTACAACCAACACGAGGTTAGTATCTCACCTTATAATCTCTACAAACATTTAAAAAAGTTAAATAACTAAAATGCTATGGAATGTTCCATGCCTCCGTATTCCTCCTAAAGTGTTCCTAAAGGAGGATATGGGGCAGAGCAATAGGTAAATTAAGAGGAGAGCACATAGAGGGACAACAAGTGAAACTAGTAGGCAGTTCGCTGTGCCATATAGATGGATGGAGCTGCGTGCTATATATCAGTTTAGATTATGTAGCTAAGTGGTATATTATAGAAAACAGATGTAGGTGTCTGTGAGAATTTTCCTCCTAGCAGGAAATGCAAACTTGTAATGTATTCAAGATTTAAAAGTCTTCTAAAGTTTTAATTTCCACTTTAAAATGTCAGACTTGATTTGCCCTAATGTAAAATATATCAAACCCTACAAAAAAATCCATTAATTATAATCCACATAATAATGAACATTTCCTGTTTCTGCAGGATTATTTTCCTGCTGTAGCAAACTGACTCAAATTAAGATCCTACTCAAATTAAGATGGCGCCGGAGAAGAAGACAGACAGACAATTCGTTTTTTTGTTTGTTTATTTGCGTTGTGTGTAACTTGTTTTTTAAAAACTTATTGTGTACATAATGTTGCCTCTACCATCTCTCGTGACCAAAAATAACTTCTAGACATCAGGACTGAACATACTCACCATGGACTAGCAGAATCCTATTTTTCCTTTCACATAAACTGCTTCCTCGGGAACAGGCCACGATCCCAGTGATCTGCGTGAAGAGGAAGCAGAGAAAGAGGGGCCGAAGGGTGGGCCTTATGAATAAACCCCCACTTCCCTCCATTCTGCTAGCAAACGTGCAATCTTTGGGGAATAAAATTGACGAGTTACGCGAAAGATTATACTACCATCGGGACATTAAAAACTGTAACATCGTATGCTTCATGGAGTCGTGGCTGAACAACGACAATATCAACATACAGCTGGCTGGTTACACGATGTACCGGCAGGATAGAACAGCGGCATCTGGTAAGACAAGGGGCAGCAGACTATGTATTTTTGTAAATAGCAGCTGGTGCACGATATCTAGTCTCAAGTCTCGAGCTATTGCTCGTCTGAGGTAGAGTATCTCATGATAAGCTGTAGACCACACTACCTACAGAGAGAGTTTTCATCTGTATTCTTTGCAGGTGTTTACATACCACGACAGTCAGAGGCTGGCACTAAGACAGCATTGAATGAGCTGTATTCTGCCATAAGCAAACAAGAAAACGCTCACCCAGAGGCGGCACTCCTAGCAGCCGGGGACTTTAATGCAGGTCAATTTAAATCCGTCTCACCAAATTTCTATCAGCATGTTAAATGTGCAACCAGAGGAAAAAGAACTCTGGAGCACCTATACTCCACATACAGAGGTGCATACAAAGCTCTCCCTCACCCTCCATTTGGAAAATCTGACCATAATTCTATCCTCTTGATTCCTGCTTACAAGCCAAAATTAAAGCAGGAAGCAGCAGTGACCTGATTAATAAAGAAGTGGTCAGATAAAGCAGATGCTAAACTACAGGACTATTTTGCTAGCACAGACTGGAATATGTTCCGGGATTCCTCAAATGGCATTGAGGAGTACACCACATCCGTCATTGGCTTCATCAATAAGTGCATCGATGACGTCGTCCCCACAGTGACCGTACGTACATAACCCAACCAGAACCTCCGTAGAACCATCAAACAGGCAAAGCGTCAATACAGGACTAAGATTGAATCGTACTACATCGGCTCTTACGCTCGACGGATGTGGCAGGGCTTGCAAATCATTACAGACTACGATGGGAAGCACAGCCGAGAGCTGCCCAGTGACACAAGCCTACCAGACGAGCTAAACTACTTCTATGCTTGCTTCAAGGCAAGTAACACTGAAACATGCATGAGAGCACCAACTGTCACGGAAGATTGTGTGATCACATTCTCCGCAGCCGATGTGAGTAAGACTTTTAAACAGGAGGATGAGTGGTTTTCTGGCAAGTAGGTAACTCATCTCTTCATTCAAACTCTCAGTCATGGACACTCTTATTGACTGTTGTGGCTGTTTCGCGTGATGCATTGTTGTCTCTACCTTCTTGCCCTTTGTGCTGTTGTCTGTGCCCAATAATGTTTGTACCATGTTTTGTGCTGCTACCATGTTGTGTTGCTTCCATGTTGTTGTCATGTTGTTTTGCTAGAATGCTGTGTTTTCATGTGTTTCTGCCATGCTATGTGGTCGTCTTAGGTCTCTCTGTATGAAGTGTGGTGGTGTCTCTCTGTATGTAGTGTTGTGGTGTCTCTCTGTATGTAGTGTTGTGGTGTCTCTCTTGTCATGATGTGTGTTTTGTGTTATATTTTAATTTGTAATCCCAGCCCCCGTCCCCGCAGGAGAAGCCTTTTGTCTTCTGGTAGGCCGTCATTGTAAATAAGAATTTGTTCTTGACTGAATTGCCTAGTTAAATGAAATAAATAAAAACACTTTGGAATTTAGGCTCGTGAGCAAGTATCTTAGCCAGGTAGCCTAGGACAACAACAAAAATAAAAGGGGTACTGTACTGTATGACAGTTAAATAAAATAAATAAAAACACTTTGGAAATTAGGCTAGCGAGCAAGCATCTTAGCCAGGTAGCCCAGGACAACAAAAAATAAAAGGGGGTACTGTACTCTATGTACTGTATGAGCAATAGACCGTTTCATCAACATGAAAGAGAAGAGGATGGCAATTGCTGTAGGGTGAGTCAACATGTTTTTCTGATTTGCACCAACAGGTACGCACGCACACACACACACACACACACACACACACACACACACACACACACACACACACACACACACACACACACACACACACACACACACACACACACACACACACACACACACACACACACACACACACACACACACACACGCACACAGAAATCAGAACCATGGACAGCCACATCATATTTAGCTTACATTGATTGGATCAAATTGTTTTTGGTATCTTTCAGTTGTCATATTAGACTAAGCAGAGGTGATTTGATGATGTTGAAATGTTGAAGTTGAAATGGTGCTGGAATAGTGGAGGCAGCTCCTGTTTTCTTTGAGACTTGAGGTAACTCTCTGTGGTTCTAAATCAATAGTTGTTTAGTGGTCCGAAAAAGACGGAAACATGAACTTTATTGACCATGCTGTAGGTCATGTACTGTAACTGTCTGTTACTGTAAATGCAATATGCTTTGTGGACTTCACTGGACAGAGGTTGCTATCCGGTTTTGTGATAAAACGAAGGTGTGGTTGAATTTATTCTGTGTCTTCTTATTGGCTCGGCCTTTTGGTCAATGTATCACCGTCGCAAGGTATGTGAATTAACAGGTTATAGAGCAAAAAAAAATGCAATTATCATAACACATAGATTGTCATATGGGGGGCCTTGGCTTCCCCAGTGATTTACCCACGCACCTCTACTGCATACAGGGCAGAGGGTCAGGGGGTCAGGGGGTCAGGGGGTCAGGGGGAGGGGGCAGAGGGGCAGGGGGCAGGAGGGCAGAGGAGCAGGGGGCAGGGGTCAGGAGGGCAGGTGGGCAGGGGGCAGGGGGCAGAGGAGCAGGGGGCAGAGGAGCAGGGGGCAGAGGGGCAGGGGGCAGAGGGGCAGGGGGCAGAGGGGCAGGGGGCAGAGTGGCATGGGGGCAAAGGGGCAGGGGGCAGGGGGAAGAGGGGCAGGGGGCAGGGGGCAGAGAGGAAGGGGGCAGAGGGGCAGGGGGCAGGGGACAGATCAGGGTCTGGGACACCACAGGACACACCGGACCTCAACAATAGGTTGACTCTCCAGATAGAAAGCTACTTTAAAGGGTTGATCCCATGAGGTCAGTAACAGAGGTGAGGAAAGCAGAGCAATCTCCTTTAATGTTGTTAATCAGTCTGGTGTCAGAGAGAGAGAGAGGGAGGGTGGGTAGAGACAGTCCTTTTTGGACCAATACCATGACAAATATTATAATATGAAATCAACATGAAAATAACATCAGTGTTTCAAACCCTATCAAGAATGCTCAAACAAGGAGACTTAAAAACCCCTCATTTCAAGACTTTGATGATGAATGTAATTTACCACAGAAATCATGTGTACTGCCAAACTTTGATGAGAGTGCTGGTTCAAGTCAAGTGCGTTTCATATTTTTTTTATGTACAGCATTTGAATGAATTAATTCCCCATTCTGGGATTAAAGTGAGAGATTGCAGCAATCTGACTTCTTTGGCAAGGTCTTTACATTGAGTTGGAAGAAACAGCTCGACTAGAGAGAGAACCAGTGTAGCACTTTTCACCGCAGGTAGCAATGTAATGCAGCTGATGATTAATTTTAATTAAACACATTTTGGAAAATGATATTGAATATTTGAACCCCTGGTGTTTTAATTACTTCATTGCCTCTCAGCTTTAACAGTAAAAAGCTTTGGCTGGGTTCATGTATTGGTATATATCCTAAAAAACACAGCTGGAGAACCGAGGGGCTTCTTCGTTCATTTCTATCATTCATTTACTATTAGAATCACACACACCAAGACAAGAAGAAATATGTCAATTGAAACCACTGTGAATACTAATTTGCCACCAGACAAAAAAGTGTTAAACTCTCAGTTAATTGCCGACAGCCAACAGTGTACTGTGCAACGCAGCTAGTGCCATGACTGAGGAGGAGGTGGATTCAACATTATTGTTGCGTGTTGAAAACAAATCCCTTTGACTCTGACGGAGCTCCTGAGAGCTCCTGCAGGAAATGTGATCATTTCTGTTTGTGATCATGATGAGAGGTTAAGATGGGGTTACCTTGCTTGTTGTAGCTAGCTGGGTTGTACTTAACTATACTGCAACTCGGGTGACACCTTGATGACAGGAGGCAGGGCCTACACCCCTCCGCAACTTAATCATCAGACGCTTACTGAAAGTCACATCTCAAGTGCAGGTGACGGGAGGGAAAGAGGCCGGCACTTGAAGCATCTGAATATGGTCATCAAGCACTAATGGCCTGACAAATGCCAGGATTATTGGCTATGTGGAGAGACAAATAGCAGCTACAAGGAGTTTGGGCCTAAACCTCTTGAAGATCTTCCATCAAAACAAGATAATTCCTAACAAGCCATTATCCCGGCCCTTTGTTTAACAGCTGGAACGTTCAAACAGTCCAATGGGAGGATTACTCCTACTTGAGCTGGGCTGAGAGAGATTCATTGATACGTTCCTGTTGGGGTTATAGCAGGTGAGCTCAGCTATGCAGCAGGAGTTTTGGGAAGACCACTGTGACAAGAATCTGAGTGAGTTTGAGTGTTTGGCCTAAAGCTATGGACAAGCAGAGTCACTCAACCATGGAAATGTTTACAGAAGCAAGATTAGAATGTCTAATTAATTTCTAATTATACGATTAATAATACGACCATTTATCAATTTCTGGCATTGAAGTAGTTTCCTTTTCTGCTGTATATTTATGGTTCCTCTTGAGATATATCTATGATATATATTATTGTTTAATGAATCAACAATAGAGCATTGTCAATCTCGTCATAAAATAACTGTCTCTTTCAGAACTGATATCATGATAAAAAATATATTTGAACACTAGGCCTTGAGAACAGTCTCTTTCCCTCCCTGCTGCACACTGATACACTGACACATATCAGTGGATATTTCCGGAGAGAAAGCAGGTCTCACTCCTCTCAGGGGGCCCTGGGGCAATGGGACTGAGGCCTGATAAGATCTTCATACCTGGCTGGAGCTGGAGTAGCAGTCAAGAGTCGACAGGTAGAGAGAGCGATCTATCAGCTCCACTCCGAAGGGAGAGAGGGGGGAGAGTCAAAATAGAGGCGAAATATTAGGACCAATTAGACCTATTTGTACTTCAATTTGAGCTTCCATTGAGGTTTGCACTGAGGGGAATTCTGGGCTGTATGGGAAACGTTATACTCTCAACCAAACTTAGCAGATAAAGGCTAGATACAGAGCGATAACCTTATAAAGGACCATGAGGGCCATAAGGTAGATATAGGAACAGGAATAGGGAAAAACATCCTTATTAAAGACAGCTGTCAGGTACAAACAAAGACGATGGTAATCAAGAAATATGGTTACCTGGATGGCCCACTAAGGAGCATGGATAGCTTCGCCCACTAATGGGAAATCACAGTACAGATGTAGGATCTTCATTTGACCAGTATTGTCACGGCAAAATAATACTGCAGAAACAGGATATGACGTTTAATCCATAATGTTGCTTGATCGGTGGTTATGCTATTAGCTGCTATTAGCTATGCGGATGACACACAGCTGTAGATTTCAATGAAACATGGTGAAGCCCCAAAATTGCCCTCGCTAGAAGCCTGTGTTTCAGACATAAGGAAGTGGATGGCTGCAAACGTACTACTTTTAAACTCGGACAAAACGGAGATGCTTGTTCTAGGTCCCAAGAAACAAAGAGATCTTCTGTTGAATCTGACAATTAATCTTGATGGTTGTACACTCGTCTCAAATAAAACGGTGAAGGACCTCGGCGTTACTCTGGACCCCAATCTCTCTTTTGACGAACATATCAAGACTGTTTCAAGCACAGCTTTTTTCCATCTTCGTAACATTGCAAAAATCAGAAACTTTCTGTCCAAAAATGATACAGAAAAATTAATCCATGCTTTTGTTACTTCTAGGTTAGAGTACTGCAATGCTTTACTTTCCGGCTACCCGGATAAAGCACTAAATAAACTTCAGTTAGTGCTAAATACGGCTGCTAGAATCCTGACTAGAACCCAAAATGTGATCATATTACTCCAGTGCTAGCCTCCCTACACTGGCTTCCTGTTAAGGTAAGGGCTCATTTCACGGTTTTACTGCTAACCTACAAAGCATTACATTGGCTTGTTCCTACCCATCTTTCCGATTTAGTCCTGCCGTACATACCTACATGTACGCTACGGTCAAAAGATGCAGGCCTCCTAATTGTCCCTAGAATTTCTAAGTAAACAGCTGGAGACAGGGCTTTCTCCTATAGAGCTCCATTTTTATGGAATGGTCTACCTACCCATGTGAGAGACGCAGACTCGGTCTCAACCTTTAAGTCTTTACTGAAGACCCATCTCTTCAGTGGGTCATATGATTGAGTGTAGTCTGGCCCAGGAGTGTGAAGGTGAATGGAAAGAATCTGGAGCAACAAACCGCCCTTGCTGTCTCTGCCTGGCCGGTTCCCCTCTCTCCACTGGGATTCTCTGCCTCTAACCCTATTACAGGGGCTGAGTCACTGGCTTACTGGTGCTCTTTCATGTCGTCCCAAGGAGGGGTGCGTCACTTGAGTGGGTTGAGTCACTGACGTGATCTTCCTGTCTGGGTTGGCGCCCCCCCCTTTGGTTGTGCCGTGGCGGAGATCTTTGTGGGCTATACTTGGCCTTGTCTCAGGATGGTAAGTTGGTGGTTGAAGATATCCCTCTAGTGGTGTGGGGGCTGTGCTTTGGAAAAGTGGGTGGGGTTATATCCTTCCTGTTTGGCCCTGTATGGGGGTATCATCGGATGGGGCCACAGTGTCTCCTGACCCCTCCTGTCTCAGCCTCCAGTATTTTCGGGGGGCTTGGGTCAGTTTGTTATACTGTGGGGCAAAAAAGTATTTAGTCAGCCACCAATTGTGCAAGTTCTCCCACTTAAAAAAGATAAGAGAGGCCTGTAATTTTCATCATAGGTACACTTCAACTATGACAGACAAAATGAAGGGAAAAAAATCCAGAAAATCACATTGTAGGATTTTTTATGAATTTATTTGCAAATGATGGTGGAAAATAAGTATTTGGTCAATTACAAAAGTTTATCTCAATACTTTGTTATATACCCTTTGTTGGCAATGACAGAGGTCAAACATTTTCTGTAAGTCTACAAAAGGTTTTCACACACTGTTGCTGGTATTTTGGCCCATTCCTCCATGCAGATCTCCTCTAGAGCAGTGATGTTTTGGGGCTGTTGCTGGGCAACACGGACTTTCAACTCCCTCCAAAGATTTTCTATGGGGTTGAGATCTGGAGAGGCCACTCCAGGACCTTGTAATGCTTCTTACGAAGCCACTCCTTCGTTGCCCGGGCGGTGTGTTTGGGATCATTGTCATGCTGAAAGACCCAGACACGTTTCATCTTCAATGCCCTTGCTGATGGTAGGCTTTGTTACTTTGGTCCCAGCTCTCTGCAGGTCATTCACTAGGTCCCCCCGTGTGGTTCTGTGATTTTTGCTCACCGTTCTTGTGATCATTTTGACCCCATGGGGTGAGATCTTGCGTGGAGCCCCAGGTCGAGGGAGATTATCAGTGGTCTTGTATGTCTTCCATTTCCTAATAATTGCTCCCACAGTTGATTTCTTCAAACCAAGCTGCTTACCTATTGCAGATTCAGTCTTCCCAGCCTGGTGCAGGTCTACAATTTTGTTTTTGGTGTCCTTTGACAGCTCTTTGGTTTTGGCCATAGTGGAGTTTGGAGTGTGACTGTTTGAGGTTGATGACAGGTGTCTTTTATACTGATAACAAGTTCAAACAGGTGCCATTAATACAGGTACCGAGTGGAGGACAGAGGAGCCTCTTAAAGAAGGTCTGTGAGAGCCAGAAATCGTGTTTGTAGGTGTTTGTAGGTGACCAAATACTTATTTTTCACCATAATTTGCAAATCAATTCATTAAAAATCCTACAATGTGATTTTCTGGATTTTTCCCCCACATTTTGTCTGTCATAGTTGAAGTGTACCTATGATGAAAATTACAGGCCTCTCTCATCTTTTTAAGTGGGAGAACTTGCACAATTGGTGGCTGGCTAAATACTTTTTTGCCCCACTGTATCTGGAGTACTTCTCCTGTCTTATACTGTGTCCAGTGTGAATTTAAGTATGCTCTCTCTAATTCTCTCTTTCTCTCTTTCTTTCTCTCTCCCGGAGGACCTAAGCCCTAGGACCATGCCTCAGGACTACCTGGCATGATGACTCCTTGCTGTCCCCAGTCCACCTGGCCGTGCTGCTGCTCCAGTTTCAACTGTTCTGCCTGCGGCTATGGAACCCTGACCTGTTCACCGGACGTGCTACCTTGTCCCGGACCTGCTGTTTTCAACTCACTAGAGACAGCAGGAGCGGTAGAGATACTCCTAATGATCGGCTTTGAAAAGCCAACTGACATTTATTCCTGAGGTGCTGCCTTGCTTCACCCTCGACAACTACTGTGATTATTAATATTTGACCATGCTGGTCTTTTATGAACATTTGAACATCTTGGCCATGTTCTGTTATAATCTCCACCCGGCACAGCCAGAGGAGGACTGGCCACCCCTCATAGCCTGGTTCCTCTCTAGGTTTCTTCCTAGGTGTTGGCCTTTCCAGGGAGTTTTTCCTAACCACCGTGCTTCTACACCTGCATTGCTTGCTGTTTTGGGTTTTAGGCTGGGTTTCTGTACAGCACTTTGAGATATCAGCTGATGTAAGAAGGGCTATATAAATAAATTTGATTTGATTTGGCCAAAAGTAGGCTACCTGAAAAGTGCAATACTGTTAATATAACCCTGCGGTGCAGGAAAATTCTCATTGACAAAAGAGTGATCAAATTACTTATATATATTTTTTTAAATTTGGCCCTTCTAGATTCATATTGAGCCATGTATTTATAATAACATATCAACCGGAAGGCTATTAGTTATTGCGAAAGTATCAAGCTCAAATTACAGTGGATCACTGTGTTAGGCCATAAACACTGATCAAATAGCATGTTAAATAATTAATATTGTGAACATTCTGATAGACTCAACTCCACTGGGCAAAATACATTTTTGACAGGCTTTTCTTGCAGATGGAGCAATCCATGTTGGCTCAGATACAAACATTAAAACACCCAGCAAAGGATATTAACCACAAGCCACTATATTATATCTACTGTGTCAGCTATTCTTACCTTCAAAGATCCAGAGACACTGGCAGGCAGTGCAAGCAGGGATTAAACATATTTATCTGTGTGAACAGCCTGTCTTTAATAAATAGTACATTATGAATGCAGAGCTCTGTTCTGACTACAGACATGTTACTGTAGCTAGCTGATGAGGGCATGCTACACGCCTATCCTGTATTCCTCTCCAAGTCAGTAATCAGACCAAGTTCACAGTGAAAGATAATCTTTAGCTCTTTGCATCCTCGCTCTGAGATGGAGATGCGGGCGGCTAGGCCAGGCAATCAGGATCAGGAGAACTACAGTGATTGCTCGGGTTGCACTTGTGAAATCAGGGGCTTGCTTGGCCTCATTGGCCTGAGCCTGAAGGAGATGGCAAAGCCAGCTCTCTTTGAGTTTTGCTTTTCAAGCAAATACAGTTACTGATTGGGTTGCCTGTGTGAGCTAGTGGATGTATGGTGTTTTCCATCCAGAGCTGGTCCTCTGGCGCTGACAGACTCTCATTGTATTTCATGAAAACAGTGATTGGAAGGGCTGCAGTCTGTATTTTCTCCAGTTGTAAAAAACAAAACAATAAATACAATACATGTACTTATTTATTTTAGAATGTATTTCCCCTGTTAGACTGCTGTATACATTCATTGTGTTTATCTTTTTGCTGCTGTACATTTGCAAAATAGATGAATGTAAAATGATTTTGTGCCCCCCTCCATTATGATGAATTAAAAAGAGAAATGTTCTCAAGGGATCAAGAGAAAGAAGCCACTGAGTATATGAAGAAGTAAATCCATGCAGTGCAGCCATGCACTCAGAATGGAGTTATACTTGCTAATTTAGCCCACCGACGACCAAGCAGCCCTCGATGGGCTGAAATCAGATGCTTAACCAAGCCACTTGGGGATGGCACAGACAAATGTAGAGAGACAGAAGAAAGTGCTTTAGAACTGACGTCTTGTTTTCTTCTGACCTCCAGAAAGCCTTTTCCTGTTTTATACTCCTATGATTCAATTCAATAGGATCATGTGTCCTAAAGAAAAGGCAATTAGTGGATGACACTGAAACGGCCAAGAAAACAAGTTTCAAACACGCCAGAGGACAGCTGTCCAGATATTACACATCTCGGCAAGCAAACTGCTCGCTATTAAATTTTAATGTAAGGCTTTTAAGGGGACGGATTTTGCTTATCAGTGAGATAGGGTCCAAGGGAAAATATTGATATTGATTCAATCATTTTAGATGTAACCGATCCGTTAAGTAATTTCTCCAAGTTCCTGTGTGTCAGTTTAAGTGTCTTGCTGTGGCTGCTGTAGGGCCCCGTGTTCATTTAGAATTCTGCATGGGGAATTTGTGCTTAATGCACAAAGTGTTCCCAATATGATACACTCCCCATCTGTCAGAGAGAAAACACACTTATATTGCCATCCAAGCCCCGAGACCAAAACATTGACTTCAGAGCAAGACAAGGGCGGTTAAATTATGAAAATGAAGTGCTGTTGGGACGCGTCATGATTGATTGTTTAGGGAAAGTTTATTTCTAAATATTGATTGTTAACCAGCCTGCACGACAGCATTGGTGTTCAGTAGTGTGTCACAGATGAAGCCTGATTTCATAAGGCAAGGTGTTCTGAATGGCAATACAATCTTAAAATGATCTATAGGGCTCAAGTTATTTTATTCTAAAAAAGTCATGATAGAAATAAGCAGTGCTACTTTGTCTGGCATCTTATTTGTTTTGTATTTTGTCCGTGGTATTTGTCCTCAGTATTCTGTCAGGGAAAATGACAATGTGTGTCCAATGATGTTGATGTTTCCACTTACTGAACAGATTCTGTGTATTTTCTGATGACAAAAAAAGAATAACATTAGCTCTGATTAACACGATAACGAGTAATCTGTCATGAATGGTATACAGTACTCCGTGTTCCCGTGCTAGTGGTACATGCCTTCACAGTAGATATACAGTCCTATGATTCCAGGTTATTCAATACATTTCTTTGAATATTTTGTACTAAGAATACTGAGACCACTCTGCTGACATTTATCGATGCTTACCTTACTTTAGCTTAGGATACTTCAAATGAACATTTACATGACCTTATATGTTGTCAAAATCAAAATCATTCTGTGCCATTGTATCCACGTTACCGTCAACTGTTCAGTAACGTAGATGAAACAGGGAAGTTGAGTGTGTTAAACTTTTACAATTTTTTTGTAGAAGTCCATCTCATAGGCCACTGACTGTGCAGCAATGTTCAGTAACACATCGAGGAGAGAGGTGTGCCAGCTAATGTGTCCATCTTGCAAAGTACTGCAACTGTCTACTGCTGTAATAGAAGACAGTATGCCTTCAGTCCACAACTGAATTAGACTGGCCAAAATGAGCAGGATGTTGAAAGAATGGGAAGGTTTTGTTACATTCACTTTTAGATCATACGATTTTGATTTAAAGAACGGTGGTTTTAATGCACATTGGTCGATTCAAATCCAATCAGAACTTTTTAGACATTAACTTACAAACCAACAACAGTAACCCGAGCTTAAGTATTACATCTTTGGCACATTAAGGGTACTTCAAGAAAGGAAACCAAAGACAGAAAATATAGGTTCATGTTTCAGGCATCAGTGAGTGTGAAAATATCCTCAATTTGATAAAAACACATTATAATGCAACTTTCCTGGTCTTAAATTTCGTCCAACTGCACCTGTTTTCCCATTATGGTTTCTTTAATCCATTTATGTCTGAGTTGTCTTGCTTAAAGATCTCTCCTCCATATTGGATCTTCCCCATCTGAGGTATGTGTTCCACTACTGGGCCCGGGCCTGATAAAATAACACAACAGTTTACATATTTCTAAAAACCTGATCTGAAAACTGATTTAAAAATCCATATCGACAATCAAATTTCCCCTGAAAATATATACACACACAAGTCTGCTTTGAGGTGACTAAAACGAAGCAAATTTGGTTTCAGGAGACAGGAAGGGAGTGGGGAAATAAGGAGCAGAGATCAGACAGCAAATGGGTACTCATGGTGACCAGCAAGGAAACCCATCCATCCCTGGAGACACTTAGAGGAGGGCAAGAGAGCCAAGCGATGGGGAAGGAAGAGTATGTGTGTCTTTCTTCCCTTCAGCCTGACATTAAATATTCAACAAAGGGGAGGGATCCCATTACATTAGCCCCTCTTGTTTCTTGTGCCTTTAATGACAGTTGTTGTAAACATACATAGACAACACCAGCCTCAAGCCTGCTCCAGCCACAGTCTGTGACAGAAATTTTTCAATTCCTTCAACTGAAAGATTTCTCCTGGCCCCTCAAGGGATGGATGAAGGCCTCTTAGTAAGTGACATCGGTCTCTTTGCCTGTCTTTCTAGGCCTCTCTCTCTCTCGCTCTCTCTCTTTCTCTCGCTCTTACAGTCTCTCTCTCTCTCTTACTCTCTCTCTCTCGCTTACCCTCTCTCTTTCTCTCTCTCTTTCTCTCTCTCTTACAGTCTCTCTCTCTCACTCTCTCTCTCTTTCTCTCGCTTACCCTCTCTCTTTCTCTCTCTCTTTCTCTCTCTCTTACAGTCTCTCTCTATCACTCTCTCTCTTTCTCTCTCTCTTACAGTCTCTCTCTCTTACCTCCTCTCTCTCTCTCCCTCTCTCTCTCTCTTACTCTCTCTCTCTCTCTCTCTCTCTCTCTCTCTCTCTCTCTCTCTCTCTCTCTCTCTCTCTCTCTCTCTCTCTCTCTCTCTCTCTCTCTCTCTCTCTCTCTCTCTCTCTCTCTCTCTCTCTCTCTCTCTCTCTCTCTCTCTCTCTCTCTCTCTCTCCTTTTGTTCTACTAGCCAATGTTTCTTTGGCAGTCTTCAATATCTTGAGTTTCTCCAAATTCCTCTGACATTTTTATGTGTTTAAGAAAATAATCGAGAGTGATTCGTCCTTACAGGCGACCGTGTCATCGCTACCATTTCTCACCCTACATTAAATTGTGATGAGCGACACCTCTGTGTTTGTGTGCGGCTGCCTGACTCTCAAGGAGGAAACATTTAGCCTAGGCCCGAGCAGCACTGAGTACAGTTATTCAAAACACTTGCTTGTTTAAGAGATGTCTTTGTAAATAAATGATGACTGAGGCCCGAGTGTCTACCTTCACACACCATGGCAGACATTCGGTCTTGGATGAGTTCCTGTTGCCATAGGTGTACTAATCTTGGTTAACCCAGAACTCAAGTGTCGCTAGCTACAGATTGTACACCAGATATGTGATAACCGTGTTTCCATTAGTGGGCATAACAGGTGAACTTATATAACACGCCATCGTAGATGTTTCAACTAACCAGCACTTTGCAACACTTTCTCTGGGCTCAATTTGGGGGAAAATATTATTTTATAAATGCCTGTGTCCAGTTGCATGTGATTCTGCGAAAAACTGAGAAAACTCAAAGATATTAAATCCATGTTTTGTGTTGAGTGAGAAATGCCTCTTGCATGTGTGTAGATCTTTGTTTTGGTTGAACTGTGTGACACTCTGTCATCGACTTCTAAATGTGGCCGTGGCCACGTCGTATAGAAAGGACTAGTTCTGGCAAAGATGCCGGGAAATGCTAGATGTGTGGCAGCTAAGTTGGCGGGGAACCTTCTCAGGCGGTGCAAAACATGGATTTAATACCTTTCTGAGTTTTCTCAGGTTTTTGTAGAGCCACCTATGGCACCATTATGAATGAGCTAACCTGTAACGGCCACTAATAGAAACATAGTTATCACATATCTGGCGTACAATTTGTAGCTAAAGTCTTGAGTAGTTGGTCAGATGCTCGATTAAGTTCTGGGTCCATACGTGTTAAGAGAAGAGAGAGAACCAAGATCGGAAACAGAAACGAAGAGCTCCACTCTCTCTCTCTTTGCATATCACTGCAAGTCTATGGGCCAGATATACCCTTCACTTATGAAATACGAAAGATGCTAACACCTGCGAAATCAGGATTTGTCCAAAAGCCCCCTGGAAACTAACGCTGCTCGTTATCTTACACATCCTATTGTATCATGGCAGATCTATGCTACCATTTATGTTATGTTGTCTGTCCACAAGAGATTATAGGGCTACACTTGTCTGCTTGCAACTTGGAAACTAAATGAAAAAGTCCTGTGCTAGACCAGCTCCTATTTGCTGCCATTGGAAGTTGCAGTTGAATAATATTTGCATTCAGCTTAGTTTCATAAGTATTTTTTTTTTTGGAGAGAGAAAGCTAGAGGCCAACTGTCAATATCCTCTAGTCTAGTATGAAAATTCCCACGTGGTTGTGACCTAATTCTATTATTGTAGCTACTGTTCTTCTTTATATTGATTTGTCTTCACTATCTTAATAAATGTCATCATGAGTGATGCACATAGTGGAAGTGAATAGATTATTGATTTACAGTTTATTGTGTACTCTACTGACACTATTTAGTCAGAGTCCTTTTCCGTGATATGACAGTGGAATATGCCTGAAGATCTTATCATGCAACTAAGGATTAAGTACAAATTTAAGTACAGAATTAACAATGTTGTCATTTCTGTCTTACTACACAGGTATGCCAGCAACTTGATGTAGAAAACGAACAAGGTGTTTTAGCCCGCAGCAAGCAGAAGTCAGTTTTCCCTCTGTAAAAATATAGTACTACAGTGGGTTCAATGTCAAAATATCCACTGTTTTCACACACATAGTGGTTCCCTGTCACTTGAGTTTCTGGGTTCTGACATAGAGGAATGAAGAAAGCCATGCTTGCTTTTAGTCCCTTTGGCACTTGGAGCGGCCTGTCAGTCAACAGCTGGGCTTGGTCCGGGCTCCCTGAGACAAGCAGCACTGAACAGGCTTTGTATCAGTCTGCCAGTCCTGGTAAGTGGATTGGTGGAATTTCAGGTCTCCAAGGTGAAATTGTGTGGATAGCTCCAGTCGATTGGTTGGTTGAGGAAGTTGCGTGTATAAAATGTAGTATAATATAGAGGCTCTTTAGGTCAATAGGGGGCTTTTGTAAACAGGATATTGGTTCAATATACAGTATATTGGAATATTAGTGTAATTACGGAAATAGAATAAAGATATATACCTTTTTAATTATGTGCAGTATATAAAACATATATATTCAAATGATACTGAGTTGAAAGATACACAAACCCATGGTTTATATACTGCACATAATTAAAAAGGTATATATCTTTATTCTCTTTCTGTATATATATATTCAAATGATACTGAGGTGATATATATATGCTAACCCCTGACTTCCATGATGTTTAGTGCAAGAAAGGTTTTCTAGCCATTTGCTCATAATAAAAGCATATATGAGACACTATACAATTGTCTCTTATTTTGTTTGTTGTTGTTGAATTATTGTTTAGGTACTTGATAGCACACATATCAGGTTTAGAGGAGAGAAATTACATAGTATTATTAAAGTCTACACCAAAGCAGCCCATGCAGCCAGCCACACATTTCCTCTCCCATAATTTCCTTCCTGACCTCAAACAAGAAGCTAAGTGGCGTCCCTCATCTCCATTACCAGCAAGAGGTCCACTTCTCTTACACCCAGAGAGAAGTGAACCGTTGTTTTTATAATTAGACCTCGCTTTTAAATGCCAGATCTTCACACTACTTCAGCTCCCATCCATCCTAGGGCACCCAACAGCATATGCTGCTAACTTCCTCAACACCAGTGATATGGCTAAGTGGCGCCGGGGACGCACGCGTTAAGGGCAACAGTTCCACAGGGTTACAGTACGTAATGGAGACGTCGCTTCTTCTTCATTAGAGTGAGGCCTCAGCACTGAGCTGAGGATGCTCTCTCTCTCTCTCTCTCTCTCTGGTCCCATGGCTCCTGGAGTTGTACTGCCATTCACACACTGCCCACATGAACATACACATATATATTTTTGAGCAGCACCAACAACAACATAAGCAGATGTCAGTCAAAGACTCCAGTGTATGTAGTTGAGGCAGAGGGAAGCAGGGAAGGCGAGGGGAGGCAGGGGAAGGCAGGAGAGGCAGGGGAGGCTGAGGAGGTACGGAGAGGTTGAGGAGGCTGGGGAGGTAGGGTAGGCCGAGGAAGGCAGGAGAGGCAGGGGAGGCTGAGGAGGTACGGGGAGGTTGAGGAGGCTGGGGAGGTAGGGTAGGCCGAGGAAGGCTGGGGGAGGCCGGCCCAAAGGGCAGTTTCTTTACCAGACGTTTATTAGGGGAGGAAGATTGGAGAGTCTCTTGGGGGAGGTCCCAACATTGTGTTTTGCTGTGCATTATTTTCACCTTGCTTTCACTCATGTGGTTGGTATGATCAAAATGAAGTCTTTCCCAACACATAAGTAGCCTACCGTTATGCATTTCTATTGTCAATATGACACAACTATGCTTCTTCTTTTTTTTATACTTGAACAAATACATTTGTCCACCGTAGATATTCATGTTTGTCAAACATTGTGCTCATTCATTCAAGAACAGTGTGTTGGAAGATTCGGTAGACCGCCTGAGAAAATATACATATATTTTTAAAGAAACATAAAATAACATCGCTCTCGCTTCTGTCTCGCTGGCGTATCAGGCAGCTGACGTTTGTTGTGCCGCATTCTCACATTATATTTCCTTTTCATACCTCTGCTTGTCACTGGGAACCGTAGACTCATTGGCAGCGTGCGCCCTTCTGCCGAGCCGAGCATCTTGGTCACACTCTGTGACTGGGTTTGAGTATGGGGTGCTGGGTGAGAAGGGATTGGGGGAAGTGTTAGCTACTTCGCCATCAGGAGAAAGCCTGGAAGATTCTTGGCTGTTGATAGATTTCAGAGGTGTTGATTCAAAGGCTTGAACTCCCCGTACACAAGCTTGACAAAATATTTTGGTGGGAAGAAGTCATTATTAAAGGAAAAGCGATCACTGAACAGTGTTTTTCCTCAGAGCAGCAGGGGAGACACGATCTGCCTGCACTTGCAAGAGAGAGGGACCCCACGTTGCCCATCAGGCTGTGTGGGTAGTAGGGTACCAGTACTAGCCCTGCTCCCTGCCTCCTCTCCTCTCAGCTCCGTCCATCGCTGTGCCAGGATATGGTCACCTAAAAAGCGAATTTATAAAAAGCAATACTTCAACCAAACCTCCAACTGGTGGTGGCAACCGCCCCCTACCCCTCATCACCACCCTCCATCACCAGTCCAGAAGAGAGGAGCTTCTCAAGCTTTGTGCAATTAGACACTCCATCTGTCTGAGATGAGAGCCCCATCATAGCTACTCCTTTATGCATTCACTCTCAGACTTTTTCTAATTGCAATCTTTCTCACGGAGAAATTAAGCAATGCACCGAGGGCTCAATGCATGGCAATTGCTACACAAGGAAAAAAAGAAATCATCATTTCTCAAGCATGCTAATTTGATGATTACCCCCCAAGTCTCTAATCTGTGCCTGTGTTTCGTCCATCCCTTTGAAAGAGAGAGACAGATCACGCTGTAAAGCAGACTGCCGTGGTGATCCATCTGTGTGTGTGCGCGCGTGTGCGCGCCACATCTATGCAAATTCAGCCCTCCATCAACGTGTTCGCCCTCACATTTGCACGCAGTCACACACACCTACACGTAGGCTATATACATATATCGCATATATGACAAATGTTTCCTTCGTGCACAAAGAAGACTTTGCTCCTGGTGATGTCTATTCTTCGGCTGGGTGTGAATTGAGAAAGGCTGGGCGCCAGATGGGACCGGTGGATCAGGTTACCTGTTATAGCAGCGCATCTGCCAAGCCAGTCAATCACTGTGATGTCTGTGACAGGTCGATGGAGCCTGAGCAGGAAAGGCTAATGCAAAGGGAAGCGCAATTGGGTTGCTGGATCTACCCCTCACCCTCCTTAGCTCGCTCCCCACCTCCTCCTTCTCCCTCCACTCGCCCCAACACTATCTCTGCTGCCTCCGCCTTACCCACCCAGGACTTGAATCTGCTGCTCAGGCTGGCTGCTGAGGGTTCTGTCTGTGGGACACAGCCGACAAATGTTGGGCTCAGTTACAGCCAGACCACTACTGAGGGACCAAGTCAATACAAAATACATTCCAGAAAGTCTCTGAAGTTTTTTGACATCTCAGGTCTCTGCATACACTCCTTTGTCTATGGCCTTAGAACCACTTGGCTCAACCACTTGGAGAGTGTATTGTTAATCCATTGTCTTTGCGCATGTATTGAAACAGCCACTTCTTTCACCAGATTCTAAACAATGTGAACCCTACAAGCTGCAGTACTGTCCTAAAAAGCGTTGTATAATAGACAATAGACTAACCCTGATCCTCTACTCGATGTGTCTATGAAAAGACCTAACCTGATACCACTAGGCGTCGTACATCGCTTGGCTTCTTTAAATATTCTCTCACTTGTAGGCTAAGTGATTTGAGAGCAGATTGTGCCCAGACAGTCAGAACTTTCCTGTCAGCTACTTCACCAGCAAATAGATAGCTGCTGGATGAATAATTTATAAGAGGCAATTTTCCTCCAGTCACCGAGTCATCAATCACATCACAGAAAGACGGTGTCCCTAATGGCACTCCATTCCCTATATAGTGCACTACTTTTGACCAGAGCCCCGTGTGCACTATATAGGGAATAGGGTGCCATTTGGGATGCAGTCCAGGAGGCTGAAGACCCCTGAATCGGTCAGTGGAGCTGCTCTCCTCTCAAAGCCAGCCAGGTACTATTATTGGGCAAAATGGTTGCCATTTATTGAACTTTTAGTTCAGGTTGCACTGCAGCATTGTGAAACTTCAGTTGCACAGACAGGCTAGAGGGTATTTAACTCCCTTCTGCTTATTGTCTTACTGGCCACTGTGTGCTCTTGTTGTTATTTAGTTCGTTATTGTTAACACACTACAACTGCAGGTGCGAGTAGATTATTTTTGATCTAACAAAGGTGTATTTTCATAAAGAAATCAATGCAAATATTTTCACTTTTTGTCTTTTTTTTTACTGACAGAAATGCTTTGCTTGAAAATACCCTCTTCAGAGGAGCAATTTGATCCATGATTGCATGCATTTACCCATGTAATTGAAATAATGAGAGATGATTGCTTTGAGCTATTAGTCATAAGTTCCTGATCTTTTTGTTTAATCCTGGCATCAGCTGTCACTGTGCTTGTTGGAGTTTAAGGGAAGATACACTGAAGATATAATTTGCATCACCTCCGACTGTAATTTTTTTCTCTCCCTTTCTCCCTGAGCTGCTGCACGCTCCTGATTCTATACAAGTCTCATAGGAACACAGGAGTTGTCGTGTTGTTTTGATAGGAACAAAGAAAGCCGTAGCACAAATATGCAAGCGGCTTGTAGCAAAATTGCTGTCAGCCACAAGCAAAATAAAAAGCCCTCCTCCTCTCTGGCAGGTTCCGTGGCATTTGTTAAAGCTGTAATTCTTAATTTTTCAACAGAGGTATCATGTCCTGGTGTGGGTGAGGAGAGGACACACCGTGCTACGGCTCTTAGCACAAGGCGTTACAACTCACCTCCCGCTCTCCGTCCTCCACCAGACAGATGTACACCTCTGGGTGAAGCCTTTTACAAATGAACTATGAATTCCCCTGATGTCTCCAGGCCAGCTGTCTACGACGATCACAATAACAAAGTGAAAACAAAAGCAAACGCGAAGCACATGAAAGTGTGCCAATTAATTCTGATCCTGATTGTCTGCAGCAAATCACAAGGTGTCAAAGGGTTTTCTAAATATTTCTGTACTCACTTTATTTTATTGTGATTTGTTTTCTTAGGACAAAACCACGATAGTACAGTAAACGTCTTCTAATTACAGAGAGAGAGAGAAAAATTCGCAGTATTTACTTACAGACTTGTGTCGCATAAAAGATAATTCAACAATTATATTTGTTCTTTGTCTCAGTGTAATTAGAAGATTAGAATAGTTTGAAACCTATGTTTGAAACCGATGTATATAATTCAGCCGCTATTATGCCACTTCTGCCTATAGACCTGAAATGCTCAACAGTGAGATAGCCAGCTGTCGTTATGAAGTAGGTGGTGGGGGCTGGAGGTGTTCATGCACAGTATATTAAGCTACAAAAGAATCATCTGTAACAACTGTAATAACGGTTGACAAATCAGGCTGAATCCATTTGTAGTATTTAAATGGAGATAGACCTCTCCGGCAGATGATCATTTAGATGTAAAAATGTAGCTCAAACGTAGTGCTCATGTTTCCTTTTCTAGTTTTCCTCCAGCCATTCAGGATGATAGACACCAAGCATTCCCCCAGAGCAATGCTAACCTATTAGAGAAGCAGACGGACAAGTCTGCATTTACCCCCACAACAGGCTCTCCTTGTAGAATATCTTGTTCAAAATATCTTTCACACTAAAAGTCTTGTTTCTTTCATCTAATGCAACTACGGTACTGCAGGCTATTGGAGACTGACCATGACAATGGCCCTTTAGATATACAACATTCAGGAAGTTATATAGAAACGATTTGAATCACATATTAGGCATTGTAGAGGCTGCTGAATCATAGTTGTCACGTCTGAGCTGAAATCAACTCAGGTGGACATTTTCCTAAACCATTTTATCTGAGATTCTTCTCCATTTTGAAACGTGACATCACGGTAGAAGGTTCGAAGAATGGAGTAGTCTGTTTATTGTTGTCTCAATACAATAGCTGACATGCCTTCTCTCTGACAATCGTTAGGTCATTACAAAACTTGATGGTTTTTGGGTTTTTTTATTCTAGTAAATGTGTATTAGTTCGGTTTGGAATGAATACCACTGTGTGGAACACAAATAAGGGTCACCACGCTGAACTTAACTTCTGCATCCTATAGGTAGCTCTGTGGGTGTTTCGATCAGCAATACCAAGGCTTTCTTCCGACGTCTCCAGTCCTCAGGCACAATTTCACATAATTTCCCTGTTTCTTAGCCATATATAGAGAGAAGCCTGCTGTTATCACAGAACACTCTTCGCTCTCTGATGTAATTAAATACCGAATGCAAGGCACAAAGCAATTTGGGATAGACTGAACACTGTGGATTTCTCAAGCAACCGTTACAATTTAATTGGACCATATGAATTTATTTCACATTTTTGAAATGTCATGCCTTTATAAGAACTCACCAAATTTGCATCTACCGCAAGAATGTTTTTGCATATTGGGAAAATAAATAAATAAGTGTAAATGCCAGTGTAAATGCCAAGCCTTTTCTAAAGCAGCGAAAGTTGACTTGTAAATGCATGGCGTGGCGCAGACGCCTTCACTGTGTCTGCTCTGCATAATGTTCCCAAATTCTTTGAGTTCAGGTTGTCTACTTGGCTTAAAAGGGTAGCAAACTGTGTCATGCCTTTGTTTTCTGTTTCCTCGTCTGTTTTCCACTATGGTGAGATATTCAGCCGTCCAGACTCACATTGTATAAACTCCAATATTGACACATACCAGAGGACATTGGTGCTAGTCATTTGAGTTTTGTAAACCAACAAATGATTAAACTAAAATGAGAGGAATCTTAAGTCAACACCCCATTGTACTGTATGTTACATTTAATTCACAGCTCAATTGAAATAGTGTATTGTTACACTATAAGATATCTATTAGAGACAGGATAAAAGTTCTCAATGCTAATGGGGAACTATGGTGGCACTAAGGGGCAAAGTAGGAAACATATCCACAGCAGGTGTTCCAGCTCTCCCTTGGGTTGTATTCATTAGGGCACACCGTAGAAAAATGAAACAAGCTGTTCTTATTGAACAAATCCAGGTAGTCCCTCCCTGTTTCAGTCAGCTTTCTTTCATTTGGTGCCTATTGAATAGGATCCTGGTTTCCTGGTTGTTCTCATCTTCTCTCTTGTTGGAGGCTGCCATAGTTCACCTCTTCCTGAACCTCATGTTGTTTCCACTCTGTGACGCTCTTCAGCCTCTTTGTTATAGTATGATTCATGAAGATAGCATTAGCAGCCTATTGCACATTTTCTACTTTGCTATATCATCCTGGCTCTTGCCGGTGACCACTGAACCTTCCAAATCCATGACCCTGACTTCCCCAAGCCCTTTATCGTACGCCAATCTCTGATAATACAGGATGATCCTGGCTATTGCGTTTACAGTAACCTGGGGTGGGGGGTGGGGGGGGGGGGGTTCTTTCTGCGTGTTCTGTAACAAAGTACTGTAATAAAACATTTAAAAAAGCTTTACAAATGTTATTTGACTTAGTCTTTCCTGAGAGAGGTCAAGAGAGAGATTGAGAAATGTACTATTAGTTTGACATAAAAATCCACATATTCTGTCAAAGGGAATGACATAGTCCCTTTGACGCGTCACGACAGGTTATGAACCTTTATGAGTTATAAAGCTGTAGACTTTGGGATCTTCATTTCATACATCATGACACGGAAATGTCAGTCGCGACAGAGGATTTGAAGAAGAAGTGAAAAGGGATAACAGTGCTTGAGTTCACACATACTCACACACACACCCTGTGGCCCCACTCGTCTGGCTGAAGTCCAACCAGAAATAATATTGTCATGTTTACTCTCCTGTGGTAGTTTGTTGTGGTCTTGACACAGCGTTAGTCTGTTATTCATTACACCTTAGCCTCTGGTGCTAGTTGCTCGAGCACTGTTTGTTTTTCATACATGTCATATTTGTTAGGAGTGAGCTTGGATTAAGTCAACTTTAGTCCCTGTTGCTCAACCCAGTCTGTTAAATGGGGCTTAACTTGAGTGCTGCTCGGCTGTCAGACTCCTGAACCTCATATGCCGGCGGCTCCACTCCACCTAAGCAACAGAAACCTGCTTCAAAACACGTCCTGTTCACTGAGGCCTCAAATTCCAAAACAATTTATCAGAAGATTGAATATCCAACAGAAAGAGAGGGACTTGTCCATGGGCTGTAATTCAATGCAGCAGCAACAAAGTCAAGTGGCGGAGTCAGAACTGAGAGAACCATTACTCCTATGTGACAAGTGGAGCCCTCGGGCGACTCCAGACAGCCTCTTGTGTCCTGGAAAAAAAGTACCCTTGTAGTAAAACTGTTGTCCGCAAGTATTTAAAGTCATTATCACACATTATTTACAAAACATCCCATAAGAAGAGCTTGACATTTGACCAGGTATTTTGCTGATTGTGTACAATGGCGATGTCGTCGTTTTTAAAAGCTTCTCTGGAATGTGTGCAAACTTTGGCCAAGTTTGGGTTATCATGTAGCACTCAACAGAACTGAAGAGGAGCTTTACTTACAGGGAAAGGGCAAGAGAGTGTTCACTTCCAAATTCCTCACTGACACCTTGGGTAGAAGTCCCGCTTTTATTGACAAGATAAATTAGGTACCTCATTAGGAAAAACATGGACTCCTCTCTTGAAAAGAGGAAAGTGGTAGCTAGGCCTATTGAATAATCACCATTGCCATTTGGGGTAGAAGAATCATGGTAGGATTGTTTAAGTCTGTAAATGTGCAAAACAATGTGCAAAGTTACATTCAGTCCTTTTCAGTAGTAAAATAGGAGACAAAAGTCAAGGAAAATATCATTTGACAATGCGTTTAATTCATTTACAGAGAATTGTGTTTTGATTTAAAAGGAATCAAAAGTCATGGAAACAGACATTGCCAGAAACAGTGAATGATACATGACCCCTAGTTGTGTGTTATTATTCAGAATGTGTTGTGAATGACAACATCGATTTGGCTCCTTTACCGACAGTGCAACGCAGAAAACCCAAGTTCAACAGCAACTGACTTTGAATTGACACTTAGAATACCAGGTCCTATTCAATAAACACAAACAAAGTCTTTGTTCGTGTCAATCTTTGTTCGTGTGAATTGTCTACTACAGGGATGGGCAACCTTTTCTAGGTCCGTGGATCAGTTTCCAAAACATTAAGAACACCTGCTCTTCCATGAAATAGACTGACCAGGTGAATCCAGGTGAAAGCTATGATCCGGTATTGATGTCACTTAAAGCCACTTCAATCATTGTAGATGAGGGGGAGGAGAGAGGTTAAAGAAATTATTTTTAAGGCTTGAGACAATTGAGACATGCATTGCGTGTGTGCCATTTAGAGGGTGAATGGGCAAGACAAAAGATTGAAGTGCCTTTGAAAGGGGTATGATAGTAGGTTCCAGGCGCACCGGTTTGTGTCAAGAACTGCAACGCTGCTGGATTTTTCACATATACACTGGGTGTACCAAACATTACAAAACATTAAGACCACCTTCCTAATATTGAGTTGCACCCCCTACTTTTGCCCTCAGAACAGCTTACATTTGTTGGGGCATGGACTCCACAAGGTGTCGAAAGCGTTCTACAGGGATGATGGCCCATGTTGACTTCAAAACTTCCCACAGTTGTGTCAAGTTGGCTGGATGTCCTTTGGGTGGTGCACCATTCTTGATACACACGGGATATATATATATATTTTTTTTTTTGGGACTCAGTCAACTTACTGTTGAGAGTTAGAATAGGAGAATACACAAGGTGCAATTTTGGTTGTGCATCAGACGTTTTTCTCTTATTATGTCACTCACTGACAGTCACTCAATTAAACCAGCTAAAATGTTTTAGCTTGGTAAGTTAGTATAGCGGTCAGCTGTTAAAGCTTGTAGTATTCATGGTCAAATTACTGACTAGGGGGCTTTCACTGATTTTGTTAGTCATTCTCACTCAAATATCATATTAAAAAATGCTAACATTTCTCTTCACCTTATGGCAAAATGTATAGAATTGCAGGAAATTAGCTGTAAAACTACACATTTTTCTCTACGTCCCATGGCAAAATGTGAAGAATTGCAAAAAATTATACTGCTACATGTTTTGCTCGCAAGGTGGGGGAAACTAAATGTTGCTTAAGGCCCCTAAAAGGCAGGGGCCAGCTCTGACTGCATGTGTGGGTATGGATGTGCATATGCAGACCCGCGAGCCACTGCTACTCCCATTGATGAGTTCTGATTTTTTGTGGCCCCCACCCCCCATCAAAGTTGCCCATCCCTGGTGTACAACGTGAAACTCGAGAAGGTTCCGCAGGTCCAACAACATATTCCCTGTTCTTCTCTCTCTCAGATCTGAACAGCAAATCTCTGCACTGCCGACACATGGACAGTTTTCTTTAGCAAAAGGAAGAGGAAATAACATCAGTAACATGATGTTTCATTCAGGTCTAGATGTAATCGTCTGCCCATAAATGTACAGAGTAACACTGCCAGAAAATACCTGTCTACAGATGATGGGACTGCTTCTTCTGCAGGTGAGTGCTGTGGTGTTACTTTAAGGAGGAAGGCCTCCTTATGAATGGAATGCTTTATTTAGGTCAAAGTTCTATATCTGAATGACCAGGGTAAATGAATGTGGCTCAGAAAGTCCCCAACATTTTTTTCTATTTTTTTTAAATTACACCCATTTTTACATTTGTCACTAATTCATGGTTGACTGTTCTTTGGAGATAAAGATTGATGCCTCTATGATTTGTATACCTATTTATAACTATGTATCTATCGACTACATTCTTAATATCGTTAGCTGTAAAAAAAAAATACATTTTAAAAAACACTAAAAAAACAAGGCTTGTAAAACTTTTAGAAGAAGAATACAGTATGTCTCACAAATCTGTCTTCTGCTTTGATCCTAACCCCTCCCAAAGACACACAAACACAAACGGTTTATGTGATGCCTCTCTCAGTGCACCCTGGGAAAAGCTGTGGTTATGGCACAACAAACAAACATCTGATCCCCTCACCAGGCCCAGGGCCCAGGGACGACAAGGACGGCGGGGCGCGCTCTGTTCCAGGGCCCAGGGCCCAGGGACGACAAGGACGGCTGGGGCGCGCTCTGTTCCAGGGCCCAGGGCCCAGGGACGACAAGGACGGCGAGGAGTACTCTGTTTTCATCACACTAAAAGGAAGATATGCCTCCTCGCTCTCTAATGAAAACACTTTCTGACTTGGGCCCAACAGTGCAATTTACAAAGGAAAAGCAAATAAATGGAAAAAAAGAGAGAGCAGCCTTTGTCCTTTTTGGGGGGGGGAATCCTTGTTTAGGTTGATCCGGGGATGTGGTCACATGCACAGTAAAGCACAGTCGACGCACCTGTTATTCACCAGAATCTTTTGTCAAGTTCAACTGCAGCAACAAAGCTTGCTCAAAGGCAGACAACACTACCCATTATTTTGTCGCACAATGGTGTTCTTTCTCTAAGACTAGAAAAATGCTATTAGCACCTTGGGTGTAATTATATCCTTTCAGCTGACATATAATACCACAAGTCGACGTGTTTTCAAGTCATGTTTGTATGGACTGAACCTACATCTGAAAAAAAGTTAGACAACAAAGGGGTGAGTCAGTAAACTTGGAGGGAAAAAAGTTGACATGTTTTCTAATGGAGTTGCATTTGGATCTGTCTCTCTGGCTGGCATGGAGAGTGCACACGGAGGGAGCGAGAAGAGAAACTGATCCCGAATCCTGGTTGTAAGTCTTTGTTTCTCCCGCTATGACAAAGAGCTATGTTTCACCTGCATGGAGACAATGTAAACAAGTGACTGATGGCTTCTAATAACAAATGTAAAGAGCCATTGTTCTGCGTGGAGGCATTGCCTCATGTAAAGAGTTAGTGTCAGGCCCCAGGGTAGCTACCTAATGCTAGTCTCACCTTTCTTCATAAACATCAAAGAAAACCTGTCCTCAAAAGTCACAATAAAGCACACAGGTAGCCTCAGAGTTTGCACAGTGCTCATTCACCAGACACCCACGCATGAAATATTGCTGTCGGGCAGACATTTCAGACTGCTTGATATAGCCCTGTGAACATGACTTAAGACACCCAGATCCTTAGCTTGTCATGACACCTGAAGCCAATTTCATGAGAGGAATGCTAAAGGAGAGAAATTGTTGATTCGTTTGCCTCTACTTTCTTTCTTTTTTCATCAATGGTGAATCCTCATTTGCACCTCGATTGTAATCGAAGCTGCAAGACCTGTGTTATCTCTTGTAAGTCTAATTTGAACACAAAGAACAGAGTTCTTAGAATCCTCCTCATTTCTGGGAAGGAGCCAGAGTTGTCAAAGAGGGTCGACAGAGTTCACCTCACACCTGTAGCACAGAGACCGTTGGCAGCATAGGTCCACAAGTAACCTTGGTAACCAATGATAAGGAACATTAGTGGGGGTCACTGCTTATCATGGAGACCTGTGTGAGGTTGTCTGCAAATCAAGGAACGATTGATCAGTCCATACAGTTAGGTAGAGAATATTATTCTGTGAACTAACGGTGCAAAAGGTCATATATATATGAGGGATGTAGCTCGTGTATCAGGATAGTTGAGTCTTAGTCGGCGAGAGAGCAGAAAATTGGATACTGAGATAGGAAGTCCTCAACAGGAAGAAACACACATAATACAGGCATTTGACGGGTTGGACTAGTCCAGGCATGAAAATGTGTTTTCCCAGACTCAGACTGGAGGAAAGGTGGAGGGAAGCTAACTAGAGCACCTCTCGTGGACCAGACACCTCTGACATAGTCTTCTTCCACAGACAGGTTGGGAAAAAGATGTCTTTTAACCCTTTGAGAACCTCACCACACGTTCATTTTTCGGACTGAAGATGTACTATTGGTGCAATTGCTCTCTGAGAGGGTTTTCAAAATACAGCAGCATTTATAAAGCTTGTGATCACAAAAGAACACCGATTCCAATGGAGGTGCTGCTGAGATGATGTACTGCACAGTGCCTTCAGAAAGTATTCATACCCCTTTGACTAATTCCACATTTTGTTGTGTTACAGCTAGAATTTAAAATGGATTAAATCGTATTTTTCTCTCTCACCCATCTATACACAATACCCCATAATGACTAGTTGAAAACATGTTTAAGAGAAATTGTTGCAAATTTTAAATTAAGTACAGAAATATCTCATTCACAAGTATTTACACCCCTAACTGAATGTTTTGTAGAGGCACCTTCAGCAGTGATTATAGCTGTGAGTCTTTCTGTGTAAGTCTCTAAGAGATTTCCATATCTGAATTTTGCAATATTTGTCAAATTTTATTTTCAAAATTCTTGGTTGTTGATCATTGCTAGACAACCATTTTCAGGTCTTGCCATAGATCTTGAAGTATCTTAGGGATAGGCATGCCGTCAACAGGACAGTTGTAAATCATGCAGCGCCATGTGTCACGATCGCAGATTTTAGACAAACAACAAATGTCGGTACATATAAGTGTCTTATATCGGCTGAAAGCTTAAACTTGTTAATATAACTGCATTGTCCAATTTACAGTAGCTATTACTGCGAAAAGAATGCCATGCTATTGTTTGAGGAGAGCTCCTAACAACTAAACACTTTTTTCACTGCGATGGGTTTGATAAATTCACAAATTCATACGATCTGAAATCTTGCTCTGATTTATCATTCAAAGGGTCCCAGAGATAACATGAAGTGTAATTTTGTTAGATAAAATCCTTTTTCATATCCTAAAACGGTCCATATAGCATGCACGATTGATTTTGTATTTCCACTCGTTCAATTTGCAAAGAAAGGAATCTGTGAAAATTTCATCCTAAACGTTGTCTCAACCAGTCATATCACATTCGTATTTATTCCTCAGAGATCCTAGAACGTAACCAGACGTCACTTTATCATTAGGAGTGTAGTATATCCTATAGGACACCAAATTTGGTCAGAGAGCGAAGCCTTCATTCACTTGATTGACTGTAACTTTGTCAAATAAGCACCAATCGGGGTCAAACAAAGCTAGCTAAGATAGCCAATGAGCTGTGCTTTATGGAAACCCCATATGTTGCAAAATGTTGCTGCTAACCTTGTGCAACAGCTAGCCTTTTCCTTTTGGAAAAAAATACAAGAAAATGGAGTGTTATGAAAACTGGGTGTTTTGCAAATGTTGAACTTATAATATGGCTACTAATACTGGAAAAGCTCAATCAACGTCCAAGTATACAGATTGACGTATTTGCCCCAAACATTACACTTTGTACTCAGGGCTTAAAGTTAAATGCTTTGCCACATTTTTTTGCAGTATTAATTTAGTACCTTGTTGCAAACAGGATGCATGTTTTGGAATATTGTTTATTATGTACCGGCTTCCTTCTTTTCACTCTGTCAATTAGTTTAGTATTGTGTAGTAACTACAATGTTGTTGATTCATCTTCAGTTTACTCCTATCACAGCCATTAAACTCTGTAACTGTTTTAAAGTTACCATTGGCCTCATGGTAAAATCCCTGAGCGGTTTCCTGCTTCTCCTGCCACTGAGTTAGGAAGGACACCTCTATCTTTGTAGTGACTGGGTGTATTAATACACCATACAAAGTGTCATTTTGATGCTGTGTTTCAAATTCACTGCTCGATTGAAGGACTTTACAGAGTATGTGACGAGGTAGTCATTTAACAATCATGTTAAACACTATTATTGCACACAGAGTGAGTCCATGCAACTTATTATGTGACTTAAGCACATTTTTACTCCTGAACTTATTTAGGCTTGCCATAACAAAAGGGTTGAATAATTATTAACTCAAGACAATTCAGATTTAAATGCTTTATTCATTTGTAAAAATGTCAATTTCAAAAAACATAATTCCACTTTTACATATTGGGATACTGTGTGTAGGCCAGTTACAAAAACTCTCAATTTACAGGCTCCCCTGCCTGTTCAGGCGGCGCTCGGTGCTCGTCGTCACCGGTCTACTAGCTGCCACGATCCCTTTTTCCTTTTCTGTTTGTTATATCTGTATTGATTTCACCTGTTGGAGATTTGTTGAAGGGCTGTTTAAGCCGGGCAGGCCCGCCTGCTTTTGTGCGGGCTTGTTTTCTGTTTGTCTGTGGTTGGTTGTTTGTAGTATGTTCTCGGACTGTTTTGGTGTCCTGTTTTGGGTCGGTCATATTTTGTTCGCCTGTTGTGTTGGCGTTGACCACTTACCCGTTTTCCGAAATAAAGTCGGTGTCCTATGAATCCTCGGCTCTCTGCGCCTGACTCCGCACCCACCACTCCTAGCTGCGTGACATTCAGACTGTAACACAACAAAATGTGTAAAAAGTTAAGTGGTGTGAATACTTTCTGAAAGGCACTGTATGATTTCTAAATCCCTAAAAAAGGCATGCAACACAATCCCGATACTTTTTTTTAGGCTACATAGCAGACTCTATATGTCCCTCAAACTCAACTCTGGACCTTGAAGCAAGCTCCACTTCATTTTGTAATTGTTCCCCCCTAATCAGGGATTGATTTAGACCTGGGACACCAGGTGTGTGCTTTTAATGATCAGGTAGAACACAAAACCAGCAGGCTCTGGACCTTGTTGGGTCAGAGTTGAATACCCATGCTCTATGTTATATTCCTAACGACTTCCTAATTCACACTGTACCTTCACGACTGACCTCAGTCACGATTCATATTCATAGTAAGGAAGGAAGAGGGAAAATGGAAATGGAAGAGGACGGCACACAGACAAAAGTTGTGTTCGTTTAATTTGATATACGATGGTAATTGCTCTGTCGTTAATACTTGGTTACAATGCACTGCTGGCATGAGATGTGACTTTTTCCATTGTTACCAAGAAGGAAAACCTGAACATGCATCAGCTAACTGTACAGACTTTGAGGATTTGCAAAATGTGTGTGTGTGTGTGTGTGTGTGTGTGTGTGTGTGTGTGTGTGTGTGTGTGTGTGTGTGTGTGTGTGTGTGTGTGTGTGTGTGTGTGTGTGTGTGTGTGTGTGTGTGTGTGTGTGTGTGTGTGTGTGTGTGTGTGTGTGTGTGTGTGTGTGTGTGTGTGTGCCCATTTTGTGCTGCAAAATCTGTTCAACTGTTGTTGATGTCGATCTGTCGGCTGTGAACTTGTCGTTGTAAAAAGTGTCACTGTCTAGTTGTGTCCTTTCTCTTGTCTTGTTTTTAATTTATTTTAATGCACTCACTGTCGCATATTGAGATGAAATGTTTCAATGAAAAGAAACTTACAAATTAACTGTATTATTATTCATACACACTGCTCAACAAAATAAAGGTAACACTTAAACAACACAATGTAACTCCATCACACTTCTGTGAAATCAAACTGTCCACTTAGGAAGCAACACTGATTGACAACAAATTTCACATGCTGTTGTGCAAATGGAATAGACAACATGTGGAAATTATAGGCAATTATAGCAAGACACTCCCAATAAAGGAGTGGTTCTGCAGGTGGTGACCACAGACCACTGCTCAGTTCCTATGCTTCCTGGCTGATGTTTTGGTCACTTTTGAATGCTGGCAGTGCTTTCACTCTAGTGGTAGCATGAGACAGAGTCTACAACCCACACAAGTGTCTCAGGTAGTGCAGCTCATCCAGGATGGCACATCAATGCGAGCTGTGGCAAGAAGGTTTGCTGTGTCTGTCAGCGTAGTGTCCAGAGCATGGAGGCGCTACCAGGAGAGAGGCCAGTACATCAGGAGATGTGGAGGAGGCCGTAGGAGGGCAGCAACCCAGCAGCAGGACTGCTACCTCCGCCTTTGTGCAAGGAGGAGCAGGAGGAGCACTGCCAGAGCCCTGCAAAATGACCTCCAGCAGGCCACAGATGTGCATGTGTCTGCTCAAACGGTCAGAAACAGACTCCATGAGGGTGGTATGAGGGCCCGACGTCCACAGTTGGGGGTTGTGCTTACAGCCCAACACCGTGCAGGACGTTTGGCATTTGCCAGAGAACACCAAGATTGGCAAATTCGCCACTGGCACCCTGTGCTCTTCACAGATGAAAGCAGGTTTACACTGAGCACATGTGACAGACGTGACAGAGTCTGGAGACGCCGTGGAGAACGTTCTGCTGCCTGCAACATCCTCCAGCATGACCGGTTTGGCGGTGGGTCAGTCATGGTGTGGGGTGGCATTTCTTTGGGGCGCCGCATAGCCCTTATGTGCTCGCCAGAGGTAGCCTGACTGCAATTAGGTACCGAGATGAGATCCTCAGACCCCTTGTGAGACCATATGCTGGTGCGGTTGGCCCTGGGTTCCTCCTAATGCAAGACAATGCTCGACCTCATGTGGCTGGAGTGTGTCAGCAGTTCCTGCAAGAGGAAGGCATTGATGCTATGGACTGGCCCGCCCGTTCCCCAGACCTGAATCATGTCTCGCTCCATCCACCAACGCCACGTTGCACCTCAGACTGTCCAGGAGTTGGCGGATGCTTTAGTCCAGGTCTGGGAGGAGATCTCTCAGGAGACCATCCGCCACCTCATCAGGAGCATGCCCAGGCGTTGTAGGGAGGTCATACAGGCACATGGAGGCCACACACACTACTGAGCCTCATTTTGACTTGTTTTAAGGACATTACATCAAAGTTGGATCAGCCTGTAGTGTGGTTTTCCACTTTAATTTTGAGTGTGACTCCAAATCCAGACCTCCGTGGGTTGATACATTTAATTTCCATTGATCATTTTTGTGTGATTTTGTTGTCAGCACATTCAACTATGTAAAGAAAAAAGTATTTAATAAGAATATTTCATTCATTCAGATCTAGGATGTGTTATTTTAGTGTTCCCTTTATTTTTTTTGAGAAGTGTATATTATTATCTCTTTTACTGGGACCTAGTTAGCTTATTTGCTGAAGGACTGACTTTCTGAGTGTAGAAAAACCTTGGAGAGGTACCATGATGGAATCTAACATTTAATTAGACTTTAGTTCTCATACTCATACTCAATATATATGTATATGTTTTGTCTTTCAGTACATCAAAACAAGCTAAAATCCTACGAAGCATGACAATCTGTCTACATCTAGGGGGAAGAAATGATTCATAAGGACTGCCATCTTGTCTTCTTTATCCCCTTGGACAATGGCTGTTGCACCTTTGAGGGGTGATTCTGGACAGATCTTGTTACACCCAGATCTCTCTCTCTCTCCCACCCAGCCATTTGTAATGGCGAAGATCATTAGCTTCTTGGGTTACTTTCCCCTCCGCTACTTTTCCAAGATATCATACTCACTTACTGACTGGCCACTTTGCAGTCTCTAAACAAATTAATAAATGTCCTCAATGTGATGACATTCCACACCATCTGCAGTGTTTATTTTCCTTAAATAGTGGGGTTAGTCAGAGGCCTGGGCCAGGCTGGGGCTCAAACACTCACGGGTGGTATTGGATTATCTTAATCGTCTCGCTAGCCTAAGTAATGACCTCTCAAAGTTTCACCTCAATAGGAGAATGAATCATTTAAAGGGTTTTGCAGGAAACTGTTGTTTATATAAAAAGGGTAACGCTTCTCGCGAGAGGGACGGAGTTGAAGATCAATTTATAACTCCCAGAGCACGTTGCTTCTCTATAAAACCATTAGGCAACAGTTAACTGGGAACTGATGGCTATTTGAATGTTTCTGGTAAATCATATAAATGGACATACACGTCTCCAAGTAAAATATATGTTACTTTCCATCACTGTATAGCAGAAATGAATGCTCTATCTCTATCTGTGCAGACATACTGTCTTCGCTTTAGCTTCTACAAAATCAATATGAACTGTGGATTAACTGTCTCACAACGTGTCAATAGAAAATAACCATATGCAGGTATTGAAGCCCTCCTTTAATAAATCCCTGTATGGTCTGAGGTCAAACGAGTGTTACGGAGACTGCTGCCAACACAGGTGCTGAAGATTAGTGTCGCCAATGTCTCTGTACCTTGAAGAGCACATACTTTAATGGCAAACAGAACAGAATTCAGACTCAGAAAGCACAAACACCTGAAAACAGTCAAATAATCTGATGGCACCAATGCTAAAGTTTCTGATACCACTAGTCCGTCACCCACACAGATGATGATAGGGAGATTTTCTGGCTGTAGGAAAACAGTGCTCAATTTGACCTAGAGTCAAGGTGCAGCCGAGATATGTTTTATGGCTTAGGATACGAGATACTGATGTCCTTTAGAGGATAGGAGTCTAATATAGAGTCTAAACTAACAGCCATTGACAGGTATCCTAATTAAGGTTGCAAAGGGAGGGTATATTACTAGAAACATTCTAATTTTACCAGTAAACTACAAGAATTTTGATAACTTTTAAGGAATATATGGAATTTTATCAGATGTCATCTAGTGGCCTTTTGGGGTACTTCAGAAAACCCCAGGTGTCTGTAATTATCTCTGTCCCTCTGTGTGGCCTTATCACATGTAAAATATACATTTTTAAATCAAATAATATTATAAGAAAATATATATTAGAGTGACGAAGCTGTAAAACATTATCCTAATTGTAAACCAGCAATTTAGTGAATACCATTGGTGTTTAATATGAGGGTTTCAGCATTAAATATCATTTTTTTATTTTTTATTTTACACACACTTTTATTTATTTTACTATGTCAATTTGTCTTTGTTGTAAATGTTTTGTGCCCAAACTGGTGGCAGTTGTGAACAAAAGACAATGGTTGGAAGAGCTCTCTTGGGTTTCCCGAGTGGCGCAGCGGTCTAAGGCTGTATCACAACCGGCCGTGATTGGGAGTCCCATAGGGCGGTGCACATTTGGCACAGGTTTGGCTGGTGTAGAGGCCCCCATTTAAGAGCATTTGTTCTCAACTGACTTGCCTAGTGAAATTAATTGTTTTATTTTATTAAATTATCTTGAACCATATGGTCTATCCACTAGAAACTATAATATTATTATTATTATTATTATTAGAAACTCATGGACAATATGGACACATATAAAATTGTATACTATATATGAATATAGATATTTTTTTATAATTCAATTATAAATTACCTGTAGCTTTGCAACCCCAATCCTAACAGACACCTCTTCTCGCACAGTGATGGGTAATTATTGGCAGTTAGTGGTTGTCAGGAATATGTAGCTAGCTGCCTGCCAGCCACCTCTGTCAAAGATAAAACATGCAACACCCCCACCCACCTAACCCACTACCTGTATAGCTCACAACCCCACCTCAGTATCTCTTACACCCACCAGTGTACACATAAAAACATCAGAATTCAACAGGCTACATATCAGTTGACACCCGAGGCTGCAGTGTGTCCTTGTAGAACCTAAAGTATGTGATTAGCTGTCATTTAGCCTGATGGGAAACCCTTATGTTCCACATATTGTGATATAGGCTCAGCGTTGTGTTCGATCAAAGTCACGGCTAAGGCTAATAAACGTGTATTCTAAAACCCCACACTGTACCTGAGGGAGACAGTCTGCTTGACATGAGAAATGTAGTGTCAACAATAAATCCTGAGGGAACGGCACCCAGCACTCAGGCTCTGATCAGTCCCTACACCCAAACAAGGGCACTGCGTTCATCCACCACCTCTGGCCCTGCTCGCCTCCTACCACTGAGAAGTACAGTTCCGCTCAGCCCAGTCAAAACTGTTCGCTGCTCTGAACAATTCTAGGAAACTGAACTCAATATTTAGACAACACAGGTGGGATGCTGTGAGGGGAATAGTAATGTAAATTCTGATAATGGAATGCTTTAGAATCAACAGACTGTTACCTAGGATAGGATAAAGGATTTTCTATTTTCTGTTCCAATGTCATAAGGTGAATGCACACATCCAACAAGACTTAAAGTAAATATTAGGTAAATTTGGAATGCTTTAGAAAACAGACTGTTAAGGATTCTTTTCTAAGCTAATACACATCCAACAAGAGAATATTGGATTTACTCTAGGCAGTAGGCATCTATCCAAAACCACCAACACAGAACATATAGCATGGAAAAGTGTAGGTGTGTTGTGAATAGCATGTCATACGGTCAGGTGTCAAATAGCATGAATTCAATTAGAGAAGATCTAACTGTGCACTACCTACACATGAATGTATCTAACATCACTTTACATGACACATGTTATACACACTTGGAAAGACAGGCATGTTTTTATGTGAATTGTGGGTTTGGGTTCAGTTAGGGATGGATCGAAGTTTACAGGATGGTTGCCTGGAGGAAAATGGGGGAGGGTCATGTTTTTCAATTTCAGTCAAGGGGAGGGTTTAGTATTGTTGAATCTCTTCTTGGGGATGGTCATGTAATTTCTAGTTGATGAAATGTCAACATTTCTCAATGTTTTATAATTAGTTGCTTATTAGGCATATATATCGATGTGTGCCTGATGCCACCCCTCATCTCTGATTCTCCGCTGGGCGAGCAATATCAAGTGCACCTACAGTATAGGCTACTTAGTGTGGTCTCAATCAAATGATCTACGAAGTGCATGCTCAGAGAAGTGCAGAACAGTGTTTTATTTCTAAGATAGCTGCTGGGATAGTGTAAATAAATCTAGGCAGCATTACACACTGCAATGGATATTCCAACCCTGAGCCCCGGCCTGCTCTGCTCTTGCTGATCAATAACTTTGTGCTGCTTAACCAATGACTGTGCTGTGTAGGCCTACTGTGGCAGTTCAGGAGGAGGGCCCAAGGCTTCTTCGTAAAATTATTTTTGATTCGGGCCTAGTTAAAATAACCCCCTATCTTGGACGGATTAGCCTATAGGCTGTGTTCGGATCAGTTTCAGGAGAGCGCGAAGATGAGTAGGACAGTTCATGGTGCTGAAAGCAGGCAGATTCGAGTAGGCATCATTTATTTGAATTAGACTTTACTAACGACAAGAGGGCTTTGTGTTGGCTCCTAATTCTTCCTATTTAAGAAATAAGAGGTTTGACAGACAAAATGAGGCTCTAAAGCTGCTTTATCCATAGAGTTTGTCAGTCAATTCCTCCACCTACCATGCACTATTTAAATAGCCTACCTCCATGTCAGTGAATGGCTGTTAAGTTAAAACCAAGACTTGAATTGAGGGGGTATGAGAGGGTATGCCATAGGCCTAGCTTTTGTTAAAGAAAATGGCAAAAAGCACAGGCCTGCCCATTGTAAATGTAAGATTTTGGTCCACGGTGCTTTACGCTAGAAACGAGCGTTAAAATAGTGACTCCGATGCATATGGGGAAATCATTGTTTTGTTTCTTTGATATTCAGAGGCTGAGCTACAATCTTCTATAGCCGAGGAGACACAATGTACTTTGCTTGGGAAGTAATCTAATTCTGTCACTATCAATTGATTAAGCTATTCACTTTCTGTACAATAGAAGATGTTTAAACCCAGATAGCATTTAAGGAAACACTAGTGAGCCACGGAAGAAGAGTAGCCAAAAGTCAAAGCTTACATTATTTTGCCTCGGTTGGCCTACTCTGTGTGGGGTGGAAAGGTAGACATATCTTTTGAAAGAACCATGTTCAGATTCTTAATGATGTCTCAGATTTAATTATTTGCAAACAGGGACAGTTTTGTTGCAAACAAGACACACTGATTCGGCATTGGAGAAATATGATAAGATGAACACATAGGCCTATCTGTCAGGTTCTCCCTAGGAGAGGCGGGCGTGGAGTCAGGCGCAGGAGAGTGCGAATACCAAGAAGGGCGTTTATTTACAAGTCCATCAAGAACAGGCACAGGACCACAACAGCAGCCACTTAACAACAGGAAAGCAGTCCAGAAAAAAACACTTGTTTAACAGAACAATCCAAAAGCAACCCAAACAAATGACAGCTACACAAACAATCCCGCACAAAACGTAGAGGGTAGGGAGAGATTAAATACGCCACTGATTAACCTAAACTAGACATAGCCGAACAACAAGACAGACAAAACCAAACGAAAAAGAAAAGGGATCGGTGGCAGCGAGTAGACCGGCGACGACTGACCCCTGAGCACCGCACGAACAGGGAGAGGAGCCGGAAGTCGTGACACCATCTCTCTGTCCATTCTTAGCCTGGAATTTAGTCATTTGTATGGTATTTTCACAAGTGCTCCCTCTCCGGCCTCCAGGTCACCAGGCTACTCGTTATGGGCGCACACCTGTCCCCATCGTTACGCGCCCTGCGCGTCATCAGACTCACCTCCCTGATTCCCTTCCTTATACAGTATATGTCACTCCCTTTGGTTCCTTCCTCAAGCGTTATTGTTTCCGTTCCTTTGTCATGTCTGTGCATTCGTGGTTTCTTGTTTTGTATTATGTTGTGTTTGTCTATTTATTTAAACACTCACTCCCTGAACTTGCTTCCCGACTCTCAGCGCACATCGTTACAGGTATTAAAAAATATTCTGCTAATTTGTAAAATGATGTAGAATTGCATGAAATGTTTATGAAGGGACTTTTTTTTTCTTGGATCTGCAAATATGATGATAGATTCATGCAATTATTTAACTGTAAAGGAGATCTTTCCACCCCTACTCTTGTCCAGGGTGGTCTGCGAACCCACAACCTTCTGTCCCGCAGCCCTGTGCGCAATCAAAATCCCAGCATTGCTATGTAATGCTTACAGGACAAAGAACAGTTACGAAAACTGCTTATTTAAGGCTCTGTACTGTCAAAGAAGTGAGGGCAAACAGTATACATGTTCTCTGCTATCCAGTTTGTTTATATTATTATTTTGGGTATAGGGGAGGGTCATTTGTTATTTTAGTTTTTTTTTTTTTTTTTCCAAGTGTTCAGTGAGGATTTAGGTCAAATATATTTTGCTGAAGGGAGGGCCATTCATTTTCATTTCAGAGAGATTCCATTTTCTCCATGTAATCCTTATTATAAATAACGTTCACTCCCTTATGGATATAATTAGCCTAATTAGTCATTTCACCGGTCATCCACAACAGTTCTCCATATCAAAACAGCTACTCGTCTACTGACCAACAGATTTAAACATTTCTCGTAAACTGTAAAACAAGGTCTATACCTCTCTCTCTATTTCTCTCTTCTTCCTCTCACTCACTTTTCCCCCCTCTTTTTAATCCCCTTCTCTTTCTCTCTTTTCCATTGAGACGAGCTCTCTCTCTCTCTATGTAGGAAGAGAGAGGGAGAAGGGAGCGGGGACTTACATGTTTCTGCTAATGAGCGAGAGCAGGGAGAAATAAAAGAAAGACATCTCAGATAGGGCTGTTGCCCTCAGGCCGTTTCACTCAGACCCTGGAGGAAGTGTGCTTTCATTTGAATGCATCCATCCTCAGATCACACTATCCTTTCACCTTCCCGGGTTGAGGGTGGAAAGGCTGAGGCTATGGATGCTCTGTGCCCCAAACGGCTAGAGTCCCCCAAACAAAGCAGACAAAGCTCCCGGCTGCACTTCCCACCCCTCTCTGACCCAGACAATGCAGGTAGATGAAACGTCACACATTCACAGTCCCAACCTTTACCACTTGAAGGTCAAGCCCTCCTAAGCCATTCATTCCCTGAAGTTAACAGCAATTACCTAGTAATGAACAGATTTACCAACAAAACCAATTAATCGCATAGGAAATGCCCTAACAGAGCATGAAAGGCCAGCAGTTAGACTCACACAATCAACAGCCATTGCTGGCTTTGCACTCCGACAGAGAAAGGAATACTGGAATCGCGGAAGAGTGTAAATTAGCTCTCTTCTTCTTTCCCCTGCTTTTCTCAAAAAGCCGATGGAACACCTTTCTAGTTTACACTACAGATAATGAGCTAGTCTATACAAGGCTCTCAAACGTAGAATAAATAGGTTTGTTTTTTAATGCCGTATGACTCGTAAAAACAACATAGAACCTTTAAATGTCAAATATATGGGTGAGTTCCCTCAAACAATAGAAAATATGGAATGTGTAAACAATTCTCTTTTACACAGAACAAAAATGTAAACGCAACATGTAACGTGTTGGTCCCATGTTTCATGAGCTGACATAAAAGATCCAGGAAATGTTCCATTCGCACAAAAAACGGATTATCTCAGATTTTGTGCACAAATTTGTTTACATCCGTGTTAGAGACCATTTCTTCTTGGCCAAGACAATCCATCCACCTGGCAGGTGTAGGCCACTCTAAAATGTGCAGTTTTGTCACATAACACAATGCCACAGATGTCTCATGTTTTGAGGGAGCGTTAAATTGAAATTCTGACTACAGGAATGTCCACCAGAACTGTTGCCAGAGAATCTAATGTTAATTTCTCTACCATAAGCCGCCTTCAACGTTGTTTTAGAGAATTTGGCAATACGTCCAACCGGCCTCACAACTTCAGACCATGTATATGGCATTGTGTGGGTGAGCAGCTTGCTAATGTCAATGTTGTGAACAGAGTGCCCTACGGTGGCGGCGGGGTTATGGTATAGGCAGGCATAAGCTACGGACAACGAGCACAATTGCATTTTATCCATGGCATTTTCAATGCTCAGAGATATCATGACGAGATCCTGAGGTCCATTCTCGTGCTATTCATCCATCAACTCATGTTTCAGCATGATAATGCACGGCCCCAATGATCTGTACACAGTTCCTGGAAGCTGAAAATGTCCCAGTTGTTCTATGGCCTTTATACTCACCAGACATGCCACCACCCATTGAGCATGTTTGGGATGCTCTGGATTGACGTGTACGACAGAGCGTTCCAGTTCCTGCCAATATCCAGCAACTTCGCACAGCCATTGAAGAGGAGTGGGACAACATTCTACAGGCCAAAAGCCTGATGCAAAGGAGATGTGTCACACTGCGTGAGACAAATGGTGGTAGACTCGTCAACAGAGATGTTAGTATGTTCCAGAGATTTCTGTAAGTCTTTAGCTGACACTCTAGGATTCTTCTTAACCTCATTGAGCATTCTGCGCTGTGCTCTTGCATTTATCTTTGCAGAACGGCCACTCCAAGGGAGAGTAGCAACAGTACTGAACTCTCCGTTTATAGACAATTTCTCTTACAGTGGGCTGATGAACATCAAGGCTTTTATATATACTTATGTATCCCTTTCCAGCTTTATGCAAGGCAACAATTCTTAATTTGAGGTCTTCTGAGATCTGTTTTGTTCGAGGCATGGTTCTTGTGAATAGCAAACTCAAATTTTGTGAGTGTTTTTTATAGGGCAATGCAGCTCTAACCAACATCTCCAATCTCGTCTCATTGATTGGACTCCAGGTTAGCTGCCTCCTGACTCCAATTAGCTTTTGGAGAAGTCATTAGCCTAGGGGTTCACATACTTTTCCCAACCTACACTGTGAATGTTTCAATTATGTATTCAATATTGACAAGAAAAATACAATATTAGTGTGTTATTAGTTTAAGCACACTATGTTTGTCTATTGTTGTGACTTTCAAAATTTCATGACCAATTTATGCAGAAATCCATGTAATTCCAAAGGGTTCACATACTTTATCTTGCCACTGTATCTATGGCACATCTAAGGCAGAATACTCTGGTTATCTTCCACCATATGCCCGGTACCTAAAAATTTGAACCCCACATTAAAAGGCTGGTTCTTTCCCAGCTAAAAAAGGAGGTGTGCTCTTACACAGAAACCCCTCCAGTTTCCGTACAAGTAGCACAGGGGTGTTAATCACTACTGCACTGTGCCTACACCCACATGAAGAATCCCAGGACATAATGACAAAGCAAAAAACAGGTTTTTAGAATTGTAGCAAATGTATTAAAAAAGAAAAACTGAAATAACTTATTTACATAAGTATTCAGACCCTTTGCTATGAGCCTCGAAATTGAGTTAGGGTGCATCCTGTTTCCATTGATCATCCTTGAGATGTTTCTACAACTTGATTGGAGTCCACCTGCGGTAAATTACATTTTTTTAAACAATTATTAGGATTATTATTGTTTATTTTTTCTTTATTATTTTCCTAACGCTACCATGCCTCCCCTAATTGGAGTAAAATAATGGACAATAATGGACAACAATACAGGCCTATACAAACTATATAGATTTTACAGACACTGTATATTTTACATTAGTTGTCTTTATTTATTTGTTTTTATTTGTTGTTAGTCCCACCCTTCAGCTACACATCTATATCTGAAAAACATCCCATTTTTATTTCTAATTGCCATATATTTTTAAAATGTGCTGTAACGTTTCACAAAACTTCTGAACCTTTGTTTTCTCATAGTTTCTACAGATTAATCTATGATCTATGCTTCCTGTTCTTAAGTTTCATTTGTTGCATCTTTTACTTTTGGATTTGTACACCAGCTTCAAACAGCTGAAAATACAATATTTTTGGTTATATTTCACAGCGGTTTAGATGGTACAATGATTCTCTACACAATGACTGCTTGTTCTGTCACATTAACTGAAATTAGGTAAATTATTAGAATTTTTGCAAGCTGGCAAAGGTAAGAGCGTTTTCTGCATATTGCACCTTTAAACCAGAGGCAACAGTCATATAATACAATTTGCTTAAAGGGATACTGCGTGATTTTGCCAATGTGGCCCTTTATTTACTTTCCCAGAGTCAGATGAACTGATTGAAATGCCATTTTTATGTCTCTGTGTCCAGTATGAAGGAAGTTGGAGGTAGTTTTATGAGCCAATACTAACTAGCTAACATGTTAGCAGATGCCAATAGACTTCCAGTCAGGAAACCCATAGACTGCCAGTCATTGTGCTAACGTTAGTTAGCAATTGCGCTAGCCCTAGTTAGCAAATTCTTTCAAACTGTATGCAGAGACATGAAAATGGTGTCCACAAGTTCATCTGACCTAAAGTATTCCTTTAATAGCCAATGTGTATTATTTAACATTACTATTAAAATAGCACTCACTTAGAAGATTGGTCATTGTTTTCAAGTTGCAAGCTCTATCCCATAAAACCATCACTGAAAAACAGATATTTACATAATCTTCTGTGGTTTGGTAACATTCTTCGACGGAGTCTGGCTGGATGGAAGACGAGGCAAAGTTTGGAAAATGTCTAAATATACGGGGGGCCATCTCGCGACTCCGCCTTCAACTTGCAAGGGGGCGATGCTATTCCACTGCGTTGTGGACGTCCCCATTGAAATGCATGAAATCTGGCGCACCGTAATGGAGTGATTATGGGTCATGTGAACGAGGCTTGAAGCGGCAGCACCCACAGTGGATCAGCACATATGTTTTTATTGATTGCTACACCAAGGGATGGTACACTTCATGCTAACATCGTGCTTTCATTTGTATTTGGAGCTCATTCCTCGTTTTTAAGTTAGAACGTTAGCAAGCTAAATGTCCCTTACCTTTTATTTGTCCAGTGCATTCGGAAAGTATTCAGACACCTTCGCTTTTTCCAAATCTTGTTATATTACAGCTTTATTCTAAAATGGAATACTTTTTTTTCACATCAATCTACACACAAAACCCCAGAATGACAAAGCGAAAACAGGTGTTTGGAAGTTGTTGCAAAATGTTGTATATATACCTTTTTACATACGTATTCAGGCCCTTCGCTATGATATTCGAAATTGAGCTCAGGTGCATCCTGTTTCCATTGACCATACTTGAGATGTTTCTACAACTTTGTCCATATGTGCTAAATTCAATTGATTGGACATGATTTGGAAAGGCACAAACCTGTCTATATAAGGTCCCACAGTTGACAGTGCATGTCAGAGCAAAAACCAAGTAATGAGGTTGAAGGAATTGTCCGCAGAGCTCCGAGACAGGATTGTGTCGAGGCACAGATCTGGGGAAGAGAATGACAAACATCTCTGCAGCACTCCATCAATAAGGCCTTTATGGTAGAGTGGCCAGACAGAAGCCACTCCTCAGTAAAAGGCACATGACAGCCCACTTGGAGTTTGCCAAAAGGCACCTAAAGGACTCTCAGAGCATGAGAAACAAGATTCTCTAGTCTGATGAAACTAAGATTGAACTCTTTGGCCTGAATGCCAAGCGTCACGTCTGGAGGAACCTGACACCGTCCGTACGGTGAAGCATGGTGGTGGCAGCATCATGCTGTGGGATGTTTTTCAGCGGCAGGGACTGGGAGACTAGTCAGGATCGAATGATAGATGAACGGAGCAAAGTACAGAGAGATCCTTGATGAAAACCTGCTCCAGAGTGCTCAGGACCTCAGACTGGGGCGAAGATTCTCCTTCCTTTAGGACAACAACCCTAAGCACACAGCCAAGACAATGCAGGAGTGGCTTCGGGACAAGTCTCTGAATGAGTGGCCCAGCCAGAGCCCGGACTTGAACCCGATCTAACATTTCTGGAGAGACCTGAAAATTGCTGTGCAGCAACGGTCCCCTTCCAACCTGACAGAGCTTGAGGTGTGCCAGCTTGTAGCGTCATACCTAAGAAGACCTGAGACGTTAATCGCTGCCAAAGGTGCTTCAACAAAGTACTGAGGGTCTGAATAAAGTACAAAGTAAAGGGTCTGAATACTTATGTGATATTTCAGTTTGACATTTTTTTTTATAACTTTGCAAACATTTCTAAAAAACGGTTTTTGCTTTGTCATTATGGGCTATTGTGTGTGGATTGAAGAGGGGGAAAAAACAATTTAAGCAATTTTAGAATAAGGCTGTAACGTCACAAAATGTGAAAAGAGTTAAGGGGTCTGAATACTTTCCGAATGCACTGTATACCAGAGGAGGCTGGTGGTTGGAACTATAGGAGGACAGACTCTTTGTAATGGCTGGAATGGAATAAATGGAACGGTACCAAACACATCAAACATATGGAAACCACATGTTTTACTACTTTCCATGTATTCCATTCCAGTCATTGCAATGAGCCCATACTCCTATAGTTCCTCCCACCAGCCTCCTCTGTTGTGTACATATGTGTGTATATTCCCTGTGATTGCATAGAATGCTTCTTTAATCCTTTGTACTGTAACCGACAAGTTTGACAACATGCACCACTGTGTAAAAGAAACGGTTAATTTTTTCAATCCTCACACACAAGTCAAATTGAGTTTCAAACAGTAGTGTAAAATACTACTTAAGTATTTTTTGGGGTATCTGTACTTTATTATTTATATTTTTGACTACTTTTACTTTACTACATTCTAAAGAAAATAATGTACATTTTCCTCCCTACATTGTCCCTACATTTTCCATGACCAAAAGTACTTGTTACATTTTGAATGCTTAGCAGGACAGGAAAATGGTCAAATTCACAAACTTATCAGAGAACACAGGTCATCCCTACTGCCGCTGGCCTGGCGGACTCACTAAACACAAATGCATCTTTTGTTTTGTGTTGGAGTGTGTTGGAGTGTGCCCTGGCTATCCAGACATTTTTTAAAAAAGAAAATGGTGCCGTCTGCATTACTTAATACAAGGAATTTTTAATTATTTATATTTTTACTTTTGATATTTAAGTATATTTGAGCAATTCCATTGACTTTTTATACTTTTAAGTATATTTAAAACCAAATACTTTTAGACTTTTACTCAAGTAGTATTTTTCTAGCTGACTTTCACTTTTACTTGAGTAAGTTTCTATGAGGGTACATATACTTTTACTCAAGTACGACAATTGAGGACTTTTTCCACCACTGGTTTCAAAGCTCCTGCTTGCAATATCTACTAGAGTGGGAGGTTCTTCAGTGATTCAATGTGGTCATATATTTCCCAGGAGACGACAGTCTCCACAATACTTTGCTAGCATCACCGATGTTGCCAAAACACCTGTCTACAGTGCAGGACGAACAAGTGAGACAAGTGACTAATTGATGTTGTGTGGTTAAGTGACCTGAAAGACAACATGTGTTTGAATGACTGAGAGGTAAGCTCTGTCTGTGGTCTTCAATGAAATTGAGAATGTGTTGTTACGGTTCAACTCAGTCTCAATAAGCACTCCAGTATGTGTAGTCAGAGCACATACAGTACAGTTTGTCTGCCTATATAGTGTAGCTAATGATAGTATCAACAAAACATCTCCAACAGAATAGTATATACCTTGTTGGTTCCCAGTCATTTTGTAGGAGGATGAGGGGCACAGTGAGGGCATGACATACTGTTAATATGCAGCATGGCTGATCCTCAGTCGAGAGAGAGAGAGAGAGAGAGAGAGAGAGAGAGAGAGAGAGAGAGAGAGAGAGAGAGAGAGAGAGAGAAAGAGATTAGAGTGAGAGAGGGATAGGGGGAAGAGGGTAAAGCACAGGGGATTGTGTGCAAAGAGAAAAATGTGTGCAAGTATCAAAAATGGAAAGTAGCACACACTCATATCCTCAGCTCACATGGGGGGGGGGCTCTGTTCACCAGTGTCAATTTATTCAAACGTTGCTTCTGTTGTCTCAATTCATAAAGGAGCTCGGTGCTGTAGAAATATAGTGAGAAAAGAAGAAGGGACGCATTGAGAAGACGTATCATCCACTTTAACCAAAACACACAACCAGAAACCAGACAGGCGACAGAAAAGAATCCTTGAATGTGGTGAACGCTGCTTTGTTGTAGCTACAATGCAATACCATAGGCATTATCAGATTGTATTCAAACAGAAAACAGTTGTCCAGTTGAGGGAACTATTTATGGGTTTTTACATGTATAATCCTGATTTAATCCTGATTTGAAGTTCAGTTTACTGGTTGGGATTCAAATGTGAACTAGCTGTGAAGAGAACAACGAATCCTGACATTGCCAACCACAGAAAGTTCACGTGGATCACGGCCAAGAGGTAAGGATCACACGGTAAGTACATAGGTCACACATTTAAAACTCTCACACTGACGTTAACCAACAGTCTGTTGTGAGATTGGTGTCAGTATGCGGTGCGGTTTGGTTAAATAAAGAGTTTAACCATAGCTCTAATATCAGCTTGGTTAAGGAGATTGATTGAAAATACTCTGATTCTGGGTTAAATTTGAGGAGGAAATATGAAGTGAAATGTGATATGAAATGTGTATAAATGGAAATCGTTCACTGGGGACAGAAAGAAGCTTAAGGGAGAAGAACACAAAGGTTGATGAGAACAGGTGCTAAATATATACAGTATATTTTATGTTGTCATACACCAGTCTTATCCTAACTTTTTATGGCAGTGTTACTGTTTAAGCAGGAACGTCTTGTCCTGATGAAATGTATTTGATGATCCCCATTTCGCACATTCCATTTAGATGGAATGTTTGGAATCACTTACGTTGTGTTTAGGGAAGATACGTTATGTTCAACTGCTAATAGTACTTTCATATCAAGTTGATGGCTGGCTGCATACGAATTGTGTTACGAACGACGAACTTCTGGCTTTTAAAACTGAAATAACAACATCAACATTTGTCTCTTCCTGGAGAACAGATCATGAAATTGACTCCTCTCCTGGTATGGTGAACTTTCCTCCTATCATTACCTAATCTCTAACATACAAACGTTTTGTATCACACTTCACCCAGTGTAAGATTCCCTCACCATGTCCCTTACGTATCCTCCTCCTGGGGATCTCTCCCATTCATCTCTTTCTTAACACACATCTCTTACCAACATTCTATTCCCTTCTATCAACAGCCACTTGTTCAACCAATTATGAAAGCAATATGTCACTGATTGCTCAGTGCACCCTAGCCTCCCATATCTCTTTCAACCCCTGCACTGCCACACACACACACACACGCACACGCACACGCACACACACACACACACACACACACACACACACACACACACACACACACACACACACACACACGCACACGCACGCGCACACGCACACACACACACACACACGTACAGAAACCTTGGCTTGACCCGAGGTGTTGGCAATATCCAACTGTGTTTACATGGAAAGTTCAAGTTGAGGAGTCTAAATCTGTTGGAGCTGAGGGTTCGGTTGACGTTTGTTCGCTGGTTTAAACTCTAATGCCCAGCAGTTATCCTCACTGAAAGGTAATTGGAATTTCAGTTTACTTCCTAAATTGACTGAACTGAAATGGAATTGACGCCAACCCTGATGCTCACCAGTGTTTGAAGTCAGGAAGATACCATTTTAAGCCCCCTTGAAAGAGATCCTGGCGAGGGGTGTGACTTCTGATCTCTTAGTCAAGACATTAGGCTGACCTGGATCACCTCTACCTCGACTAAGCTTCAGGATGCACCCTGACCCAATCCTCTTCAGTGGACCACGGTAGCTCACACAAAGGCCTTTAAATCTACAAGGGAGGGACACCCCTGTGTTATGGTATAGCAGTAATTCTTAGGTGACTTTATCAGAGTCACTCTCTAAGCAAACACTTACAGTACACTTAAGGTTAAAGGAAGTGAGATAAAGTAGAGAGAAATGAATGAGACATACAGTCTGTAGTGTAGCTAGCTTATGTCAGTCTGAAAGGGGATATGCCTGGCTAATGAAAAGCTATGTAAAGGTGCTGTCTTTATCCACAGCCCAGCTGGGTTTTGTCTCTCCCTCTATTAGCTCCCTTGACTTCCTCCACTCTCTGCACTCCACAATAAAATAATTCCCTAGCTGCGTAATTCTTCGTCGTCTTCCATTCATCATTTAGGTTGCTAACCCTTGAAAATGCTAAAATAGTTGTCCAGTCAAACACATGATCAGTTCTGCAGCTAGCTAACTTCCAGGAACCTGGTTGTGATCTGTACATGTTTAAAGAAGGGAGGAATAGGCCCTATAGCCTTCAAGTCAGAATGAACACCAGCTGGTTAACTGCAATTTCAACACTTCACAGGGAGGTTCACAAGGGGCTTATCATATATTTACAGACTGACAATCCACAGTTATCAACCCTAAACTACATTTTTACTACAATTAAAACAATTTGATGCCTTTCGGGAAAGACGATTGATAAAATATTTTGAGATGTTTTGTCAGGTTCAAAGCTTCATCATATACTTTCACTGACAGGTACACTATATAAACAAAAGTAAAAATTAGTGGATTCGGCTACTTCAGCCACACCTGTTGCTGACAGGTGTATAAAATCAATAACACCGCCAAGCAATCTCCATAGACAAACATTAGCAGTAGAGTGGCCTTACTGAGGAGTTCAGTGACTTTCAACGTGGCACTGTCATAGGATGCCACCTTTCCAACAAGTCAGTTCGTCAAATTTCTTCCTGCTGGAGCTTCCCCGATCAACTATAAGAGCTGTTATTGTGAAGTGGAACGTCTCGGAACAACAACGACTCATCCGCGAAGTGGTAGGCCACACAAGCTCCCAGAACGGGACCACCGAGTTCTGAAGTGTGTAGCGCGTAAAAATTGTCTGTCCTCAGTTGCAACACTCACTACCGAGTTCCAAACTGCATCTGGAAGCAACGTCAGCACAAGAACTACTCATCGGGAGCTTCATGAAATGGGTTACCATGGCCGAGCAGCTGCACACAAGCCTAAGATCACCATGTGCAATGCCAAGCGATGGCTGGAGTGGTGTAAAGCTCGCAGCCATTGGACACTGGAGCAGCATAAATGCATTCTCTGGAGTGATGAATCACGCTTCACCATCTGGCAATCAGACGGACAAGTATGGGTTGGATGGATGCCAGGAGAACGCTACCTGTCCGAATGCATAGTGTTGTTTTCATGGTGCGGGCTATGCCCCTTATTTCCAGTGAAGGGAAATCTTTACGTACAATGACATTCTAGACGATTCTGTACTTCCAACTTGGTGGCATCAGCTTGGGGAAGGCCCTTTCCTGTTTCTGCATGACAATGCCCTTGTGCACAAAGTGAGGTCCATACAGTTTGTTGAGATCAGTGTGGAAGAACTGGCCTGCACAGAGCCTGACCTCAACCCCATTGAACACCTATGGGATGAATTGGAACACCGACTGCAAACCAATCTTTATCGCCCAACATAAGTGCCCAACCTCACTAATGCTCTTCTGGCTGAATGGAAGCAAGTCCCCAAAGTAATGTTCCAAGATCTAGTGGAAAGCCTTCACAGAAGAAGGCTGTTATAGAAGCAATGGGGGGACCAACTCCCTTTTAATGCACGTGATTTTGGAATGACATCTTCGACAAGCAAACTTTTGGTCATGTGGTGTATTTCCATTGTGGTGAGGGCCCTCGTGATTGGTGCCTACTCTGGATGAGAGAGGGATTTGTGAGAGGAGGAGGAGGAGGAGGAGGAGGAGGAGGAGGAGGAGCAGAGTCATAGGTCAATCTCCCAGCCACCAAAAGATCTTAGTTAAGTAAAGGCTGAGCCGCTGTAGCCAGTACAGTAACCGGATCACTGGGAATGTGGGCAAATGTGTGAAGGCAGCACAAGAAAATTAACACACTACAAGATTGAAATTAAGTTCCACTTACAACTAGAATATTGTCTAGTTGCATAAATGAAATTCTACTACGAACCTGCATATTTTCTTGCTCCATAGTTCCTCAGAGGGACTATATTTGTATTTTAAAAATCGACTCCAAAGCATTTCCATGTGCTAAAATGCCCTTCAACCGGTTATAAACAATCCTAAAGTACTTCAAAGAATTAGAGGGGGAAAATCTACTCAACATCCCTTGACAAAGTCCCCAGTTGTTCCGGAATTGCTATTGTCCTAATACTTACAAGCCAATTGTAGCACCCAGTTAACAATTTCACATGGATAGATAACTCCCGAAACATGATAGAATTACAGATTTTCAACAATGGCATGTAAGACATTTCTCTGCAGCAATTTCATGACAGCTGAAAGCCTAAAATGATGTTAATGTGTGCTCCACTCTGCCCTCTTCACTCACACAGAGATGTATAAAATGGAGCGTAACAATACAAAATGTCTCTAATGGCGTTCTGAAATAGCACAACATATTTATCTTTAAAAAGATATTTCATGTCAGATGTACTGCTCTGTTCAATCTCCATAGATGTCAAAGCCTTCAGAACGGCATCAGCATTCTCCATATGGCTTACCTACTACCAGAGTCAAGTGAATTTTCAAGAAATACCTAATAACCCCCAAGTAGATGGAATGTATTAATGTGATAGAAGGACATTCTGCACCTGATCAATCATGTAGTTTGTGTAGAAGTATTGCTGTTTGTTACTCGACTAAAGAATAAACCATGAAGACAAAAAAAGGTTATTTGGCATATTCTTTATTCCTCATCTGTCAAGAACACTACCTGTACAAGCGACCTTTCGATAGAGGTCATACAAAGTCTACAATGCACATCATAATCACGAGGAAGGATAATGATACTGTGCATGTCCCAGACTGGTACATTGGCTCCTCACTCACTTCTCAACAATAAAACAAAGTCAAACATTGTATTGAAGAAAGGAATTTTACATAAGGTCAAACGAAAGTGAGTATCATTCCTAATCTTGGTTGCTTCACAAATAGTACCCTATTCCCTATACGGAGCACTATTTCTGACCAGGGCCTTTAGGGGAAAAAGGTGCCATTTGGGACACGTCTATCTGTTGAGAACATGTGTGGTGGTCTTCTCTACACAATGACTTTTCCATGACCTCAAAGGTGGACCCTGTTGAGTTTCCCTTTAAACACAGATTAGTCTGAAAACATACACACGTGGCTGAAGCTGTATATCTAATCACATCTGGTTCAGATAAAGATCCTTCCTGTTCTGTTCCCCGCTCCTCTCCTTTCCTCCTTCTAGCTGTGTGAACCACTGGGAAGCTTTGCCCCCAGTCAGAAGTGATAGCTCAATGCAGCCAGGAGGTTGACATATGAGAACATTCCAGGTTGCGCTGCACTGCAAGTGAAAGGAACAGATTAAGATAGTGAGATGACTATGGTGTGACTTGCTGTGCCGCAAGAGCCTCATGTTTTCAGGGGGGAAATAATTGTACCACGGAGGGTGGAAAAATGATGTATTATAAGTAGTACAATGCGAAACCTTTTGTGTTTTTATCTTAGATCGTGACAGATAGGGAAAGGCTGCATGGTTGTCAAATGGAATCAAGGCCTTGGTGTTGATACAGGAATTAAGTTTTGACAGAGTTGGCCTGTAGTGTAGCTGAAGAGAGACATACTTTTATCACAGTGTTGTGTTACTGCACAGCATGAACACACACGCACACACGCACGCACGCACACACGCACGCACACGCGCACACGCACACACGCACGCACGCACACACGTACACACGCACACACACACACACACACACACACAGGCCTACTGATAGACCAAGGAAATTCATGCTCTCCCTCTCCTCACTGTATGGGATCTGAAATCAAATCACCATGGTGTTTGTCAGGGCTATTTGTACTCCAGCCAGACCAAGGCAAATCATTGGGGTACTGGAGTAGCCATGCGTATTGTAGAGACCTGTTTTCCCCTCTTCTTTTCCCCTCTCTTTTTTACGAGTCGTCAATCACGGAAGCAGCACAACTCTGTAAGTGTGGGGCTGCCAGCTACCACAACGGGCAAGAGCAGGTTGCCATGGCAGCCACAGTTGGAGGAAGGCTGTAGATTGGCAGGAAAAGCGTGTCAACAATTGCCCTGTTGCAGCGCGAGAGAGAGAGTGAGAGCAGAGAGAGAGAGAGAGAGAGAGAGAGAGAGAGAGAGAGAGAGAGAGAGAGAGAGAGAGAGAGAGAGAGAGAGAGAGAGATGAGCCTCTTTCTAACCTAGCGCTCCATGCAGCCCCATGCTGTTTAATAATATCCATTTACTGCTCACAGATTGATCTGGAGATGTGGAGTAGAAAAAAAACAACATTCTCCTTTCTCTTTCTCCGAGCTTCTCACAACAAATGTAACTGCTGCAATTTATGCACAAAGGCAGTCTCGTCTCAGATATAAAGGAGACTGCGGGCACCGGCATCGAAGGCACTCAAAGGGTTGGTGGGAGGCTGGAGAAATGTTGCAGTGTTGAGTTTGAAAACAACTGAAGCAGCATCAAAGTAAACATCTCAACATTATGTTGGAGGCCAGGTAGTGAGAATAAATTAGAAGTATATGATTACTGTACAGTAATACATGGGCTTCCTATTATGGGCACCGTAGAAAATGGGCCTATATCTAAGTCTGACGCTAATAGGCCTTTATTGTCAGCAATAAAACACTAACACTCATGACCAGAGAGAGTAAATGAAATGGAGTTTAGTATGCAAGTTTAATGAATGATTAAAAAGGAATTAGCATGAATAGTCTAACAACAATGCACACTTGGTCACGGCAGATTCAATATCACCGTAATCAATATATAATCAACCCATTGTCTATCCATCACATTATCCCAGCCTTTTACTAAGACAGATGGGAGAAATTTGTTTGTCAGAATATTCAGGTAATAATAATAACAGCGGCATTGTGTGACTCTAGTCCATGGTGCACAATTAAATTAAAATTGCTGGCAAGAAAAGAAAAACAGATCAGTGCTGAAATGTTGGAGCTAAAAAAACGGAAATGTCCCTATTGGAGAATAACAACTGAAATGTCCCTATTGGAGAATAACAACTGAAATGTCCCTATTGGAGAATAACAACTGAAATGTCCCTATTCGCAGCAATCATTCCAAATCTTTACACCTGATAAACAAAGTGGGTGGATTTTCTTTGTATGCAGACAAGTAGAGCTTATTTTCTGTACAACTCGCCTCTGTCTGGACACTCCCGCCTGAAACTGTGAATTTGCTGTCATCAGTCTAATCAGGATGCCATTGATTTTACTCTGCAGTAGTGCTGCTGTGGCTGACTAATAGCTAGCTGTCTGTGCTGCTGCCTGCTGCAATTGACCATTGTCACTGTCACAGTCAGCCTACAACCACGCTTTGCTGATGCACTCAGTCTCTATCTCTCCAAAACAAACAAAAAAGAAAAGAGAAAATATTGATTCACAGACTAAACAAAACAGGACTTTATTTGAGCATCATTACAAACCCCAGTTTGTGGTAAGTATATAATTAAAAACTGTGACACTGTAAATAAATACATGCATAGATTTCCCAGGTCTTCCTTCCTTCACGATGATGACACAGAGGTGATCAATGAATGAAAAGTGGTTGGTGGTTGGCGTGGAGCCCATGCGACCGGGTGGGTGGATGAGCAGGGAGAATCATGGCTGGCGCTGGCTCTGCTTTGTGATGGGGAATTGATCTGGTGTAAAAGCCCCGTGAGAGGCTCAGAGGTCTCCCACCAGCCAGAGACCTGCCAGCGCTCAGCAGGGCTGCTGTTTGTTTGTTCAACTCCCACCATTCCAAGTAGATAATTGGCCTGTAAAATTGGTGGCAGGGGCATCCCAGGTTCCATGTTCAACTCAGCTGGTGGGGTCTACATCCCTTTTGATTTTCACAAATTTCAGAAACGTTCACAGCGAGACCACCAACCCTAAAAAAAAAAAATGTTTCTGTTGTTGCGTTTTCAGGTGGCAGTACCTGGCAGTACCTGGGGAGCAAGGGAGATGGGGGAGATGGAGGGGACTCCAGAAAAGCTCATTATTGACAAGAAAGTTACATTGGGAGGGAGCTGTACTGGAGGACTGGCAGACATGACAACAGTGACAAGGTTTAATGTGTTGCACTGGGTATTGGGGAAAACAGCAAATGTCATCCCATGTGAATTTGATCATCCTCTACACAACATGTTCACCAATTTCACAATCAGCTATTAGTTGTTGTGAGCTGCAGCTGGGGGTCTCACCCTTCGACTATTACCACCTGGCCTCGTTGTATTCTGCCTTACTGATATGACGTAGTAGTAATGCATCATTTGCATTACAGTTGAAATAATCCACCATGGAATAAATACGGAAACAAACATGACAACATTAATGAAACATAGCACGTGTATTTAGGTCAAACACATTTGAGAAAACAAACACAAAATTAAATTACCCCAAAAGGAGTGTTTTGATTCACCCACTGTAAATAAAATTTAAAAAAAGAGAAGAAGGTGTATTAAATGTTTATTGAATCTGTTATCAACATTCAAAACGAGACAGTCCTGGCAAGGTGTCAAAAGGCACAGAGCAAGACAGATGCACCAACCGATTTTTTATTTTTAAAATACCAAAAAGTCGAGGGAATTTTTGACCCTAATAAAACAGACAGATCCATCTGGAACAAAGGGCTGGAACCTGAATCCGCACAAATTTAAACTCCACAGACCCACCTTGACCTGAGGAAAAGATTGTATGCAAAATGTTAACTACAATACCAGCAACACGGTTCATAATCAAGTGTTTGTCAATGTTTATTCCCCTTAGTCCTCTGAACATGTTTGGAAAGGTCTCAGACAGCTCAAACCACTGTTCGGGGATCCCAGGGGCTGAGAGCTTTTAAGCACACAGAGGAGTCTGTTTATAGCCACAGTCTCTTTTCTGTCAGCAAACTTGAGGAAAAGTTGGGGAAACACAGCTAGTAACCCAGGAGCTCCATGCGACGTCTCCGAGGGGTTACATCATCTAAATACCATATAGTGACATCACATATGTTTGAAGCTCTGTATGCAACATGGTATCATTAGAAAACGTACAAATTGTGATAGCTACTCATTTTATTACTGTCAGAAGCTGGCATATTGTTATTGATGTGCAATTATTTATAGAAGCTGACGTATAATGTTAATGAATGTAAAGAATAGATAGCTTCTTGAATAAAAAATGAAACAGAATAGAGAAATCATCTGTAAGTCACATTAAACAATCACGTGTTTCATTATGTATCCATAATATTCCTTTAAATATGAATATAAATGGCACCTACGAAAATACACGTTCGCACTCTCACATTTGCTGAATATTAGATCAGCTTGTCTTCGGAAGCAGGAAATTCCTTTATTCTCAAACACATCTCCACTTTGTAGAACGCTTCTTTTGTTTTCGTTTTTTGCAGACAGCAATTTAATCAAACTGTGACTTCGTGCCCCACTATTTGCAAATTATATAGCACCTCTAAAACATAAAGGCAAAACATTTCACAAACAAGTTACATGGACCTTGATTACAACAGTAAACATTCTCAGCATGGGTGAGCAACACATCATGGGGCGGATGCAGTCTACTGCTGCTCCCACTGCTAGAGAGGCTGGGAGGAAGACAATAACAAAACTAAGGAGTTGTATTGGCTCTGCACTAGACTACTGTCAAAACCATAAAACCTCCTTTGATTGTTTTGGAAGGGGAGAGGTAAATAGAATCACAGGATGATGATGTTGATGTTAATGTGACTTTGAATTGCAGTGTTTTGTAAAGGGCAGTACAGTAGCACATCCAGCAGCACAATGTTGGTGGATGAATGGTAATTCAAATTGGCAAGACATTATTTGAAGAATTAGGTGAAGTTTCTTTTTTTTTTTTCAACAACAACAAAAAGAGATTGTCATGTTTAGAGATGGTTATCTTTATTTTTATGGGAATCATGGCTGGAAGGACCCAACTGATAACCTAGCTCTGTTGTTATTGTTGTCAAGGTAACATTAGTGTATGTTTAGGATACCCTCAGGAGCCTCATGTGTGTAAAGTTACCAAAACTAACAGACCTGCACATCTGTGGATTTCTTGTCGTTTTCCCAACAGTGCAGATCTAGTTAGTGACTAGCCTGACTGACAGGGGAGAAGGTAACATTAAAACAAAGCTCAGGGGGATGCCATTGTTAGAGCACAGGGCCACTATTCTGTTTAAATAGAAGAAGAAAATACCACCCATATAAGGCATTCTAACAGTATACTGATGGCATACAAACCTACTTGTCATTTGCAGAGAATGTATTAATGTTGTTAACGGACATGCATTATGGCTAGCAGCAGGAAACATTTTTGCCACTAATATTGGCAAAACATGTCTCACCAGATTGGACTGTCAGAGAGATGCAGTGGATGCCAAAATATTCTTATGCCCAAGACAACATATAAGGCAGACTACAAACCGGGCATACATACTCTCAATAGGACAGAAGCTGTACATTTGGGGATTCAGTGTACAGTCACCTTCAAATATATTGGAACCCTTGATAAAGATGAGCAAAAAAGACTGTATAAAATAAATAATACAAATGCCATGCTATATCATATGCAACAACAAAACATAACAATTATATCCTTTTATACTAATAAAATAGCTCAGAGAAATATATTTTATTTAACAAGTACAACAACAACAAAAAATCTGAATTATTGGGAACTTAATAAAATCTGACAAAATTATATTAGCATTAACATTCTACTTTGTAAAATGTATCTCAGCTTAGGGAACTGTCTTGTGGACTTCCATGGTGTCCTGTTTCACTGGGGTATAAAAATGAGGTAACACTCATGTAAAATCCCTTTGTCATCCATCACCATGGGGAAAGGCAAAGAACTCACAAATAAAAAGAGACAAATGGTTGTTGACGTTCATAAATCAGACAATGGGTACAAAAAAAAATATTGAAAAAAAATATATATATGCACTTACCACTATTCAGGCAACAATTAAGACGTTTAAAACCGGTATTGGACGCAAGTGTATCTAGTCCCCACGCATAGTGTTGATGGTTGTTTCAAGATGCAAAGAAAAGTCCAAGGGCCACAGTGGGAGAATTACAGAACTTGGTCGTATCTTGGGGTCATCTTGGTTGCCATAAAAAAAAAAGCCTTTAATTGAGAGCAACAAACAAATATAAAAGACTGGAGTTTGCTAAACGGCATTGGCAGGTTGTATTGGAACGTTTTGGAACTGGGTGCTATGGTCAGATGAGACAAAAAGAGAGCTATTTGGCCACGCACACCAGCGGTGGGTTTGGCCTCAAAAGATGCATGAATATACAGAATAGAACCTCATACCTACTATGCAATATGGTGGTGGATCTTTGATGTTATGGGGCTGATTTGCTTCCACTGGCCCTGCGGCCCTTGTTAAGGTCAACGGCATCATGAACTCAACCAAGTACCAGGACTATTTAGCCAAAACCTGGTTGCCTTTGCCAGCAGGCTGAAACTTGGCTGCAAGTGGATCTTCTTTAGGGGTGCCAACAAGCAACAAAATCCACAAAGAAATGGTTAATTGACCACAAAATCAACATTTTGCAATGGCCATCTCAGTCTCTGGACTTGAACACCATTGAAAACTCGCAGACAAAGGATATTAAGGATCTGGAAAGATTGTGGATGGAGGAATGGTCTAACATCTCTCCCAAGTGTGTTTTTAAATCTCATAAAACATTTTGGGAAAAGGTTCAATGCAGTAATCCTAGATAGAGGCGGGTGCTGGAGTATTGAAACAGTGTGCCAATATGTTTGTTGTTGTATTACTTGTTCAAATAAAATAATAAAAATGTCAGTTGATGTTTTTATTTCATACAGTGTTTTTTCATCCAAAACAAAAGTCCTAATGATGTTAACAATGACATAGATGTTCTATGAAGTGACTTGTTTTGATTATAGCCTACATCTCAAATGTACAGACAATTATACCATATTCTTTGCATAATTGCTTGTTTATTGTTTGTATAAGTGCATGTATTACTTTAATGCTTTTAATTGAACATGAAATCCAAAATATATCTCTCAAGCACGCACTCAGTCAGGCAGGGAGGGATGAGTAGTGAAAACTATGCAGAGAGTCACGGGCTCATGCACAGACTATTAGAGCGCCAGGGGCTCAGGTCAGGAAGAGGGCACCCCAAACACCCCTGTTTCCACATAACACAATTTATGCCCATGCACAGCACAACAGCCCTTTACACGCACTTACACGTACACGTACACACACACACTCCCACTATAACTCTACCCAGAGTGCATACTACTTAATCAAGATGCAGCCATCAGTATACTTCATGCCGTGTATTGATGAGAATATTAATTACGGTTCAAATCCACTTAGGAAATAATAATTGAGTGTGTTTGGTGGAGAGGGTTTTCCCTCATTCTAAGGTTAGACTTATTACCCTCACCATTGGCACTAATAGGCTACATGTGATATCCACTTTACGGATCTATAATGCTGGTTTATAGATCACCAGAGCACGCAATGACCCAACCTGTTAAAACACAGCAGCTAAAGAAGTTAGCCCGCTATTACTCCGGTGTGGGAGTGCAAAATGTCAGCAGGATATGCCAGGTCTGCATAACACAGGGGTTAATTCAATCTGTCATGCAATTACAACGTTTGTCATAAGAACGCTGAAATTAAAATAGAAATCGAGATTTTTTGACTCCCCGCATCATGTTGTTGGAGTGGGTATTTGAGTCCGAGCGTAATGGTGCGTAAAGAGAGTGGATATCCGCATTTCAATTTATAGACGTGATTTCTGTAATGGCTTCAGGTGGGAATGCGATCTCCCAATATATTTTATGATTTTTTTGAAAGTATAGACTCATATTTGAGACTATAGACTCACATGTATCGTCTTGGTAGGCCTATACTACCAAGAGGCATGTCTCCTCATAAAAACGCACTATCAACCGTTTTTGATCATCTTTCCATCTCTAACGGTTTGGAAACGCAATATCCTTGCTTTATGGAGCATCGCTGACTGTTGATTATTTATTTAAAAATGAAATTCAGAACAAACACTCCACCACAACACATAATACTGTCATATTGTAACTGTTTTAAAGGGGTGGTCAATGGTGAATGGAGGGATCTGCGCGCCACTACTGGGGCTGAATAGTCATACAAGCACCAGAAACTAATCTTGATATGTTTAACAAGCAGCTCAAGGAGAAGGGTGATAAATAATAAACGACCCCTTTAGTGGATCCAATTTATGAAACATTAACTGGAGGCCATAATGGAGTAGTTCGTTGTATCTCACGTTGGATGTTATTGGACACTAATTCGGCTGAATGAAAACTTTTATGCCCAACCTGATTCGAAATACAACGAAGAGTAATTTTCGGTTCCGGTCTATGAGTGGGTGAGGCTGGCGAGAGAAAAGACGAGAGAGAGAGAGAGAGAGAGAGAGAGAGAGAGAGAGAGAGCGAGCGAGAGATAGAGCGAGAGGGGGGGGGGGGTCTTGACTTTCAACCACCGGAGCTCCACGGGAGATGGGGATGTCCAGGTACAACACGGTGTTTATGTACTCCCAAAAGTGTATCAAAGCTCAGATCCATGGAAATAAAAGAAAAGTCAAACAAAACAAGCATTAGACTGCATAAAATAAAGTATGAACAAGGCAAACAGGTGAGTCTTTGTTTAGGCGGTTGAGGTAGATCGATATCTCGACTTGCAAGCCCGGAATCTTGCCCGTTTTCCTCCAGCACTCTCCAGATCAGCTTACGGCTTGTAGACAGACTGTCGCCTACACCTCACTGACAGACAACCTACCTCACCCCTAAAAGACGGGATAAAAAAAAAATCTTCATTCTTTTTTTCAGGGGTCAAACGAAAAGTGGGTGAGAAGATGAGAACTGAGTCCAATGTGTGAAAAATATTTTAGAACTTAATACAGCAGCAATCTAATTATGTTTGTTTGCGGATTTAATCCCTGCCATTACGCGCAGACTGTTTTGTCATCGGAGAATAATCCATTCCACTATCTCTCTACACGCAACAAGGGAGGAAATTAGGCAGTGCTGAACATGTGGAAGGGATATGAATAATTGTATGCAATCTAATTTCCAACTAATTAGCACAAGCGATCTGAACAAAAAATGTGCGAACGCTAGGGCCTATATTTGAATTCCTGTAGATTCATATGACATTGTTTAAATGTCCAACAAAATCATGGAAGTGTTTAACAAATTACATCTACATTGAACACACATACAAGAGGAAATTCAAACGAATGTATTGATTTTTCTTAAATGTCGATAAATGAAGAGCAAAAATATTTTCTCACATCCTGTCTTGATATCAATTCGAAATGTATTGTAGCTCATAGAGAATGCATAGACGCGCCAGTCACTCGAATATAGGCCATGAAGTAGCCTAGTCGTTATAATGGGCCAGTGGCAATAGATATAGTGGGTTTAATAGTCATCTTAATAGCCATCTTGTATATATATATATATATATATATATATATAACGCTGTCATATATATATATGTGTGTGTGTGTGTGTGTGTGAGAGATATATCAAACGTTTTTACTTTAAAGAACAAAGAATTGAGACACTTCAAACTTGAATGGTTTTAGCTAGCCTGTTCAGCAGTAGAGACCGACACCCGCTACCCCATTAAAGGTGCAGTCAGTAAGCTATGATTTTCACACAAGACCTATGGATCTAATGGTTCAAAATACCGTAATAAAAAAACGAGAAATATCTTTATTAAACCTTTTTACTGTATGAAATAAAATATTTGTTCAAAGTAGGCCTATAAAGCCTGCTGCAGACCTACCCTTCAGAAGCATCTTCACCAATTGGACCTCTTGTTCTCGGAAGCTGAGGATGTTACAACAGTAGTAGTTGTATTGTGTAAAGGTGTGGTTGTACTGAGCTCATTCAGGCATTTATAACAATGCATATATAGACATAAATGTCCGTAAATTGTAGGCATATCAACTATCCGGTGGTTGGGGTAGCATATGAACCGGTTTAGTTGCTATTCGTTTCCAAATATCATCTTACAACGCATGAGGAACCGAAACCAGACAAAACGTGCGAATGCTTCAGTCACAACTGCTGTCAAGATACTACTAATATATACTATTACACGTATAGGGCTAGTCTACTACCAGTACCACAAGGAATAGGTATACTATTACACTACTACTAGGCCTAATAATAATCATCATCATCATAAACATATGTGCTATATTATTAGATTGTAGACTTTTTAAATTAATATTTAAAACAGAGTATAAACATGGCAAGGCAAATCATTCTCTCTCACGGAAGTTGACAAAACGAAAATATAAAATATACACAACTAAAGTTAAGATATTGAAATTAAAAGTACAAATTGAATTATAAAGTGAATATATGTCATACTATCGCTATTACTATGCCTCTAATAAATCGACGATATCTTTAATGTTTTTTTTTCTGTAGCCTACATTTTTGGAAACATCCATGCTAACCACAACGGTTTGTGGCTCTGAGTGTATAGATGTAGTTTGATACATGAAACCATCAGAGGTGTGAATCCAAGCCTTCGCTTGAATATGCTACACTTCTGATGGTTAGGCTATATACCCAGGTGTCTTCAAAGGAAATGTATGTGTGAACGCGTAGCCTATTGCACGGGTTAAACACAAATAATAGTTACATTTAGCGAGAAGAGAAATGGCCCACTATCAACATTAGTATTATATTTAGTAGTGAAGTAATAACAATACAATACCGCAAAATAAAATGAAACAATATCCTAATAGTAACAAATATTTGATTATTTAAAAAATATTCTGTCATTATCATTGATCATTCCAAAAGCTATATTACAATTATGATGATTATTATTATACACAATCATCACCTGGTTGCCTTCACCCAGGTGGTGCCCCCTTCTGTGACCACGTTCAACAGACAAATGTTGGTTTTAACCATGCCGTCTATGTAGAAAGAAAACTCTCTGAAATAGTCTTTGGGCCTCTATTGAATGAATACCACTCTGCGGGATTATGTCAAAGGACCTGGCCATGTATAGCCTTATACCTCAAGCTTTGCCAAGTTGTAAAATAACAGTTCTCCAAAATCGCTCTCATGCTTCGTAGGCTTAATTGTTCTTAAAATCTGTCCATCATTGTATTCGCTGTCAGTTAGACGAGCACCAATGTTTCAGACTATGGTTAGAATTTGGTCGCACTGCTAAAAATGTTTAGGTTTAATCTATGTATATGCCTGGGTATAGGGCAGCGTTATAAACAACAGCAACAACGGACGTTAGTATAGCTTAATATATAAAAGTTGCGATGATGCACCTCCTCCGCCAAATTTAAGCTAAACAATCAACTTTGAGCACCAGGTCAGCAACATGCGCATGAGTGTGACAAGTTGCCTCAGGTGAGCGCCCGGCGTGATCAATCAAAGGACATAATAATGTCTCAATATCGACAATAAGTACGCTTCCAACAGTCTTCAACCGTGAATCAACTTGAAGTAAATTCGTCTAAAGACCTACACATTTTTATTCCTTTCTAATTTATTTTGTCTCATGTTTCCATTTTATTTGTCTGATTATTTTGATATTGAATAGGCTACTGCATTGTTGGGAAAGGCTTGCAAGTTAAGCATTTCACTCTACTTGTGCATGTGACAAATACAACTTGAAACTTACCATAAAATCAGGAATGTTGGTACTTTGTAGGCTTATGAATCTGTCAAGTAGGCCCTAGTCTAAACGTGAAGCTTGATCGAGGATACATATAGCCTAGCCAAAACACGAACCCTCCCATTGTTCTAATTTCCACAAGGCAGAAGCGAAGCAATCATTCATTGTTTGTGGATGAATCTGCTTGTTGACAAATTCATAAAACTGGGTTGTATGCAACAGCATTATGTTCCCCAACATGTGCATACCAATACAGGCGTGTGCACAAACATATTGGTCACAGGATACTAACCTACCGGCGGCGAGCACACACACGAAGTTTTGCCACTTTCTGTCACTGTCACCTAATCAATATCCCTAATAATGTTTCGCATATGATTGTAGGCATCTGCAGTTATATAGGCCTATAGCTACAACTGTTATATTTGCTCGAGGCAGATAATAAGAACCGTCTATAATAATACAAATATTAGCAATTGAGATATGCTATGCCAGCATTTCACTGGTCAATTACACAAGCAGATAATTACTTTGCAAAACCACACACACACACACACGATCCTTTATTTAGTCAAGTTTATGGAATTAAGTTCCAGCGCAATTTATGTATTTTGATGTAACCTATAACTAACTTGTAGCCTGCGGGAACAAAAGGATATCACAAGTTTTTTTTCGTTAATTACGACCCATTATTGAGTGAATATGCAAGATGAAGAGTTCATCTTTATACAAAAAAAAGCTATACGAAAACAAGTTTTTTTTTCATGCAGAGATGCACTCTCAAAGCACACTCGAATAATTGTATCCTAATGAAATGCATTATAAAATCTAAATCGGGCCAGTAGCCCTTTGACGAGGCCAGCTATTTGTTTTTGTATCGATAGGTTATTGAAAAAAAGTGTTCGAGCATGAATAGGCTACAAATAACAATAAATATAGATCATATCGGTTGAAGAAATAGTTGTTATTTCATACGATTGGAGCCCCGTTTAGGATCTGTAGTTTTACGGAAAGAATACGTCAATTGAAATGACACAATTGGATTTCGTCAGGGTACGGGGGCTGTTTGTTTAACCCGACACCTCCGTGCACAAAGTCGCACGCTTTACACACTCATTAAAACGATTATTCACGATCTGTCGAATGTTTTCTACTTCGTTCACACGAACCTCTAGCCAAGCAATACAGTCAGAGACTACAACAAATATTTTATTATTGCTTGTGTGGCTAGTTGTTTGATGGAAGCCTGTTGCTTCTCACAAGCTGGGGACAAGTTTGCCAGACTACCGCAAAAAAATAAGTGCCTTGTTGAACCAGCTTTCCGCAACATTTAATCGCACTGGTGTGGTGTGGGCCTTGGCATGACATGCTTGAACAAACTAACCGCGACCTGTACACCCCCCCCCACACACACACAAACACACACAAACAATAATACTATTACAACGAATTACTTCACCAATGTGTTGAAAATATGTTACAGGTCTACATATAATGGACAGATGTTTACTTAATATTGAGACTTTTTACATCAACGTCTCTGACCAGCACCTTACTACTTTGTTTATTACTGGGAGGGAATCATAAATAACTGAAAATATCTTTGCCTGCACTTTTTCCAGCCTTGCTCTTCCCTATCATAACCCTAACGCTTCTCTCCACATCACAGCACGCATTGTTAGCCATGCAGGGTTAAGGTGGCTATCAAAAAAGACACCCAGAGCATGATATATTATATCTGCTCGAGCCTTCGAAAAGATTCTAGCGCCCTCAATCTGCGAGTCGTAGACCTACACCGTATTCTAGACAATGGCCAAAGCGAGCTTTCTTCACACACACAGACAATGAATTAATTCAATTAAAGTAAGTATTATTATTGTTATTGCTGCTGACGCAGCAGCACCAATGGCTGTTGTTGCTCTTGTTGTTCATGTTGATGACGTTAATGTTTGTGGTCAGAGAGTTGGGTGTCTGTTTAGGCCCGTGCGCGCTGAGCCTCGGGATTGCTCCTCTACGTGTATACTGAAGCCGGTTAGGATCAAGTATGTGAACTGCACGTGCCCTGCCACACAGCTGTTAGTTACATGCAGTAGAGCAGGATTTGGTGCATACAGCGTCTTATTGGACAACAAATAGACATGATATGCCCGCTATACCCATCAGTGCGTAAACGTGCGTAAAAATGCCCAGTCAATTGTTATCATTACGTGACTGCGTCAACATATATGCGTAAATATGTATATTTGTTAACTACCTTAAGCGGCGGGTTTCTATGTCTTGAGGTCCATGTCATTCCGTGTGATATGGCGTTATTCTAAAATCAGTGGTATCATTCATTTGAAGAAAAACATGTGTGTTTGTCGTAGGCTGTTTAGTTGATTGTGCATAGGCCTATGTGGGTTACTTCAAAATGTTTATTTTGTCTAACACGGCCTAAAGGTCGAGATTTTGGTCTAGATATGTAATCGATTTTGTCACTTTCGGTGGTAATATGCTTTGTAGTAGCCCTAGGCCTCTTCAGTAGCCGGTGGCTGGGTTGAACCATAGCCTATATGGGGAGATTACAAGGTTGGAGGATGTCCTCAAATCGCTATGCTATCGCTATGAGGTACAACCACGCCCTTACCCAATCCCTTGAAGTTCTTCACTTTAAAAATAGCTACTATTTTGCTGACAGACAGTAACCTATAGCCTATATTTCCGCCTTGATTAGCTGTTACATCATCCACACAGTACAGCATAAAGCAACCCAGTCATAAAAGACCAACGCTTGGCACGCAATCCTTCAGTTGATGCTTTGTTCTAAATATAATACATAAATATGAGTCCTCTGTGGTTCAGGTATATTGATTACTAATGGTTGTGGCTGAAACTCAGGAGGAAGACTGAAGGCAGGGGCAAGCGAAAAACTCGCATATTGATATATAAACAAATACTGTACTCTACTGACTTGCCGAGCTAAATAAAGGTTAAATACAAAATAATAATCCTAGTGATAATCATAAGCATAAAAATCATATTAAATTTAAACCTAACAAGTATTATTTTGCCAGTTGCAATTTATTTTATTCTAAATATTCCCTGTGGGCATAGCCTAAACTTGAAATAAGAATATTAACAGAATTCGCTGTTTTAAATGTCTTATTAAACTACGAATACATCTAAATACTATTTTAGAAATGGGTGAGAAACGACATTTTCTGCTTCAAATGTATCATTATTTCTAGTAGCACCTATATATTTCCGTAGTTTAGGAAGATATATTTCTTCAAGATTTAACCCTACCTCATTCGGTCTTTGTCTTTTGAGTGGTCACCCCATTTAACATCTGAACGATAACATCTAGCGAGGAGATATTGAGTTGCACTAGTCCATTGTGAAAAGCAGTAAGGTTATTGCATTACATTCAGACTCATTTAACACGATGGTCTTTAGGAAATGAACAAATTACTGACCAAACAGTATTGAAAGTTATACGCTTATGTTGTGTTTCATTTGCATTAGGCTTTACTATCATTTGGAATTTAAAAAACAAAAACAATGAAACCAGGAAGTGGAAAGTATTCCACAGGTCGTAGTAGACATGTCATGCATTTCCTTATTATTTATGTAGGCTACCTGGTCTGCATTGCAATCCATAACACTTCACTTTTAAACAAGTCATGCCCCCGAAGCTAATACATCATTACTCATCAAATAGAAGATATGAGATGGGAGGAGGCCAAATACAAGACCACACAAACAACAGCGGTTAAAGCGTTCAAACCGTATCCAAAACCTTAAGCAGCCTGCACGATACGATGATTAGTCTCGGCATTGTGCAGGCCTACTACTAGATGTGTCAACTTTTACGCATCACTTTAGAACACTATTTGTCATTTGTGGTTGTAGTTTATTTAACATGGGTAGGACTGGTTTGTTTTTAACTAACAAATATTAAGTACCAAGTGGTCAAAATAAGGGAGGCAAAGGAAGCTGAAACATTTCTGTGCCAGTTGGTTCTCAAAGCCAAAAGCTGAACGAAAAAGGCCTAGGTCCTATACCCGCACAATGTTGCCTGCGCAGCCATCCAATTAACAACCACATACAACATAACAACCGAAACGTACTACTATTGTAATACTAATGGAAAAAAAGACAAAGTTTTCATCAGATATGGACGTAACCTATTATTTTATTTTGTTCGATAAACAGTTTTAGCGACAAACACGGGAATAAGACCACAATATCACAACCATGAAATTTAAAGACGACATAAACAATCACTCCATATTTTTATGAGGCATTTGCTCAACACGGGTTACACGTTCGCAAAGTTAACCTATAATTACAATAGGTATATTGACATTTGACTAATTACAAAATGGATGTGACCAGGTGGTGACCACATACAGTACAATATGCACAACACAAGTTAAAAGGCATTCGTTCATTTTGTCCCCTTCTGAATCTGTTCTGGTGTTGAATAGTGAAATTCTCGAGTATTTTTTCTAAACCCATTCTTTGGTCTATAAAGTATAACATTGTGAAAATATTAGCCTATATATAAATGAATGTCAGTATAAAGTAGCCTACTACTTTGTTCATTATGGGAGAGGACAAAATAACAAACAGCCATGGGTTGGTATGGTTATTCTGCATTTTAAAAACACATTTATTTGAAAAGAAACAATTAAAATTAGTGTTGAATTGCTTTGCAACAATCATATTCCACCAGCGCACTCATGATACGTGATAATACTGCAAACATGGAGACTGGTGGTTCATGTGATGGTATTAGATCACAAGATTCTTAATATTAAAATTAGGCAAATCTGCAGACACTATTTAAATACACATTCTAAGGTAATGCCTCAGTCCAAAAACTACGTTCTCTTCGTTTTTTTCCCGTATCACATTGCACGTTGCTGAAAGTGGAATAATAAACAAGTCCCCGACACATTACATTATGTACAGAGAAATAAATGCAGAATATTAATAAAAAATACCTGGGCTTCAGTTCGGGCTGCTTTCATTTTGTTTTCTCTTTGTTTAATTTCGCTTTTGTTTATATATTTTACAATGTAAATGGGTGTAAAATGTTCACTTACAGTCTTGCTCCCGTGGGATGTTTTGTTAGTGTATAAGTGGATTTGAAGTTGACCCTTGATTATGATGTGTGAAGTAATCAGAAAGTCCTCCAGAAAGTCCAGAAGAGAAACTTGGTAGAGAAGACCTTAAGGACTCACAGGGAAGAGATGAGGGCGCCTGCGGGGAGGAGGAGGAGGCAACCCTGGCCGCCATCGAAGCGCTGCTCTGGGAGGTCATTGATGGATGCGGGACATGGGGGAAAAAGTAACTTGTCTGTCCTGCAAGGAGGTTTATGGACGAACATGGGTTTAAAGAGTAAGTCCCGGAGCAGGGCACCGATAGACCACATGGCACAGAGGCCGCCAACGCCGCCGCCGTTAGGTGATGAGTGGCATAGGGAATGTCTCCATTCACAAGTCTGTCAACACTCAGGCCATTGGAAGAAGGGAAAGAATGGTTGTTCCCCAAACTGTTTTGAGTCAACATTGTACTGTAGGACATAGGATGACTAGGGTATGGCGACGATGTCCCATTGTAGCTCAACGCGCTGCTGGCCCTCGGATGGTGAAGCGAAAGAAACGGTGACATTGGCCAATATAGAGAGCCGGCTCTATCCATAAAGGTCAACCCCGTGGAAGTAAGGCGAGCGCCTCGCTTAAAAGCCAACTTTGCCCTGGATGTGGTCGATCTCCTACGAAGTTTGCCGGTTGTCCCACCGATAAACACATCGTCACTCGAGGGGTCAAGCATCCAGTAGTTCCCCTTACCCGGGTCATCATAGTGCCGCGGGACTTTAACGAAACATTTGTTTAGGCTGAGGTTATGCCTGATGGAATTCTGCCAACCCTGCTTGTTCTCCCGGTAATAGGGGAAATTCTTCATAATGAACTCGTAAATACCGTTCAGAGTTAGTCGTTTCTCCGGACTCTGCCGAATAGCCATCATAATTAAAGCATTATAGCTAAATGGTGGTTTCTCGTACTTGCCGTTTTTCTTTTCACCATCTTTCCCACCGCTCTCCCCCTCTTTGCTATCCTTCTTCTCTTCCTGTTTTTCCTTCTCGTCAGTGCAAGTCGTTTCATTGGACGAATTTTCGATTTTGGTGCAAATGTTCTCCGACTTTGGGTCCTGCACCGGGGTAGGTAAAGGAATCTTCTCTTCCTCGTGGACGGTTCTGTGGTGGTTGTCACTTTGGACGGCTTCAGGCACCAGACTGTTTATACTGAACGATGATTTAGGAATCATTTTCACTTCTTTCCGTTCTCCCATATCCAACATCACACGCAAGGTAAAATGACAACAAGCAGCAGCACAGTTGTGTCTCAATCTCTTACGCCTGCAACTCTGCTAATAAAAAACAACTATTTCATGTTCTTTACGGCACATCGATAGGAGACAGATAGCTACAATTAATTATGGAGCCACAGACACTAAGATGTAAACAAAAAATGGTTGAACCTTTACAGTTGAGAGCCAACCACAGCACCATAAGTATTAACGCGTCCTCCCTCCTTCCAGCCAATCACAGAGCAGTTCTTAGCTGTTGCTGAAGTGCGCAAGGATACACATCCACCAATGCAACGCAGAATGGGCTCATCCCCATCAACAAAGGTTTTCTTTCGCGGACAAAAATCATACCAAGAAAATATACCACATATGGCTAACCTTAATCCATTTCACTGCTCTTGATATTTCCAGATTGCTGATTCAACATATCTCTGCGTCTTCAAAAGTTTGTGTACATTCCCATGGAAATAAACACAAGAGGGACACATAAATGTAGCGACCGAGGAGAGGTACTACTTTATGTCTCCAGCATAAGAAGCCTACTATTAAAATGTTGATATTCGATTAGACGTTAAAGAATGGACATTAATTTGTGATTTTTATATGGAGATCTCCACAGTAGCACAGTGGTCCTTATTAAATGTTCAGGTAGTATTTAAAGATACTTAATTCATAATTAATAATGTTTGTTTACGGTCCATCTTTTTAGAGCTCAAGTAAATTCAACCCTCGGCCCACCGCTACTTGGAGCCCAAGATCTCCATCGTGCGCTCGTGCGTAATGGTTTGGAGTTACCGTTTTGAGAAGTAATCCATATATTTTTTTCCAATAGGCTATGCCGCGTTGCAAACATCACAAACATATCATTATTAGTAGAATTGTTAGACTTACTATAACTCGCCTACCAGTTGTAGTAGGCTTTCCTGCTAATAGTTGTATGCCTAGTATAGTAGCCTATAGGCCTAGTATTCATATTGGTGGTAGGCTACTACATAATACCTAGGCCTATAATGAGAATAATTATCACCATACTAGTAAATCACGATGACGGGTAACAAGGTAACAAGGGATGTTGCAATTTAGAGAGGAAGGGTGAGCCGTTATTACCGGGATTATAAACACAAAAACTGTTTAAACCTTTTTTTGACGAAGGGTTCTCAATCATAGTGGGAATTTATCGATAGGGGAGAACTGTACTAGTATATTTAGCCTACAAATATGTGTCCCCAGTGGTCATAACGCTCCAAGAAACAAGCTTTGCACCTTCGAGTCAATTGTCATAACCCATCCTCCATTGTCTTCATCTGAAATATTACATTCAAACACAAATGTATTACTTTAGTCCAGGTGCGTAACAGCCTTGCGAGAACGAGTAGCCTAAATGTTGAACATCATAGGTTTTCACATAGCTCAGCTCAGACCAGCTCAGGCCAGTTTATTATATTATAGCTGTCTATTTGTGTTGTTGTATTTGTGTGTTAAGGTAAACTCATATGGATATTTGTCAGGATGAGCGACACACACACGCGCGCGCGCGCGCACACACATACACACACACCCACACACGCACACACACACACGCAGAGACAAATTCACCAAGCAGAGAGCGCACAAGCGCACAGGAGAGAAATAACTGATGGGAAGGAGAGATACAAACAGAGAGCCTCGTGAATTCCCACAAGGTGACTTTTTTTGGCTCGACCTACTGTTGATGCACACTCATGTAAATATTAGTGGCATTTGTTAAAAATGTCAAGCCAACATCATGTGTTTTAAGAAATGTTAAAATAGTGATGACATATACGCATAGATATCCAAAAATAACACATAGTTGTATAACAGTCATAGTTCGTTTTCCTTTAACAACACAATGAAACAAAAAACAGCATGTTATTTAGCCTTATGATATACAATATGTCGTCTTGTGGTTAGTCACGGATGATTCAAGACAGTGCTATGACGAATGGCTACCATGGATACTTGTGGCTGCTATTATTACCACAATAATAATAACCACAACAATAGCCTACGTAATAATAATAATAACAATAGTGATGCTAACGCACTTAATTTTTATCACATTTGATAAATTGGAGAGACATGTAATAGTTTGTCAATGGAGAAACACTGGCCAAAAACATGGGACAAAGCACGATGAGTATATTTGAGTAGGCCCATTTTTCCAAATATAATCGGTAAGTTACATTTCAACAACACCCTTGGTAAGATAAATAATTGTCAAGTGCAAACGATTTATTTAGTCCTGTAATTTAATTTCCGGTTTGCAAAAGACTGTGTAGGCCTACAAGCACTAGCAACGCTCATATCTCATCTATGCGCAATCTGATGGTTTGTCTTGCATTCTCATGGTGGTCATGAGTCCAACTATCCCAGAGATTAGCTGTTGTACAAAGAATGTGATACTCCTGAACAGCCTTATCGCATCACTTAAAAGGAATGGACTGGTTGTCAACGCTTTCTTTCAGCAAGTTAACAAACAAGGTCATGAGCGCCTGGTATTATCTCTGCAATTTGTATCCTCTATTTTGTTCTAGCAAATTAGTTTGCACTCCACCAATAAATGATTTAATAAATGTAACGAATAAATGCCATTTATATGAGTAGAAAACTACCAGTAGTAGCCTATACTTTAAATATATTCATGTGCTGTGCCCATGGTGTGCAAGCACGTGCATCCGATTTCATCACAAATCAAAATTCTACACTTTACAAATTAGGTGCCGAATCGTTTGTTGAGTGTATGTTTGAAGGCCATTTGTTTTAATAAACACAATCATAGGGTTTAGCACAGTTGGAGATGTTGTAGCTACTGATGACGATGATGACTTTTGGGAGTGCAACTGAAAGTGATTAATACAAGTCTGAATCATAAGAATTATAAATATAGTACATTCTAACATAGCATACTACAATAACCCATGCACAGGGCGGATGCACAGCAAATCTCTGTTGAGGATTAATAGCCAAGAGTAGGAAAGTAGCATTTCTTGCAACTAATGCATGATAAAACACTTTTATTACTCCCTGATTTACAATGGTTGCCTACACTGTAAATCCGGATAAGTTCTGGCTACACAAACATTTTGAGGAAACCGATTACCTAAAACAAATTCAGTTAAGAAACTTAAATAGCTGACGTGAGCAGTACTAGCTTCATATGAGTAATACAAACGCATTTTATTTGTAAGGGACTCTTACATTTCCCGCCCCCACTAAGCCACGCCTTCAATAATGTCCTGGTATACAGTGGCCTGAAAGTCATAGTTTACAAGCCACATCAGGCCTACACGTAGGCTTGCAAAATTCCACAAACTTTCCTAATATATATATATATATATATATATATATATATATTAATCTCCCAACCAGGATTTCTGGAAAACCTGGGAAATTTACCAGAAACTGTAGATCACATTATGCTGGCATGCAAAGTGATGTGTAATTCCTATTGGAATCTAGCCAGTGCTGGGTAGTTCAACTGTTGTAGCCTAAACCATTTAAACTGGAACACCCATTTCAGTAACAGGCGCAAAAATGAAATGACTGGATTAGTTTAGAATTGTTTTATCTTTGTGTAGTATAAAATTGAATCAATCAATGACTAAATGTACATACAAAAATACAGATATTAATAACAATTCCAGAAATGTTGTTGTTGTTATATCTTTAAAAAAATAATGTTGGTGTGACTTCTCATTTAATTTTGAGTTTGTGATACTAACGTTTTAAGTAATAATTACTTTTCATTGACTTTTTCTTATACTATAGAAACCGTATTTCCATAAGGGAACCTACATTAAACAAATGGTAGAATGATAATAATGGTTTAGAACAGGGATGGGCAACTGGCAGCGAACCTTTTTGTAGGCCAGAGGATCAATTTCCAAAAACGAAAATAAATAAAGAAATATGTATATATCACACACATATAATTTCGAAATTGCACCTTATATATTCTACTATTTCAACTCTCAACAGTAAGTTGAGACACCGACAGAGTTCCTAATATATATAATATGCTGAATGTACTGTATTAGGAACTCAGTTGGGGTCTGAATTTACTGTTGAGAGTTTGAATAGTAGAAAACACAAGGTACAATTTGGTTGTGCATCAGAAGTTTTTCTCTTGTTATGTCAGTCAGTAGCTAGGTTTCCATCCAATTGGCGGCAGATTTTCATGCAAATATTCAAAAATCTGCACAAATAAAATATTTATACATCAGAGATGTTTCCATCAAATTGACTTGTTGCCGGTCAATGTCTTTGCGTGAAGACATAGTGCACATAAAAATAACTTTTGCTGTTCAGTTCCCATGTAGCAAAAAAATAAATACATGCCATCGTATTTTCAACTCTACTGATGGTTTGTCACTAAGAATTTAGTTTAATATAGCGAGTGTGCCCACTCTGGTATTGGCATATGTGCTCTAGCCACTGATTTAATCTGTAGCCTAATAGAGGGTATGCTTTCCCAAATGGTAGTGGGAGGACCACACAACATGTCACCGTGTGACTTCCAAGTTTTACTTCAATATGATTGTTATTATATCAATATTTGCGCATAAAACAGTTGACACCGCCCTTTCTTGCATAATTCCTTTTACCTACACAAAAAGATCCCACCTTGTCTAGTATATTTAGTTTAGTCGATATTTGGAAAGTTTACCAAGAAGGTATAGCCTACATGATGAGATTATTATGGACAAAATAGCGAGATAATTTTTATTTGTCAAAAGGCAGCCAAGCATTTCTCATATAATTAATTTTACACTCATAAAGATAACCTACCGTGTCTAGTGTATTTAGTATCTTTTTTTTACATTTGAAAAGTTTACCTGCACAAATTTCCAATTTCCATCAGGTCTGTCGTGTCGTTTTTGATCCTACATGTAGCCTACTTTACAGGCATAAAAAGGTTGCATGTAAACCTGGTGACTGACAGTCACTCAATTAGCCCATGTCCGCTAAGATTGGTAAATTAGTCTAGCGGCCAGCTATCTAAACTTGTAATCATCAACTAAATGTGTCTTAGGGCCCCCAAAAGTCTAGGGCCGGCCCTGACTGAGTGTGTGGTTTTTTGTGGCCCCCAAAGTTGCCCATCCTTGATTTAGAACACAACTACGGCCATACAACTAGAATTATATCAATAATTCCAATCATGTTATGTTTCACGTATAAAAAAAGATTCAAACCTAAAACAAAACGCTTACAATTTCATCTCAGACTGACAACCATAATTTATTGAAAGTACTAGTTTAATCGTTATAATAAATTGAGTGTAGGCATGGATTTGTTTGAATACAATGACAGGGCTGCTCGACACATAGGCTACTGCAAAATTATTTATAAACACGCCGTTGATGTAAACACATTATTATTCACTTTAGGGCACAAATAAATAGTGTTGTGTGGAAATAAGACGATAGGCAAGCAGACATATACCGCAAAACTCCGTTATAAAACTGGCCCACATCTGTGAGAGCAGAGAGCCCCCTAGCGGTAGAGGAGCGAAGGGCTTTTGGTTTAAAAAGAAGGCGTATCCCGGAGAGGGAATCTTATTGTTTATTGGAGAAAGGAATTTTGATTAAATCGATTCAATGAAAATTCAATGTTTGATCGGGACTTTAAATAAAAATCACCTAAAACTATTGTCTGCATGTGTTTTAATGGAACATTAAAACAAGTTCACCCTGCAGTTTATAAGCAACTTAGAATAATTTTCTAATTGAGGTATGAAGATAAAGTATCTGTACAACTGTTGTCACAGCAAACCGTGTATATTTATTTATAAACGTGATAAATAATAATGAATCATTATTAGATATTATTTGATCATACATTTGATTATCAAATTGGTCTGATTGTGGGTTCATTTTATGGACCTAACCTACCGGCAACTTTACAATGCTGTTTGTCGTTTAGAGGTGCTGCTGTGTTACGGTATTGTGAATCTGTATGACTATATAACGGACAAGTCTACAGTATTTTGACTGTTGTGTTCTGTAGTAATGTGTGGATATTTGAACCATACTTCAAAAGGTGAATAGAGACTATTTGCCTTTCGTTTTCCCTAAATGTACACTTGGCTATTTTATGAACTTATTGGTTTACTCAAGGAGTGGGAGCCCAATTTAACCAAGCTTAAATTGGGTATGTGTGTGTGTGGCATACATTTGTATCCTGCAATAAATCTTAAAAATGAGAAGTAAACTGTAAATATAAAGCCAATTTGAATACACATCAGGGGGTTTTAATTTACTATCGTGTATAGGTCTATTGAATGAATTAGAAACAAAACACAAAATTGAGGATAAGAGATGTGTCCCTTTTACAATCTTGTCATTTTGGGAAATAGCCTATTATTTTGAGTTTTAAAATTAGTTTCTCAAGAATAATGTATTTCCGATTTATTTGACTGATTTTACTGGCCGGGAACAACATTGTTAAATCTTTGAGCTGTGTGGTGATTCATTAAATCAGCTGCAGCTGCTTTGGGAGACGCGTGATCCGAATAACAACTAGGGACTGGCTTCTGATCAAATAACCTATCGAATGAAGACAATTCTATAGTCTTGGGGTTACCAACATAGTTTACAATGAAATGTTTTTGCAAGCAAGCGGAATGATGCGATTTTGTAGAACAGGAAATACAGGCACATATATTCTGTGTTAATATTCAATAGAATTTGTAAGGCTACATCTGGTGCTTTGACAAATAAACAATTTTCCACCCTGTAACCTGGTAGAGCATGACATTTGCTTATGGATGATTTCTAAATAATCTCTGTATAGGCCTTCTTAAGCCTTACATTTTTGAACATGTCAAATGTGTTATTATTACTATACAATTGGGCTGTTTTTTTCTTTCTTTTTCTTTTCGATTACAATTCAAACGCAAGGCTACCGTGTTCAAAACACGATGTCCTTTAATTAGGCCTACTGGAAAACCTCAAACTAATGTAAACGTAATAAATAAACCTACTATAAATACTAACCATCGCACAGAAATGATCCAGAAATAAACTACCAAAATAAATTATCTTGCCCATAACCTCTATATATTACAATCATTGTGTTTGAGGCAATAAAAGAGCCCAGATATGAAATCCCTTTATGATTTTTATTCTACCCACACGTCTATTCTAATGACACCAAAATAAGTAATCAAACCCATGACCTGAAATATCATGGCACATTACCCAAATGGTTTAACAAGTTAAATGCAATAATCACAAATAGACAAAGCTCAAGATGTTAAATCAATGGCAACATCTCGAATTAACTTTTGAACTGCAAGGGATAGACTGTCTTGTTGCTTTATTGTCTCTGACGCCATCAAGCGGTAGCAAATGTTGCTGACTCATGAAGGCATATAGTCCGGAAGGCCTAGGATCGAAAATGTTGAAAGATCATACATTTGTGGCATGTACTTTGCTGACACTTATTGTAGGGTTGTATATTGTGGTACAATTCTTTACGCATTTCTCAATTCCAGTGAAATTGAGCATTTCCATCAAAGACATGTATTTTTACAGAATCCGCAAAACACACATAACCGTTTAATCAGATGATCAAAAGTGAAGGTATTTTGGCTACTAGCCTACACAAAAAAAGCGTAATACATGTGGAATATTGGATGACAAAAATTGTCCCCTAATTTTATCTGAATGCAGGCTTTTATTATACTAACACATTCTCAATCTAAAATATGTCATTTAGTTGATTCTTAGTTGCAGTCTAAACCGAAAGTAATTAAAATACGAATGACTTTTGCAAAATGTATAATGTAAAAGTTGTAAAAGTACACCCATCATAATCACAAGGTCATTAAGTTATGGCATGAAAATGAATTGCAAAAATTATACTAACTTTGAAAAATGTCCTCTCATTTCATTTGACTAAAATATTTAAAGAATACACTTCATATCATGCATTTCTTTCTCACTCAATATGCTGTTAAAAATATTTTCACATTTTCAAAACAATATTGGCAGCCTATAATCCATACAATTAAATATCGGTGACATATTTACTTAAAATAGACATGTATAATTCTAATATCGGCAAATCTGTCATTGACATAATGCATTAATAAACGTGAAACTTCTTTTGAGCATGGTAAGGATGATCTATTTATACGTTTCTACACAAGAGATATTAGTTCAATTACCAAATGTGGTGATTCGAAAATGATTGTGGTTTGAAATGTGTAAAATGAAATAGGCCAAACTGAATGTAATTATTTCTATTGAATATATAAATTCGCTTTTTATATAGGCACTGGCATAAAATCTCATGAGCATGCAGCCATCTTGAGTAGATCAACGCAAGGAGAAAATGAACATACAAATTGTTGCTAACATATCATAAACCAATGCTAATGGTTAACAACAGAAAGATTGTGGCATTTGATTTGACCATTGTAAAGGTAATATTAAGATATAAATTGGTAAGATGACTCTATTCTAATAACACAGGAAATATCCCAAATCACTTTCCGAAGAGCTTCTTGAAGACACTCTTGTTCTTGGGTTTGTCTTTGGTCTCAGGGTCATTGAGGCTTTGTGGAGGTAGAGGAGGTTGGGCGGTGGAGGGATGCCTCCCCTGTAAGGAACTCAGGCTCTGAGTTATTACAGTCCCTGGAACAAGACCGCACATTATGTTATGAGGCATCAAAGTATTTCAGAGTATTTCATAACGATTTATTAATATAATTACAATGTTAACATGCCAAAAAATGCAGTGAAGAATTTAATTTCTTTGTGTACCAAAATGGTTGTTTGTAACCATTGTGTTGGTTATGCAGTCTCACCTGGAATTTATTTCAGTTTCAAAATGGCTGTTTTTGTAATATTTCAAGTTGTGGGAAACTAATGCATGTGTAGTCTCACCTTCATCTTTGGTCCCCCCTCCTGTAGGGTAGCGGTGCTTGTTGTAATAGGTATGGGGGGGCTTTGGTGGTGGCCCTATATCACTCTCAAAACTTTCATTGGAAACCACACTTTCTCTGGAGCCAACTCTAGAACCAAAACTTTCACGGGAGCCAACTCTAGAATCAACACTTTCACTGGAGCCAACTCTGGAACCAACGCTTTCACTGGAGCCAACTCTGAGAAACCCTTTGTTCTCAGAAGCATCATTGATGTTGACCTGTTTGGAGTACTGATGATCTACTGTGTCCTTTGAGGAGTTCCTGAAAGAAATGGGAATTGGCAAATGTTTCAAATATCAAGATACTATATTCACTCAATTTTATAATGAGAACTACACTCAAAAACACCAGGATTCAAATCAATTGTTTATTAGGCAAACTATTCCGGTAAAGGCACTGGTAAAATATGTGTTATTCATTTATTAATAACAACATTTTAAGAAATGGACCTTCTGTTTGACAGTTGCCTTACCCAGAATCCTCAGAGTCAGAGGAGCTTCCAGACTTGGTGCAGTTCTGAAGTTCCTCTACCCATTTGAGCTGCTGCTCTCGGCTAAAGGCAGCGAACAGGTACTGACTTCCATCATCCAGACTAACGGACATACACAGACAGCAGAACAGACGGTCATATACAATTACATTTTGTCAGAGGAGGCAGTCTTTGTATACTTTATGTACAAGTCCTCAAACTTCTAACATGGCATGTTTTATACAGTACTTAGAAATAGCTTGATTTTCCACTTTAAGCATGGATTCTCTTTCAATAATGTTTAAGGCTCACGTTAGTTTGAAGGTATGGTCTTTTCTCCTATAGTATGGGTTTTCCTTACACACTGCTCTAACCATATTGATGGGGGGCCATAGGGAAGACCTCTGTAAAAGAAAAAGCAGTGACATACTGTACGTTCAAAAGTCATTATTCTCTCTAAAAGCACCTGTGAATTTAACTTCAAAATATTGTTCTGTAGACTTCATGAATAAGCAGTACCTCTGTAGCTGCGTCTCTGTCTTTGAAAAGATTGAGTGTCTCCCTCTCCAGTAATGCATAGACAGTATCCCAGTTCTCCAACCCCTGCAAACCAATACAGTTTCACAGTTTTACTGCTTTATCTTATTGTAAATCATGAATGATTTGATCATTTAAAAAAAACACTGGAGATGACCTAGCATCAACAATTGTTTTAGGTCAGAATGTTTCGGTCCTCCACATTGAGAAAGTAAAACAGGGTCTTACTTTGTTTCCGCTTTGTTTCACCTTGATCTCCAACATCCCATCCATTCTGGCAGGCACTTGACCACTGACCTACACAGATGTAAACAACACAGTTCTCAAGATGGAAAACAGTAGACATAGTGTAAAACGTAAACAAACATGTGTTATCCACTCAGATTCAGAGTGTAGTTTGTTAATTAGTTAGTTCGTGATCTGATCTCACATCAGATGTTGAGTCTGACAGCGTCGCCATCTCCTCCGGTAGGTCCTCTAGTTTCCTGTGGTGTAGCAGTAGAGGGGAAGGGGGCAGGTCTCTGGAGGGGGGAGGGACATCTCCAGAGAGGGGAGGGAGTTTAGGGGGTGTGGTGGGTTCGTTATCTGGCTGCTCAGGATTTTCAGAGAGGACAGGTGCAGATACAGGTGAGGGTAGGGGAGATGCACGTGAGGCTGGCTCAGGTGAGGTTGGGGCTGGGGCCGACACAGGTGTTTCTGGGGCCAGCTCCTCATGCCTGGCTAACGTCTTTTTGAGGGAGAGCCTTGGCTTGGGGGCGATAGATGGTCTATCTGTGGGAGACAACTCTTCTTCCTTCACTGACAATCTATGGGGTCTGTAGCAGGAGTGGCTACTGCTCTCTGTAGCGGGAGAGGATGGAGGGGATGGAGGAGGGTTGACTGGAGGGGCGAAGCGTGGGGATCTAGAGGGGGCCACAGAGGCAAGGTTCTGGGTGGTCAGGGCCCTAGGGAAGGGGCTGGGAGGGGGGCTGCTGGAGATGGAGGGAGATGAATCTGGATCAGGTGTTTTGCCGGTGCTGGTTCTGCGGACCCAGTCTGTGGGTTTTAGGGGTTTAGGGCCAGTGTATCGGGGGGTCTTCGGGTCAGACGGTTTCCTCTTCAGGGAGGTCACCCTGGAAAGCTTCTTCCTGGAATTGTCTCCATCATCACCATGGAAGCTTTGTAATCTCTGCTCTCTCTAAAAAAAATATAGAATAAAACTATGTGTGGTTTAATGGAGTTAGCCAAAATTCAACAGCCATAACATCAGTTGTCAGGAAAGGTGAATTAGCGTCCTCTCATATTTCACTCACCTGTGTTTTCTTCTTCTGTAAGGTGCTAAACCTGTCACTCTGGGCTTGAATCATAGCCTCCAAGTCCTCCTGTTTCTTCATCAACTCCAGAACGTCTGACACAGAGTCCTGGAAAAGGAGACATCACTGAGCATCTTAACAAGGCTTAACCAACTTTCACTTAGTGGGTCAAAAAGGAAATGACATAGAACTAAAACCAATGACCAGTATCATCAAAAATATGGAATTCAAGAAAATATTCACTATTTCATACTATTGTCAGAAAGCATGATGATTTATATAAGTGACAAGGTTCAAACCCTGGTCTCCTGCGCCACAATCCTATGTTAACACCTAGGCTTTTAATTGGGCTGTCCACCAGTTAAAAGACTCACCCCGTACTCCTCTACCCTCAGAGTAGCTTCGTAGGTACTGAGCCAGTGCTCTGCCTGCTCCAGCTCCCTCTGTAGATGTAGGATCTCCAGTTCCTCCTGGTACAACACCCTCCTCTCCTCCCAGACCTCCTGCACCCGCGTCTCCAGCTCCTGCAGCTCCAGAAGACGCTCCCCCAACTGCAATTTGGCAGCAATAGACAGCTTTATTCAATGTTCCTATAACAATATTTAACATTGTGGCACAAGACATATCAATAGAAACAAGGACAATAATGCTTAAAATAATGAAAAAAATTCATTAGCAAAAGAGAAATGTAACATTTCCGTATCTTAGCATTACATTGATGTTTAGGTTTCTTTGACATTATGTCTTAATTGTTAAGTACTGTGTCATTACCTCTTGGCACATGAAGTTGCCTTCCTCCACGAGGTATCTGCCCTCATCTTTCACAGCCTGTGATTTGTTGAGCTGCTTGTCAATCTGAACATGGTACTCTTCGTGTCTTTTGATTAGCTGCTCCAGGTCAGCACCCTCCCCTCCTGACCCCTCCCCTCTCACCAGGGACAGGGTCTCTTTCAGCCATGCCCTGGGCAACACAGGGAAAAATAAAATAACCTCATGATTGAAAACGTAATCGCACTTAAATTTACTTTAAAATGTTCAAATTAGATCCAGGTCACACCTCAATAATTATACGTTCATAAAGCATACATTACACATCTATAAGCACATCATAAATGTGACATTATAGAATTGGGTCTCATCTTGGGTCTTAGCTTATCAAACCTAATTACATGAAATCAAAAGAAGTAGACCTACATGAGTTCTGTCCACTCTGTGAGGTATCTCTGCATCGCCTCAGCCTGCCCCAGTCTCTTCCTGCGTTGGATGGCCTTGGCATGCAGACTAGCCCAGCTAGCCTCCACTTCCTGTAGTCTCTCACCCAGACTGGCCTGCACCTGGGGGTACTTCCTGGTTAGGCCCCGCCCCTCCTCTTTAGTCCGAGACACCTCTCCCTCGATTACCACCAAGTCTCTCTGGAAACAAACAGTTATTTGATGGGTGAGTTAGTGTAACCGGCTGTTAGCCCACCGAGTTAAAGGCATTCGTTTAGGGAGCTAAAGCAAGTCATCAGGCCTTGGATGGCTAATGGAGTCTGCCTCAATGAAACTGCTCTGCTACCATCTCAGTCAAACATGTTGAATGAACTTGGGTTGTGTACTCTACCTCCAGTCCTTCATGTTGTCTGATGAGTGCCTGGATACTGAGTAGATCGTGATCGTGGTCGTCAGAGTCCAACACCACCTCCTTCTCACTCATCCAACCCTTCAGCTCGTCCACGTCATGGTCAAACTGGTGCACCTCTCGGGCAGACTTCAGGTTCTGTCACACAAAATGGCTGCTAAATCACCATGGCTCAGGTCAATTACCCACAGTAATATATAAACAATACTTAGAAGGAGAGTGTTTAACGCACATCAAGCTTGGTACAGGAGCTGAGGGAAAGAACAAAAATAGGGCCACTATAGAAATGTGAGTCGACGTTGCCTTTCTGCCCTACCGTTTAATGTCCCACTTAAGTAGCGACTTATAATATTATTGATAGAAGAACTGGACTTAGACTTTTACCTCCGCTCTAATCTTCACATTCTGGTTGAGATCGTCCCATAATTTGTGCAGCGCTGCCTCTCGTCTCGGGCCTTCAGCAGACTTCACCTCTTGTCGTAGTTGTTGAACAGTGTTGAGTTTACTCTGGCCCAGCGTGTTCACCTCAGCCACAAAGTCTTCAAACTTCTTCTGCAACATCTGGAAGACAGTAACTTTATGATGAAAAGTGTGGCCTGCCTCTAAACTAAAATGCATTCGATATCGATCATCACTTGTCTGATTACAGTCTTGGTAAAGACTGTGTTTCACTAGAGCAATATATAAACGATACATATACACCCAACAGCTGAAACAAACTGTCCAGTACTTGGCGTATCCATACTGGCCCTATTCCCATCCTCCAAGACATGGGTCAAAACTTTTAAAAACACTTGAGCTGCACCTAATTTGCTCTGTATAATGGAACCAATAGAATAGTCCACTCTGCATCTATACCTCCACATCCTCCAGGTCTTGTCCAAAGTCTTCTGACTCAGCCAGGGTCTTGCGGGAGCACAGCCAGTTCTGCAGCTCCCGGGCCTCTCTCTCAAACACATAAAGGTTCAGCTGATCCTCCAGAGCTGCCCGTCGCGAGCCAGAGACACGCAGCAGACTCTCATACTCACCCAGCACGTGTGGAAGACTCTTACTCACTAAATGGCTGACGTGAAATGAGAGAAATGGTATCATGTCAATGGGCTTACAACATTTGGAATGAGAAACAAACATTAAGAAATAAACTAAATGCATTTAGAAAATCACTAAATGTACATATTTCAAATATGCGAATGTAGTTAAATATGTGAATATATAAAATGAATATATCTGTGAGACCACATATGTTAATTCCTGACATTGATAACAGATCAAGTGAATAATGTACATACTGTAAGGTTTGTATGCTGTACCTGTTGGGGTGGCCACAGTGCTCCAGTTTAGCGCCAGTCTCCTGAAGAGACTCTACTTTCAGCCGCTGGTTCTCCATGTCCAGGTCTACAGAGTCCAGGTTCCTCAGGAGGACCTCAGTGGCCTCCTCACTCTTCCCAAAATCTTTTGACTCTAACATTGGTCTCTGCTCATCCATCCACAGTTCTAGCTCTGAAACCTAAAGAGAAATGTAAGCTTATAAAAGGTTCTTCAGTGGGCATCATATCTGGGTGGCACATACAGTGCCTTGCGAAAGTATTCGGCCCCCTTGAACTTTGCGACCTTTTGCCACATTTCAGGCTTCAAACATAAAGAAATAAAACTGTATTTTTTTGTGAAGAATCAACAACAAGTGGGACACAATCATGAAGTGGAACGACATTTATTGGATATTTCAAACTTGCACGCCCAATTTTTCAGTTTTTGATTTGTTAAAAAAGTTTGAAATATCCAATAAATGTCGTTCCACTTCATGATTGTGTCCCACTTGTTGTTGATTCTTCACAAACAAATACAGTTTTATATCTTTATGTTTGAAGCCTGAAATGTGGCAAAAGGTCGCAAAGTTCAAGGGGGCCGAATACTTTCGCAAGGCACTGTAAGTCCCTCACTGTAGAAAGATGTATTAGGAGAGAGTTTTTGTGGATTGTGGAACCTGTGTTTGTGTCCAAAGAGAATGTATAGAGACTATAGAGTTGTGGTCACAGTTATCTACCTCAGAGAGGAAGGTCTGTATTTTCAGAGCCTCCTGTAGCAGTCGGCCCTTGTTTTCTGACTCTCTCGTCAGGCTCTCAAAAATCTTCTTGAGCTCAGCCAGCTTCTCGCTGATCTCATGCGAGGCAAAGTGTCTGCCCCTCACCAGGTTCTGCCCTGCATTCTGGACAGCCTGCACCAGAGGGGTACGGCTCACTATCTCTTGCACCAGAGCCTGCACACACACACACACACACACACACACACACACACACACACACACACACACACACACACACACACACACACACACACACACACACACACACACACACACACACACACACACACACACACACACACACACACACAGAGGTTCGATCAATCAACCAATGGAATCTGACATGCATAACACTTTTTACAAATACATTTCTCACAAAGTTCTTGACAGAACCCCAAGCCCAACGTTGTTGTTAGTATCTTAACTGCAAACTGGAGCATTGACCATCCCTGTCTCTGACCTGATGTTTTTTGACCATAGACTGAGTACTCTGTAGGGAGGTTCCCCAGTCTTTGGCGGAGGCAGAGGGCAGTTTGTCCTGGACCCAGACCAGCTCATCCTCCATGTCACGGTAGAACTGGAACAGCAGCTGCCAGGATTCTAAGGTCTCCCGTCGGTTCTGCAATGGCTCAGCCAGACTGTTATACCTGCAATAACGAAAGTTGGTTAAAATCAGTCTTGAAGGATCATGTAAAAAAAAAGAAAGGTCCCAAAACTTACTACTGTGCAAAACTCTTACAATTCCTTTCACAAGCGCAGTCTCACAGCCATGCAGTATTGGTGTGTGTGTGCTCTGTTACATAGTAATAAACACGTGTTTTGTTAATCTGTGTTTTGTTACTCTGACTAATATTTAAATGTAGCTGGGGAGAATCAAAGACATAATATGCTTTGCCAGTATTATTTATATATGCCAGTATTTATTTACCTATTGACAGTTTGGCCTACTCGTTGCTGGATCTCCCGGGCCAGGAAGTTGCCCTTGGAGCTGAAGTCCTTGGCTGTATCCACCAGGCCCTGGACCCTCTCCAGATAGCCATCCACTACCTCCTCCAGGTCCTGTAGAGCCTTCAGCAGCCTGTTGACTGACGGGAGGTCAGTGCCACAGTCCTCGTTGGTTACTTCAACTTCTACGGACCCAAGCCACTCCTCGATGTCGTCCAGAGAACGTTGGAACTGTAAAGCCTGGTGGTAGAAAATGACAAATTCATAGAAGAATTATAGCTTAACACTTTACTTAAAGACCAATAGCAGTCAAAATGTGTTTTATATCATATTGTACAACAGCTGATGAAACTAACACTGTAAAAGTATGAAGGCATTTGATCAGTGTTATTTCCTAATAGTTGCTGGTACAATCTACACAAGACCTTCTATTCAGCAGGTTTTGCATGGGTGGAGTTTTGGCTTGCCTCGTGACACCAGCAGCCGATATAAGTTAATATAGACCAATAACAAAAGAGAGTCTAACTCCGACCACTCCCAGACAGTCCTAGCTAAATTCCTGTTTGAGAATTTGTTTTGTTAAAAAGCTATTTTTGTTTCTTTTCAACCAAAATTATAAAAGTCAGGTATTTAATTGTTGCCCAGAAAGGATTTGATATTGAAATAAAAACAGCTGCAATCGGCCTTTAAAGCAGAATGCTTTATTACTTGATTATTTTACCTGGAGGGGATGTTGTCTCTGCAAATACACTACATGACCAAAAGTATGTGGACACATGCACATGTGCGGGGCTGCTCGGCCATGGAAACCCATTTCACGAAGCTCCGGAAAAACAGTTATTGTGCTGACAATGCTTGCAGAGGCAGTATTGCAACCCGAGCACAGACGATTTCTACCTGTTTACATGCATCAGCACTCGCTGGTCTCGTTCAGCACTCGCCGGTCTCGTTCAGCACTCACCGGTCCTGTTCTGTGAGCTTGTGTAGCCTACCATAAGCTGAGCTGCTGTTGCTTCTAGACATTTCCACTTCACAATAACAGGACTTACACTTGACAGGGACAGCTCTAACTGCGCAGAACTTTCACGAACTGACTTGTTGGAAAGGTGACATCCTATGACGGGGCCACATTAAAAGTCACTGAGCTCTTCAGTAAGATCATTCTATTACCAATGTTTCCCTAAGGAGATTGCATGGGTGTGTGCCCGATTTTATACACCTGTCAGCAACGGCGCGTGTGGCTGAAATAGCTGAATCCACATACTTTTGTATGTGTAGGCGACCAATAAAATTTGATTCAATTTTTAGTTTATCATCTCATAAAAGTTACATTATCTTTTTCACAGTATCATCTACTGTATCTATCATCAAAGACGAGTACAATACGTCTATGAGGTGCAAATACCTGGTAGGCCTGCTGCAGACGAGATTTCTTCTCTTTACAGTTGTTGAGGAGCAGGTCCCAGCCATGGTTAAGGTCCTTCAGCCACGGTTTGATCTTCCCAGGAGTGGAGTGACCCGCTGCTATCATTCTCTCCCCCTCCTGGTGGTGAACATTGACTCAATAACACTTGCCTAGACCAGTCACTGCTAACTAACTGTACTGTGGATAACATCTGCCGAGACACTGGTCTCAGAGCTTGCAGATTCTATGAAGGACAGAGAGCTATGTTATTCTATCATAAGGTGTATTGAGCTGTCATAAGCCATATGAAAGTACTGAGATAATACTCTGTGATTAATGTGCACTGAAAGCACTTCTTCACACATACCTTAGTAAGAGTGTCAACTCGGTTACGGTTGGCTAAGATCTCAGCCTCAAAGCTCTGGTGTTTCAGCAGTTTGGCCTGGAGGTTGATGGGGTCTCTCCAGCTTTCATCCAGGGCCACTGCATTCCTCTCATTGAGCCACGAGCACACCTGCAGGTTCCAGTTATCACACATTACTTTACAGGTTCAAGGTACTACACATTACTTACAGTGCCTTCAGAAAGCATTCATACCCCTTGACTTATTCCACATTTTGTGTTACAGCCTAAATTAAGAATTGATTAAATAGATTAGTTCTCAACCATCTGCACACAATACCCCATAATGACAAAGTGAAAATGAAACACAGAAATATCTCATTTACATAAGTATTCACACACCCGATGCTATGAACCTCCAAATTAAGCTCAGGAAGCATCCAATTTTCTTTGATAATCCATGTCACTACAACTTGATTGGAGTTGACCTGTGGCCAATTCAACTGTTTGGACATGATTGAGAAAGACACACAACTGTCTATATAAGGTCCCACAGTTGACAGAACATGTCAGAGCTGAAAATATACTATGAAGTCCAAGGGCCTGTCCGTAGATCTCCGAGATAGAAATGTGATGAAACATATATCCGGGGAAGGGTATAAAACCATTTCTAGAGTGTTTAAAGTTTCCAATACCACAGTGGTCTCCATCATTGGGAAATGGGAAAAATATTGAACTACCCAGACTCTGCCTTGAGCTAGCCGTCCAACCAAACCGAGCAACCGGGCAAAAAAGACCTTGGTCAAGGAGATGATCAAGAACCCAATGAACACACAGAACTGCATAGTTCCTTGGCTGAGATGGGAGAACCTGCCAGGACAACAGTCTCTACAGCACATCAGTTTGGAAAAAGACATGTAAAAGACTGAGATCATAAGGCAAAAGGTTTAGTGGTCTGATGAGACAAAAAGTTTTGGCATGAATGCAAAGCGCTATGTCTGGAGAACCAGGCACAGCTCATCACCCATTTAACCGTAAAGCATGGTGGTGGGAACATCATCCTATGGGGATGCAGGGACTGAGAGACTGGAAAGAATAGAGGGAATAATGAAAGGAGGCAAATACAGGCAAATCCTTGATGAGAACCTACTTCATAATGCAAACAACCTTAGACTGGGACGAAGATGTATGTTCCAACAGGACAATGACCCCAAGCTTACAGCCAAAGCAACACCAGGATGGCTTCAGAACAAGAATGTGAAAATCCTTGAGCGGCCCAGCCAAAGCCCAGATTTGAATCCCACTTTCTGTGGAAAGACTTAAAGATTGCTGTTCACTGCCGCTCCCCATCTAATTTAACAGAACTTGAGAAAATCTGCAGGGAAGAATGCGAGAAAATTCCCCAAATCCAGAAGTGCAAAGCTAATAGAGAAATACCCAAGACGACTCAAAGCTGTAATTGCCGCCAAAGGTGCTTCTACAAAGTATTGACTCAGGGGTATACTTATGTTTTAGTCTCGCATACCAACCTCATAGACCCACACTAACATGGAGTTGGTTAAAGTGGACTCGTCAAGCCGATCCAACTTGTCATACCTCATAGCTGCTACCCAGGAACTTCTGGAGTTGTAGAGATTCTTCAAGAGCCTTCCGGCGAACCTTACTCATTTCCAACAGTTTTCCTTTTCTGGAGAGAGGCATGTGTTTTGAGTCAGGTATAGCAAACAAAGGCAGAAGAAATCACTGCATACACCAAACAATACATTTGTATATGGGAAGTCTTTGAAAACAGGGAAATATTTGGCTCATAGTTCATTGTTGGCTTCTACCTGAGCAGCACAGACTTGCTCTTGCACTTGATATTGTCCGAGTCAAAGTGTTTCTGCTGGATCAGCTGTCGGGCGAACCGCTCCACTCCTTCCACCTGCTCCATCTGAGCATCCAGCGTGTTCTCAAACAGGGCTTGCTTTCTCTGGAGGGTCTCCACATCAGATAGAGAACTCTGCAATAAATCAATCAATGTCACAATTTAAAACAACACATCTTGATGCAGCCTTCATAAGTCCTTTAAAAAGGCCGACATAAATTGTTCACACATCATTTACGAGCAAATACATTTGAGTTCCTACCCCAAGGTCTTCATTGGCCAGAAAGGCCTCCTTGTTGCTCAACCAGCTCTCACTTTGCTCCATGTAGCCAAGGAATATCTGAAATGAAAACAAGATTTATGTAACTTATTTAAATGTATTTGACCCTTATTGTATTAGGTGCGTTGACTGCCAATAAGCAATAAATAAGCAGGAAAACATGCCGAATGTTCGATGAGCTACATTCGCAACATAAATTGTTCAAATGTCTCTAAGTTCGGGTTACCTGTAAGCCTAGAGCCTGATCCAGAGTCTTCTTCCTGTTCTGCCAGGTCTGGCTCAGACCCATCTTGGCCTCTTCCAGCTTGGTCAGAGACTTATTGATCTCTGATGATGAGCTGTGTCCAGACTTTACCAGACTCAGGCCAAAGTCTCTGACAGAGTCGATACGCTCCCCCCGTGCATCAATCTCAGTCTAGAACACATTAACACATTTAATCTCTTCCCGGAAACATACGTTTGCAATTTAAATGGGTCTTATGGGAGGTTAAAATATTTGTAAACCTCCTTTTCTAGTGAGACCTAGAAAGATAAAGAGCAAGGAGACCTAGAAAGATAGCCAAGATAACTTGAATATCATAATCGGTCGTCACCTTCCAGTCTTGATGTTCTACTATGAATCGCTCTGCCTCGTTCTTGCTCTTGGGCAGGCCTTTCTCTCCCATCTCAGAGCTCTGCTTCAGGGTCCAGTCCAGTAGGAGGCGCTGGTTAGCCTTGAACAGCTGCAGCTGGTGAGCCTCCTGCAGCCTCTCCTTCCTGTAACATCACTTCCTATAAGTCTCTCTGCTGCTTCCCCATACCCCATAATAATACAAATGGAAGTAGATGGTGTCCTAACAGAGCACACACATCTATACTGTCATAATGACTTGAATAATGATTCCATTGTGTAATTTTTGCAAGATCAAAGTACACTATATATACACATACGTATGTGGACAGCCCTTCAAATTAGAGGATTTGGCTATTTCAGCCACACACGTTGCGGACGGGTATATAGAATAAGGCACACAGCCATGCAATCTCCATAGACAAACACTGGCAGTAGAATGGCCTTATAGAAGAGCTCATTGACTTTCAACACGGCACCGTCACATGATGCCACCTTTCCAACAAGTCAGTTTGTGAAATTTCTGCCCTGCTAGAGTTGTAAGTTGATGCCAAGCTTCGGCTGGAGTGGTGTAAACTGGAGCAATGGAAACGTGTTCTCTGGAGTGATGAATCACGCTTCACCATCTGACAGTCCCACAGTCTAATCTGGGTTTGGCAGATGCCAGGAGAACGCTACCTGCCCCAATGCATAGTGCCAAATGTCAAGTTTGGTGGACGAGAAATAATTGTCTGGGGCTGTTTTTCATGGTTCGGGCTAGGTTGCAGTGAAGGGAAATCTTAACGCTACAGCATACAATGACATTCTAGACGATTCTGAGCTTACAATGCCATGCCTAATCTCCCACATCAGTGCCCGACCTCACTAATGCTCATGGCTGAATGGAAACAAGTCCTCACAGCAATGTTCCAACGTCGAGTGGAAAGCCTTCCCAGAAGAGTGGAGGCTGTTATGGAAGCCAAAGGGGAACCAACTCCATATTAATGCCCATGATTTTGGAATGAGACGTTCGACGGGCAGGTGTCCACATACTTTTGGTCGTGTAGTGTATCACGTTTGGAAAGAGTACATATTTTCAGGATATTTCAGTCATTATTTGCAACACACCTGAGTTTAATGTCCTTCTCCAGCTTCACAAGGCCGGTTTTGACCTCTTTCTGCTTTTTGCTCAGTTTGTCGGCCATCACAGACTGAGCTTTCAGGCGGTCAGCGGTGTCCTTTTCCAGTGCCTGGCAAATCAACACAAGACCAGGATGCAATTAGTTGGTCTTTCAAATATTTGATTCAATTCAACTATATTTTTCTGTTTCACTGTAAAACGTATTACAGTATATCGGGCCATGTTGTGGCTTCTTCTTACCTTGCCTCTTTCTTGTATGACTCCAGCCTCGCGTTCAGTCTCCTCGTGGCGTCGTATCAGATTCTCCACACTCTCCACATCCCAGCCACAGTCCTGGCCTTGCAGCAGATGCATCTACAATAGGAATCCCAGCAGATAGGAATTAAATACAATATGATGGGGACACACTGTCAAGACGACAAGGCTGTGTCATGACGTTGCCTTGTTGGTGAGGTTTATGACCCCCATAAATACCTTTCCCCCTTTCCTCTCTCTACTCTACAGACTTGAGTTTTGGAAAAGCTAACATAGAGAGAGTCTGGTAACATCAAAAGGGTGGGGAACGGAACCATATTTCGGTAATTCAACCAGTTGAAAATATCTGTTGGTACTTAAAGAATATAATGTCAGATCAGTTGTCGTCTGAGACATTATTACTGATGATAGGATGACATAAACTGTATCTTGGAAAGTCTACACATTCTATCAGATTCACATGGAACTATTGTGCAATTTAAATGTTTAAATATGAAGCTATTTGTGAAAGGATGAAATGTCATTTTAGCATCTAAATGAGAGAATTGTTTTCATAAGTGAACTATGCTCAACTCAGTGGCCCCGACCATGTGAACAGACATTGGTTGTAAACTATGAAACATGCCCTTCTCTCCACCATTACAAAAGCCTGTTGACGAAAAGTCAACCTTGTGTTCCCGATGACGTGAGGACTGTCCGTACATTTAAAAGGGCTAATACCAACTACAGAACTAAGCCAACCTCAGCGTGAGCTCTGGTTGCGAATGGTTGAACGACGACAACCTAACGAAATTAACATTGTGTTCCCGGTGAAGTGAGGCTTGATGTCCATACGGTTAAAATGGCAAATTTCAACGTGGAGGTGGCGATTGACACGCTGGAAGGATGAATTTCGACTATACCAGCCAGAATATAGCATGAGCTTATAGTATGGCAACTTGGTATGAACTTTGAACTCTTATTCACTAAAGAAGTGATACATCCTAGACGTTAAGTTAACAGCAGCAGCTGTAAACGTGGGCTAGGAAAGAACGGAAAATCTCTTCAGAAAGACAGGGTACTACAACGTATCCGTTCTGCCACACAACATATTCTTCAAAGGACAAGAGGGATTTCTGCTGGGCAACCCAGCCTTCCATCTACGACTAATCTATCGAAGCACAGCTCAGAGTAAATATTTCTTACATTTTCCTTTTCCAAAATGGGCGGTTATTTAGAATGCATAAGATTCTGTAATTACGATAGCATAGCTTCATAAGGTCCGGTAGAGACCCAATCCCTTTGTTCCTCAGTCTTCCCGCGCTTTCATTCTAACCCAACCCCTTTTCTTTGTGTAACCAGCCGTCATATTGGTTCCATCCACTAGGGACGTTTTCTTGTATGACATAATTAGCAGTCAATGTATGATCCATCCTGTGTATATGCAATTCTGTGTGATTATTTAGGTATTTAATAAATAAATAAATAAACCATTTTTTTTATTGCTTATTCAACTTGTTAACCAGGGTTCTTGAAGATAACCAAGAATTTTACGACGTTCAGATGAGACTGAATAAGGTGACGATTAATAATTGACTGCTAGGGCCTCCCGAGTGGCGCAGTGGTCTAAGACACTGCATTGCAGTGCTAGCTGTGCCACCAGAGATTCTGGGTTCGAGCCCAGGAGGCGGCGCACAATTGCCCCAGTGTCGTCCGGGTTAGGGAGGGTTTGGCCGGCAGAGATTAGGGAGGTTAGGGAGGGTTTGGCCGGCAGAGATATCCTTGGCTCATCACGCACTAGCAACTCCTGTGGTGGGCTGGGCGCAGTGCACGCTGACACGGTTGCCAGGTGTACGGTGTTTCCTCCGACACATTGGTGCGGCTGGCTTCCGGGTTGGATGGGTATTGTGTCAAGAAGCAGTTCGGCTTAGTTGGGTTGTGTTTCAGAGGACGCATGGCTCTCGACCTTCGCCTCTCCTGAGTCCATACGGGAGTTGCAGCGATGAGACAAGACTGTAACTACTACCAATTGGGGAGAAAAAAGGGGTGAAAAATAAATAATAATAATAATTGACTGCATTGATATAAAAGATTAGCTGGTCTTTAGGAGTTTATTCGGAAGACAACAGCTCTATAAACATTCTTCCGTGGTGCCTCGGCATTCTAGTTAATTACATTTACATGATTAGTTTAATCAGGTAATATTCATTACAGAGAAATTACTTTATGAAATAGCATGACAGGTGTATACTCAAATACTGTACTCTGAAACTGAGATCTGTGATATCTTCTTATGACATATGTTACAATAAGTTACAGTAAGAGACTTAATATCAAGTAGGTTTTATAGAGAAGGGTTAAGATGAAGCCATTCCAACCTTCTCATTGGCTCTCTCCCGGACTTCATCCAGTTCTCTGATGAGAGAGTGGATCACCAGTGCTGCCTCCAGCTTCTTCTTATAGCTGCTCAGGTTGCCATGGAACTTACTCCATCTGATGGAAGGTGTGGTGAAAAGAAAAGGTGTTAGAGCAGGTCCAAAAAATATATAATTATACTACAGTATGTGTACAGTACATTACAACTTTTCTGGTTGAATAAAGGCAATGGAACCTGTGAGCTGTAGAAATAGTTTTCCTCTTGAAGGACAAACATCACCACAGTCATCATCATCATCAACAAATTCTCTCAGTAGGTTGGGTGTCACCTGTCATTAAGCTGCTGTCTGCGCTGTTTCACTGTGGCCAGTTCGTCACTGTTCTGCCTCTCCAGCCGAGCAGCCAGGCTGTTGATGGCCTTGATGTGAGCATCGTCCACTGTGACTTCCTGAAATAAAACGCACTCAATTCAATTTTCCAATTCTCCTTCTTGATAAGTGTCACTAAACTCACCCAAAGTTCCAAGTCCAGCAGCGATGGAAAACGTTAGTACTGTAAATTCCGTATGTTCGTTCAGAAACAAACTCACCCCAGAGCCTGATCCTCTAAACTCATTCAGTTTCTTCAGCAGTTGGAGCCCATGCTCATAGTCTGTGCCAACATCCCCTATGTTTATCATCACCTCCTGAAAAATAACAGAAAACATATAACAAATCTATGTAAAAAATTATTATTTCCACGTTTGTTTTTTATATTATCAATATGCGAGACATGCTGACAACTAACTGGTATCGTGGTAGCTCCTGCATTCTACTTGGAATCCAACGTTTTGTGGTTGCATTCTCATCTAAAAAGTCTCACATTGCCATACGGCCTCCTCTTGAAAGTTCCTTCATACATTGCTTTTCTAAGTGGTGTGCTCTGACAAAAGATTGTTGTTGACTGAAGCTTTACACATTTAACACTGAAACTTCCATCTGATTCAAGTGTGCAGGGACTTCTTTTCATAGCTCTTCTAAGACTCCTTCATCAATTGTTCTAGTCCATTCTTACCTTCTGTCTGATCCAGACCTCCACCTGGTCCACCTTCTGCAGAAACTCCAAGAAGTCTCTGTTGTCTTCTAGAACCTTCCCCCTGGCGGCCACCGCCAGCTTCAGCTCCTCCCAGTGTTTCTGCAGAGCTGCAACACTACGACGAACCTCCTGGGACTTAGGGTGATGCAGAGACACCAGCTCCTCACCAGCCTAGGCCAGCACAGGGGTCAGTTTGAGTCAGCTCAAACATTGATACATGAATCTCTATGACCTATTATGACTTATTATGAGACATTATAAAGGCTCATACATCCTTATAAGAAGTTGTAAAGGATTATAAGGATGAAGTGTTACTGAACTATGTACTGTAGTTATCGCTGACAAGAAACCCTCCCCAGTGTAGTTTAATAACAGCTCATACCAGCTGCACTGAGTCAATGATTCTGCTGTGGGCGAGAATCTCTGCCTCAAAGACTTGATGTTTTTGGAGCAGCTTCATCTTGGTCTGCAGGTTGCTCAGGTCCACCTTGGAGTCCTCCTGCATCTTCTGCATACGCTCCGACACCCACTCCTCAGCCTGGGCCAAAGACAGACAACATCACAACATCACTTCATCAACCACAGGCAGACCTTGGTTCAAATAGTCATTCTTTTCCATAATTATTTATCTCTAAATACTCCATCTACACTTGATTGAGCTTTTCTGTTGCAAGGGAACTAAAGGACTGGTCTCGAAGTCCAAGCCCATCTGGCACTCCAGGTCAGCCAGGCTCAGCGGGTGAAAGTAGTTGAAAGAAAACAAATAGTATTTGAATGATTGATGAATCAAAGAACGAGACTGCTTCCAAGATGGCCGACCGTAGTTTTCAACGTAATCTACTCACATTCGCATACACCGTTTCGTGGTTGTTTACATCATTCTTTCTTTCTCAGTTCACACTAGCACTCAGTGCACACTGGACAGACAGCAGTATCGTGCGAACACGCTCTGGGAACTCTGTCAGAGCGTGCTAAGCACGTCAATGGATAGTTTGTACTCAAAGGTGATGACTAAAGTGTCTTCTTAGAAATGTTCAAATTTTACTTTTCCGTGTCGACGTCTACGGGAATTGTCTTTCTGGGCCAGACATCAGTTAAACTGCAGTACCAAAGCAAAACTGTAAGTGCAGTCAAAAGCGTGCTTCTGGCCCGGAACCCTAGCCCCTGGATTGGAACCCATGTCTGACCACAGGCGATGTGGGGTACTGTACCTCGGCAGCATTGCGGTTGAAGATGCAGAGCAGCCTGGAGATGGCCAACTCCTCTCTGCGTTTGATTGACAGTCCCTTAATCCTGCTTCGCCTCTCCAGGAGGGCCTTCAGCTTGCTGTGGATGTGGCCGGCTTTCTCACGACTGAAGTCTTCCTTCTTCAGTCTCTCAGCAAGGTCCTTCAACAATGATATCTAAAGAGCAATGACAGTGCTGTGGTTGAACAGGCTGAGACACATACACAGAACACTTTGACAGTGTATGTTATATCATAGATTATTAAATTCCCATGTCTTTTTATAAAAAATAAAAAAAGGTTTTATCCTACTGACATTTTAGGACTTTGTCAAGCAACTAGTTACCGACATTTTTTTTTACCATGATTTCTGTGTTAATATGGAGGAATTAAAAATAATCTTGTCTTTTGTATACTAGTGGTGTGTGGCAAACCTTAAAATGTTGACTCAATAGTAAACTTTGTAAACCAAATTTGGCACAAACGTAACATGTAAAGTGTTGGTCCCATGTTTCATGAGCTGAAAGATCCCAGAAATGTACACAAAAAGCTTATTTCTCTCAAATGTTGTGCACCAATTTGTTTACATCCCTGTTACTTAACATTTCTCCTTTGTCAAGATCATCCATCCACCTGACAGGTGTGGCATATCAAGAAGCTGATTAAACAGCATGATCATTACACAGGTGCACCTTGTGCTGGGGACAATAAAAGGCCACTCTAAAATGTACAGTTTAGTCACATTACACAATGCCACTGAGGAGTATTTCTGTCTGCAAAAAAGCCCTGTTGTGAGGAAAAACTCATTCTGATTGGCTGGCTTCCCAGTCGGTGGGCCTAGGCCCACCCATGGCTGTGCCCCTGCGCAGTCACATGAAATCCATAGATTAGGGCCTAATTCATTTATTTCAATTGACTGATTTCCATATATGAACTGTAACTCAGTAAAATCATTGAGATTGTTGCATGCTGCGTTTAAAGATATGGAGCAACCCCAGATTTGGCCCCTCAGGAGCGTAGCAGCCACTATAACACAATCTACATAACCAAGTTGTGGTTATCATCTTTCAGATGCAATTGGAACAGAGTTGATAGCCCATAATGTTCCAAAGTTAGAGTTAAAAGTGTGATGGCACCGGCACCTATATTACCTATATAGCCAATATCAGTTGCCATTTTACGTCGTACAGGTATGTCAGATTAGCTCAATCGCCACCTTTTTCAGCCTCCTAGTACCACAGAAACAACACTTTGAATGAATAACAGACAAATGTTCATAACAAGTGGCCATGGATGAAATGAATCAAAATATCTGTTCAAATCATGAAAAACATACAAACATGTCTATGTTGATACATCACATTCTGACCATAAATGTGTAATAAAACAATCTAATGCTTATTTAGGGGAATACTGCTTGACAGACAGTATCTCTCTGAAATGATTACCAATTGTATCTCTTTGAAATCATTACTAATGATCAAAAATGATCCCAGTTGGTGTTTTTAAGCTAAAATGATGTTGGCGCTTTCAGAGTTAAGGACAATAGGATAGTGCCCTTCATAAAGATGGACAGCGGAGGCTTGAATTCAGACCTTGTCCTCCTGAGTGCTGAGGAGTTTCTCAAAGGCTTCATGGCGTTTTATGAGTCCCTCTGTCTCATCAACTGACGTCCCCAGATCACTGTTCTTCAGAAGGATCTGGAAGGAAAAACAAGAAGTTGGGGGCATTCAAAATATGAACATGTACTGTAGCATAGGAGAACATGAGTTTTGCTTCAAAATGGATGTAATTGCGCCGTCAGAGGGGCTTGCACTGACAATGTGAGTCTTGAAACAGAGCATATATTCTTTGATTGACCAGCTTTGACCTCTGACCTCTTGGGAGTTGGTGATCTTCTCCATGCTCTCTGTGTCCCTGTAGAAGACCTGTTCCAGGTGGGTCCCCTCCAGGCCTCTCTGTTTCCTCTCCCAGTGGCCATGAAGTGAGTCCCTCTCCTCCTGTAGACCACTCAGCTTATCCTGGACCTGGTTGGAGGAAGACACCACACATTGCCAGCTTATTTAGGTACCATTTATGTAAACACCAACTCTCTCATCTTGTATGTAATTCAAGCCTCAGAATGCTGGGACAGTAGACAATATTTTCACAGAAAATATTGAGACATTTACAGGAATACAGAGTGTGTATATGCTCATACAGGGTGTGTATTCAATGTTTGTAATTCTGCTGCAACTGAATTGTGTTTCTGTGGCAATAAAGATCTCTTAAATTGAATACCTCTCTTGCATTGTGTCTGTCCTGCACCTGCAGCTCCTGCCCCATGGCCACTGCCTGGTCGTATGTCTCCTCCCGGGCCACGATCTCAGCCCACAGCTGCTGGTGCTGGGCCAGGTGCAGGTCACAGGTGGCCACGTCTCTAATAGACTCCTCCGCTGTCATCACATTCAGCACCTGGGCACACCACAGAGCATAGTCCTGGACCTAGAACACCAAAATAGATTGACGTTAAAACCAACATGCAATATATACATCATGAAATATCCAAATCAATCCATGTAACAAGAACTAGGAAACTCTTAATGCTGATTTCCTAGACTCAAATGAAGTCTACCCTGGACTAAAAAGCACATTCAATGTAGAATCGCCATTGACAATGCTTATTAGTCCTGGTAAAGGCTCAGAGAGAGAGTTTGCAAATGGAAATGGTGTCTCTAATGGTTAATATAGAGTCAGTTACCGTGTTGAGGAAGAGGTAGCGCTGGCGTGCCCGTTTGAGGTCTCCCTCCCTCTGGTCCATGTGGAGGCGCAGCTTCTCCCAGTGCTCCACCACCTTCTGTTGTTGATCCTGCAGGAGAACCCTCATCTCTGGGGAGCACAGGTCCAGGGTGGAGTCTGCCATATCCAGCAACTCCTGGAGCTAAGAACAACCCATATGACAGGAAGACTCATAGATGGACAATGAAGACATGCAGGCAACCCCCACAACTGGCCTGGATGGTCATTTGAGTGACCTGTGCGCCACAAGATTGTGTTAGCCCGCTGGGCAAGTCTAAGGCAAGGTTACTTATCATACAAGCGTGGCTCACAAAACCACCTCCATTACAGTAACCACTGAGTGAAATATCCTCAAAGAACAGCTTAGAAAGCCCTAGCTCAATCGTTAGATCAAGAAAATGGAAGAGTAAGTGACAGTTTTATACAATCTATAGTATCATGCAGGGCAAAAACTAATCGGAATTCTGGGTGAACGGATTATCATTGATTGTATTGTTGCTAAAGCGAGTCATTGAGAACATTTGTTCACAAAAGTTGTGGGTAAACTATTGATGTGTTGTGTTCAGTACCTGCTGCTCGTTCCCTGCTAGCACGTGGACTAGAGCCTCGTGTTTACGAAGCTGCAAAAGCACCCCTCGCAGGTCCCTGGCGATGTCATCGGGAATGCTCTTGTACCTCTCCTGTGGTGGTTGGAGAGAGAGCGAGAGAGGGGGTGGGGTGGATGGATGGAGAGAGAGAGAGAGGACACAGACAGAGCATGAATCACACAAACTCAATAATAATTTATCAGCATGCATTTGCTAAGCAGTAGTGACTTTTATTTGCATTACACATCATTCAATTTTACCCTCACATTTAAATGACACGGTGTTCTTTCAGTGAGCATTACACAGCTGATTGTTTGTCTGAGTCAGATCAGTGCCTTAAATTCACTACCGTTCAAAAGTTTGGGATCACTTAGAAATGTCCTTGTTTTTGAAAGAAAAAACACATTTTTGTCCATTAAATTGATCAGAAATACAGTGTAAACATTATTAATGTTGTAAATGACTATTGTAGCTGGAATTGGCACATTTTTTAATGGAATATCTACATAGGCGTAGAGGCCCATTATCAGCAACCATCACTCCTGTGTTCCAATGGCACGTTGTGTTAGCTAATCCAAGTTTATCATTTTAAAAGGCTAAGTGATCATTAGAAAACCCTTTTGCTATTATGTTAGCACAGCTGAAAACTGTTATCCTGATTAAAGAAGCAGTAAAACTGGCCTTATTTAGACTAGTTGAGTATCTGGAGCATCAGCATTTGCGGGTTCGATTACAGGCTCAAAATGGCCAGAAACATAGAACTTTCTCCTGAAACTCATCAGTCTATTCTTGTTCTGAGAAACGAAGGCTATTCCATGCGAGAAAAAAGCCATATCTCAGCCAATTTCAAAGAAAAGACTAAGATGGGCAAAAGAACACAGACACAGGAAGATTGGAAAAAAGTTCTATGGACAGACAAATCTATGTTTGAGGTGTTCAGATCACAAAGAAGAACATTCGCGAGACGCAGAAAAAATGAAAAGACGCTGGAGGAGTGCTTGACGCCATCTGTCAAGCATGGTGGAGGCAATGTGATGGTCTGGGGGTGCTTTGGTGGTGGTAAAGTGGGAGATTTGTACAGGGTAAAAGGGATCTTGAAGAAGGAAGGCTACCACTCCATTTTGCAACGCCATGCCATACCCTGTGGACGGCGCTCAGTTGGAGCCAATTTCCTCCTACAACAGGACAATGACCCAAAGCACAGCTCCAAACTATGCAACTATTTAGTGAAGAAGCAGTCAGCTGGTATTCTGTCTATAATGGTGGCCAGCACAGTCACCGGATCTCAACCCTATTGAGCTGTTGTTGGAGCAGTATGGTACGGTAGCCAATCCAAGTTGTGGGAGGTGCTTCAGGATGCATGGGGTGAAATCTCTTCAGATTACCTCAACAAATTGACAACTAGAATGCCAAAAGGTCTGCAAGGATTTAATTGCTGCAAGCGGAGGATTCTTTGACGAAAGCAAAGTTTGAAGGACACAATTATTATTTCAATTCAAATTCATTATTTATAACCATGTCAATGTATTGACGATATTTCCTATTCATTTTGCAACTCATGTTTTCATGGAAAACATTGACATTTCTAAGTGACCCTACATTTTTGAACGGTAGAGTATTCATTTGATTGAACCGTTATTTAACGAGACAAGTCAGTTAAGAACAAATTCTTATTTACAATGACGGCCTACACCGGCCAAACCCGGACGACGCTGGGCTATTTGTGCACCGCCCTATGGGACTACCAATCACGGCCGGTTGTGATGCAGCCTGGATTCGAACCAGGGTGTCTGTGGTGACGCCTCTAGCACTGAGATGCAGTGCCTTAGACCACTGCGCCGCTCACGAGCCCTACTTTCAAGACCATTTCTAATTCATCCAAAATATACTTTTTTTTTTTTTATTTAAACTGTACCTCAATATGTCCTAAGGCATCGGTGAGATCTCTGTAAAACTTGTGACACTCCTCGGCTTTGAGTAAACGGTCTTTGCGGTCTTTGGCCAAGTCCTGCAGTTCCTTCCATGACAATCTATCAAACAGGAGGGAAACGAGACAAAAACAACCGACTCAGGTCCTCAGGTAAGATCTCTTTAACATGACTTTCATCCCAGTAGACATAGCTGCTTGAAATGACATCATCATTGCAACAAGTTAAGAAGCATGTAATGATGTCATTTCAACCAGATTTGAGTTGTATTTCGTCATTTGAATGTGGATACATGCATTGTTAATTTGTACAGTGGACTGGTAGTGTGAGCAATGAAGAGTATCGATTAGGTGCCCATACCTGAGCTGATGTTGTGCATCCCCGATGGTGGAAGCTTGAGGGTGCTTATGTTGAATGAGACTATCAGCAAGCTCTTTGCAGCTCCGCATCCTATCAAAACCCACGTCCAAATTCTTCAGGAAGGCCTCAAATTTACCATTCAGTAGCTATCATGGGAAATCAAGAACATTTGTTAACATTTTGTTTTCAATGACAAATGCCACATTTTGGAAGAAATAGGCATTAGTCACGCTCACAATCTGGATAATATTTTCCTAACGGAACATTTTGGAGATCTGTGCAAATATATACTGTATAGACAGTAGTGGTAGATGGTATTTCTCACCACTACATGTTCATAGTCATTTCCGTAGTCCTCAGAGGAGGCTATCTGTCTCTGCTGTGTGATCCAGTCGTCCAGCTCTGAAGACTCCCGTCTGAACTCATGGAGGTGGAGAGCCTCCCTCAGCTTTTGGCCCCTAAGAGAAGGTAGACAACTCCACTGTTACACACAAGACCCATAACATATGTCTCCTCGTGGTGCCTGTTGTTTGTTGTTTGGGGGGGCATCAAACCATGATCTCATGGCATCTTTGTATCAAATGTCATGTGTTTGATTGCTTGAGCTCACCTGACTTGGGCTTGGTGTTGCAGCTGGCTCATCTGACTGCTGATGCGGCTGTATGGTCTGTTGACCTCGTCCAGGTTCCACTCATGGACGGCTGACGCCACACTATCCCCCAGCTCCTCCACCTGGGCCTCCAGCACCTCCATCTGCCCCTCCACCGCCTGCAGATGTGTACATCAGCATTACACAATCCATGCTCCTCATCGTGCAGCTGCATTAGACACCATGCTCCTCACAGTGCAGCTGCATTAGACACCATGCTCCTCACAGTGCAGCTGCATTAGACACCATGCTCCTCACAGTGCAGCTGCATTAGACACCATGCTCCTCACAGTGCAGCTGCATTAGACACCATGCTCCTCAAGGTGCAGCTGCATTAGACACCATGCTCCTCACAGTGCAGATGCATTAGACACCATGCTCCTCACAGTGCAGCTGCATTAGACACCATGCTCTTCACCGTGCAGCTGCATTAGACACCATGCTCCTCACAGTGCAGCTGCATTAGACACCATGCTCCTTACCGTGCAGCTGCATTAGACACCATGCTCCTCACAGTGCAGCTGCATTAGACACCATGCTCCCCAAGGTGTAGCTGCATTAGACACCATGCTCCTCACAGTGCAGCTGCATTAGACACCATGCTCCTCACAGTGCAGCTGCATTAGACACCATGCTCCTTACCGTGCAGCTGCATTAGACACCATGCTCCCCAAGGTGTAGCTGCATTAGACACCATGCTCCTCACCGTGCAGCTGCATTAGACACCATGCTCCTCACCGTGCAGATGCATTAGACACCATGCTGCCCAAGGTGTAGCTGCATTAGACACCATGCTCCTCACCGTGCAGATGCATTAGACAGTGGTCCCTAGATTTGTAGATGCTTTAACCAACTCCTCTGATTATCACAGCATACTATGGCCATTCAGCAGATGGCTTTATCCATAACAACTATATCCAAACAACAGAACTGTTGACAGTGACGTATAGTTTGAATACAGCCAGTCAAACACAAGAGAACAGGAGAATGGGGTTACAGTACCTGATGTTGCTTGATAAGGCTCTGGGTGGCTAGATCGTTTTTGCCGTACTCATCAGTGCTGACCAAAGCTAGAGTCTCAGAAAGACGGGTTTCCAGCTCCGCACAGTCAAGCAAGATCTAGGAGCAAAAGAGTACAGTGATGAGGTATAATGATTATTGTCCTTCAGAGGTACAGTCTAAAAGAAATGTGAGATAATGTCTAGATGCTTTTTATAGTAGAGATCGTGATTATAAATTGCCTGGCTGGACTGATGAGACAGTGGATTGCACCGCAAGATGGAACAGAGTAAATAGGTATTTTAACGTCACAGATTTAGTCGGTGGTAACTTGTGGAATAGACACCGGCTGGAATGCTTTGGATCCATCACAATCAGGATTCTGCTTTCCTGTTAGCCCTACCTGTTCTCTAGTGATGGCCCTGTTCAGGTGGATGGCCCTCTTGTCACAGGCTGCCTCGAGCTCCTCCCACTCTGTGGCCAGGTGTGTATTCCTCTGCTGGACTTCCTCTCCATCATATTGGCTGGACTTCTCCAAGCTCTGCCCCTTCTCCAGGACCCGGTTCAAGTGTTTACGGTGGGCGTTCACTTCTGCCTGCAGCTCCTGATCACAGAACACACATTTGATTTTTGTCAGGGACTATGCACAACACATATATTGCACCAGCTTTAACTCATTTACATCTGTCCACCCTGGGCAGGAAACAAACTAACCAAAGATACTGGATGAGAGTCACTCTGGATAAGAGAGACAAAAATGACTAGACATAAAATTAAATGTAAATCAAACTTTCTCATTATTTTCTTGTTACCAGACTGATACCTTGTGTTTCTGCATGAGGTTGATAGCCCCTGCCAGGGACTTGTCATAGTTGGTGGAGCCAGTGGATGGGTGGTGTTCAGTTATCCAGGAGAGTTCTATGTCTACATCGTGATAGAAGCCAAACAGAGCCACGGACGCCTCCAGCTGGGCCCTGCGACGATCCAGAGGCTTCTGCAGCGACTTGAACCTGCATACAGAGATGATGTCTCAAAAATATCCACACGGATTATGAACAGGGGACAGATGTTTTTTCTGACTATGTTTCCTGAACCGGAAAAACTCTTCAATGCATAAATGAATGGATCAATCAATTGGATCGATCCGTGGATTGCTTTACTGCTACTAATTACAGATCACATTAATCTGCCCTTACTACTTACAGCTTCATGTACGTATCTGTCTCCTGAAGGATCCTCTGGGAGTCAAAGTGGTTAGTGGCCAGGTGCTTGGCCCGGGTCACGATGGTGTTTATCTTGTCAGCCAGTTCCTGGGCCTCTGCCTCTAGCTGCTGGTGCTCCTTCAACAGCTGGCGGCTGGAGCGAAGGTCGTGACCTTTGGCTGCATTCTGCAACATCCTCTGGATGGCCTCGATCTTCAGCTTGGCATCCTGGGAACAATGTGATTACAATTTACCCCGGTCCTCAGGTTCAATTGCTAGCTCATATAGACAGAGAGAGAGAGCTGCCTGGTGGACGAGACCAAATTATGATCGGCATCATAAGCATCATCAACACATTTCAATTTATGGTCAAGAAATAACTAGGTATATACTGAAAAATTACTTTGTGAATTAGTAATAACATCCTAATAATAACCTATGATTGACCTATTTATTTTATACCAGTGGAAACAGTACTGTAAAATGAAGTGTGCTACCCACATTTATCTACAGCATTCTTACCCACAAATCGATAGCCAAACTAGATCCAGGTGGGTAGTGTAGAGGTTGTTAGTGTGTTACCTGCAGTAGCTCCATGAGCTGCTCCTGCTGCCCAGCCTGTCTCAGCTTGTCTCCTCTCTCAGTCATCTTCCCCTGGAGCCTGACCCAGCGACTGTTAACCTGGGTCGACTTCCTCCTGATGTTCTGGCTCTCGTAGTGCTCCTCCGACAGCATCTCCTCTCCCAACTGATGGAACCAGACAACAGGTTAACTTACAGTACAATATAGCAGTACAGTAACAGTAGCATCTGCTCCCCAAACTAATGGAAAGCGACTAGGCTTACCGTACAATATTTAACAGTACAGTACAGTAAGGAGGCCTTCATCCTAAAGCTTTGGCTCTGGTAGTGCTCATCCACAAGCATCTCCTCCCCCAACTGGTTTAGTGGTCCAGTTTTACTGAACGTTTGTCAAGTTTTCTATTCATGTTGGTTGAAACTTGGCATCTGTATCACCAATAGCATGATTAAGAAGTGGGAGCAACAAACAGTGAACAGACTTTTGTTCCTTCTCTATAAGTGCTTTTTTGTTGTTTTAGTTTTGCCACGATTCGTGGCGAAGATGAGAGAAGGTGTCATTATGAGCCATTAGGTATAGAAAGGATAGGAATGGCGAAAGCCCTGTGATACCTGTGTGAGTCTGTCTAGCCACACTTGGTTAGCTTGCATCTCTTTCTCAGCTGCTTCATGTCTCTTCAGCTTGCGGAGGATATTGGTAGGGTCCCGGTACGACTCGTCTTCGGCTATCTTGGACTTCTCCTCCATCCACATGAGCATTTCTTCAGCATCTCTCTGGAACTCCTGATGACAAACACATGAGAAATGTTCAAGCGCTTAACTGCCATTGTAAAAGGTACACAGAAGGTGGGTTTCTATATCAAGTGTACCTGATACTTATGTGAATCAAGCAGGAGGGTCCGTCTTCGTTTGCAGCTCTCTCCAAGCTTCTTATTGCGCTCTTGAATAGTCTGTGACCTCTCCTGTATTCTAAAAAGTCATAAAAAAATGATTTGATTATTTCAATGTTTAAAAAAAAAATAATTTGAACAATACATTGTTCACTGCTACACATTTCCTATACATTTGGGGGAAATGTCTCCAAACTGGTCATCAACATAATAAGCCTTACTGTTTGGCAGCAAAGTGTCGTTTGTTGACGAGTTCCTTGCTCTTGTCTTGGAAGAGGCTGATCTGTTGGTCCAGAGAATTCAGTAGGCCCTCCAGTTCCTCCTGTCTGCCCAACAGACTGTGGACATTGTCTACAGAGTCCTGAGCACAGAGAGGGAGAGACAAACACACTGGATGAGAACAGAAGTGGTCTTACCTGAACAAACACACATACATACACAAAGACACATCCATCGCCACATACCCATAAGGCTTATTATTATATTCCCATTCATTGTAATAACAGTGTACAGTATATGTTATCTTACCCCCAGGTCTTTGACCTTCAGCCTGGCCTCATGCCCAGACAGGGCTGCCTCGATACGATCAGCCTCCTGATTCAGCTTCTGTAGCTCCACCCCCTGTTCCAGCCTCCTGTTCCTACTGCCCCAGAGTTTGTCCAGCTTGGTCCACTCCTGGCTCAGCTTTCCCAGCGTCTGCTGGACGTCCTTCACACCTCGGTTTCCCCTCGATTGTTCCTCAAGAGACTTTCCAAGTTTCTCCATGTCTTTCACCCTTTTAGTTAGACGAACACAAGTACATTACAGTGACATTTACAAAAAAAATGTGTCACACATACAGTGCCTTAAAAAACGTATTCACCCCCCAACACTTTTACCGTGTTTCGTTGTCTCAGATTGATCCACAAAGCCTAGGGCACCATGTCAAATCAAAAGAAAAATTCCAAAAGCTTTCAACAATGTACTAAAAATGAACAACAGAAATGATCAGAGTAAAAAGGTATTCCTACCCTTTGTAATTGCAAGTCTAAATTTGCTCAGGTGTAATAGTCACACAATTTGTTGATGGACTCCACCTGTGTAAGAAATGAGTGGATCACCTGCTTTAAATGAATCTGTGAGGATAAATCCGGCTCTCTCTGTATGGTCCCAAAGTATGGTAGAGACTTTCACGAACGCTAGGCGGTATGTGTGGCACAAGTCAAACACTGCACACCAGCCAGGTAACACCATCCCCACCGTAAAGTATGGTGGTGGAAGCGTCATGTTATTGATGCTTTTCAGCAGCAGGGAATGGCAATATTGTCAGGAGTGATGGGAGGATGAATGGCGCACAATACAGAGACATACTAGATAAAAACCTGCGCCCCTGGTCTTTCAACATGACAATGATCCAAAACACAGTTTGTGTGTATCTGATAGCAGGGGTTATAAGAGAGAGCTTTCAATTTTGTGCAGATATGGGATATACATTTTGAAATAAATTCTAAATATAGTCGATTTATTTATTGTCCTATCATGATGGAACAGTCTTCAACCCTATACCCTAGACACCGATCTGAACGACCCTCACACTAAGGAGAAGTCCTAATCGGTTTTATGGGCCTACTGCAAGTAGCCGATAGGCAGCCAAAACAGAAAGATACACGCGATCAGAGACCTACTAAAGCAGCACCGCCCCTTCAAGATTCTTAGCCTGCCTGGCAAAGCCCCCTGATGGGTGAGCATAACATACAAGGATTTTCTCAAAGCTGCTAATGAGAACCTTGATGACCTGGTACCTAGCCGGTGGGGATTCCGGTGGGGTGCTCCCACCCAGGTAGTGGCAGTGCTGGCAACACTGCCTGCAGTAACCCATTGGACGGGGGTCACACTCAGATAATCAGAGAGTGGGAAAAGTATTGTGTCCCTGGTGGCATGGAATGATCAAAGAGATACATGGGAAAATGGTCACAACGGGGGAAGAGCATGTGTGTGTTTCAGGGGAAGGGGGTGTACCTGAGGTCCATCAGCTAGGACTTGACATTGGAAACAAAGATCTTTCTTCTGAAACTTGTCAGTCTATTCTTGTTCTGAGAAATGAAGGCTATTCCATGCGAGAAATTGCCAAGAAACTGAAGATCTCGTACAGCGCCTTGTACTACTCCCTTCACAGAAGAGCGCAAACTGGCTCTAACTTAAAGCATTGTTGTATAAAGGCTTGTAAGTAAGCATTTCACTGTTGTATTCGGTGCATGTTACAAATACAATTTGATTTGAAAAACCATTGAGCACTATGATGAAACTGGCATTCATGAGGATCACTACAGGAAAGGAAGACCCAGAGTTACCTCTGCTGCAGAGGACAAGTTCATTAGAGTTAACTGCACCTCAGATGGACACCAATAATAAGAAGAGACTTGCTTGGGCCAAGTAACACGAGCAATGTACATTAGACCGGTGGAAATCTGTCCTTTGGTCTGATGAGTCCAAATTTGAGATTTTGGGTTCCAACCGGTGTGTCTTTGTTCCCACCATGAAGCATGGAGGAGGAGGTGTGATGGTGTGGGGGTGCTTTGCTGGTGACACTGTCAGTGATTTATTTAGAATTCATGGAACACTTAACCAGCATGGCTACCACAGCATTCTGCAGCGATATACGCCATCCCATCTGGTTTGCACTTAGTGGGACTATCATTTATATTTCAACAGGACAATGATTCAACACACCTCCAGGCTGTGTAAAGGCTATTTGACCAAGAAGGAGAGTGATGGAGTGCTGCATCAGATGACCTGGACTCCACAATCACCTGACCTCAGCCAAATTGAGATGGTTTGGGATGAGTTGGACCACAGAGTGAAGGAAAAGCAGCCAACAAGTACTCAGCATATGTGGGAACTCCTCCAAGACTGTTGGGAAAGCATTCCAGGTGAAGCTGGTTGAGAGAATTCCAAGAGTGTGCAAAGCTGTCATCAAGGCAAAGGGTGGCTTAACACGGATTAGTTTAACACGTTTTTGGTTACTACATGATTCCAAATGTGTTATTTCATAGTTTTGATGTATTCCCTATTATTCTACAATGTAGAAAATAGTTACATTTGTATTCTTTTTTTAATAAAAAAAAAAAAAAACTTGAATGAGTAGGCGTCCAAACTTTTGACTGGTTCTGTGTGTTTTGATAACTATATATAATACAAATCGAGGTGAGGGCATTGGAAATGCTTTTGGCGGTTGATCTGCTTCTGTTCTGTGTGCTCTTTTCAAAAGATGGGTCTCTCAGGGGCCCTGGAATCCGGGGGGGCAGGGGTGGTCTGCCGATCACTGGGATAACAACCCAACTTCGGATGGGGGGAGGGAAACTCAAAGAGACTTAATAACTGCCAGAGGTGGTTCAACCAAGTACTGAGCCAGGGGGATGAATACTTATAAAATGATGACATTTCAGTTTTTTATTTGTATTATTTTATTGTTTACTATTTTCTTTATGGGGTTTTGTGGCTGGGGGACTACTTGAAGAACTTGTGGCCGGCTGAATACTTTTTCAAGGCACTGTATGTTTTCCCAGCGTCATGACTCATGAATATGTCTGTAAGAAACTAAATAAAGGACAGTACAAAAAAAACACTGTGTATGCTTTCCTATTGTCTCATCATAAACTATCCTTCTCCTACTAAATTACCTTAGAAACACTGCTTACCTGAGAAATAGTTGCACTGAATACATCATTAGATACCTCCATGTCCCAGCATGCAGCACATAGCATATTATTATAAACATAAGTACATTTTCCAGGAAGGTAAGAACCCAAAATTCTGTTTCACCTCTCCCTTTGCGCGTCGATCTCCATCCTCAGATCCTGGTTGTCATTCAGGAGGGTCTGAGCGGAGGTCACGTCCGAGGCTGTGTCGTCCTCCAGTAGGCGGTCCTGGGCGGCCCCGGCCCACAGCAGCAGGTCCCTGGTCTCCTGCTGAAACAGCTGCAGCCGCTTGGCCTCCTCCAGAAGCCTCTGTCTCTCTGATGCCTGGCCCTTCACCTGCTCCAGCAGAGCCTCCAGGCCCCGCACCTCCTCCATGATGGCTGCGGCCTCTGCTGGGCTGCAGTCCTGTTTCCTGGTTCACACAGATATGTAGAACGTGAATGAATGGATGGATGAAATAACTAACTGGCATTACACTCAAAACCATCAACACTAACAAGTCTTGGACTAGTGGTGGTTGTCTGACACATATAGAGGTTTACAATTGTGCTTTACATTTTAGCCACACTCTTGAGGTATGATATCTTCCTCTCCAGGGCCTGTATGTCTCTTTGTGCTTGAGCCTGGGCCCTCTCCTCAGTGTCCAGGGCCGTGGAGGTAGTACCCACACCGTCCACAGTGTCCAGCTGGGTGAACTGCTCCATGAGCTGGGCACGGGCCTCCTCACAGCTCTGGAGGAAGGATTGCACATCCGCCGTGCTCAGCAGCTCATGGCCCTTCTCATCCTTCAGCTTCTGCATGCGCTCCCACCTAGCAACAACAACAATAACAACATGGACAGCTCTCTTCAATGATTAAACATTGTGTGTGCGTCTCAGTAAAACGCAGTGCATTTTCTGTACGCCATAAACATTTCTGTGAACAACAGACAATCAAGAACTATCTAATCTGAAAAACTGTGTTGATCATGTTATTCTTAGTAGATGTCAGTAGTACTATTACAAAATAGTTTTCTGCAAGTCCACCTACCTGCGTGTGACTTGTCCTTGCTTGGCCTGTATCTCTCTGTGTTTACTGTGTCTGCTCTTCACTAGCTCCTCCCCCAGTCTGGTAATGTCATCGAGCTGGCCCTTCCCACTTGCCAGCTCGGTCAGAAAGTTCTGGAACATGGGGAGTTCATGAGAAGGTGAGTTCTAACTATTATACAGTGCCTTGCGAAAGTATTCGGCCCCCTTGAACTTTGCGACCTTTTGCCACATTTCAGGCTTCAAACATAAATATATAAAACTGTATTTTTTTGTGAAGAATCAACAACAAGTGGGACACAATCATGAAGTGGAACAACATTTATTGGATATTTCAAACTTTTTTAACAAATCAAAAACTAAAAAATTGGGCGTGCAAAAGGAAGATGGTTAAAATTGATGGGAAGATGGATGGAGCCAAATACAGGACCATTCTGGAAGAAAACCTGATGGAGTCTGCAAAAGACCTGAGACTGGGACGGAGATTTGTCTTCCAACAAGACAATGATTCAAAACATAAAGCAAAATCTACAATGGAATGGTTCAAAAATAAACATATCCAGGTGTTAGAATGGCCAAGTCAAAGTCCAGACCTGAATCCAATCGAGAATCTGTGGAAAGAACTGAAAACTGCTGTTCACAAATGCTCTCCATCCAACCTCACTGAGCTCGAGCTGTTTTGCAAGGAGGAATGGGAAAAAAATTTGGTCTCTCGATGTGCAAAACTGATAGAGACATACCCCAAGCGACTTACAGCTGTAATCGCAGCAAAAGGTGGTGCTACAAAGTATTAACTTTTTGAATAATTTTGCACGCCCAATTTTTCAGTTTTTGATTTGTTAAAAAAGTTTGAAATATCCAATAAATGTCGTTCCACTTCATGATTGTGCCCCACTTGTTGTTGATTCTTCACAAAAAAATACAGTTTTATATCTTTATATTTGAAGCCTGAAATGTGGCAAAAGGTCGCAAAGTTCAAGGGGGCCGAATACTTTCGCAAGGCACTGTATCAAGTACATAATAGCACTAGAGACAAAAGCTGATGTACTGCTAATGATTTTGTTGTGTGTGTTATGAATGTGTTATGAAGGCCTTATGTAGGTGGCCTTCAAATAAATTGCTATGGAATAATCTCAGTGATGAGGCTGGTTTATTACCTCATATTTGGCCTGCACCACACCCACGTTGTCAGAGTTAGGACTGAAGGTGTTAAGGATGTTCTCCTTGTCCTCCATCCAGGACTCAAACTCCTCACAGGTGTTGTAGAAGCGGTGCAACCGAACAGTCTCCTCCAGAGTTTTCCTCCTGGACTGTATGGTGGAGAAATCAGACACAAATACACAATTTGGGTGCCAGTGTGTGACAACTTACATGTGTGCTACAGGATGATCACTCTAGGTCCTATTCTCTGTACTGGGCGCTGCCACTACATCATCAAAGATGTCTTCACAAAGATGTCAAAAGCATAAAACAAAACGTAGCGTTATAACGTAGATAACTTAGATGTGGTGTAATGATTTGTATTGCTCTACTGCTTATGTCATGCAATGGGAAACCATTTTTCACCCCCCAAAAAAGTAGAGGAGAATCTGAAATACCGGGTCTTATTTCTCACATTAGCCAGGTTGTGCAGGCTGTTGAAGTCCCGGTCTAGACTGCTCTGGGCGCTCTCTATGGTTTCTCTCTGGTAATGTGGATCAGGAATCGAAGAGGACTGGATCTCAGCGGTCCCCCGGCGCATGGAACGTCTGCGACGCGCCCGGTTCTCCCTCTTAGTGGGGCTTTCAGTAACCCCATTGGTGGATGGAGGTGGTGTAGAGGGAGTGTTCTATTTAAAATGGAAAATTATGAAGTTTAAACTGTGTAGACCAGGGGTATTCAAATCTTACCCTACAAGGTCCGGAGTACTGCTGGTGTTATGTTTTAACTGATAATTAATTTCACACACCTGGTGTCCCAGGTCTAAATCAGTCCCTGACTAGAGGGGAATAATACCGGGGGGAAAACAGTGGAACTGGTTTTGAAGTCCAGATTTGAATTTGAGGGGTGTAGATCGTTGATCTCAACCTGGGATTATGCGGGCTGGTTAATGAGTTAATGTAGGCACACAATTATACTTGCGATGATTCAAATGGGTAAAGTGCCATAAAGCTTTTTACTAGGCCACAGAGACAGCTAATAGTGAGGCTTACTGTAGATGATGGGAGCTCTGTGAGGTACGTCTTTGGCACCAGCTGTTCGTTGCCTTTGCTGTCCCTCACTAGAAACGTATCCTCATTGTCTCTGTTGAGGATAGTCACAATTTCCCCACGGTCCCACACCGTCACACCTGGAAAACAGAGACTGTTTACCTTAGAAACTGGACTAAGTCTATTGGTGGAAAAGTAACATGAAAAACATTTCACAATTTTTTTCTACAATTTGTTTCTATAAATAATCCATATTCTATTGAAGTTGAGAATCTGTACCTCTTGTGTATTTAAACCTGATCTTGGCATTAGCCTCCTGTGTATGGGTCTGGTTAGATGTCTGAGTGATCTTTGCTCCTCTGAGGGAGGTCACTCTCCCAGGTGTGGTCAATCCCTCCTCGTCACCAGAGGAATCACTGTACTGTGGCATCTTGTTCTGCTGGGCCTCAGCCTGCGGAAAAATACGAAAGTCCTCAGCAACTCTTGGAAGCCAATGGGGGTGGATTTTAATAATAAGCTATTTCTTTATTATTAAAACCAATGTGTTTGAGGATGTATTCATGACACAATGACATTAAAAAGCTGCGGTTTAGTTACAGTGTCTTCAGAATGTATTCACATCCCTTTACCTTTTCCACATTTTGTTGTTACAAAGTGGGATTAAAATGGATTTAATTGAATTGTTTTTGTCAATGATCTTCACAAAATACTCTAATGTCAAAGTGGAAGAAAAATTCTAAAATTAGTAAAACTTTTATTATTATTTTTTAATAAAAAGGGACCTTACAGATACAGTATTTTATGTGTGGGGTACAGAGACTATGCAACTTATTATGTGACTTGTTAAGCACATTTTAAGTCCTGAATTAATTAGTCTTGCCATAACAAAGGGGTTGAATATTTATTGACTCACATTTCAGCTTTTCCTTTCTAATGATTTTGTAAAAATGTCAAAACATAATTCCACTTTGACATTATGGGGTATTGTGTGTATGCCAGTGAAAGAAAAGCTTTATTTAATCCATTTTAAATTCAGGCTGTAACACAACACAATTAGGAAAAAGCGGTGTGAATACTTTCTGAAGGCACCGTGATTGATGGGGAACTTACTGTGAGCGGGGCCAGCTGGGAGGCTCCCCTGGCCTGTTCTCCCAAGCGTTTCACCTCCACAACGTATGCTCCCATCTCCTTTTCCAGCCGTAGGTGGCGCTGCAGCAGGGCGCTGGTGGAGGACTCATCCTTTCCATAATCCTCGCTGATCAGGAGGGGCTTCCTGTCGCTCAGCCACGAGTTGGCCTCGGTCACATCAGCAAAGTACTGAAGAGGAAAATAACAGATAATAAATAATATAATACAATTTAAACAAAACTTTCCCTGACCAAGATGGCTGTCCTGTAGTTGTTGCCAGGTTGCTAATGTCCAATCTAGTGTTCTATCTAATTCTTTGGAAAAGAGAATATTACATGCCAGAGTCTGGCATAGTGGTTAGCCCCCCAGACTCTGAAACAGAGGAATATATACCCCTAGTGACGTGGGTACAAATCCCGTCTCAGTCCTTCCTCTCTGTCTCCCTCTGTATCTGTCACCCCACTACATTCAAACTATCACGGTCTATAAAATAAATAGAGAATGTCAATGAACTAGCTATGGTAGCTTTCTCCAGCCTATTACTACGTACATAAGCTTACATAGATGTATATGTAATTCCTCCGTCAAACCATCTATTTCTCTGACTTTTATTTTTGCATTGTTTTAAAAGTTGTAACCTGTTTGATAACGATGGCTGCATGCAGTCTGTTTTTGCGATTGACCACATCATCCTTCAGGTGCTCCCACTGTTTCTTCAGCGTCCGGACCGACTTCTGGATGTCCTCCTCACTGGGGTGTTTCCCTCTACACATCTCCTGACCTCTACTCACGACCCCTGAGCACAGAGACTCATGAGACTGCACCTCGGCTTCAAGAACCTGACAAAACAGCGATGGGTCAACAAACACATAAAAGTGAGGGTTTGGTTCACATCATGACATTACATATTTTCATTTGTTTAAATGCCAATGTATTTAGATAGGCGTATGCCAAAGTATTTATCATGCCATGGGTTTAAGCTTATATTGACTGCTATGTAAGCTTAATTAAACTTGAAGTTGAATAATCACTGTTTGTGTGACTGAAGAAGGCCTGACCCAAATAGCACCCTGTTCCCTATATAGTGTGCTACTTGGATGAGGGCCCTGGTCAAAAGTAGTGCACTATAGGGAATAGGATGTCATTTATGATGCAACCAAGGTCTGACCTTGTGTTTCTGAATTGCCAGCTGGATCTGGCTGAGATCTCTGCCCAGACTGGCAGACTGAAGGGGAAGCCACCTCTCATAGATCCACGCCTCCACCTCCTCACAGTCGTGGAAAAACTCAAACAGCTTCAGCTGGCCCTCTAGCATTTTCCTCCTGTTGATTCATTAAGACAATAACCAACATAATAAATTGGGTGGTTTGAGCCTTAAATGCTGATTGGCTGATAGCCGTGGTATATCATACCCTATACCACAGGTAAGACCAAACATTTATTTGTAATGCTCTAATTATGTTGCTAACCAGTTTATAATACCAATAAGGCACCTTGGGGGTTTGTGGTGTATGGCCAATACACGGCTAACAGGCTGACTACACCGCTCGTGTCATGTGCGCGAGCGTTGCAAAATAAATGTAGAAATCGATATTATTCAATTATTGCACCCACACTGCTTGTGCGCGCCAACAAGTGCATTGCCAAGGGCTAAAATAGAAGTCAGTTCTATTTCTGACACAGATCACGCTGCAAGTCCTGCCTCTCCCATCTCTTCATTGGTTTATAGAAGCAGGTACCCAAGTGCCATCTCTTCATTGGTTAAACCCACGTGGGTGACTGAAAGACGAACGAGGCCAGTGGCACTAATGCACCTAATTTATGAAAGTTGCCAATCGCAATATAATCAAGAGACGAAAAAGCCTGGAAGGAGAGGATGACTAAAAACGATTCGGTTGACCGTTTTATTTGTGGATTCATTGGTGGAGTAGAGGACCTTGTGCATTTCAGGTAAAATAACAACTCTATGTTTATATCCCAGGACAAATTAGCTAGCAACAACAAGCAAGCTAAATAGGACAAATTAGCTAGCAAGTGCAAACTAGCTAGCTAAATTGCCATAAATGTTTAATGCTTTTCAACATGTCCACAAATTAATATAATTGGTTCAGGGTTTGTTTTGATATTTTAACCTGCGTGTGGAGATCGTGTTTGGTGTGGGGGGACAAAATATATTTATGCACGATAGAGCTGCGCTTAAACCGTTGTATATATGCCATATACCACACCCCCCAGGCTTTATTGCTTATTTATACAACGGGTGGGTCTAATACTGAATGCTGATTGGTTAGAAGCGCATTCCAGCCTATTCCACAAGTTACCACTGGCTAAATCTATGAAGTTAAAATGCCTATTTACTCTGTTCCACCTGACTGCTCAATCCTCTGTCTCATCAGCCCAGGCAGGGAAGTTATCAACTTGATCTCCACTATCTCACATTTATTTTAGACTAACATTTCGTTTTCAACAGTGGAGACTTGTATAAACCTTGCTGTCTGTCTCTCCCACATTTAAGTTCGATCTCCAACTGTCTCATGGTAATGAACCTGTAGGGTTCGGAGGTTCGGAGTCGGGACGAGAGAGAAGCAGGCAGCGATTCTCAGCCAGTCGAAATCATGAATCAGCTGGCATCATTTTTAAGGATAAATACAAAGAAATATCAATTGAAAAAAAGGTAACAAAACGAAGTGTAGCTAGTTTGCAGTCTTTCCAGCTTCAGTTTGAAGTTATTGTGTTAGCTGTGTTGTTGGCTAGCTCCTTTGACAACAGTGTCCCAACAAGAGTGCCTCTTCAGCTCATTGTTATGCATGTATCCAAATAAATGTCACTACAAAACAGCTTAAACAAATGCAGCTACTGTTGTTATTCTGTAGTTGGCTAGGTAGAAAGCAAGGGATAAGAAAGTTAATTTTATCAATGGAACATTTAGAACAAACGACTATAGATACAGAATAAAAAGACTGAAAGACCGAGTCGCGTCTCTGGCAACCGAACCAATAGAGCGAAAAGCCGGCTTGGGCAGTATCCCTAGATTTGTTTAGGGACTATCTTGTGGAAGGATGAAATAATATGAAATATTAATCAAAATAACTGTTTTGATTGAAATATGTAAATCATTACTTGAATATGTTGGTAACCCGTTGTATAAAAATGATAATGCCCTCGAAACCAATGTTTGGCGGACATATTGGCACGGTTTGCCAGTGTTGTGCCGAAAATCTCCCCCCTTTCAGAATTACCCCCTTCTAATTTCCTTAATGTTGAGGCAACAGTCAAATACTTTCTATAGAACAAACTTCACATCAGAATAGACAACTGAAATGAATAATTAATGTATGTGTGTTATATTAAACATAGAGGAGGGAGTAAAATCTCAAATAACCGGCGTCCGCACATCGACTCTGTACCAGCACCCCCCTGGTATATGTTATTTTTTACTGCTGCTCTTTAATTACCTGATAATTTTATCTCTTATTCTTATCCGTATTTTTTAACTGCACTGTTGGTTAGGAGCTCTCAAGTAAGCATTCCACTGTAAGGTCTACTACACCTGTTTTATTTGGCGCACGTGACTAATAAAATTTGATTTGAAAAGATAAAAGAAATGTTGGAAAGCAATAAACATTTCAGAACAACTATGGCTGAATTATTATCCTTACACTTTCAAAAATACTAGTTGAATAAGACATGGGAGAGATGACAAATGTTGGCAAAGAGATTTATTTAATAGACTAATACAAAATCAGTCGCGGATTTAGGTACGAGTGACATAGGCTGCGGCCCATTTCATCATCTTGCCGGGGGCGGGCGCGGGTGCTTAAGGGGGGGTTCGCCCAGGGCGCCATGCAAACTAGAACCGCCGCATACACTTGATACAAATAGCCAAACCGAAAACTGCAGACAAAAATGCTTTCTGCTACTTAGATCAGTGAAATGTAGGCTAAATTGACAACGGAGTGAAGAGCAGAAATCTCAACTCGCAAGCAAGTGGCAGCAATGAAGAACGCGAAGGGGGTGGGGGGCAGGAGGGGAGATTTTCGGCACAACACCGGCACTCGAGGAACACCCATGCCAATATATCCTCCAAAATACCAGCTTCTCGGGCATTAGACCCACATCAATCAACAGTTACCATTCCTGTGGATCTAGATTTGACAAAGCACTACACTACTAATAGGTCTCAATTATCAGTAAGTTCCAACTGAGAACCAATTCAATCATTTGCAGATTGTGTTTACACTGTGTAAATCACTCTGAAACAAACACACCATGAAAGCCGTTTGTCACACAAATATTGTCATTGCTAAGGTACAACCACACTTATACTTAAAATAGTTGTATAAATAAACCTGCGGTTTGCCATTATCTACAATGTATTAAATGTGGGCCTAAGGTGTTGTGTGTGTGTGCTCACCTGTTCTTACTAAGGGCCACCAGAGAGTTGTACTGAGCATTGAGTGATTTGACCCTGGTCTGGATCTGCTGTGCAACTCGGTGTGTCCCCTTTAAGGCACTGTTACTGATGGCACTCAGAGTCTCTCCATGAGCAGAGATCTGGGTTTCCAGCAGGTCCTGTTTCTGAAGCAGGGCCCCCACCTCCGGGAGCTGCTTCCCAATGTCAGAGGACCCTGCTAAAACCTACATTAAGTATGAAAATTGAAGGATGAAGCATTAAGCGTATTACTGTTATACATTATACTGTGTTGTTTGCTGTCCATCAGTTGTGTACCTGTAGATCTCTGAGCTCCTGGGCAACCAGTTCGATGTCCCTGAGGACACTCAGTGTGTTCACAATGTCCCCCAGCTGCTCTCTCTTCTGCTGCAACTGAACCAGGATGTCTTTCCAGCGCTTTGTGATGCTCACCTCTCTGAAACGACGGACGGAAAACACCAGTGCAGATATGCTTCCTACATGCTCACAGTTCCCATTCAATCATGTAGGCTTTATTGCATTTTTTATGAAATTATTTGGACCAATGGGAAACAAACATACTGATTTGTTGGGGTATTTACTAAGTATTTACCTTCACTGTCTAACAGCACTGAATCTTACTGTACCTCCGGATGACTTGGAACTTGCTGTGGTAACTGACCCTTAACTCTGGATGACTCGAGTCTTGCTGTGGTAACTGACCCTTAACTCTGAATGACTTGAGTCTTGCTGTGGTAACTGACCCTTAACTCTGGATGACTTGAGTCTTGCTGTGGTAACTGACCCTTAACTCTGGATGACTTGAGTCTTGCTGTGGTAACTGACCCTTAACTCTGAATGACTTGAGTCTTGCTGTGGTAACTGACCCTTAACTCTGGATGACTTGAGTCTTGCTGTGGTAACTGACCCTTAACTCTGGATGACTTGAGTCTTGCTGTGGTAACTGACCCTTTACTCTGGATGACTTGAGTCTTGCTGTGGTAACTGACCCTTAACTCTGGATGACTTGAGTCTTGCTGTGGTTATTTAGTTCAAAGCCTTACCTCCAGGTGACTCTGATTTATTAGGATCCCCATTAGCCATCGCCAATGGCAACTGCTAGTCTCCAGGTGACTTGGTCCTTACCGTGGTAATTTAGTTATAAGCCTTACCTCCGGATGACTTGTGCCTTGCTGTGATAGTTCCCCTTCTCGATGACAGCTGCCATGTCGCTGATGGCTCTGAAGCGAGGCTCCCTAGCCAGGGTGTCTGTCCCCAGGGCCTCCAGTCTCCGGGCAGCAGCATGGGCCTCCTCCAGGCTGTTTAACCCCCTCAGGTCCTGTCTGCTGATCAGCTGGGCTGTGTCCTCCAGATAGCCCTCCCTCAGCCCTGCCTGAATGGATGGATGGAATAGAATTTTAGTCAGTGTCATAACCCATTATAAGTGTACTATAAGGCATTATAAAGGATGTTATAGAGCATTATATGCATGTGCTTTATAGAAAGTGTAACCAAAGACCAAGACATACAAGCATTATTATTAAATAAAACACTTATTTCCGAAGTGGTCCTCAATAATAAATCAAATAACACCTAATAATAAAAAAGAATAAGTTACAAAACAAAAAACATTTACCTTCCTGCCAAACTTCTGGGCCAGCTGCTCCAGTTGCTCCAGCCTTAGCAGCGCCCTCTGGAGGGCGTCCTCTCTCTCATGCTCCGCCCGCTCCAGTAAGGCCCAGTTCTTCTCGATGTCCCCCAGGGTCTTTCCTTCTGGGGGAACATAGGCCCACTGGTTGTTGGCTATGAGCTTGGTGCGCAGGCTGAAGAAGTTTTCCTCGATTGCCCCTCGCTCCTGGTACTTGGGGGGTTTCTCCACGGTGCGGTAGGTCTTGAAGGAGGCCACCAGCTGCTGCATGTCCCTCAGAGAGTTGGGAAAGGAGCGATCGTTGAGCTCCACCACTTTGGTCTTGATCCACCGCAGGAGGTCAGACACCATTCTCTCATACAGGATCTTCTGATCATCTAGCTCCTTCAGGAGACCCACGATCTGGAAGAAGAAGGGAGGGAGTTATTAAACTAACGAATCAGAAAGATACACATAAAACATACAGTAGAACCTCCTATGGATAATGACAACATATTGAAATAAAGTTCATGTCATTTCCTTCAATCTGAAGGCTAGAGGGCACTGCATTCTGCATAATTTAGAGTTTGTGGCTGCTTGGGAGCAATCAGTCATTCTTTACTCTCTATTCAATGATGTCAAACAATGTTTACTACATACACTGCAGTTGCAAAAAGAGTTTTAAAAGGGTTAAGATTGATTGAATTTATTTGACAACAAAAAAATAAAAAAATTCATACACAAGGGCGTGCGCCGGTGACGCCTCCACATGCAATTTAAGAAAAATCATCAAGGATAACACAATAAGCTTAAAAGCCTATTTCCATTGTGGTCCTTTTGAAGAGGGAAGGGGAAATGCAACTAAGTTAAGTGGCAATAGAAGTGGCAACAGACAATGAGACCAAATTGTTGTTTGATTCATAACATCAGATAATTAGTACAATTCCCTTTCATGATAAACAACTATGGGCAGGTACATCTCTCTTGTCTCACACACCATTTATATATAAAACAATCAATCCCTAATATATTCAAGACAATCACAACATGATAAGCAACAGGCACCAAAAGGCAGACCATATGCTATCCCGGGCATTTCCCTTCTCAGCCACATACAACACACTTTTGAGACATGCTACTATTTAATATTTTCTTTCAGCGAGAACTCGAAACTACCCACGGAGGTAATACATTTCACATTTTTCAGAAGATTATTCCAAAGAAAGGCAGCTGAGTATAAAAAAAAACAGTTTATTTCCCCATACCACTTTCAAAGTGGGAATGGTCAAGATGGTTAACTGCTGGAAGTTTTAAAATAATCCTAATTTGTTCTGAGATGTCTGCTATTTATTTTTGCATTATCTTGGGGGCACTATTGTACCAGGAAGAGTACGCATAGTCATAGCGGCATTGAACAAGAGCCCCTGACAATGCCCCCATTGCATTCTTATCCAGATATTTGGAGGTTCTAGCCAGGGACCTAATTTTATGGTTCACTTTGGAGATAAGATTTTGTGCCATGGTCTCCCCTGTCTGATGGTTATTCTAGCACAGATCCAAGATACTTAACAGAGTATTTTTCTGTGGCAAAACTACCACCTTAAAATCAGGGGATTTCCTCAGTTTCACTTTGGATCCGGACAAGATGGACTCTGTTTTTCCAGGGTGAAGTAACAGCTTATTGTCACATAGCCATTTACTGACATTCAGAAGTTCAGCACTGAGGGCTTTCTCAACCACATTTTTGTCTTTGTGGGAAACCCACAGTGCAGAAGGCCAAATCTCTAAGCCAAACTAAGTCCAGGCATAGCTACACACCTTGCTCACTACACCAGTACATACACACTACACAAGTGGGCAACATACATACACACGCACTACACCTGTACACACCTCACCCACTATACTTGTACATACACAATAGGCCTACACATACACTACACCAGTACACACCTTGCTCAGTTTCTCCATTCGGGGTCCAATGGTGGACTCCCTCCTGTGTTGCCATCTAAACCATTGGTTACTCAAACTGCCACCGAAGGACATGTTATGCCTGTCAGCTCCACTGCTCTTTGTAAATTCTCATAGTGTCTAGTTCTCACTGCCGCCTTTATCCCCGACGCAACCTGTCAGTCATCCTTTACTGTACTGTAATACACCTTTATGATCACACCACAGAGGCTCTCGCTCTCCCCCTCAGCACTGCAGAAACACGTTGCTGTGTCTGTTTCCACGTGTTAGCATGGTGGTGATGATGAGAGGATGATGATGTGTCACCCGGCTTGGCTCAGTCCTCAGGCTCAGTACATTCAAAACAAACAGCACTCCACTCGGTCCTGCAGCAGCTCAGGTCACTCTGGCCACTGTGCTAACATAAACGACGCTAGCGTACTGTCCTTCGATAGAGCTCCCTGTCTCTCTCTCGACCTCAGATCCACTACAGAGCAACTAACTGCACAGCCTCTCTCACTGACTGGGTCAGATTAAGAACTTCCTTCCAAGTTGTCAGTCCTGCTGGCTGGGCCCGATCTTGCAGGAGTTGTCAGTCAGTGAGTAGTAGGTTAAACTCAGGTTATGCCCCTAGCTTCCGGCTACATTGTGTCTCAGTGTCTGTTTCTCCCCACAACGGACAGTCATTGGTCTGCATTACAGGATCGGTGTTTGTACTGATCTGATTAGCTCTAGCAGTAGCACCACCCGTCCACCCATTGCTCCACAGTGAAATCCCCGGCCTAATCCACAGGTCAATCAGAGGAGGCGTTGCCTTCATTTAGAAATTACAGTACATTCAAGATTAGGAGAGATGCAGTTCAACTAATGGCCTACAGAGGGCACCTGAATCCTAGGTCTGGATATGAAAATGTGGTGTGTGTGTGTGTGTGTGTGTGTGTGTGTGTGTGTGTGTGTGTGTGTGTGTGTGTGTGTGTGTGTGTGTGTGTGTGTGTGTTGTGTACACTGTACAGTGGCCTCGCCTATTGTTTTGTCAACATTGAAGAGAGAATAGATGTTGTTATCATCATCCCAACTGAGCCACCAGGCCAGACGGGCCCATCCCTGACTAGATCTGATGTGGATATGACACAAGGATAAGCTTTCCTCACACATCTTACTATAGATAACCATAGACAGGATGGATTAGGACTATGGATGCCTGTATGTACATCACCAAGAGAAATTCCTAGTAACAATGTTTTTGGATTCTGATTCTACTGACCTTGGCCAGTCTCTTCTGGATGGTCTGTCCCTGCTTCATCTTAGAGAAGTAGTGGTAGTAGAGAGAGACGTAGGTCATGACGGACTTCTCATCTGGGTGTTTAACATCGATGTCCTCCACATCCAGCAGCTGTAGGATGCCAAACTCATTCTCGGCCAGAGAGAAGGCATGGCCCAGGTTCCTCTTAGGGTCCTCCTCACGAAGACGATTATAATCAAACAAGTCAGGTCTGCGACAAAATGTTTTTCCATTAAAAAAAATATGATGGGTACAGTAAACAAAAACTATACATCTGTAAACTCCCAGGGGAGTTTCTCAGACCCGGATTAAGCAAATGTACTTCTAGATGATTAAAAATCAGTTTTAAATGGAGATTCTCTATTAAAAAAGGCTTAATCTGAATCTTAGAAACTGCCGCTCGGAACTATCCTGCCATTTTCCCCTGTACCGGTGGGCATGAATGAGGGCGTTGAATGCCAGCCCATTCCTCCAGCTTCCTGAGAAGTCCTGCACATTGACGTTGGAGTATCCTGCTGTCTTACGCTGGCACCAGATCAGAAGAGCTTCCCTGGCAGAACGACGGGCGTTGCTGGCACCACCACTTGCCTGAAACCGGTAGACCAGACTTAGTATGCAGTCTGCATTTCTGGCACTGACTTGATGAGAACAATATACTGTATCACATCTTGTCATTTTAATTAACATTTTCACATTTCTTTGAACCACATGAAGTTCAGATTTCAAATATAGTATGACATATAATACAATATACACTGAGTGTACAAAACATTAAGGACACCTTCCTAATATTGAGTTGAACCCACCCCCTTTTGCCATCTGAACAGCCTCAATTCATTGGGGCATGGACTCTATAAGGCGTCGAAAGCGTTCCACAGGGATGCTGACCGATGTTGACTATAATGCTTCCCACAGTTGTGTCAAGTTGGTTAGATGTCCTTTGGGTGGTGGACCATTCATACACACGGGAAACTGTTGAGCGCGAAAAACCCAATAGCATGGAAGTTCTTGAAACAAACTACTGCAACTGGCACCTACTACCATACCCCGTTCAAAAAGGAACATGCATCTTTTGTCTTGTCCATTCACCCTCTGAACGGCACATATACAATCCATGCCTCAATTGTCTCAAGGTTTAAAAATAATTGTTTAACTTGTCCCTCACCCTTCATCAACACAGATTGAAGTGGATTGAACAAGTGACATCAATAAGGGATCATAGCTTTCACCTGGATTCACCTAAATTCCCCTGGTCAGTCTATGTCATGGAAAGATCAGGTGTCCTTAATGTTCTGTACACTCAGTGTATAATCTCTATTCATTCAGTGAGGTGTATTCCAGGTCACGCCCAGGACAGAGGAAATACACTATATCTACAAAAGTATGTGGACACCCATTCAAATAGTGGATTTGGCTATTTCAGCCACACCCGTTGCTGATAGGTGTATACAATTTAGCACACAGCCATGCAATCTCCATAGACAAATATTGGCAGTAAAATGGCCTTACTGAAGAGCTCAGTGACTTTCAACGTGGCGCCGTGATAGGATGCCCTCTTTCCAACAAGTCAGCTCGTCAAATGTCTGCCCTGCTAAAGCTGCCTCAGTCAACCGTAAGTGCTGATATTGTGGTAGGCCAAACAAGGTCACAGAATGAGACTGCAAAGTGCTGAAGCACATAGCGCGTAAAAATCATCTGTCCTCGGTTGCAACACACACTACCGAGTTCCAAACTGCCTCTGGAAGCAACGTCAGCATAATAACTGTTCGCCTAGAGCTTCATGAAATGGATTTCCATGGCCGAACAGCCCCACACAAGCCTTAGATCACCATGCAATGTCATGCATCAGCTGGAGTGGTGTATAGCTTGCCGCCATTGGAAACACGTTCTCTGGAGTGATGAATCACGCTTCACCATCTGGCAGTCCGACGGCAGTCCATCTGGCAGTCCGAACTTGACTGGCCTGCACAGAGCCCTGACCTCAACTCCATGGAACACCTTTGGGATGAATTGGAACGCCGACTTCGAGCAAGGCCTAATCGCCATACATCAGCGCCCGACCTCACTAATGCTCGTGGCTGAATGGAAGCAAGTCCCCGCAGCAATGTTTCAACATCAGTGGAAAGCCTTCCCAGAAGAGTAGAGTCTGTTATATCAGCAAAGGGGGGAACCAACTCCATTTTAATGCCTATGATTTGGAATGAGATGTTTGACGAGCAGGTGTCCACATTCTTTTGGTCATGTAGTGTATTATAGAAATGTAACTTTTCTGGCCAGAGGTTCCAAGCCTGTTCTATACTTTAAAATGATATGAGAAATACCTCATCGAGATTGATGGCTCCGATCTGGAAGCGTAGGATGATGATCCACAGCAGGCCCAAGATCAGGGTCCGATCTCCATCCACAACGTTCTCAGGGCCAATCAGATCCACACGAATCTGAAAGGTCAGCAGGTACTGGTTGATAACTACTCAGAAGAAATCCAAAACGTACAGTCGTAAAAGGGGTACATGAGAACATCAAATAAATATGGCTATCGACTAGTCTAAATGGAATAATCCATTTTTAGTTTCTGATATTGCAAAACAAAAGTAAGCATACTTGTTCATGTGAACTACTGTCAGAGGCAAAACAAGACCTCCAACAACTCAGAAACAACCACAGAACTGTAAAACCCAAAAAATGTCTTGCCCCATGACACTTCACATAAAACGTAGGCCTGTTTCCCTAAAAATGAACCTCAAAGACCCTTGCAGAATTAGTTATCATGCAAAGTGTCCCGGGGTAAGATATTTTGGGGGATTTCTAAATCCTTCAGTTCACTAAACTCTGTATTGTGAATGTACCTTAGTCTTGAGGAAGTTGATAGCGATGCTGTTGTTCTCCAGGCAGTGGACCCGCAGGGTGCGTCGGCTGGGAGTGGGCAGCTTCTCCCTGGAGATTAACTCTAACAGACGGACAAGGGGGACCCCTGTCTTCAGCTCTGTGTACACATCACTAAGGGACAGCTTCTCCTGGAGAGGGACAGACAACATGTGTGTGTAAATGGGGGGGGTTGTCAAACTCTGATGAAGGTCTATTAAAAAAATACATTGGGGTGAAGTCCATTAAATTGTTGTATGCTGTAAGTACAGTACCAGTCAAAAGTTTGGACACAAATCAAATGTTATTTGTCACATGCCCCAAATACAACAGGTGTAGGTATACCTCACAGTGAAATGCTTACTTACAAGCCCTTAACCAACAATGCAGTTTTAAGAAAAATACGTAAAAAAATAAGTTATTCAAGAGCAGCAGTAAAATAACAATAGCGATACTACTGTATATACAGGAGGGTACCGGAACAGAGTCAATGTGCAGGGGCACGGGTTAGTCGATGTAATATGTACATGTAGGTAGTAGAGTTATTAGAGTGACTATGCATAGATAATAACAGAGAGTAGCAGCAGCGTACATTTTTAGGGCCTTCCTCTGACACCTACTCATTCAAGAGTTTCTCTATTTTAACTTCTATTTTGACTAGTTTCCACTCTCTATTATTTTCTACATTGTAGAATAACAGTGAAGACATCAACACTATGAAATAACACATATGGAATAATTTAGCGACCAAAAGATATTGGTTGCTAAACCATCAAATATTCAGCATATGTGGGAACTCCTTCAAGGCTGTTGGAAAAGCATTCCAGGTGAAGATAGCTGAAAGAATGCCGGGCGTGTGCAAAGCTCTCATCAAGGTAAAGGGTGGCTATTGGAAGAATCTTGATTCGTTAACACTTTTCTGGCTACTACATGATTCCATATGTGTTATTTCATAGTTTTGATGTCTTCACTATTATTCTACAATGTAGAAAAGAGTCAAAATGAAGAAAAACCCTTGAATGAGTAGGTGTGTTAAAACATTTGACTCGTACTGTATGTGGAGCATTCATGATCCCCAGAGTGCTGGAGGTTCTTCCTATTTTGTTATTTGCTTTCTGCATGCACTCGGAAACATGATATGTGTGCATAGTTTCTTCTATTCAGTCACATGTTCCAGCCAAGTAATTCCATACTATTAGTTTTAGTTGACAGCACAGAATGGCTATACTGGACTGTTGAATATATGATCATGCTTCGTCCAGCTAGCCAATTTCCTGCTATTGTAGTAGTAGTTTCAGTTGGAAGCATAGCATGATAGAAGATTTGTAACATGATTTGTAACATGATAGAAGATGTACTGACATAGGTGATAAACAATCACTTCCTGTTTAACAGAACACCTGTATGACTGACCCGTGTTACGAAACCTGTCATGAGACTGCACCTCTGTGACGTCACCTGATCACCCAGCTACCGCGGCTAGTTAGAGTAAAGCTCTAAACCTGCTCATCTCTTCCTTAGAAATATGCTTATGTGATGAAACGTTTTATTCACAGATTGTGCAAGTCAGGAAGGAAACTATGATCAAGTCGTCATCACCTTCACTTCTGCAAAAATCCAATTCACTTTCTCATACATACTGTGGTGTCTATTTTCAGTGACCTGTGTAAATTTGAGACATTGGGTTAGGAGGTGCAGGAAATGTTAGATTGGCTCCGGCACAGTCAGCCAGCTGCAGCCAGGGCTATGAGGCTCTGACATCGGGGCCTGTTAGTTAGGCCTGCTGCCACTGTGCTCCATTAAAGTGTGACTCAGACAAGCACCCTTCCCCTGCCTCCCTCCCTCCCTCCCTCCCTCCCTCGCTCCCTCCCTCCCTCGCTCCCTCCCCTGACCTCTCTTTTCTCCTTCCCGCCCTCTCTTTTCTCCTTCCCGCCCTTTCCTGCACCCTATCCTCTTGGACCAGTGTGACAGCCACTCCCTAATCCAGATGCCAGGGAAATCATGTCTCAGAACAGATTGCTTTACCTCCTGACAGCCACACTTGGGTTCAAATACTATTCTAATTTCAAATACTTTCTGTGCTTGATTGAGCTTGCCTGGCTTAATGAACCAATACATTAGTCCCAAAACGGCAAAACCCACCACTCCAGGCAGGCAAGAACAATTGCTCAAAGAATTTGATCGATTTCAAATAGTATTTGAACTCAGGTCTGCTGACTGCCTCTCTCCTAGACGGGCAATTATGGGAGCGCCTAAGTAGGCCTGGTCTGCCCTGGTCTTTCTGGATCCACGGTGGTGGGAGGCTGGGAGGGGTACCAGGCGAGTGCTCACCCATTACATCATTACACTGGTTATTATACATCACTGTTGCAGTAGGCACGCCTGCTGGCTCAGGTCTTCATAGATTTTTACAGTACAGCATAGAGCACTTTAGCCTGATCCCATCTCAACTAACATCAAGGCGGTGTCCCGTTCCTGTAGGTTCATGCTCTACAACATCCGCAGAGTACGACCCTGCCTCACACAGGAAGCGGCGCAGGTCCTAATCCAGGCACTTGTCATCTCCCGTCTTGATTACTGCAACTCGCTGTTGGCTGGGCTCCCTGCCTGTGCCATTAAACCCCTACAACTCATCCAGAACGCCGCAGCCCGTCTGGTGTTCAACCTTCCCAAGTTCTCTCACGTCACCCCGCTCCTCCGCTCTCTCCACTGGCTTCCAGTTGAAGCTCGCATCCGCTACAAGACCATGGTGCTCGCCTACGGAGCTGTGAGGGGAACGGCACCTCAGTACCTCCAGGCTCTGATCAGGCCCTACACCCAAACAAGGGCACTGCGTTCATCCACCTCTGGCCTGCTCGCCTCCCTACCACTGAGGAAGTACAGTTCCCGCTCAGCCCAGTCAAAACTGTTCGCTGCTCTGGCCCCCAATGGTGGAACAAACTCCCTCACGACGCCAGGACAGCGGAGTCAATCACCACCTTCCGGAGACACCTGAAACCCCACCTCTTCAAGGAATACCTAGGATAGGGTAAGTAAGGGTAGGTAATCCTTCTCCCCCAACAAGATTTAGATGCAAGTGGCTGTTCCACTGGTTGTCATAAGGTGTATGCACCAATTTGTAAGTCGCTCTGGATAAGAGCGTCTGCTAAATGACTTAAATGTAATGTAAATGTAATCCCAGATCTGTTTGTGCTTTATAGCCAACTCCTCATTTTTTATATAAGAAACAATGTGTTGAAAATTACAAATTGTTTGCATAGTTAACTTACACACAGCTCTGACACACACACACACTTACCCCACCAGACATGTCACCAGGGTTATTTTCACAGTCCCCAAATCCAGAACAAATTCAAGAAAACGTACAGTATTATATAGAGCCCTTATTGCATGGAACTTCATTCCATCTCATATTGCTCAAATAAACAGCAAACCTGTTTTCAAAAAACAGATAAAGCAACAGCTCACAGCACAACACCTCTCCCTTATTTCACCTATTAGATAGTTTGTGAATGCATTGATATGTAGGCTACGTGTGCCTTTTTAAAAATGTGTGTAGTTCTGTCCTTGAGCTGTTCTTGTCTGTATTATGTCATTATGTTTCATGTTTTGTGTGGACCCCAGGAAGAGCAGCTGCTGCTTTTGCAACAGCTAATGGGGATCCTAATAAAATACCAAAAATACCTATGGCCATGTCATGACGATGACCATAGGAGTTTGCAATGCGTGATGCTGTACTGTAAATACAGATCCAGGTTGACTCGGTGTGTTTGTGATCCGGTTTTCTTTGTAGTCACATGCTCCGAATACAACCTTACAGTGAAATGTTTATGTATGGGTAATTCCAGAAAAGTGGTGTCCAGTCAAAGGATTATATACAGGCCTCTGCCTGCCATGCAACATTTCCACTACTGTGATATGCAACGCAAATGTTACTTGTGGGCTGATTTCGACAGAACAACACTCAGGGGGAGAGAGACAGAGAGAGGAGGAGGAAAGGGAAGGGGAAGCATTTCAAATGCATGTGGTGAACCATGCATCTGACTCACATGGTGTGGGTGTGAACAACCGTAATATGCCTTGTTCCCATGCAGGAAAAAGAGGGACATAAAAGAAAGAACAGTGCCCATATTCTGACCAATTATTAGTTTACCTTCAGTTCCTCGGAGAGATCTGACGTGATGGGATCTGAATAACAATGTTAACTTACGCTAGAAATGGAACATTAAACAAAAGGTAATGCTATAAAAAGAGACTCTTTCCTTCCTGTGTGTCTGGCTGGTGCAATATTTATGCCAGATCTTGGATTCTCTCTGTCTCTCCCCCCTCCCTGCCATAGATGATAAAGTGAGGTTACATATTAACCAAGCGTCAGCACTGTTGCCTGTCTAGAGTCCATAAAGCATGATGGTCCCCTCAGCTAGTTCAATCCTCAGTTCTGGCCCTACATGTCCTCTCTAACTGATCTGAGATAAGAAGCCATAGCCCTACCCATCTAAATTGCCCATGAGGGGATGAATAAAGGTGTATTTGAATTGAATAACTTGAGCTTCTTGCCAATTACATTCAGTTTTGCACCATCGGGCTCATATTGAGTACATCTCAGAGGAATGGATAGAATGTAATGTAGCGAAATGGAACATATTTCACAGTTGAATCTTAACCTAATTTTGGATTCATCAAATATTGCTGCCATTGATCTACCACAGATCTATTTCCTTATTACATTGCTATTGGCCAATATTACCTCAGAGCCAACAGCTGATTAGTGTCTGTGAGATAATTATGATTTTGTCAAGCTTCAACATGTTGTTACAGCTTTCACAGATAGTGGCTAATCAGATACTTTGAGGTCTCCTTTATGAAAAAAAGATTGCAGAGCGAGTGTAGAATACCTGCAGTATGCTGTAAATACTGCATCCAAAATTACACTTTTTTTTTACTGCAGTTACAGTGCAGTTCCACTGCAGTACACCGAGGTTATTCTGCAATTACAGCCTTTAAAATACCAGAGTCGACTGCAGTTAGTGGACTTTCACTGCAGTTTAAAAACTAAAAAGCTTTTTTGCAAGGGCTGACTCGGAGGTCAGCCAGCTGCTAAGGAGAGGTTATCAGGCACACTTGTGAAGTGTTGTCTTTGGTCTTTTTCAAGTTGAACCTTTCGACCAGCACCAATAGTATGTGATTAGTGTATGACATTACTTTGAGACACTTGATAAGCACGGTACTTAAAAGGCACGACAGTTAAAAAGCTGATACGCATGAAGAACAATGACTGAGCAAAACATTTACCCCAAAACAGTTACAAAAGGCGTTTTCCACAAAGACAGCAGGACTGGGCACTGAGCCAGGCCGTTGTTTAAACCCTAAACAGTTGAGGGAGAAGCAGTGGGTGTAGCCTCAGAGGGCCATTTGCTTTCCTCCATTCCTCTTACCCCGTTCTTGGTGAAGACACTGTTCATCCATTTGGTGTAGGTCTTCTTCTGGACAGCCATACGCTGCTCCTGAAGCACCTGGATACGGCCTGTCTCGAACTCCTCCCCGTCCATCCTGACGGTTATATATATTCACCTGTAGGGAGAGAGTAATATCAACTTCACTACCATTACTTGTCAAATCAGCCTACAGTACCCTGCTCAATGCAAAGTTTTGAGTATTCGTTCCAATCTCCATATTTTGTGTCACTTCAAAACAAACTATTTGTTGGTTGGAACACTAAACAGTACTCGCAATTGCTGTAAGGTAGTCCGTTTGCAAATCAGCCTAAGTAGCGACGTCTATGTCCGGTGGCTGAACATGATTTTCCCGATTCCCATGGTTTGAGTACAGAGTGAAAAAGTTCTGTCTTTGGACTGTGTCAATACGGTGAATCTGAAGAAATGATCACACAGTTAGTCCAACCTAACCCTGCTGATCATATAGTTTTATACCTCCTCATTTCTTTTACTGGCCTATTCAACAGGACTGTAAAAATGATTGGCTTTATAGATAATATCATCCGGATCATGCCATGCTCTTTGTAGTCACAGGGCAATGCCAGCTCAGATCCTGGACTGGGAACTGTGTTTGAAGTCTGCTATTTCCAACATATTTACAGTTGAAGTTGTACATTTACATACACTTTAGGTTGGAGTCAATAAAATTTGTTTTCCAACCACTCCACAAATTTCTTGTTAACAAACTATAGTTTTGGCAAGTCGGTTAGGACATCTACTTTGTGCATGACAAGTAATTTTTCCAACAATTGTTTACAGACAGATTATTTGACTTGGAGGTGTATCTGTGGATGTATTTCAAGGCCTACCTTCCAACTCAGTGACTCTTTGCTTGACATCATGGGAAAATAAAAATAAATCAGCCAAGACCTCAGAAAAAAAATTGTAGACCTCCACAGGTCTGGTTCATCCTTGGGAGCAATATTCAAACGCCTGAAGGTACCATGTTCATCTGTACAAACAATAGTATGCAAGCATGAACACCAAGGGACCACACAGCTATCAGGAAGGAGACACGTTCTGTCTCCTAGAGATGAACATACTATGGTGCGAAAAGTGCAAATCAATCGCAGAACAGCAGCAAAGGACCTTGTGAAGATGCTGGAGGAAACAGGTACAAAAGTATTTATATCTACAGTAAAACCAGTCCTATATCAACATAACCTGAAAGGCCGCTCAGCAAGGAAGAAGCCACTGCTCCAAAACTACCATAAAAGCCAGACTACGGTTTGCAACTGCACATGGGGACAAACATCGTACTTTTTGCAGAAATGTCCTCTGGTCTGATGAAACAAAAATGGAACTGTTTGAACATAATGACCATCGTTATGTTTGGAGGATAAAGGGGAAGGCTTGGAAGCCGAAGAACACCATCCCGGGTGTGAAGCACGGGGGTGGCAGCATCATGTTGTGGGGGTGCTTTACTGCAGGAGGGACTGGTGCACTTCACAAAATAAATGGCATCACGAGGAAAGAAAATGATATATTGGATATATTGAAGCAACATCTCAAGACATCAGTCAGGAAGTTAAAGCTTGGTTGCAAATGGGTCTTCCAAATGGACAATGACCCCAAGCACACTTCCAAAGTTGTGTCAAAATGGCTTAAGGACAACAAAGTCAAGGTATTGGAGTGGCCATCACAAAGCCCTGACCTCAATCCCATAGACAATTTGTGGGCAGAACTGAAAAGTGTGTGTGAGCAAGGAGGCCTACAAACCTGACTCAGTTACACCAGCTCTGTCAGGAGGAATGGGCCAAAGTTCACTCAACTTATTGTGGGAAGCTTGTGGAAGGCTACCCAAAATGTTTGACCCAAATTAAACAATTTGAAGGCAATGCTACCAAATACTAATTGAGTGTATGTAAACTTCTGACCCACTGGGAATGTGATGAAAGAAATAAAAGCTGAAACAAATCATTCTCTCTACTATTATTCTGATATTTCACATTCTTAAAATGAAGTGGTGATCCTAACTGATCTAAGACAGGGAATTTTTTACTAGGATTAAATGTCAGGAATTGTGAAAAACTGAGTTGAAATGTATTTGGCTAAGGTGTATGTAAACTTCTGACTTCAACTGTTATTTTTGGACTAAGATAAACTATATCCATAATTTTTTGTAGTAGGTTTTAGCTGGTGCTTACTTATACTTTACAGTAACAATACAGGCTATTATTCCCACATACATTCAAACTGGACACTATAGCGGACAAACCATTCCTTCTCTCCGTCCTCTGAGATGAAAACATTTCAGTGTTAAAACTGTCTCAACTCAACATCGGAGTCCTTCATCTGAGCCAAGTCATATGACAGCCGTTTTTTTTTTTAAAGAAACTTTACTCAGTAACTAGCTAAGACACTGGTGTCTGGTCATACTAAACTACTGTAGTTACAACAATGAGCAGTATCTCATAAAATATATGTTGAACATGCAACAAGGTTAAAAACAACATACATACTGAAGTACACAGGACGTACTAAATACTGGCATGACAAGAAGACTCTAGGTAACACAGTATCGTTACTGTAGCAGTATTATGTGGCCTTGTTTTGGAAAAGAGAGCTTTTGTAAGGTAAACTACAGTGTTCATCATGAACCTGTTGTCAACACATACAGTATAAGAAGCATTATCTCTTGAATAATGTAAATAAATCACGGAAGACAAATCTGGAGATACACTGTAAACACGAGAGAATCGTAAACCCATAGGAGGAAAGATATGGCTTCTTTGCTTACCTTCCTTCTAAAGTATCCTTATCAATTGAGATTGTGATGCACAATGTGAATAAATCTCAGAGACTCTCATCTACCCATCTCGCAGATTTTAGGGGGGTCCTTCTCCTGTCCAGTAATGCGGAAGTGAACTTTGAAACCATTGGAGTAAGGGATTTACAGCATGAACACTTGACTCACCTGACTGCATGGGAGGCAAAGGGCTAGCGTTATAGGGCAATTTGGCAGACAGAGTAATATGCTGAATAGGCAACTTTCATTGCAGAAAGGGGGCGTGAGAAGGAAGTAGATGTGGATTCTGATTTGATCTAAAGCACAGTCGGGGCAGGATTACCGACCGCGCTTTTGGGGGATTTTAGGGTCGTGGCCCCCCAGATAGCATATTAACATGTAAATATCCATGTCAAATTTGTTGAATTGGAGGAAATTAGCTTTAAAACTGCAACATTTGGTCTCAAGCTCTTGGCAAAATGTGTACAATAACAGGACGTTTAGCAGGTTTCCCAATAATAATAATTATGGGTGGGGGGCCCTGGTAGTTGGGACCACATGTCCCGGATTGTGCGGAACAATCCTGCATTTTGACCCTCGTCCCGGAACCAAACAACCAGGTCCCGCATTGTAAAAACAAATTCAAACACCACTCATTTATTTTAAAAAGTAGATTTGTCCCGTATTTCAGTCAGACATTTTAACCAGTCTCTCCAATCGTTGTTGAGATCTTGTATTCTGCACAGTGGAAGATGAGACGTAGGCCAATGTCATAGGCCTATCGGTCAAACAATCATATTTCTCAAATCCTTTCGGGATAAGTTCCAGCTAAACTTGGAGAGGACAGTTGAGGCCAAACAACTTACAAAAAATTTACTTCTGATGAAGAGCTTCAAAAATAAATAGCTGTATTAGACTGAAATATAAGGTAATTTAAACAAATTTGTGAGGCTCTCCATGCTCATTCCACATATTCGCTACAACTTCACTCAACCCCTGTTTTAGAAGTCTTCTTTCTTAAAGGTTTCACATTCCCTGAGACCAACCAGAAATGTTTCCTTGACCAAATATTCACAGATTTTCATAAAAACAGCCACACATGGGCTCTCTCGTTTCTGGATTATTAAATTTTGCATGAGGACAAAGAGAAGCCTAGGCTAGGTGTGCTTCAATTTCTGGTTAAAGTTAGATCAAATCTGAATCAATTTCTTGAAAGATCAAATAACCATTCATTAGTATTCAACATAACCAAATATAATAGCATAGTATAACATTACTGCTACACCAAATACACCACCTCATTCCTTGAGATTTTTGGATTGGTTAGCTGAATATTCCCACAAAAAATGAATGCAGCCAAAACTCAACACGTACCACTAGGCAGAATGTGCTTTGATTGAAACAAAATACAGGAAGGCTATATATACACACAGTTGTGGCCAAAAGTTGAGAATGACACAAATATACATTTTCACAAAGTCTGCTGCCTCAGTTTGTATGATGGCATACTCCAGGATGTTATGAAGAGTGATCAGATGAATTGCAATTAATTGCAAAGTCCCTCTTTGCCATGCAAATGAACTGAATCCCCCCAAAACATTTGCACTGCATTTCAGCACTGCCACAAAAGGACCAGCTGACATGTCAGTGATTCTCCGGTTAATACAGGTGTGAGTGTTGACGAGGACAAGGCTGGAGATCACTCTGTCATGCTGATTGAGTTCGAATAACAGACTGGAAGCTTCAAAAGGAGGGTGGTGTTTGGAATCATTGTTCTTCCTCTGTCAATCATGGTTACCTGCAAGGAAACACGTGCCGTCATCATTGCTTTACACAAAAAGGGCTTCACAGGCAAGGATATTACTGCCAGTAAGATTGCACCTAAATCAACCATTTATCGGATCATGAAGAACTTCAAGGACAGTGGTTCAATTGTTGTGAAGAAGGCTTCAGGGCACCCAAGAAAGTCCAGCAAGCGCCAGGATCGTCTCCTAAAGTTGATTCAGCTGCGGGATCGGGGCACCACCAGTACAGAGCTTGCTCAGGAATGGCAGCAGGCAAGTGTGAGTGCATCTGCACGCACAGTGAGTCGAAGACTTTTGGAGGATGGCCTGGTGTCAAGAAGGGCAGCAAAGAAGCCACTTCTCTCCAGGAAAAACATCAGGGACAGACTGATATTCTGCAAAGGGTACAGGGATTGGACTGCTGAGGACTGGGGTAAAGTCATTTTCTCTGATGAATCCCCTTTCCGATTGTTTGGGGCATCCGGAAAAAAGCTTGTAGACGACAAGGTGAGCGCTACCATGAGTCCTGTGTCATGCCAACAGTAAAGTATCCTGCGACCATTCATGTGTGGGGTTGCTTCTCAGCTAAGGGAGTGGGCTCACTCACAATTTTGCCTAAGAACACAGCCATGAATAAAGAATGGTAACAAAACATCCTCGGAGATCAACTCCTCCCAACCATCCAGGAACAGTTTGGTGACGAACAATGCCTTTTCCAGCATGATGGAGCACCTTGCCATAAGGCAAAAGTGATAACTAAGCGGCTCGGGGATAAAACATAGATTTTTTGGGTCCATGGCCAGGAAACTCCCCAGACCTTAATCCCATTGAGAACTTGTGGTTCTCAAGAGACGGGTGGACAAACAAAAACCCACAAATTCTGACAAACTCCAAGCATTGATTATGCAAGAATGGGCTGCCATCAGTCAGGATGTGGCCCAGAAGTTAATTGACAGCATGACAGGGTGGATTGCAGAGGTCTTGAAAAAGAAGGGTTAACACTGCAAATATTGACTTTTTGCATCAACTTCATGTAATTGTCAATAAAAGCCTTTGACACGTATGAAATGCTTGTAATTATACTTCAGTATTCCATAGTAACATCTGACAAAAATATCTAAAGACACTGAAGCAGCAAACGTTGTGGAAATCAATATTTGTGTCATTCTCAACTTTTGGCTACGACTATACACTGAACAAAAATATAAATGTAACATGCAAAAAATTGAATGGTTTTACTGAGTTACAGTTCCTATAAGGAAATCAGTCCATTGAAATAAATTCATTAGGCCCTAATCTATGGATTTCACATGACTGGGATACCTTTAAAAAAAGTAAGGGGTGTGGATCAGAAAACCAGTCAGAATATTGTGTTTGCCTCATGCAGCGCGATATCTCCTTTGCAAAGAGTTTCAGGCTGATGATTGTGGCCTGTGGCCTTTTCAAATGGCTGTGCGAAGTTGCTGTGTGTTGGCGGAAACTGGAACACTGCAGTACACATTGACCCAGAGCATCCCTAACATGCTCAATGGGTGAAATGCCTGGTGAGAACGCAGGCCAGGGAAGAACTGGGACACTCAGCTTCCAGGAATTGTGCACAGATCATTGCGACATGGGGCCGTGCATTATCATGCTGAAACATGAGGTGAAGGCGGCGGATAAATGGCACACGACCATGGGCCTCAGGATCTCATCACTGTATCGCTGTGCAATTAACATTTCCATCGATAAAAAAGCAAATGTGTTAGTTGTCCACAGCTTATGCTTGCCCATATCATAACCCCACCGCCACAGTGGGCACTTTGTTCACAACGTTGACGTCAGCAACCCGCTCGCCAACACGTGGTCTGCCGTTGTGGGGCCGGTTGGACGTACTGCCAAATTCCCGAAAACAACATTGGAGGCGGCTTATGGTAAAGAAATTAACATTCAATTCTCTGCTAACGCCTCTGGGGGACATTTCTGCAGTCAGCATGCCAATTGCACGCTCTCTCAAAACTTAGGACATCTGTGGCATAGAGTTGAGTGACAAAACTCCACATTTTAGAGTGGCCTTTTAACTGTCAAGGTGCACCTGTGTTATGATCATGCCGTTTAATCAGCTTGTTGATATGCCACACCTGTTAGGTGGAAGGATTATCTTGACAAAGGAGAAATCAAAAATGTTTCAGATGGGTTTCAGTGCATCACGTGTGGTTTGACCCATATGATATAGAGTTTCCTGTATATTCATAACTCACCTCCCTTTCCAGCTAATTTGGACATTTTTAGTGAGCCAAAAATAAATCATTAGAATGAGTAAATCACTAGAATGCGCAACACATTTTTACAACACAAGCAAAAAGAGCCTCCACCTCCCAAGAGAGGAAATTATACAATATCAACATTTTTTTTTTCAATGTTGACAGGCAAGAATTTACACTCAAGCACATCTCCCAAGAGCGACAGACAGTGTTGTATGCATGAGATCTTAGGTTGACTATTTTGTCCCGTCCTGCAAACTATGTTCTGAAAACATGAATTCTGCCTCAGGACAGGTCTGTTTTGGGTGAATAATACAGAAATGTCTCCGATCATAAATACCTGGATAAAGTGAAATAAAACAGGATTTGCATAGAAGTTTTAAAAGGGACAGCGCAACATTTTTTCTACTTACAGAGAGGAGGAAGTTAAAGGTAGTTAACAAGCTGTTCCTGTGGACTTCCAGTCATAGCACTAACACTAGTTAACAATGGCTCCAGAAACTACCTTCAACAGCCTTCAAACTGCACACACAGACATACAAATTGTATCTATAAGTTCATCTGACTCTGGGTAAGTACAAAAAAAAGGCTTTAAATTGCCTAAATGTCAGACTATGGCTTTAAGGCTGAAGAGATGAACATGCATATCACTTAAACTATTTCAATAACAAAATGTTACAAAAACACATTTTAACTTTTTATTATATTTAAAATGTTTGAGTTTCTCTATATGCAAGACAGTGCACCATTTTTAACTTAACTATACAGACAAGAACTTATACAAAAGGCACAATCATAAACTTTTTGCGAGTATCAATGATGTGTCCTCAAGGAATCCACTCCTGTCATAAGCACACAAACATGGGACAACATTTATTTTGTTATCCAAACTGTTTATTTTGTTGCAAAAAGACCACCATTGCCTCAATGCTTGATTTTTCAAAACCAGACTGTGCTCTCTGAAAATAGAAATCTCTTTCCGGTAGGTAAAATGGCCAAGCCACTTAAAACAAGAGGAGATGCACTTTAACCTTTGTCAAGTCTATGACATCAACCTCTCCATGTGAAAACTTCCTCTGTATCTCACCCAGACAGCTTCCCAGGATGTATTTGTTCAAGAATACAATTCCGCATATTTTCTCTCTATATTTTGACTACAGACTAAACATATTTGAGACAATTGTGAAATTGTGTGGCAGAATGGTACTGTAGGCATTGTATGGTAAGCACAGTTCCTGGATACTTATACAACTAACCTTCACTAATTAACTAAAGTGCAGTGTCAATCTTTTAAATAAATCCTTCATTGTTGAAAATAAAAGGTTTGGGTCAAAAAATAGGTTTTTAATTCCAACTTTAGTAAGGTCACTGCTTGTTTTTGAATCAAATTTCCCCCCCGCTTTATTTCCTGTTAAGACTGGATCACTGCCTATTTCCCAATATTCACACTAGCACACTACTTAGTATGCATGGCCAAAACATCACGTCATACTACATAATGTATGAGTTTGGGCATTGGGACACAACAGAGTTGGAGTGTCCTCCACTGGTGTTTCTTTTGCTCGTCCTTAGTCCGCGTCGTGGTTGTAGAGGATGTCAGCGACCTCGTTCTTCCTGTGAGCGGGAGGCACCAGGTGCTGAGGTAGTTCGGAGGGCAGCTCGTACCCCTCCAGCTTCACCTTGATCAGGTGCTGCGCCAGGGCAAACTCCTCGTCATCCAGCATGCCGTCTTTATCACAATCCGCCAGCTTCCAGATCTTCCCCAGGACTGTGTTGGGCAGACGGGAGCTCATCATCTCCTTCTTGGCGTTGACTCCACTAATTTTCCCATTGATGGGATTCAAGGAGTAGAAGATCTCGTCGTACTTGTGCTTGTCATGGCTCACGATCCAGTCGTCACAGTCAGACCCGGCGCTGATGCCCTCTCCGTAGCCCTGGCCAAAGGGCCCATCCTGGGAGCCCTCAAAGGCCCCGCCGCTCACCATAGCTGGTGGCGCCTTGCTCTCCTCATCGCGGATCATGGTCATCAGGCCGGAGATCTTGTTGGCCAGCATCTTGTCCACAGACTCGATCAGCTTCATCTTCAGGGAGGGGAACTTGCTGAAGTCATAGTGCTGGAGCTGCTCCTGTATAAACAAAAGATATAAACAAAAAGACACAAAGAACGTTCAGAGATCAATGTAATTTGTTGCGGCACAAAAATCACACATTACAGGCTTCCTGCATACAACCAATAAGTAGGGTGCAGGTAGGATCTGGATTAAAGGGACCCTAAAATCATATCAGGGTTAAGATAACAGTGGGTTGACCAAAGGGTATGTTACATTTCATTGTTTGACTGTTTCTGATTGACAGGTCTCGGAGGTGCTGTGTAGAACATTTTGTTATGTAAAACTCCCATGACTAAAATGCAGAGGAATTTGAGACTATGGCGGGTGGTCCCTCTCCTCAACACACAACAACAGGACCGGGCATAACACTGCTCCTCGGGGACCCATACGTACTAGAACATGCTCAATTGTGAGCATTCTCTCTAGACAATGTCTCATAACCAGCTGCAATGCTCTCGCGTCCAAGTGTTGTGATGATTTATCTAGGTTCAACGAGTTGAGCTACTCCCTTCCAAATCCAAAGCCAGGCTCGGTCTACCTCTAAGGCCTAGCTCTCGCTCTCCTGTGTAGCTGACAGAAAACAGCTGCGTTCACACAGAGCTGGGGAAGTGCCAGGGGTGTGGCCGTCTCTCGCTTTCAACTGGATGGAAACGTCCGGCAACGATGACGTTCTGATTCATTGTTGACGATCTATCCCCTTTACTCGAATCTACACGCACGGTCTCACAACTCCCTTGAGGTGTTCAAGTTAACTAAACCGATTAAGGGTAAATATTTGACAATACTCTGCATTTTCAGATGGGCCATTGAGTTGCACCTAGATGATAACCTATCATGCGTCCCAAATGGGCACGCTATTCCCTTTATAGTGCACTCACTCTTGACTAGGGCACAGATAGCGCTGGTCAAAAGTAGTGCACTGTACGGGAAATACGGTGCCATTTGGGACACAGCCGCGTTCATTCTCTGGCGCCATGGTAACCCAGCTGACCTGCATCTTGACGACGTTGGGGAAGTCTCCAGCGGATATGTGGTGCTCTCTCTGCAGTATGGTGTAGATCTCAGGAAGTCGCATGATCAGTTCCTCCTTCTTCTTCTCCTTCCCAAACAACGACGGCATCTCTTTCTTCAGGTAGCTGATGATGTAAGCATGCACCTATGAAAGAGAGAGAGAGAGAGAGAGAGGTAATGTATTAGTATGTTTCAGCATGAACCACTTGTCTTTTGAATTCATTTGCAGATTTCAGCTTTCTACATATTCAAATAAAGTTCCTATTACACTGTAGGTATGGGGTCATGCTGCTGTCGAGCAAACTCGGTCTACATCTGTGTGGTTCCCTTCCTTCTCCATTCTTTGATATTTTCATCTGATTTCATAATGAGACTTGCACAGTATGTGTGAACTCAAATTGTATGAGGGGAAATGATAAGGTGGGTTAAAAATAGAACACATCGGAAAGAAGTTGATTGCATTCATTCAGCAGGGTCCTTCAACCTCTCCAAGCATTGTTGGACCAGCAGGGTTATCAATGTGTTCGCATGTGCGACTCCACCTTTTAAGATGTCCTTGCCAGGGGAACATTCACACCAATGTTTACACTAACATGTCCTCAATAAAGGGAAGGAAGTTCGCTCCAGGGGACAAGGTAAGGTTTTGCCTTTTAGTTTCCATATTATGTTTATTCCTCTTGGAAGCAGGCAGGCATTGTGGGATGGACAAACAGACAGACAAAGACAGACAAGGTCGGCGTAAACATGGCACACAGACTGGCAGGGACAGGGTGGGAGAGGTTGAGAGGGTGGGTAAGCAGGGTCTTAGTTTGTGGTTAGGACGTCATACATTCTCCACTGACCAGGGAATAGGGCCAACCTGGGGGTACAGAGTGCTTTACTACATCACATGGTCTCACACTCACACACTCTCAGCATAGAAGGAAGAAATACAGAGAGCTGTGGGATTCCTGTTTTTGTTTGTTTATTTAGATCCCCGTTAGCTTTTTCAGAAGCAGCTGATTTGGGCAGGGCAGAAAGCACAGGATTTGGCAGGGCAGAGTGGGGAGAACAGTAACGGTAGAGTTACCGTAGCAGCTTATTACCTTAGCAAGTCGAGCCCGTTTGATGAGGTCATTGAGTTTGCGTAAGGCAGCATTCCGAGGCAGGCCCTGAATGTCCTTGAAGAGGTCTTGCGTCTCTGCCTCAAAGAGCCTACGGTTTTCCGTGTTCCGCAGGGGTTTGGCCCAGAACGAACCCAGGTAGACCCTCACCACCTCGGGTGTGTTGATCACCTTCCCCAGGGACCACATCAGAGCTCCATAGACCCTCATCAGCTGCTGGCTGTCCACCTGGTCAGCCTTGTTCAGCACCACGCGGATCTTGTCGTCCTGGCCACGGAAGGCCTTGATGGCCTCAGAGAACTCGTCTGATATGTCCAGTTTGTGGGCGTCAAAGAGGAGGATGATGCGGTCCACCCGCTCCCCGAACCATCGCAGCACCTCTGAGAAATCATAGCCTGTTGAGTGAAAAAAAAATAAAAAATACAATCATGACGCTCAGCTAACATTGAAGAGGTATCACTCTTCGATAAACATCAATTATAACTGATATACAGTGGGGCAAAAAAGTATTTAGTCAGCCACCAATTGTGCAAGTTCTCCCACTTAAAAGGATTAGAGAGGCCTGTAATTTTCATCATAGGTACACTTCAACTATGACAGACAAAATAAATAAAAAAATCCAGAAAATCACATTGTAGGATTTTTAATGAATTTATTTGCAAATTATGGTGAAAAATAAGTATTTGGTCAATAACAAAAGTTTCTCAATACTTTGTTATATACCCTTTGTTGGCAATGACAGAGGTCTAACGTTTTCTGTAAGTCTTCACAAGGTTTTCACACACTGTTGCTGGTATTTTGGCCCATTCCTCCATGCAGATCTCCTCTAGAGCAGTGATGTTTTGGGGCTGTTGCTGGGCAACACGGACTTTCAACTCCCTCCAAAGATTTTCTATGGGGTTGAGATCTGGAGACTGGCTAGGCCACTCCAGGACCTTGAAATGCTTCTTACGAAGCCACTCCTTCGTTGCCCAGGCGGTGTGTTTGGGATCATTGTCATGCTGAAAGACCCTGCCACGTTTAATCTTTAATGCCCTTGCTGATGGAAGGAGGTTTTCACTCAAAATCTCACGATACATGGCCCCATTCATTCTTTCCTTTACACGGATCAGTCGTCCTGGTCCCTTTGCAGAAAAACAGCCCCAAAGCATGATGTTTCCACCCCCATGCTTCATAGTAGGTATGGTGTTCTTTGGATGCAACTCAGCATTCTTTGTCCTCCAAACACCACGAGTTGAGTTTTTACCAGAAAATTATATTTTGGTTTCATCTGACCATATGACATTCTCCCAATCTTCTTCTGGATCATCCAAATGCTCTCTAGAAAACTTCCGACGGGCCTGGACATGTACTGGCTTAAGCAGGAGGACACGTCTGGCACTGCAGGATTTGAGTCCCCGGCAGCGTAGTGTGTTACTGATGGTAGGCTTTGTTACTTTGGTCCCAGCTCTCTGCAGGTCATTCACTAGGTCCCCCCGTGTGGTTCTGGGATTTTTGCTCACTGTTCTTGTGATCATTTTGACCCCACGGGGTGAGATCTTGCGTGGAGCCTCAGATCGAGGGAGATTATCAGTGGTCTTGTATGTCTTCCATTTCCTAATAATTGCTCCCACAGTGGATTTCTTCAAACCAAGCTGCTTACCCAAGCTGCTTACCTATTGCAGATTCAGTCTTCCCAGCCTGGTGCAGGTCTACAATTTTGTTTCTGGTGTCCTTTGACAGCTCTTTGGTCTTGGCCATAATGGAGTTTGGAGTATGACTGTTTTGAGGTTGTGGACAGGTGTCTTTTATACTGATAACAAGTTCAAACAGGTGCCATTAATACAGGTAACGAGTGGAGGACAGAGGAGCTTCTTAAAGAAGAAGTTACAGGTCTGTGAGAGCCAGAAATCTTGCTTGTTTGTAGGTGACCAAATACTTATTTTCCACCATAATTTGCAAATAAATTCATTAAAAATCCTACAATGTGATTTTCTGGATTTTTCTCTCTCTCATTTTGTCTGTCATTAGTTGAAGTGTACCTACGATGAAAATTACAGGCCTCTCATCTTTAAGTGGGAGAACTTGCACAATTGGTGGCTGACTAAATACTTTTTTGCCCCACTGTAGCTGTACTGCTATTGGTTACAGTCTTGTCTGCAGAACACATGATTTACAATCTATTGCAATGTGACGATTTCCTGCACTTGAAAAGATAGATGGAACACATACAAATAATCAGACAGTCCGATTTTTATACATCCTCTAACTAAGATCTCTACAGTGGGCCAAGGGTGAAAGCACCATCTTTTATTTATTTCCCCAGGTAAGTTGACTGAGAACACATTCTCATTTACAGCAACGACCTGGGGAATAGTTACAGGGGAGAGGAGGGGGATGAATGAGCCAATTGTAAACTAGGGATTATTAGGTGACCATGAGGGTTTGAGGGCCAGATTGGGAATTTAGCTAGGACACCGGGGTTAACACCCCCTACTCCTACAATAAGTGCCATGGGATCTTTAATGACCTCAGAGAGTCAGGACTCCCTGCTTAGCTTCAGAAGCAAGCCAGCAGTGGTATGCAGGGTGGCATGCTGCTGGCTTAAAAGGGATAGTGCAAGATTTTGGCAATTAAGCTCTTTTTCTACTTCTAGTCAGATTAACTCATAGATACCAATTGTATTTCTCCGCTACCATTTTTATGTCTCTGCAGCTATGCTAGCTGTTCCGGTAGACTTCCAATCATTGGGCTAGTGAAACGACCTTCAAACTGGACACTGAGCCATACAAATAGTATCCAAGAGTTAATCTGACTGGGTAAGTAGAAAAAGAGCGCACCATCTCTTTAAAGGTCACCACTAATGTTTATACAACAGCCAACCAATGACTACACTCTGGGCCTCCTGAAATAGAATGAGGGTTGACATATGAATGACAGGTATATCCTTTATGTTTCTGTTGACTAAATACACACTATTGGAGGTTCAAACACTAGCCTACAGGGACAGGTAAAACAAAATGTGCATGTGGCAGCTGTGGCACTCCTTTTCTAAATAAGCCATGTCAGGTTGTAATGAAAACGGGTCCACAAAGACCGACACCGAGATCGTCTTACAGATTTCAGGAGGCGTATCACATGCTGGCCCATTGACAAGTATCGTTAGACGGTCCCCAGTAAAAGTGTGCATACATGCATTTGCAAAGGACATTACAATCAAATGATTGCCTGGAAGACGAGGCATATTGTGATTTTCTTGAATGAGCAATAATCCTCAAATAATTGTGCTTCAATTTCAAAAGGAAAATGTAAAAAGTTGCCTTCGAGCAGCAATCAATTTCCCTTTAATGCTGTGTTGCTAACACACACAAATGGCAGGGATTACAAGGCTTTAAAAAATGAGAGCAGCCTAAAAGGGCCAAGCCATTTAGGAGGAGTTCTGAGAGAGGATAGTGTGGGAACTGTCAACGCTGTAATGATGCGAGAGAGTACTCAGAGGACATTGGTATAGACGGACACTCATGAAACAAACTTAATCTGTATGACTAATTTGAATCAATTGGAACTTGGAAATATATCAATACCACTTCTTATTCTGATAACTACTCCGAGTTCACCAAGTCCAGTAATCATGAATGACTTAAATTTGGCCATGATGTTTAACTCATATTCAAAAATGCCCACTCTGCGATTTTGAGGAGTGGGCCTTTAAAAATGTACAATATAATTCAACATGAAAACTACCAATGCTGTGATGCTATGATGAGTCATTGAAAGAATGTTTAAATGGCTAGAGCTTGAGGAATGCAACCTCAGCTGTACACAGAGAGCAACCAACAACAGATGTAGAAGAACGCCCATATCCCCATGGTATGTGTCCCAAATGGCACCCTATTCGCTACGTAATGCATTACTTTTGACCAGAGTAGTGCACTACATAACGTTGAAGTCAGAAGATAACATACACCTTAGCCAAATACATTTAAACTCAGCTTTTCACAATTCCAGACATGTAATCCTAGCACAAATTCCCTGTTTTAGGTCAGTTAGGATCACCACTTTATTTTCAGAATGTGCAATGTCAGAATAAGAGTAGAGAGAATTATTTATTTCAGCTTTTATTTCTTTCATCACATTCCCAGAAGTTCACATACACTAAATTAGTATTTGGTAGCGTTGCCTTTATTTAGTTTATCTTGGGTCAAACATTTCAGGTAGCCTTCCACAAGCTTTCCACAATAAGTTGGGTGAATTTTGGCCCATTCCTCCTGACAGAGCTGGTGTAACTGAGGCAGGTTTGTAGGCCTCCTTGCTCGCACACACTTTTCAGTCCTGCCCACAGATTTTCTATAGGATTGAGGTCTGAGCTTTGTGATGGCCACTCCAATACCTTGACTTCGTTGTCCTTAAAGCCATTTTGCCACAACTTTCGAAGTATGCTTGGGGTCATTGTCCATTTGGAAAACCCATTTGCGACCAAGCTTTAACTTCCTGACTGATGTCTTGAGATGTTGCTTCAATATATCCACATAATTTTCTTTCCTCATGAAGCCATCTATTTTGTGAAGTGCACCAGTCCATCCTGCAGCAAAGCACCCCCACAACATGATGCTGCCACCCCCGTGCTTCACGGTTGGGATGGTGTTCTTTGGCTTGCAAGCCTCCCCCTTTATCCTCCAAACATAACAAACTGTTCTATTTTTGTTTCATCAGACCAGAGGACATTTCTGCAAAAAGTATGATGTTTGTCCCCATGTGCAGTTGCAAACCGTAGTCTGGCTTTTATGGCGGTTTTGGAGCAGTGGCTTCTTCCTTGCTGAGCGGCCTTTCAGGTCATGTCGATATAGGACTCGTTTTACTATGGATATATATACTTTTGTACCGGTTTCCTCCAGCATCTTCAAAGTCCTTTGCTGTTGTTCTGGGATTGATTTGCACTTTTTAAAATTGCTACCAAGAATGAACCAGACTTCTGGAGGTCTACATTTTTTTCTGAGGTCTTGGCTGATTTCTTTTGATTTTCCCATGATGTCAAGCAAAGAGGCACTGAGATTGAAGGTAGGCCTTGAAATACATCCACAGGTACACCTCCAATGGACTCAAATGATGTAAATTTGCCTATCAGAAGCTTCTAAAGCCATGACATCATTTTCTGGAACTTTCCAAGCTGTTTAAAGGCACAGTCAACTTAGTGTATGTGAACTTCTGACACACTGGAATTGTGATGCAGTGAATTACAAGTGAAATAATCTGTCTGTAAACAATTGTTGGAAAAATGACTTGTGTCATGCACAAAAGTAGATGTCCTAACCGACTTGCCAAAACTATAGTTTGTTTTAACAAAAACAAATCATCCATACAATCCATTCGGAAAGTATTCAGACTCCTTCCCCTTTTCAACATTTTGTTGCATTAGAGCCTTATTCTAAAATGGACAAAAAAATATCAATCTTCACACAATGCCCCATAATGACAAAGTGAAAATCAATTTAATTAATTTTAGAATACGGTTGTAATGTAACAAAATGTGGAAAAAGTCAAGGGGTCTGTATTCCTTCCAAATGCACTGTAGATCTTGTCATGACGTGGCCCTTTCTGGGTGTAGATCATGGCTACCTCCCCTCTCCTACACCCAGGTTCTGAGACTCTTTCCCCCTGGTCATGCAGAAAAAGAGAGCACAGAGAGAGAACAATGGACACTTGGAGACACCTAATTCACCAAAATGGTAGAATTAAACATAGTTTCTGCTTTTGAGAATGATCCCTGGACACTTAAGGGACAGTCATGTTGAGTGTGTTTCATTTGGTGATCTCATGAGGAACAGGAAACACACATATTGGTACATTCCCCAGCTATCAAGTTTACATCTAAATATTGTGAAAAGTATGTGACGAAACATGAAACTATTTGTGAAAAGATGTAATGTGATATTAACCTTCTAAATAAGAGTATGGATTTTCATAAAGATGAACTAGTCAGTGGCCACACCCCCGTGAGCGCAGACCCAGATTAGGTGTCATGGACCGCCCTTTTCTACTGTTACATGTAAAACCCACTCATGACCCAATTCAAGTCAGACTAAGCAAACCCCAGTGTGAGCTGTGGTCACGAATAGTTAGGACTAAGCTAACTCCAGTGTGAGCGGTGGTTGCATATGGTTGAATTTCTGAGACCAAAACATGCCAGGTGACGCTGGTGTGTGAAGTGGTTTTGCCACCGTACTATGGTCTAAAGGCCAGTTTTATTGCTTCTTTAAATCAGAACAACAGTTTTCAGCTGTGCTAATGTAACAGTATAACTTCCGTCCCTCTCCTCGCCCCAACCTGGGCTCGAACCAGGGACCCTCTGCACACTTCAACCAGTCACTCACGAAGCATCGTTACCCATCGCGCCACAAAAGCTGCAGCCCTTGCAGAGCAAGGGGAACAACTACTTCAAGGTCTCAGAGCGAGTGACGTCATCGATTGAAACGCTATTAGCGCACACCACCGCTAACTAGCTAGCCATTTCACATCAGTTACACTAACATAATAGCAAAAGGGGTTTTCTAATGATCACTTAGCCTTTTAAAAATGATAAACTTGGATTAGCTAACACAACGTGCCATTGGAACACAGGAGTGATGGTTGCTGATAATGGGCCTCTGTACGCCTATGTAGATATTCAATTATTTTTTTAAATCAGCTGTTTCCAGCTACAATAGTCATTTACAACATTAACATTGTCTACGCTGTATTTATGATCAATTTAAGGATATATTTTTTTTAAATGGACAAAAAAAGTGCTTTTCTTTACAAAACAAGGGCATTTCTAAGTGACCCCAAACTTTTGAACGGTAGTGTATATATAAAACATTGTTAGAACAGACTCTCTGATTCACTTAGGGTTGTTTACATTGTTCCAAATGGTCAGAAAAAAATATAACATTGTAATCGAACTGTAACGGTTTGGCTCACATAATACTCACGCAATGGTTGCTCCTATACCCTCCAGTAGTTTCCACAAGTAAGTCAAATGTCTCCCACAGATCTGACTTCCCTTTTCCCTCCTGAGCAACCAGTAAACACTTGCTCGTTTTGAGTTACTATTAACGTTCTGTATTGACATGTTTCCTGTTTTGTGTGGACCCCAGGAAGAGCGGCTGCTGCTTTCGCAACAGATAATGGATATCCAAATAAGATAAGCAGCCAAAATCACGTTTTTTTTTTCACAATTTCAATTCACAAGATAGAATGAATGCAGGCATCAAGAATTGAACCTCGATTATTGAGCTTGGATGCTGTCATTGGACGCGCCGCAACATGAGCGCAACATGGGCAGTAGAGCAGCTTTCATTGATTTTTAAAGGAAGTATTCCCTCCATGGCTGATGTCTGACTCCAACGCCAGTTGCCCAATAGTTGCAGTGTAGCAGGGTCGTAAGACCTACTTCAGTATGACTTCATATCCCAGGGTCTCCAGTGGAGGCTTGGAAAGCCAATGTTGGATTCTAGTTATGGAGAAAACATAACTACAGCACTGGAGGCATTGCATCATGTTGTGATATTATCAGATGTAATATTGGTACAATTAGGACAAACAGCTGGCATAGAGTGACCTATCTGTTGACAAGAACTACACAACACACTTAAAACAGCTATACAACCCATGCTTTGACAATTTAAAATCACACGTGACAGCTACCCATTTACCATTAGTTTGATCAAATTAGTGCACTTTTGAATAAAAAGCCAGTGTGTTAAATATCTGCACCTGTGAAATGTATACAAACAAGCATAGACTTGTTCAATTGATTCATCATAAACAAAACAACTTTGATTTCTTAAAGAAATGTACAACCATAGCTCTCCCAAGTTGGGTAGTTTGATTGATACAGACCTTCCTCCCGTATCAATCAATGCCACATCTCAGCTCGATAGCGAGCTACTGACCTCGGCTAATGCGTTGCTTCTCTCCAGACAGGATTCCTGGTGTGTCAATTATACTAATACCCCGGAGGACCTGGTTCGGGATCTGGGAACAGATTAACCTACAGGAGAAGAGAAAACACAATACAATGTTACAGACATGAATTGAAGAGCAGCTCCAGAAAAACACCCTGCTAAACTCAGGTTGTCAGAACATAGTAAGGATGTTTTCTTCCTATTTTTTTTTTACCCCCATTCTTTCCCATTTCTAAGCTGGTATGTTTTTGGAAGAGCAGTGATTCAGCCATTCAGATCAGACCGCGTGTGATGGTAACAGAGATGGCTTTAGTGATCGCCGTAGATCTGGTTTGTTGGCAGATTCAGGCCAACACCGGTGATGTCTATTATTTTAGTCTGGGCACTTGGGCAGGAAGGATTCAACTGCAAAAATAAAACATGATGTAGGTCTAGTATGCAACCAGTGTGCCTTCTTAAGCTCTATAAATTCCGCTATGTAAGATAACTGATACTCCAAGTGACATCTTGTGTGACGCACATTAACGTCCACTGGAAACAATGTGCATTGTCAGAGGTTCCTCTGGAAAGGAGGAGATGTCCTCTGTCCTGTCAGGAATGTCTTTGACCTTAACTTGGCCAAGTGTCATATAAGTACTTAACCATTTCCCATGGATTACAAACATCTGGAAATAGGAAACATGCTTCAGACAAGTGTTGTTTGGTTAAAGTTAAAGCTAAGAGAACCTCTTCACTGAGCCAACAACAGACATCAAAGATATTGTGGTTGCAGCATGCACTAAAGGAAAAGTGACAGTCACTTCCCTCTCCTAACTGTTTTCAGAAAAAAAATGACAGCTATGTCAAAAGGGCTGGGCTGACAGGAAGAAATGGGACGACAATACCAAAATAAAATCGCTAACTTCTGCTTTTTTAAAACATGATTACATTAAAAAAAATGGATCCAACCAAACCCTCTAACCACAGGGAGAGAAAAGCAAATTCTTTTTTTGTTTGTTTGCACTGCAGGAATGCAGGATTGGACAAATGTAGTCGACAAAACATATTTAGAATGTGAAAAAAAAAACATTTCAGATATGTTGTTTTCTCGTTGCACACGAATGAATTATACAGGATGTTATAATGAATAGGGACCCCCATGTCACTAATGTCTGATTTATTAGGACAAGTGAGAGAGGGAGGTAAACCGTGGAGAAGATAATAGATCATGGGGCAGTGGGAGGTGGTGTCTGGTTGTAATCAATCCTCATATCAAAGAAAATGTCTTCACCTTGAGTTATCAGCTGCTTAGGCTCAGCTGCCTATTTATGTAATGGAAAGTTCCACATGCCACAGCATTTCAGTAATAATTGTAACTATGTGGGTAACCCCTGACATTGAGTTGCTCTTATACCCACGGATCCTTCAAATTAAAGTAATGTAATTCTATGCTTCTACCTGTGTGTAACACTAATTACTTGTTACAATATTGTTGTTACATAAATGTGAAAGCAGCTTTGTGAGAACAACTTAACAAACACCTGCCCCTAAATACGAACTAATCCAGGGGGGGGGGGGCAAAGCACGTCCCACCGGGCAATTCAATCCAGCCCGTGAGACCCTTAAAAAAGATATTTAAAGACACTTTTATTTTACCATTTTTCCCCTCCCCAATTAGTAGTTATAGTCTTGTCCCATCGCTGCAACTCCCGTACGGACTCGGGAGAGGCGAAGGTCGAGAGCTGTGCATCCTCCGAAACACGACCCAGCCAAGCCGCACTACTTCTTGACACAATGTCTGCTTAACCCGGAAGCCAGACGACACCAATGTGTCGGAGGAAACACCGGACACCTGGCGACCGTGTCAGCATGCATGCGCCCGGCCCGCCACAGGAGTCGCTAGAGCGCAATGGGACAAGGATATGTCGGCCAGCCAAACCCTCTTCTAACCCGGACGACGCTGGGCCAAATTGTGCACCGCGTCATGGGTCTCCCAGTCACGGCCAGCTGTGACACAGCCTGAGATCAAACCCGGGTCTGTAGTGAAGGCCTGCGCCACTCGGGAAGCACCCACAAATGGATTTTAACAAACAATTGGTCCCCGGAAAAATGCATCCCTTCGTTGAATTTCAATATCCGGATGTGGCCCTCGAGCCATAAAGTTTGCCCACCCCTGAACTAATCTCTTTGAAAAAGGCCTGTCGCATCGATATGAGTCAGCAACATATATTCTAGTATTGACTACAACGTGTAAATAGGAATTTGTCGTCATAAATTCAGCCTCGTCTAAAACTGAGTTTTAAACCTGAATGCGCCACAACAAGTAAATGAAGGTGTCAATAATCCATGCCCCCTTTTGCTAAACTACATGTGCAAATCGCCCCTCCGCCCACTTTTCCCCCTTCATTAAATGGGGCTCCGTTGATTCGTCTCCCCCAATGGGCTCAAAGGATCATGGCCATTGAGACTGAAAAGCCCCATATGGAATGACCATTCCTCCGGCTCGGCAATGCATGCTTCCAGCAGGATGCACAACTATGGTTTGCATGCCCTGTTGAAGGACCCTACCATACGGAATACGTGGTTGGAGCTTGTTGGTCCCTGGGGCGGCAGCGTAGCCTAATGGTTAGAGTTTTGGACTAGTAACTGGAAGGTTGCAAGTTCAAACCCCCGAGCTGACAAGGTACAAATCTGTTGTTCTGCCCCTGAACAGGCAGTTAACCCACTGTTCCTAGGCCGTCATTGAAAATAAGAATTTGTTCTTAACTGACTTGTCTAGTTAAATAAAGGTAAACATTTTTTTTTTTAAATAGTTACTAGCACAGCTACCCAGCTAGCTGGCTAATGTTAGCCTACCTCAATACAATTCGGATTTGGCTTGAAAACACGATAACCTTTCAGAAGTAGGCAAATAATTAGTAGGAAAACCTTTTGTCATGATTGTGATGTCGCCAGATTGAATCTAGGGGGCACTATTTAAATTTTTGGTAAAAATAACGTTCCCAAAGTAAACGGGCTATAAGTCAGTTAAAACCTGTTGAATCTAGGGGGCACTATTTACATTTTTGGAAAAATAACGTTCCAAAAGTAAACGGGCTATTTTGTCAGGACAAGATGCTAGAATATGCATATAATTGACAGCTTATGATAGAAAACACAAAAGTTTCCAAAACTGTAAAATATTGTCTGAGTATAACAGAACTGATATTGCAGGCGAAAGCCTGAGACAAATCCAATCAGGAAGGGACTCTTATTTAGAAAGCTCTGCGTTCCTATGCCTCCCTATTGAGCAGTGAATGAGATATCAACCAGATTCCTTTTTCTATGGCTTCCCTAATGTGTCTAGTGTCACAATACATAGTTTCAGGCTTTTATTTTGAGAAATGAGCCTGAACGTCAACATTGCGTCAGTGGTCAGCTGGAGGCTCTCAGAGTGATATGTGCGTAAAAGACAAATGCGGCCATTGTTTCTCTCTTTCCAACTAAGAAGCCACCTGTCCCGGTTGATATATTATCGAATAGATATATAACACCTTGAGGATTGATTATAAACAACGTTTGCCATGTTTCTGTCGATATTATGGGGCCAATTTTGAATATTTTGTCGTGACCGCAATTTCCGGTTGAATTCTCAGCCAAACGTGAAGAACTAAACGGAGTTATATCGGCTACAAAAGTAATATTTTTGGGAAAAAGGAACATTTGCTATCTAACTGAGAGTCTCGTGAGTGAAAACATCCGAAGTTCATCAAAGGTAAACGATTTAATTTGATTGCTTTTCTGACTTTCGTGACCAGGTTGCCTGCTGCTATCGAGGCATAATGCTATGCTAGGCTATCAATAAACTTACACAAATGCTTGTCTTGCTTTGGCTGTAAAGCATAATTTAAAAATCTGAGATGACAGGGTGATTAACAAAAGGCTAAGCTGTGTTTCAATACATTTCACTTGTGATTACATTTTCTAGCAATATTTGTGTCCGTTGCGCTATGATAATTAGTGCCAGTTGATGACAATTCTCCCGGATCTGGGATGGGTAGATCCAAGAACAAATTCTTATTTACAATGACAGCCTACCGGGGAATAGTGGGTATACCTTGTTCAGGGTCAGAATTACAGATTTTTACCTTGTCAGCTCGGGGATTCGATCCAGCAACCTTTCGGTTACTGACCCAACGCTCTAATCACTAAGCTACCTCCCGCCCCGTGTGACTACAGTGTTCGAACTCACAGCAACAAACTCAAACCAACCCAGGGCCATAACAAAACATGTCACATTTGGTTGCATAGTGTAACGGTGTCACCGGCCTGAATCCAATTTGGAGCCAGTCAGTCTACATTGGTAAAGCATAGAATTAGCTTCCAAACGTGATCACGTTATTTCTCTAACTATATGCATAAGTGAGGGATGATCACAATCGTTGGCCCTGTTTTTCTGTTAGACAAAGTGCAGTTGGGTGCAGACTGATCCCCTGGTTATGAACGGATGCCAGGACGTACCATAAGGAGCAAAGGTGGGCATATTAACATGTCCAGAAATATGATTGCTATTGACCTCGAAAAATCATTTAATTCACTGTTCACTTGCTATTTTCACAGCTTGTCAGGGAAATAAATGTGCGTCATGGGAGAATTACCCTTGTGACACCTCCTCCATTGTTGCCAAAATCTCCCTCGACTCTTATGAAAAGGACACGCCATCATGAGGCCTCTGATATAGACCCGAGTTACTGCCCTGATGACAAAGATGGCTCCATCAACAATGACAGGTAAGGTATGTTGTGAATTGTAGTATAAAAAAATACCTGGCTTAATAAACTAGTAGGCTTATTCCCCAGCCAAGCAGTTATAACTTGTCGTCATTTTGGTCATGAACTGCACTAGCAAAAAACGTTGTTCTTTCTTTTAGAAGAAAATGCAATTTACCACTCAGCCGTCAATTATATCACCCTTTCACAGGCCCTCCCAGGCAACACCACCTCATAGGATTGCACGCTGCAGTTGCTTGAGGGATGTCCAGCTTGCAGCCTAGAGAAGACCAGCAAGGAGGCCCTCATCAGCATCATGCAGAAATGCTCTCGCTTTGAGCATTCCTATGAATGGAACAGTTAGACACATTTTGGTAAGTATCCGGCCATCAACCTTCACCTGTCAGCGGAAACAGCTTTCACAGGCTCATCATTTGTACAAATACAGAAGGTAACCCACTTTATTACTTTGATACAGTGGGGCAAAAAAGTATTTAGTCAGCCACCAATTGTGCAACGTCTCCCACTTAAAAAGATGAGAGGCCTGTAATTTTCATCATAGGTACACTTCAACTATGACAGACAAAATGAGAAGAAAAAAAATCTAGAAAATCACATTGTAGGATTTTTAATGAATTTATTTGCAAATGATGGTGGGAAAATTAGTATTTGGTCACCTTCAAACAAGCAAGATATCTGGCTCTCACAGACCAGTAACTTTTTCTTTAAGAGGCTCCTCTGTCCTCCACTCGTTACCTGTATTAATGCCACCGGTTTGAACTTGTTATCAGTATAAAAGACACCTGTCCACAACCTCAAAACAGTCATACTCCAAACTCCACTATGGCCAAGACCAAAGAGCTGTCAAAGGACACCAGAAACAAAATTGTAGACCTGCACCAGGCTGGGAAGACTGAATCTGCAATAGGTAAGCAGCTTGGTTTGAAGAAATCAACTGTGGGAGCAATTATTAGGAAATGGAAGACATACAAGACCACTGATAATCTCCCTCGATCTGGGGCTCCACGCAAGATCTCACCCCATGGGGTCAAAATGATCACAAGAACGGTTAGCAAAAATCCCAGAACCACACGGGGGGGACCTAGTGAATGACCTGCAGAGAGCTGGGACCAAAGTAACAAAGCCTACCATCAGTAACACACTACGCCGCCAGGGACTCAAATCCTGCAGTGCCAGACGTGTCCCCCTGCTTAAGCCAGTACATGTCCAGGCCAGTCGGAAGTTTGCTAGAGAGCATTTGGATGATCCAGAAGAAGATTGGGAGAATGTCATTTGGTCAGATGAAACCAAAATATAACTTTTTGGTAAAAACTCAATTCGTCATGTTTGGAGGACAAAGAATGCTGAGTTGCACCCAAAGAACACCATACCTACTGTGAAGCATGGGGGTGGAAACAACATGCTTTGGGGCTGTTTTTCTGCAAAGGGACCAGGACGACTGATCCGTGTAAAGGAAAGAATGAATGGGGCCATGTATCGTGAGATTTTGACTGAAAACCTCCTTCTTGATCCCAAACACACCGCCCGGGCAACGAAGGAGTGGCTTCGTAAGAAGCATTTCAAGGTCCTGGAGTGGCCTAGCCAGTCTCCAGATCTCAACCCCATAGAAAATCTTTGGAGGGAGTTGAAAGTCTGTGTTACCCAGCAACAGCCCCAAAACATCACTGCTCTAGAGGAGATCTGCATGGAGGAATGGGCCAAAATACCAGCAACAGTGTGTGAAAACTTACAGAAAACGTTTGACCTCTGTCAAATAAATTCATTACAAATCCTACAATGTGATTTTCTGTATTTTTTTTCTCATTTTGTCTGTCATAGTTGACGTGTACCTATGATGAAAATTACAGGCCTCTCATCTTTTTAAGTGGGAGAACTTGCACAATCGGTGGCTGACTAAATACTTTTTTGCCCCACTGTACATTTGATAACCCAATAGTGAAACATAAATGATTTAAACTGATATTATTTGTTGCTTATTTTCTACTTCCTAGATCCATATAATGTCTAGGGCATAACCTAAACTGATCGCTGTGTTCACTATTCCATTTCACATCATATGATATCTGAAGTGAAATAGAAAGGTGAACACAGCGATCAGGTTGGTTGCACCAGGCTAATCATAACAACCATTGACTCTGTGTGTGTGTGTGTGTGTGTGTGTGTGTGTGTGTGTGTGTGTGTGTGTGTGTGTGTGTGTGTGTGTGTGTGTGTGTGTGTGTGTGTGTGTGTGTGTGTGTGTGTGTGTGTGTGTGTGTGTGTGTGTGTGTGTGTGTGTGTGTGTGTGTGTGTGTGTGTGTGTGTGTGTGTGTGTGTGTGTGTGTGTGTGTGTGTGTGTGTGTGTGTGTGTGTGTGTGTGTGTGTGTGTGTGTGTGTGTGTGTGTGTGTGTGTGTGTGTGTGTGTGTGTGTGTGTGTGTGTGTGTGTGTGTGTGTGTGTGTGTGTGTGTGTGTGTGTGTGTGTGTGTGTGTGTGTGTGTGTGTGTGTGTGTGTGTGTGTGTGTGTGTGTGTGTGTGTGTGTGTGTGTGTGTGTGTGTGTGTGTGTGTGTGTGTGTGTGTGTGTGTGTGTGTGTGTGTGTGTGTGTGTGTGTGTGTGTGTGTGTGTGTGTGTGTGTGTGTGTGTGTGTGTGTGTGTGTGACCAGTATATTTGATGAGGGGCCAGGAGCTTATCTACGCTGCCATGCCAACCAATGTGGAGCTGGCAAAGACCTTTCCTCCAGCCACCTCGTCTGCTCACCAACGGTTGTTGATGGGTAGACCAGAATTAGGTAGGTTTTAGTCTGACCTGTTCAAACTTCAACATAGTATGTTTGTTTGTAAAATATAACCTATCCTAACTGCCATTGGTATTAGAACAGTGACTATGTGTGCATGTGTTCACAGATGGATCAAATGAGCCAGCACTTGGAGACTTGCAAGATGATGTGATGGAGTCCTGATCGACAGACAGGCTTGGTACAGACGTCTCTGAATGGAGATAGACCTGCCACTCAACACATCCACAATGTGGGGCTGAAGTTGATTACTAATAATACAGTACAGCAGAAATGTCCCGTATTTGCAACACCCTTTTCATTCCATGTGTCACAAATGAACTCTGCATGAACTCTGCCTATTTCTACAGATGGAGAGTACTGTAGATGCTATTGCCAGAAGCCAGCCTCAGTCGTCTGATGGCGAGACCAGAATTAGGTAGGTTTAGTCTGACCTGTTCAAACTTCAACATAGTATGTTTGTTGGTCAGATATCACCTATCCTAACCGCCATTGGTAATAGTACAATGACTATGTGTGTATGTGTTCACAAAAACATGTATGGAGCCAGAACATGGGGACTTGCAAAATGATGTGATGAAGTCCAGACTGACAGACAGGCTTGATACTGATGTCTCTGAATGAAGAGACCTGGAACTCAGCATTAAAAGTTTACTAGACAAATTTGACTTGTATTGTCTTTTTTTTAATTATTTAATTGAATGGCTTCAGTCAATATGGGAAGGGAGAAACCCTGTGTATTCCGCACCAGGATCAGGGAACTCTTGTTGTATACGGGACACCGCACAGGAAGGTATGACCAATAAATTGTTTGCCAAGTTTACCATTACCACCAGACAAAATGCAGATAGGCACAGTATCTGTATTGGCTGGGAATGACAATGAAAGGTACACATTGTTAGTTATATTAGCAGAACACTGCGTCTATGGTGTTATGTAAAGTTTTGTTTATTCTACATGGACCTGTTACTACATTTAAAATTTAACAAAAAAACATTTAGAATATCTAGATAAAATCAGCAAATGCATTCTCATATTAATCTGTAGGCTACTGACCTATTCAAAGATTCTTCAGGCATCTCACCATACATTTGCCTATAGTTATTGAACTCAACCTGCAGGTTTGTTTGTTGTGATTGAGCAGGGGGAAACAGCTGCGAGCAAGGTTCTGACGATGGGTGTGTCTTGGTGGTGGCAAGGACACACCCAAAAAACACCCACACCCACATCAAACCACACCCCCAAGCCATCACATTTGACTTCGGACATGGCCACAAAGCATTTCTTGAGCAAGTCAAAAAACGAGGCCAAATCAGCGGGTGCAGTTCCCCTTTAATGTAAAGTGTTAGCCGTAATAAATAAAAAAACAGTCCACTTTACCTATTGAGGAAGGAGTTACCAAAGGCGTTGAGTTTACGGAAGGGTTTCTTGGGGTCAACCACCAGAGCGTTACCAGGGACAACCCCCTCGTTCTCCCCATACATGACAGCGATGAAGCCATCCGTTGTGGGCTCTGGGCCAATCCGCATGCCTGGGAAGTCCTGCTCCAGCAGGTACCTGAAACAGAACAGAGTAAATCACTACTGTGGACATTTATATTTTGAGATCTGCAAAACATTACAACAATACAACACAGGACTTGGCATGATGGTTGATGAAGATGAAGTAAGATGAAACGAGTGAAACATCCGACTGAAACATCTGCACAAACACCAGGCCAACTATTACTAGGCCTTTCTGTTTAGGCAGAACGACTAAAGAATACTTGCATATACACATTTATAGGAATGCCACATACCACCAAGATGAAATTATTTTTTAAAAGGATGGATGGGCACAACTAAGTTTGTTAATTTGTGTTTTTAAAAAGTTTCTAGAAGCGAAGAAGCAGGGTGTTCCATGATGTCATATCCTGTGTTTAATCAATTGTTTGCTTACTGTGTAATCTGCATTGCCACTGGCTAGTTATGACTGGTTAATCACTTTGTTTTTGTCATGATTTGTATTTGACTGCTACACTACTATGGGAGTGCTAGGCCATCTGCCTAGTCGAAATCACACAGACGCAGTCAACTACATCAAAATCTGCGTGCGAGAGGAGACTGTCAATTCACATACACAGCACAGCATATGCCAACTTAATTGCCATGAGAATCCATAATAAAACAGTTATTTGTTATGTTCACCGGCCCGCCACAGGAGTCGCTAGAGCGCGATGGGACAAGGACATCTCGGCCTGCCAAACCCTCTACTAACCCGGACGACTCTGGGCAAATTGTGTGCCGCCTCATGGGTCTCCCAGTCACAGCCAGCTGTGACACAGCCTGGGATTGAACCCAGGTCTGTAGTGACGCCTTAGACCACTGCACCACTTGGGAAGACCCTGCAAATTGATTTGAACAAACAATTGGTCCCTCCATTGAATTTCAAAATCCCGACGTGGCCCTTGAGCCCCAAAAAAGTTTGCCCATCCCTGCTCTAAGGCCAAGGGAGAGGGGGGGGGGGTTGACCGGGTAGGGAGAGTAGGTGTGGATGGAGGCCTGGAGGTCTATAGTTCCAGGGAGTAAGCTATATACTCTCAGGCCCAGGGAGAGGGCAGGCAGGCGGGCAGGGAGTGTACGGCTAGAGGCCTGGAGTCAGAGGTCACCAGGTCAATGGGGGACTGCCTGGGGGTCAGGAAAGTCCCAGGGAGAAGGCCAAGTGAATAGGTGTGTGAGTGACACTGTCCTTCAGGGGAGCGGAGCAGGCAATTAATGTAAAATCGTGTGGGATGAAAATTGACGAACAGAAGGGTGTGCCGTGTAGAAGGCTAGTCAGTGGATATTCTGAAAGTAGTTTGAGGGTTGTAGGTCATATGACCACAAAACTATTGAAATTAAAAACATTTTAAAATTCATGTAAAAACATGCAAGATGAAATTGGACACACTACAGGGTGTGCAAAGTTTAGACCCACTGAGTGTACATTCTGAACCTTGTTTGAAGTCAGTAGGTCACATGACCAAGGAGCTATTGTCATTTAAAATGTCAAAAAACTCATGTAAATTCACTTGAGATGAAAATGGACAAACTAAAGAGTGTGCAATATACAAGGGTAGTCAGTGGACATTCTTAACCTTGGTTGAGGTCAGTAGGTCACATGACCAATGAGCTCTTGAAATCTAATATTTTGAAACATTAATGTAAGATTGTGTGAGATAAATTAAAAAACTAAAGGGTGTGCAATATAGAAGGGTAGTTAGTGGACAATCTGAACCTAGGTTGAAGTCAGTTGGTCACATGACCAGGGAGCTATTGCAATTCTAAAGTTGACAAAATTCATCTAAAAACATGTGAGATGAAAATGAATCAACTAAAGGGTGTGCAATGTGTAGACCCACTGAGTGTACATTCTGAACCTTGTTTGAGTCCAGCAGGTCACATGACCAAGGAACTATTGAAATTAGAAACAGTGAAAAACAGACAAATTTATGTAAAATCCCCTGAGATAAAAATAGACAAACTAAAGGGTGTGCAATATATAAGCCTAGTGACTGAGTTCTGAAAGTAGTTTGAGGGTTGTAGGTCACATGACCAAGGAGCTGTTGAAATTAGAAACATTGAAAAACATTGACAATTAATGTAAAATTGTGTGAGATGAAGATGGACAAACAAAAGGTTGTGCTACATATAAGGCTAATCAGTGGATATTCTGAAAGTAGTCAGTAGTAGGTCATAAGACAAAAGGTGCTATTGAAATTTGAATCTTTTAAAAATTTAAAATCGTAAAATCTCATGTGATGCAAATGGGCAAACAAAAGGGTGTGCAGTGTCTAAGCCCACAGTGTACATTAGGAACCTTGTTTGAGGTGTGTGGGTCACATGACCAGGATTCAATTGAATTTCAGAAATTACAATAAATAAATGTAAAATAATGTGACTTGTAAACCGACAAAAAAATAAAGTGTGCGCAAAGTGCGTCTATGCCATCGGGTTAGCTAGAACCAGTTTTGAAAGTTTTAGGAGCAATGATTAAAGAGCTATTGAAATTTGAAAAATGTGATTTGTCACTACGTTGACGGTCCCTAACTGCTGTTTGTGGACATAAGGAAAACTACAGGTGAATATCCAACCTGAATCGGTCTTTACCTCAGTGAACGTGAGGAGAGTTGTAGCTAGTAAATCCGAGCAGTTTAGAAAGAATTCAGCTGTTCTTGTTCGTCTACATAACAGTATTCTCTTGAAATCGGGGTTCCTCGAGTTTCCCAGCCATAGCCTGCCAAGGCTATATGCCTATGATCGAAATCAACACAGGTAAACCTGCAATTGTTTCCAAATATGTTGCACCCTCGACAACTACTGTGATTATTATTGCTTGACCCTGCTGGTCATCTATGAACATCTTGGCCATGTTCTGTTATAATCTCCACCCGGCACAGCCAAAAGAGGACTGGCCACCCCTCATAGCCTGGTTCCTCTCTCGGTTTCTTCCTCGGTTTTGGCCTTTCTAGGGAGTTTTCCTACCCACCGTGCTTCTACACCTGCATTGCTTGCTGTTTGTGGTTTTAGGCTGGGTTTATGTATAGTACTTTGAGATATCAGCTGATGTAAGAAGGGCTTTATAAATACATTTAATTTGTAGCCTATTTGACTGACTTTATTTAACTAGGCAAGTCAGTTAAGAACAAATGGTTATTTTTCAATGACGGCCTAGGAACAGTGGGTTTAACTGCCTTGTTCACGGGCAGAACGACTGATTTCTACCTTATCAGCCCGGGGATTTGATCTTGCAACCTTTCAGTTACAAGTCCAACGCTCTAACCACTAAGCTAATAAACCTTACAGCGCAATACATCTTTAGTCTAGCATAGGGAAGATCATAATTCCTCGAATTCCTTTTCCACAAAACGACCCACGCAATCTATCTGCTTATTTGACCAGCATTACTCTGCATAGACACCAGAAAAATAGACTCGCTTTCTAATTTGAAGAGCTATGACGCCGTAGATGCTCGCGTCCCATCTGTTCTCTCATTCGCTCATGTGCATTCCAAATTCAGCGTGTACAAGCGTGTTTAAAAAAACACTTTGTTTGATATGGGCTTAACTGGATGGCACATTTTCAACTGCCAAGGCAGTTGAAAATGTCTGGCAGAGTCTGGCGGAGTGCTTTATATATGCCCCCCCAAGACAAAAACAACAACAAAAACATTGTTTTTCCTGCAAAGTTCTGGCCATGCTACAGGTACTCAGCCCTTCCTGTGAGAGGATGACATTGTGTCAAAGGTCTTGAAAAAGAGGAACGCCAGCTTGCCTTGGCCACATCCACTCAAAAGGAGAAGACATGTCTTGAGGAGGACTGTTCGTGGCTTTCTACCCTAGTCTCGTCCCATATCGTTGTGTGCAGTCTTGCCAACTCCTGTGGTCATTGTTCCACCAAACACATCACGTTCAGCTTGACAATGACCATAGCAGTTGACAAGACAGCACAAACAGATCTGGGATCAGGCAATGATCAACTCCCCTGACTCATCATTACATTCCTTAGAATTGGGTGGGATTCTGTCTGATGTAACTGAGCGCTGCAAGAATGAAATCCGCTATTGTGTAGGAGCAGTACAAACACCAAGTAATTGTGTAGTCTACTTAGGATAAGAAACTATTTTCACTCAAGTTTATTTTTTAAAAACTTTTTTAAAAAACTTTAAGGTCAAGTAATAAAAGGGATTTGACTCAATTGAAACCATTTTTCTTATTGTGTGCACATAATCTGCAATGTGAGATGTGACCCCTGCGACATAAAGGGGTGTGTTGACCTAATTCTCAGTATTGTGCATCTACTTTCAGCAGGCTGGCAGCCCACCAGAGGCTCCTTTCCTAAAGATAGTGAAGCTGCATGTCCCATCTTGATCCAGAACCTGCCGCTCACCTAGTTACTAAACTGACAGTGTTTGCTCTAGGCCTGGTGAGTCAAAAATAAGGTGTTCAAAATTGCCATTGAAACTGAGAAGTTAGACCTTTATAATGGTTCTATTATTTCTCACCTATTGTGATTGGTTGTTCAGAGACCCGGAGTGCACAAAAGACTTAAGTTTCAATGGTCACCAGACGTGTCATTGATATTAATGGCGGAAACTCGAAAGCAACCAATCAAGAACAGGCTGGTGGATTAACTTGTTCTCGCTAAGCAATGTTTCCCCAACTCCAGTCCTCGAGTACACCCATCAGCACACATTTAATGTCACTACCTCTTGACATTTAAAAAAAAAACATATCTAAGAAGCAGTTAGTGTGGCACCTCCCTCCCCTGATCTAAGGACAATGGGAAGTCTAATTCATGTTGTATTGAATGTGAACATGGAATATTGGTATTTAAAAAATAAAAAAAACATCTACAACCTCAACATAATGTTAGATCATTTTCTAACACTACATATTAGGTTGCAGAGGGCAACAACCTTCATCTGTGGTTGTTTCCTCATTTACATTTTGACAGCTCAATTTGTCAAAGTACTTGCCTAGGGATTATTTAACAACTCAATAATTTGGCATGCAGGCCCTGTAGGTAAAATACAGTTGTCACAAAAATGAGGCTGCATAACTGTTGCAGATGTCTGGATGGACTACCTTATGAACGTCGTCTTCCCCGTAGAATACTGTCCAACCAGTAGAACCATTGGCTTGCTCTGAAAATCTGCTGCCTCCAACGCCGGTGAATGGAAATCATGAAAAAGGTACGTTTCTTCCAATGGTAATATTTTTTTGGTGTAAAGTTGTTGAAGACCCTCCGTTACAGTTTGGTACATCTCGCCGTCCTTGTTTCTGCCTCCTTGTTCATTATTCACCCAACTAAACATGATGCTGTTGTTCTTCTATGTTCCCAAACCAAGAACTAACGTTTGATTTCCTTATTTTTCACAGCTTTCAAGATTTGCGCAACGATCTACTTTGCATCCGATTGTCTCACTTGTTACTTCCAATAAAATATGTTATTCTTTGGCACATGTATTCCACGGTTGTTTTCCAACTGATTACTGGTCGCTCACAGTAGCTCCTCTGCGTGGCGCAGTGGTACAGTGTTGACTCTGCCTTACCTGAACGGCACCGCCCTTCCTGTAAATAACATAGGGGCATGACTGAGAATTCAAGAGCGAAAAATACTCTAGCATTCCCATTGGAGCATTGGAGGGTAAAATCACTTCTGTTTTTTTCTACCTGGTAGTTAATTTTCCTCACCTGGTGTCCCAGGACTAAATAAATCCCCGATTAGAAGGAGATCGATTAGAAGGAGATGATGAACACCAGAAATGTTTCAGCCCTCCGGGAGCTGGGAACTCCCTAAAAGAAAATCCCGCTTCGACCGGCAGTGACTTTTTGTGTCAGGTTTGGAGAGCATTTTCGCTAAACCCTAACCTTATCTAATTACCCTTTCTCCTAACCTACTAAAAAAAATGGCGTGTTTTTACGGAATCTCATGACCAGGATTTGGCAGCCCTGCTCTACACCAAGCAGGGCAATATAGTTTTCCAAGTCTTCATGTAACAGTATAATTTTAAACCGTCCCCTCGCCCATACCCGGGCGCGAACCAGGGACCTTCTGCGCACAACGACAACAGTCACCCTCGAAGCATCGTTACCCATCGCTCCACAAAAGCCGCGGCCCTTGCAGATCAAGGGGAATCACTACTTCAAGGTCTCGGAGCAAGTGACGTAACCGATTGAAACGCTATTTAGCGCACACCGCTAACTAAGCTAGCCGTTTCACATCCGTTACATTCACTGCAAACTTGTATGGACAATACAGGAGTTTTATATTGTCTAATTATTACGCACACACAATTTAATCGATATTCAGTGACAATCAGACCTGGGTTAAACAAATACATAATTTGTTATTTAAATACTTATTTTATGTTTGAGTATTTTCAAACGATGTGGCCTGAATCAACTACTTCCTTTGGATATATTTTAAAGTATTTTCATTATTTCAAATACCAAATAGACCCCTGTATCCACAAAGCATCTCAGAGTAGGAGTACTGATCGATAAATTGATCGATGAGATGCTTTGTGGATACGGGCCCTGGGTTCACATGCATGGGAGAATTTCAATATTTGTATTTGAAAATACACTTGTCTGTGTATTTGAGCATTCTCAAATACTTGCCTATACTTTCCAAGTGTATTTCCAAATACATTCCAATAGTTAACAACTTGTATTTTCAAAGACAAAATATCCAAATCCTTACTTTGAAAGTAAAATACTAAATAGTATTGAACCCAGGTCTGATAAGAATACATGTACTACATACAGTATATAGGCGTCTACATTTATGTTGCTTAGATGCAAATATCAGAAAGAAGTGTGGTATCATACAATATCTTCACATACTAACATGATTTATACAGTGAGCTCCAAAAGTATTGGGACAGTGAGTGCTTTGGATTTGAAATGATACAATGGCTAAGATTAAAGTGCAGACTGTCAGCTTTAATTTGAGGGTATTTTCATCCATATCGGGTGAACCGTTTAGAAATTACAGCACTTTCCATAGTCCTCCCATTTTAGGGGACCAAGAGCATTGGGACAAACTCACGCATGTGTATCAAAGTTGTCAAAAGGAGGCAATGATTACATCAAACTTGTGTCACTACAAACTTGTTGGATGCTTTTGCTGTTTGTTTTGTTTTTGTTTCAGATTATTTTGTGCCCAATAGAAATTAATGCTAAATACTGTATGGTGTCATTTTTGGAGTCACTTATTGTAAATAAGAATGTTTCTAAACACCTCTACATTAATATGTGGATGCTACCATGATTACAGATAAACCTGAATGAATTGTGAATGAGTGAGAAAGTTAGGGGCATAAATATCATACCCCCCCCCCCCAAAAAAAATGCTAACCTCGCGTTATTGTAATGGTGAGAGGTTAGCATGTCTGATGTATGATATGTGTCTGATTTTCTCACTCATTCAGGACTAGCTGTAATCATGGTAGCGTAGCACAGTCTGGACTTTAAACGTAGTCATTGGATCATTTCAAATTCAAAGTGCTGGAGTACAGAGCCAAAACAACAGAAATTGTGTCACTGTCCCAATACTTTCAGAGCTCATTATATGTATACACTGAATAACATTACCAGACAGCGGCTAATGCCAGGGGATTTAATATCCAGATGGGTGCAACTTTACAAAAATGGCTCCCGAGTGGCGCAGTGGTCTAAGCCACTGCAACTCAGTGCTTGAGGAGTCACCACAGACACCCTGGTTTGAATCATGGGTGTATCACAACCGTCCATGATTGCGTCGTCCGGGTTCGGCCGGTGAAGGCCATCATTGTAAATAAAAATGTGTTCTTACCCGACTTGCCTAGTTAAATCAAGGTTACGTAATACATGACCTGAATGTACTCGATCAGATCGGTCGTACAGAATGTGGAATTGTGTCTACATGACACGTTTCTACCTGCAACTATCTAAACACTACAGTTCACCGAGGGTGTCTGGTCTTGTAACTGTGGTTGTCAAGTTTTCTTGAAAAGTCACGTGGCGGTTGTCGCCTACCCTTGGTGGAAAATATACAGTAGTAGATACTATGCTTCTGTACTATCCTGACATCTAGTGGAAGGAGAAGATAGACTTTTTCCTATGAAGCAGTGGTCACCATATCCTGGAGAGCTAGCTACAGTCTGCGCAGACCTTCCCCCCCCATCACTAAACACATCATCAAGACATCAATTAACCAACTTCACTGTAGTTTTCTTGATTCAAAAGAGGCAAGTGTGGCAGACCAGTGTCAGTCATATAATAAAATTAGACAAAGTAGGTATTACGCAGTGGTCTAATGCACCGTACCACAGTGCTAGAGGTGTCAAAACAGACCTTGGTTCAATCCCGGGCTGTATCACAACCGGCCATGATTGGGCGTCTCATAGGGCTCATGTAGACAGTCATTGTAAATAAGAATTTGTTCTTAACTGACTTGCCTAATTAAATAAAGGTTACATTAAAAAATATATATATTATGATTAGAACTTTAAGCAGCCATTCCATCTACACCTCCACATTTTAGCTCCCATTGCTGTCTTGTCAATCTCATTCCATCCCGTGCCTGATCCTCTGGGGTCTGCTTCAAGCTCCCACCACAAGTTGTTTCTCCGGTGCCCGCTTTCCATTGTGTGTTCCAGGATAGAGCTTGCCTGGTGATGTTGGAGGAGGCTTTCAGAGTGTGTGGCCAATCCATCATCTCCTTTGGATCTCCTCCGCCACAGGAACCAAACATCACAGCCAAGAGACAAATTCAAGTTCTTTTTAACTATTTTAATATTACACATTCAAAACATAACTTGTGCAAATAACATTCTCCACCAACCATCACGAAAACAAGTCCACTTTATGTCTCAGCTCAATCAACATGGTTGGAGTGAGGCATTTTGCTTTCCCAACTGTTAAAAAAATAATAATTAGCATGATGCACAGCATCCGTTTTGAACATTACAAAAACAATGTGTAAGGTATTGGTACAAAAAGCAGTATAGAAGTAATTTACAGATCTATATAGATCTTCAGAAATGAAAGGCTATTCCTGTTGACTCCAATGTAGCAGTGGCATTTCTATACCAGTGTGTATACATTCCTTTGTGCCATATGCGTCTGAAATAGCACCTGAATCCCCATGTAAGTGCACTACTTTTGGCCAGCTCTGGGTGCCATTTCAGATGCAGACTTTGCACACTGCCTAAGTACCAGGTCCACTAAAACCAAATCTGAAATAAGAGCCTGCACACAAAACACTACTACTCACACAACGACTGTTAATAAAAGCTTGTCAATCAACAACGTTCTCCAACACCATCACAACACTGGAAACATACATACGTTACATTCTGTACTTTAACAATGCAATAATACGACCAAACTTCACCATCAATGCAAACACAACAAGGTAAAGTATTGTATCTCCTTATCCAACATGTCATGTGGGATTGTCTCTTCCAGCTTTAATTTAGAAATGTTTCATCAAACAAAGTCAAGTCGGAGTTCTCCTTAGTGATATTTGATGTCTCCTGTAATATTTGTCTGTACCTCGACTTGCGTTGGATGATGTGTTGTCCCACTCATGTTCTTCAAGGCAGAAATGATTAATGCCGAAGTAAATTTATTCACTATCTCCATTCTATATGATCTTTAGTTTTGGTAGATTGCCATACATACATACATAATGGGTCCATATAGTTTGATGATGGTTACATCCTGATAACTTGGCTTAGAATGATCCACTCTCCATGCCATTTATACCTATCCCTGCTCTGAGTAGCATAGACATTTTCTAGACTTATACAACGGGTGGGTTTAATCCTGGACACTGATTGGTTAAAACCACATTCAAGCCGGTGTCTATCCCACAAGTTACCACCGGCTAAAACTAGGACGTTAAAATGACTGTTTACTCTGTTCCATCTCACTGCGCAATCCATCGTCTCATCAGCCCAGCCAGACAATTTATTAACTTGTTCTCCACTGTAAAAAGCATCTAGACATTCTCCCATTTCTTTTAGACTAGCAATTGGTTTTCAATAGCAGAGATTTGTATAAACCTTGCGGTCTGACTCTGACATTTGCAACATTGTTTCAATATTGAAATTCGATCTCCAGCTGTCCCATAGCAATGAACCTGTAGGGTCGGGATGAGACAGACAGGCAGACAGCTTTTATCAGCCAGTCGAAATCATGAACCACCATATTTTTTATGGATATATACAAATAAATATCAACAGAAAACAGGTCAAACAAAATGCTGCTAGTTCAGTCTTTCCAGTTTGAAGTGACTAGGTTAGTTGTGTTGTTGGCTAGCTCCTCTGAACAAGTACCCCGACGAGAGAGCACATTTTCTATGCCAGTTGAAATTGAGCATCATTAGCTCATTGTTATGGATGTATCCAAATAACATCACTAGAAAACAGCTTAAACAAATGCAAATGCAGCTACATTGATGTTATTCTAGCTGCACTGTTTGACATGACTGTGTTAGTTGGCTAGCTAGCAAGGGATAAGAATGTTACCAGCCATCAACAAAATCCATAGATTTAGACCAAAAAGACTTAACTGGGTCGTGCCTCTGGCAACCAAACCAATAGAACGAAGGACCAGCTGGCTTGGGTAGCAACCCTAGATTTCTGTCGGGACTATATCTCGTGGAAGAATGAAACAATATGAATAAATTAATCAAAATAACGTTTATGAAAGTATGTCAATCATTATTTGAAAACGTTGGTAACCAGTTGTATAAAAGTGATAAGGCCCTCGAAGACAGTGTTTGGAGGACATATTGGCACGGTTTGCCTAACAACACCCCTGCAAATATATCCTCCAAAAACCAGCTTCGAGGGCATTATCACTTATTAAACCACCATGCTCACTGCTCTATTTAATATTCAGCCTGGTTGCCACTGGTGACCAGGGCTGCGGAGTAAAGGATTACAAAAAAACGGTAACTGTAATCCATTACCAGCAAAAATATTGTAATCAGATTACATCACAGATACTTTTGAAAAACGCTATGATTATTTCGAGGATTACTTATAAATTCAGAAAGGATGTTTGCGAAAAGAAATCTTTGACACTTATTTTTTTCAATGCTGATTTGAATGTCATTGAGGAAACATGTGCACGTTTAAGTTTGTTCCACCTGAGCGAGTCTAACCACAAGTTAGAGACCACTATGCTGACACATCAAATGTTTTCGATGGATCGCTGGAAAAGAGCAGGAATCGGCTTTTGTAGGCCACAGTCCAAGCTGTCTTCCAATGGTGCGACTGCTGTCGGCATCCAAAGATTATACAACTTGAATAAAAGCTTGGAAGTAAGGATGACAGCAGTGATGCTCATTGATGTAAATCACACTGCTTCTCTCTCATTTCGCTATTTGCGACTTACGGATTGTGGATGGCTGTTCACAAATATAAATGGGTATTTGACCCCAATAACGGTTGAATTCAAAAAGTTTAAGATGCATATCAATCATTGCTTTTGAAACCAGTGGACAGCCAGTGAAAACAGCTGCTTAGTGCGGATCCCAGCCTATGGAATAAAAGTGGGGCTTTTATTTCTCAATCTAATTCATGCTGATAAAAAAAATATCCATTGCTTCTTGAGGAATTGAACTTATAAATGCCTCATAAATGTAAACATACACTGTATAGCCTCATAACATGGTTAAAACAATGTTCATATCATGGATGGTCAGTCCTTGCATCCATAGCGGTGTCTTAATCTGAGAGTGGTTACATTTCACCAGGCCCATCCCTCAACTTTTTACCAAAACAGAGGCGGGTTGGGCCATTTTGTTATCGTTTCATCTGTGGATTTGCCCTTTAAACAGCTGCATATTATCGAGATATTAAAGTGTCACCAACAAAAAGGTGAAAACAATTGGCCTACAGCAAATGCCATTCATTTTTCTCATGTAAATAGCACTTTTCAGTAGTGCTCAAAGCATGCCATTCCATGAGTGCAGCATTTATTTTTTTTAACTTGAATCAATGAGCCCAATAACAAAAATCAAACAACAGAGTAGGGCTGGCTAATAAGTCCTTAGTTTTGGGGTTGTGCTCAGGTAAAACAATTTGGCGAATCTATACTTCCATATTTCCACATCCTATTCTTGAAGGTCAAGGGGTATAACATTTATTGGAATGACTGGAAATCTGACAGAGTTAGGTTTTTAATGTAAAGATATAATTTAAATCGTATTATTGTATGTAGTAGAAAGCGATGGGTTGGAAGAAGCCTACATAACCAACCCATAATGTAAAATGTAACATCCATATAACGCCAGCTATGTAAACTTTAACATTGATTTATCCTGCAATAGATGTAGTTCAATTGGTAACATACATTTCTGTCTTCTTCTAATGCCTCTTAAGGGGAAAATAATCTAAAAGTAACAAAGCGTTTGGGTAATCCAAAAGTTACGTTTTTGATTACAATTTTGGAAAGGCAACTAGTAACTAACGGATGATATTTAGAAAGTAACCTACCCAACCCTGCTTGTGACATATCTCCCTTTTTGAAAAATAATCCTCACACCTCTCTGGTGAGCAACAAAGGGACCAAAGGCTACTGCTCGGAGGTCCACTCTGCTCTTTCTACAGGCTTAGGCTACACACTGAGATCTGCAAAGAAACCTTATTCTGCTTCCTTCTTTTTTACTCCATTTCATCTTGCAATCTCGCTCACATAAGGGCACCTTTCCCTCTGACAGATAAAACTGATCCGGATACATCTGCTGTTCTCTACAGACCATAGGTCAGGGGTCAGGGAGGTCAGACGTATCTACTGTGACCTTAATGAAGATGGTATCGTCCTTGATGTAAGTACCGTTCTCCAGCACAGTCTGGGCCACGAACAGCGGGCAGCCTGAGGCTATGTTCATCTCTGCCGTGGGCCGTCTGAAGCTGCTGCTATTGGGGTCTGGTTTAAAGGCATCCCCTAAGTGCTTTCTGGCTGGGCCCTGATCCATCAGCATCAAGGTCACCTTCTGCTTAAAGGGCCAGAGCAGAAGGGCATCGTACTCGCCACGCATCACCACGAAGAACAGCGACAAGTGGGTTCCTTTCCCCATGCCGTCTCCGTTCAGGTAGACCCGGGCACACATCTTGTAGCCAAAGTAGCCAGTGTAGAAAGGCTGGCTGTAGAGAGACAGGGTCTTTGACGCCACGGCTTCTTGTTTCCGCCGCTTGTAGTCACGGATCTTCCAGATGAGCATCCCATTGAAGGAGGCCGTCTCTAGGACCTGGAAGCGCAGGTCCATGTCTGCTAGTCGGATCTCATGGACGCTCAGCATGTCGTCGTGACGGGAGAGCTGTGTCTCTAAAGAACATGCAGAGAAACAAAAGCAAGCTAATGGAATAAGAGCCCTGTATTGTCTGCACCACTCTGGACTGCTCTCTACTCTTGACTAAAAAGCTATTTCATTTTTTTTTAAATGTTCAATGATTTCTTTGCTCATAATGTCGTTTCAGACTTTGAGTATAACAGATTGGTCCAATGTCACATTACACTTTGAGAAACTCCTAAATGCGAGTTACACATGATTACAGGTTTTAGTGGCAGTGAAGTGCTAAAGAGCATTCACAAGACAAGTGTTGAGAACCAGAGAATTCGAGGCAACTCACCTAGTGTGTGTGTGGCTGGGTTGGCCCCGCCCCGCCCTCCTTCTAGAGTGGCGACTCTGGAGCGGATGCTCTCCACGGTTCCTCGGAGGGTCTCCACCTCCTCTCGGACAGACCTCAGAGACCTCAGCTCCAGCTCCATCTCCAGAAGCTTCTCAGAGTGGGAACTCATCAACTCCTACATGGAGGAACAATCACACACACACGCACGCAGTTACACACACTTCCATATAGGGCGGCTCGATCAATCAAATTTTAATCAAAATTGCGATGTTGACATGTGCAATATCGCACGAGGCTTCGATATTTAGAAAGTGCCACGTAGCCGTCCGTAAAGACACTTTTTAAAACCGATTTCTCTCGCAGCCTCTCCTCTTTTGTCCGCTTCCCAATCACACACACACACCAAGCCCCACCCCCTGTCACTCAAGCAGGCAGAGTTCCTCACACTCGAGATGCACTCTGCTAGAGATATTAGAAAAGGAGATAAGAATCACTGCGGGAAATGAATGGAGAAACGTATAACGCGCCACCCAGCAGACTGTTGACCAATAACGTTCACGTTGCCATGCTGTGTCTCGGCAGTTGCTAAACTAATCTTCACGCAATCCCTTAAAAGTCAGGGTAAATTACGTAATGTCACGATTTCAAGACCTGTTCTAACACTGCCATACATCTACAGAGCAAGGATAACTTGACTTTCAAGTGCAAGTGGGAGGGATTATGGAGATGTAGACGTGGCTCTGATTGGGCAATTATGACCCTGTAATAACCAATTAGATCAACTTAAGGATATATTTCAACCTAGGTCCACAACGTCTCGACCCTCCAACAATTAATTCTATACTAAAAATGTATACAGCAATACAATATTTCAGAGAATAAAGGAGCTTGAACTCTTGCTAGAACAAGAGAGAGGGAAGAGGAGGTGAATTAAGTTTCTAATGAGGAAGAGGATAAACACGATGGAAGACAAATATGTCGCTTGATATACACTGTGTACAAAACATTAGGAACACCTTCTTAATATTAAGTTACGCCCTCTGAACAGCATGGACTCTACAACGTGTCAAAAGCGTTCCACAGGGATTCTGGCCCATGTTGACTCCAATGCTTCCCACAGTTGTGTCAAGTTGACTGGATGTCCTTTGGGTGGTGGACCATTCTTGATACACACGGGAAACTGTTGAGCGTGAAAAACCAAGCAGCGTTGCAGTTCTTGACATAAACCGTTACGCCTGGCACCTACTACCATACTCCGTTCAAAACACACTTCAAATATTTTGCCTTGCCCGTTCACCCACTGAACGGCACACATACACAACCCATGTGTCAATTGTCTCAAGGCTTCAAAAATACCCTCCCCTTCATCTACACTGACTGAAGTGGATTTAACAAGTGACGTCAATAAGGGATCATAGCTTTCACCTGGTCAGTCGGTCATGGAAAGAGCAGGTGTCCTTAATGTTTTGTACACTCAGTACTATTAGGCGTAGCCTATAGCCCTACTTTCCGAAACTGAACTGAGTGATATATTATTTGATATATTACTTCTTTCAAGGACGCAGAAGTTGAAGGAGTCTATTAAAGAGGCAGGAATGCAGGACTCCTTCGAACAGTTGAGCCCCGAGGCAAAGGCATTCTGCAGGACTCAAGTGAAACATGCAATGCTCAAAAACAAGAGGGAGAAGATTCACAAAAGAGATTAAAAGGAGTTTCCCCTCCAATCACTACACCACAGCCCAAATTGCTACAAGGAGCTGAGGAAGACATTCTCCCTAGCAACCTTGCGTTTGTGTCCTCAGCCAAATGAAGAGGAGCACAGCGCATGACCACTGAAGAAAGAAGGTGCATACTTGTCCTTGATGAGATAACAGTTAAAGATCATCTTGATTACAACAAGAGTCGATGGGGTCTGTTAAGACAACAACAAAAAAAGCCTGCCAGACAGGATCTATGAACACCAGCCTAACGGAAAAGGGGAAACAGGTAGGCCTATATCATGTCTTCTTTACTTACCTATCATCAAGACAACAAAAAAAAAAAGAGAACAACCACCTAAACTAACCGAAGGGACAACCACTTATACTAATGCACTCCTACTTTTACAGCCAATAGGTTACTTAGTTTCCAAATCTACCATGCCCAGTGACCGTATGTATAGTCTCCCTATAGGAGGGTGCAGTTCATCTCCTTGATGATGTTGGACTGGGTGGAAGGAACACTCTCTCTATAGCCTAGAGCTCTTGCTTGACCCCGCTGTTTTTGACACCTGCTAAATCACACCTTGACGCATATTCAGGAATCATTTGAGTGAAAGCAGTAACTTGTGATCAGCGGGTCCAACAATGTGAAGGCCTTGAAGGATCTTGGTGCTTCCCTAGAACACAAGGACAGAGGTCGCACACAGCCCACTGCATAAACATTGGTCGACTCGTCCCCCCGTCATCTACCTCGTCTCTTTAAAATATGCCAGAGAAACTTTAAAAAGCATGGCCTAGAAGTAATTACAGCTTAGTTCATGTAATAGATGATTACAAGTGGCTAATTATACTATCGCTTATTGAGGTTCAATAGGTTAAATCACTATATTTCTGTCCCGATAGGAGTCTGGACATCAGTTTTTGTGGCGGCACATCAAAATGTTTTACAACATTGATAAAACAAACAGCTTGAAGCTTTGCTCCTGAGCTAACAGACCGACACATCCACCTGCCAAAATGAAGGTTCGGGCTGGCAACTCAAATCTTCAGCCATTCTGTTACTGCAGGTAGGCCTTCACATATCTCACTTATCAAACAATGCCGATGCACACTGTCAATATAATGCAGAATGTTGCTGACTGGATCAACTGTATTACCTACCAATCTACACTGAACTAAAATAGAAATGCAACAACTTCAAACATTTTACTGAGTTTCAGTCACATATATCATTAAGCCTTACTCTATGGATTTCATATGACTGGGAATACGGATATGGATCTGTTGGTCTCATAACTTTAAAAAAAAGGGGGGCGTGGACCAGTCAGTATCTGGTGTGACCTCCATTTGCATCATGCAGTGCGACACATCTCCTTCACATAGAGTTGATCAGGCTGTTTGATTGTGGCCTGTGGAATGTTGCCCCACTCCTCTTCAATGGCTGTGTGAAGTTGCTGGATATTTGGGGGGGCAGGAACACGCTGTTGTACACGTCGATCCAGAGCATCCCAAACATGCTCAATGGGTGACATGTCTGGTAAGTATGCAGGCCATGGAAGAACTGGGACATTTTCAGCTTCCATGAATTATGTACAGACCCTTGTGACATGGGGCTGTGGATTATAATGCCGAAACATGAGGCGGTGACGGCGAATGAATGACATGACAACGGGCATCAGGATCACGTCACCTCTGTGCATTCAAATGGCCATCGATAAAATGCAATTGTGTTTGTTGTCTATAGCTTATGCTTGCCCATATCATAACCCCACCTCGACCATGGGGCACTCCGTTCACATCAGCAAAACACTCTCCCACACGATGACATACAAGTTGTCTGCCATCTGCCCGGATCAGTTGAAACCGGGATTAATCCGTGAAGAGCACACTTCTCCAGCGTGCTAGTTGCCATTGAAGGTGAGGATTTGCCCAATGAAGTCGGTTACGATGCCGATCTGCAGTCAGGTCAAGACCCTGGTGAGGACGAGCATGCAGATGAGCTTCACAGACAGTTTGTGCAGAAATTCTTCGGTTGTGGAAATCCACAGATTCATCAGCTGTCCGGGTGGCTGGTCTCAGATAATCTCGCAAGTGAAGAAGCTGGACGTGGAGGTCCTGGGCTGGCGTGGTTACACGTGGTCTGCGGTTGTGAGGCCGGTTGGACGTACTGCCAAATTCTCTAAAACAACATTGGAAAGGGGGATACCTACTCAGTTGTACAACTGAATTGCATTCAACTGTAATGTGTCTTCCGCATTTAACTCAACCCCTCTGAACCAGAGAGGAGCGGGGGGCTGCCTTAAAAAAAAAAAAAAAATCGACAGGAGGCGGCTTATGGTAGTGAAATTAAAATGATATTCTCTGGCAACAGCTCTGGTGGACATTCTTGCAGTCAGCATGCCAATTCCACACTCCCCCAAAACTTGAGACATCTGTGACCTCCATCCCATACGGTCTCCCATCGACACCACTTGAACAGGTGTGTAAGAGTAGTTTATAGTGCAGGAGATACACAATTAATTTCACTCTGTGAAATTTAGTGACATAATTGATAACGAGAAACACAATGATTGGCCACATTTTGTTGTGTAGCGTTGTACTCATATGACTACGAATAATTCTATATGAATAATTACATAAATCAGTCAAACTGTAAAAAAGTGATTCATTTAGAGAATGTGATCCTTTATCTCAACAATATACCAAAGCAATTGAGAAAAAAATGAATGTTACTAATATGGTTGATGTCACCCCTCTAAAAGGAAGAGATCAGTGACAGCCGTCGAGGCAGAGGCGCAAGCGTATGCGGCTGGTTGGGTGGCCCGGAAGCTGTCCCTGGATGGAGACCTAGGGAATTGGGACAGGCGTGGTGACCTAGTCGACCAGAGGAGAGGACCACTCCTATGCAGCCCAGCAAGGAGCACATTCATACAGCACAAAAGATTCACGGACACAGCAAATCTAAAATCAGGCCTTCAAATGTGTTATTCTGCACTATAGAAAAATAGAAAATCCAATCACACACATTTGTCAGAGAAAAACATAAAATAATAAAAAGCACACTTACAAAATCACAAAGACACATTCACTGCACAACACACAGACCAGCCAAAGCATGTCACCCTGCTTTCAGAGCAGTAGTGTGCCATGTGTCGAATCAGTGCAGAGCTGCGCAGACAACGCGAAACAATTCATAGGACGAGAGGCAGCCAAGAAAAACTCAAAACTGAAATGTTGGAACAGTGTAGCTTGAAAAAGTAGAAACATTGATGAACCGCCGAACCTTGCACGGTACTTTGCATCTGCAGAAGCAGCACTACTGCTGATGTGATTGGTCTCAAAGAGACGTCGGTCTCAACATATTACAGGTTACATATTATAAGAACAACGTACCCACTCCCAACCTATCACCCGGTCTCCTATCATAGTATCAGAGTTCTGCAGTTCTCTTTAAAATTGCAGTACCACATTGGTACTTACTATGTTTAGATCGTTGTGTCCACTGAGAAAGTATGTGATGATTTTGCTGGCTACTGCTAAGCAGGTGCGGTTCCTTAATCCTTCCACTACCTCATCCTTCTAATATTACCCAACCATGTTGGCTTTGCCAGACCAAGAGCAATGACACCTGAATAACTCAAAAATAATGTTACATGATCTTCCTCAGGTCTGTTTTATTTACATTTCCAGCTAGCTAACTCATTTCGATACGAACACACAACTGACACAATTGACTGCTTTTGCAAAATAGCAGATGACAAACTTCAACAACTCTCCTTTTTTATCAAATTACGACTCAGAAACTCATCCTTGTTCAATTTAACAACATATTTCTACAATTTGATTGTTATGTTTCTGTTGATCACCACTCAACCGAAAAACACATCTTTGCGATTGCACGAATATAGCGCTGATGACTGGTCGTGAGACTGCTGCATTGTTTGTGCAATAGCTTGTTCTTAAAATCAGAGAAGAAAATGCAAAGAATATTCTAAAGTCTTTGTCTGAATGTACCCATCTATATCAATCGAATTAGGGTCCCCCGGGAAACACTGACCAACACTTTGGTTCCTACTCTGTCACAACTATCTCCTCCCTTACTTCCGTTGTCATACCAAACAAAACTGCATTCCATGTTGCTACTGTATTCCAACCATAGCAATAGAATGATCATTCTAATTTTACGTTTCTAACAGTTCACCCAAGTGTTTTGATCTATAAATCGCAATTGCAATAATTGGTACAAAAATCGCAATTAATGTTTTGCATATATCGTGCAGCCCCACTTCCATACATGACAGGACTTTACCTGCAACTGAGAAATAAGTAAATGGGACTGAAGGACAGTGCATTATGTCATGATGCATGTCAAAGACAAGTATTATTATGTATGCCAAAGGCGAGTATTACGTCTTTATTACAAGGTTAGATAATGACACAGAATTGGACCTTTACCTGCATGGTATTGAGCTTCTGGTCCAGCTGTCTATTCTTCTCCCTCATCTCCTCGTAGTGAGACAATGTTTCAGACAGACGGCTGCTCAGGCCCGGCAGAACCTTGTACCGCTCCAGAAGCTCTCCTTTAACATCCTCCACCTAGACAATAAACAATAAAGATTATGAAGGACAACAACCACCCGAGCCACTGCCTGTTCACCCTGCTATCATCCAGAAGGCGTGGTCAGTACAGGTGCATCAAAGCTGGGACCGAGAGACTGAAAAACAGCTTCTATCTCAAGGCCATCAGACTGTAAGTCGCTCTGGATAAGAGCGTCTGCTAAATGACTTAAATGTAAATATGTTAAACAGCCACCACTAACATTGAGTGGCTGCTGCCAACACACTGACTCAACTCCAGCCACTTTAATGATGGGAATTGATGTAAAATATATCACTAGCCACTTTAAACAATGCTACTTAATATAATGTTTACATACGTATACATATGAGATGAGTAATGTAGGGTATATACTGTACTCTATATCATCTACTGCATCTTTATGTAATACATGTATCACTAGCCACTTTAAACTATGCCACTTCGTTTACATACTCATCTCATATGTATATACTGTACTTGATACCATCTACTGCATCTTGCCTATGCCACTCTGTACCATCACTCATTCATATATCTTTATGTACATATTCTTTATCCCTTTACACTTGTGTGTATAAGGTAGTAGTTTTGGAATTGTTAGGTTAGATTACTCGTTGGTTACTGCATTGTCGGAACTAGAAGCACAAGCATTTCGCTACACTCGCATTAACATCTGCTAACCATGTGTATGTGACAAATACAATTTGATTTGTTGTTGTTATTACTGCTTCGTTACCCTGAACTGCAGCAACCATTCAGCCCTGGGGTTAGTTGTTGTTATGAAGTTAGCTGTGTGGTTCATTTAGTTTCAATTCTCCCAATTGATTTCTTTCGGGTACTTCCCAAAATATATTTTGTTGTTAGTGTGTTACATAAATGCACGTACAAAAACGTGTGAATCAACAATTTCATTATGCTGATTCTATAAAATGTTTCCTCTACTTGTACACAGGGCAAATGGTTGTAAAAAATTCAAGGTAATTGCAGTACCTTGGCCTCCAGTGTAGTGTTTCTGGTTGCCATCAACCGCAGGTGTTCAGAGGCAAAGCTAGATTCATGGTCCCTCATGTCTTGGTTGAGACCCTACAGCGGAGCAACAGGGAACATCAGATCAGTAACATACCAGCTTAAAACTACTGTATGCCGTCCTAAATGTGGCCGAGTTGGTGTTCAGTGGGACAGTAGCACCACTTTCTGATGATCACAATAGCAAGACAAAGGAGTAGGAGAGCCATCACAGGGAGTTCATAGTGGCCATGTTATTAGAACTTCTATTAAGCACATTATTATTAATAACATTTCTAACAGTCATAGTAACATGAAGGCTGACCTTGAAATTGCATCCAAAGCGGATAAAAGAGCAGGTGACATGAGCCTTGGGACACTCATGTTGATGACTCGTCAGCTGAGAGTAGAGAAACACATTCAGGTTCAATCATTTCCTTCTGCGTCAAGCATTGAAATGAGCAACACAAAAACTAAAACGATGTTTATCCATCTGATGAGAAGTGGAAAGATGACCCTTCTTGTTTGCAATGAATACAATTTATATTACGAAAATGTAAATGAACTCCTTACTTTGCTCCGTAAGATGGAGGGGAAAGTACAATGATTGGGGCAGGCCACCGGAAATGAAGGACAAACGGTGTCTTTGTGTTTCTGAAAAAGTGATCAAGTAAAAGAGAAATTGGCACTATGGAAAGAAAATACACCTAGTAAATATTCACACAAAAAACATTGAACACAAATACTGAACTGGCTCTACAACATCAATAATCAATGATATTGTTTAGGGAAGTAACAGTGTTGTTATAGTCAGTGATTAAGGTGGACTTAAATACATGCCAGTACCAGAACGACAGTGAGAAGGTCAATTCTGGTGACTTTTTAAAAATACATTCTACTCCAAAATTCATGAAAATGTAATGATGTTAACATCTGAAATATAACTGATGTGCGCCACTGCACTGTAGGGAGATGATGAGGAGCAAGTAGTGGCTGTGCGCTCATGGCTCTCATTCACACCACTGTTTCCTTCAAAGATACCTTGTAACGTGTCACTGATCTTAAAGGGATAGTGCAACATTTGGCAATTAAGCCCCTTTTCTACTTACCCAGAGTCAGATGAACTCATGGATACCATGTGTATGTCTCTGCGTGCAGTTTTAACGGTGCTAGGTTCACTAGCATGCTAGCTGTTCCCATAGACTTCCAGTCATTGCGCTAATACTAGTTAGTAATTGTGCAAACGCTAGTCAGCAACTTCTTTCAAACTGCAGTCATATTTTTGGGCTGCCTCTGCTAAATGAATGTACGGGAAACGCTGCAGTACTTATTTTGGGTGCCGGTCCTCTTTATATCCTTTTATACAGTATGTTGTTGTCTTAGGTCTCTCTTGGCGTGATGTGTGTTTTGTCCTATATTTATATGTTATTTATATTTTATTCCCAGCCCCCGTTCCGCCAGGAGGTCTTTTTGCCTTTTGGTAGGACGTCATTGTAAATAAGAATTTGTTCTTAAATGACTTGGTGCCAGTACTAATTATATTTAAAGAGTGAAATAAAAATATTGATTCATGCAGTACTGCCACTCAGGTAAAAAAAGAAATAAAAAAATAATCATGTTCATGTTGTAAATGACAATGCGTTGTAAATGTTCATATGTGCGCAGTGCTCAGCTGTTGGCTAGAAATTTATGCTGGTGCTGTTATGTGCATCCCATCCTGCTGGGGTCTCTGTCCTCATCCTTCAGCCTTAGTAATGTAATATAGAATACGCTTATCCAGAGCGACTTAGGTAAGACAACCACATATCAGTCGCATATTGCTGAAATTATTTTCAATACTTCCTAAACAAACACAATAGCCTATAATTCTGTGCACAAACATTTGCACGGACTGGACAGGAGTGATTTTTATTGGGAAGGGACAAGAAAGTTCCCGGGGTGATATAACTGTTGTGAGATCAGGACAATTCAGGGGGAAAAAATGACAGGACAAGGGACAGGAATTAATTTTCACTCCCGTGTCAACCTCTAGTCTGTGGTAAACACAGGATTAGGAGATCTTATATGTTTTCTTCTATGAGATAAACTTCAGCAAACAACACATTTTGTGAATTTTTGAATAATTTATGTAATCACATAAAGGCTTCGTAATTGATAAAGGTCATGTTATCGGACTGCTATTATCTCACATAACAAAACGTATAAGATCTCCAAAGCCTGTGTTGACCTCATTTTCGGCGATTATTCAAAAAGCCTATTCTTTCACCATTCATATTTCCCATAGGGATGGCTGAACAAACCAGAGGCAACTCATTTCCGGGTTCTAGGACTACAATCTGATGAGCTCTATTATAAATCAGATCACATTATGACGTCATGATGTGGACCAAAAGTTCCATACCACCTGAACAGGCTTAAATTCCAGGTATTTTTATTTATTTTTTTTCTACACAGAAAGGGCATTATCATTATTCAATCATTATTTCAAAATGTCAGGGTGTTATTTCGACCTCGTAGTGTGTAAATATATATTTTTTTTAAAGCAGGAAACTCATGTTTAAACTTCCCCCTTAAAGACAAAATAGTCTATAGGAGGTGCAGGTTTGGTGAGCACCGGCCCAACTCCAGTAGTAGTTCTAATTACCTGTAACTCAGTCATGGCCATCTTCTGCATGCAGAATTCACAGGTGGTCTCCCTGTGTTTACATTTCCAACTCAAATGTTCAGGAATGTCTTTGCGCATCATCTTCTCTTTGCACTTTCCCAAAGGGCATGGCACCTCAAAATACGGACACACATTTAAATGATCCTGGTAAAAAGAAAAAAAATACATTGAAGGAAAAGGAATCATGAGTGTAAAGAAAATGTTACGTATTATTATAGTAATTCATAACAGTTGATGGGAAATGTCCAACCAATGTGACGAGCATCAAGGAGAATTGTGGACAAACATTTTTCTAAAACGGCCATTCAAAAATGGGTGGATCTTTTGCAGTTCAGAGTTTGAATACCGACGGCGTGCATTGTGCAACAATGGGACGTTTTATTTCCCCCAGTCAGACACTTACCATGACCTGCTGTAAACTGATCTTCTCCTTACAGCCGTTCTTTTCACTCCTGCAGTACACTCTCAGAGCCATGATCTCTCTATGGCAGCATACGTCACGGAAGACCTGACAAAACACACCCACACACACACACAACACGATTGTCACTGATTATGTTCAAGGCCACTTAGAATGGGTATACAGCAGAGATGGGCAACTTTGATGGGAATGGGGGCCACCAAAAAACTGAACTCATCATGGCGGGCTTCAGTGGCTCGTGGGTCTGCGTACCCACATCCATACCCACACACGCAGTCAGATGACGTTTTAAATGTTATTTAGTGCAATTCTACACATTCTGCCATGGGGCGTAGAGAAAATGTTGCTGTTTTTAAAGCAACTTTACCATGGGTGTAGAGAAGATCTTGCCACTTTTATAACTCATTTCCTGCAATTCTACTCATTTTGCCATAGGGTAGAGAGAAATGTTTGCAGATTTGAATTGATATCTGAATGAGTAACTAATAAACTGAATGGGTTTAGATCGCTCGCTAAACTAACTTATCAATTTAAAAAAACGTTAGCTGATATGGGCTAATTGAGTGCACAACCAAATTTCGAAATGTACCTTGTGTATTCTACTATTTTAACTCTCAACAGTTAGTTGAGACCCTGACTGAGTTAAAAATAAACTTTCATTTTTTCCCCCCTTGGGGATGGTATATAGGGGTGATGATAGTGATGCAAATCATTTTCAGTCTTACCTTGTCTTTGAACAGAGGTTCCTTATCTTCTGGACATACTGGATTCGGTTTGCTGTAAAGTAGATTTAACTAATAATTTATGTCCAATCAAGCATCCTATTAACAACTAGTGGCCAATGACTTCATTATTCCTCCATCATCACATGATCATTGAATGACAAACCAATCTTACCAGAAAGACAGCTGACATATCAAACACACTGACAAGAAGACATTTCTGTAATTTCTCAACTGTAATTTCCTAAAAAATAAACATACCCATTCATTCTCACATTCAGGATGAATATCAAATCTCTTCTCCTCACCTTAGCTGATCAGAGATACAGGTTTCACAGAACCTGTGTCCGCATTCTGTCTGCCTGGGGTTGCAGAGCACCAGCTTGCAGGACTCACAGCAGTACTTGGGTTCCGGGGTGGCTACGAAGTGGTCCCTGAAGCCCCCGTGCTGGGGTAGGAAGCCTGCCACGTGGTCGCTGGGCCAGGGGCGCTGGGCCAGGGAGAGAGCGGCCAGGGAGAGAGCGCATTGCTGGAGGGGGATCTGCAGCTCCCGCCCGTCCGCATTCCGCCCTGCTGACATGACCTGGGGAGGGCACACACACACACACAGACAGACATGTGGTGAGAGATGTTTCATAAAATGTACAGTTGCAACATACAGGACAAACACAACATGGTGTTTCAGCTGAGGCTGTGTGTGTTAATGCTGAGCATTCATTGCCACATCAACAGCTCACGACTGTCAGGCCAAGCCTTGGGAAACCCCTTTATAACAGGCATAGCTAACTGGGTCTAATTTTATCCCCGCTCTGACTCGGAGCAGAGTGGAGTGCACTAGCAGGAAGGCCTGGGACTGGAATAAAACATCCCCAAAATTAGATAGAGAGGACAGAACTTAATCTAGACTGAACCAAGCCTTTATTATTGACTTGCCAAAACATTATTCACTTTAGGAGTGTAAGCAGTCTAGGCTAGAACATCCTTCAATTGACATCAATCCCATGTAAGTACAGCATACACCATCACCCCCCCCAAAAAAACTTCTACTAGTTAAAATGGAGAACTGAGAAGATTTCCAGCTTCTCGGGAACCTAACTCTGAACTAATGACTGAACCATCAGGTCTACATCCTGTTACACATTGTTCAAATGACTCATTCATATAGTACAACTGAACCCATTCAGACTGACACTGGTTAGGATATGGCCACTTCTACAACTCTGCCCTCAACGTTGAAAGTCCATCCAACCATCATCACTGGACGAGCAAATGGACTAGGCCTAGACTACTCGCTGACCAGTTCATGTGGTTCGCAAGGGACTTCCTGGGATATTCAAGGGGCTTTTCCACATGCCTGTCCCTGTCCATCACCACTGACTGACTACACATACAAACTTAGTACTCTCTCTCACACACACACACACACACACACACACACACACACACACACACACACACACACACACACACACACACTCTAGATAAAAGCTGTCAGCAAAAGTTAGAAATGTAGATTGGTTAGGCTAGATAGATATCTTTGTTATCTCCTACCTACAGTAACGCATATAGTACATTTGAGATTGTGTCGGGTACATTTGGTCCAGGGACGAGATTAGTCAGGTCTATCTTCCTTGACAGGAAATCTGTTTCTGATGAAACGCTGAGCATGATGTAAAATTGGGTATTTCCCCTGTTAAATGCACTCACTGATAGGTTTACATGGAGAATGTCCGACATCTTTTGAGAAACAGGCTCATTATTCTACCGTATTTAAACCTGGTCATAATGCTTGATGCTGAAAGGACACATTGTGTCTAACAGTGAGTGGAGGAAGAAAAAAGACGAGGGAAATCAGTTACATGTCATAGTTTCTCAGGCGAGATCCTCTCATATGGCCATGAAATGCAACGAGCTATCTATTCTACTCAGACAATATAGGTACAGAGGGCATTCTCTCCACTCCCATTATACAGATGTAGCCAAGTCTTGTTATGCTGGTTGAGTAACATGACATCACAAAACAAAAACGAAACAAGTAGGGGAATTCTCTGAGTGACCTTTCATTGCACTTAGGTTTGGCACAATTACCATAACCATGTAACTACTGGTATGGATAAAGACCACCATGAAAATAAAATAACAGCCATCATGACTATATATATATATATATATATATATTTTTTTTTTTTAATTGTGTGGAATTAACAGCTAACTGAAGACTGGATGGCTGGGCATTCAGGTAGTTGAGTCGGTTAATGCTGTAACATGGACTATGCAACATGATTAAACATTGTTGCTCTTTGCTGAAACAAGCAAAATGTTGTAGCAAATGAGTCTTCAGTTGTCTAAGCAATACCCCCCTCCCAGCAGAAACACATGCAGTCAGGAGAGAAAATGTGCGTCTGTTATAACAGTAACCGCGATCATTTGGCCGACCAATTACCGTCATCCAAAATTCCTATGACCGTCACAGCCCTAATTGCTCTAAATCAGATCAGAGTGTGTTGGTCACATACACAGATTTGCAGATGTTATCGCAGGTGCAGCGAAATGCTCGTGTTTCAAGCTACATGGAACACTATAACCTGAAAGCAAGAGAACTTGGAAACAGGTGAATCTTCCCAGAACAGATTAATGTTTTTCTGATCAGTGATCTTAGACCTGGCCAATCAGAAATGTGATTCTGTTAAAGAATGTTTTCAATGTTTCATATGCATACAGGCATACCGTTTGGCATGTCTCAAAGGCATTATTGACATATGATAAGCATATATTTCAATACAAATATATTTTTGCACCCAATATTTACTATTACCAGACTGTTCACCGTGTCTGATAATAGAAACCACCCTCCAAAATAGAAAATCATGCAAATGACTTGAGGTACATTTTTGGACAACCAATTTGTCATAACTGCAATTAATGTAATGCACATGCATTGGTGTAAAACGGAAGATCTTATAATATGTCATGTTAACGTAAAATGACATGACAAGGTGGAATAATACATATTTAGAATATGCCATTATTGGTTTATCTTCACCATGGTTTAGATGGCTGAGTGTAGGCAATTCAGTGCACCACAATGGATGTTTTAAATGACCTCATACCCCAATTTGAAGCCTCCCTAGCCCCACACACATGTTTTGGCTCACAACTGCATGGCTCCTCAACATGTTGCAATCTACAGACAGACATAGCTACATAAAAGTCTAATTCACTATAATATCGTTAGCTTTCCCGTCTAGCAACAATACTTACATGAATCAGATATAACGTGGGCCAACGCAACGCCGTTTTCCAGGAGCTACAATGTTACAAATGGAGCTTCGATGAATGGCACGTTCATCAACACCACAATGCAACCGCTTACAATGAAAACGACCAAACACTGCCGGTTTTAAAACAGGCAGCTAGAGGCTTTTGATCGGTAGCTGACATTTTAAAAACAGAATGTTAAAAGGAAATGTACTAAAATCCATACGGGAATATAGCAGAAAAAGCAGCCGCTGCTGACTTGCTCTTGTCTTGATGTCTAGTGGTTGGAAAGCCCCCTTTGCTTTGGTCTTACTTCCTCAGGAAATCCCCGTCAAGAAGAAAAAAATGGTAGTCGGCCAGTGGTAGAGGCCATGATGTGTTGTATGGTATTTCCGCTAGATGGCAGTGTCATCATCACCATCAAGTGTACTACGGGAATTGCTGTCAGATATACAAACGTGGGACATTTTACTGTTTGTAATGGTCTGTACCCATCACTTACAGCACATGAGTCACTTCCTCCTATTCAGTAAAACATTTATTTTCTCCTCCTGTCCTGAAACAATACTTGATCCTTCTTCAGCAAAGGCATTTATTTAAAAATAACCTTTAACCAAGTCAGTTAAGCACAAATTCTTATTTACGATGACGGCCTCCCCCGGCCAAACCCTATAACGATGTTGCGCCAATTGTGTGCCGCCCTATGGGACTCCCAATCACAGCCTGTTGTGATACAGCCTGGAATCGAACCAGGGTCTGTAGTTACACTTCTAACACAGTTGCAGTGCCTTACACCGCTGCACCACTGGGGAGCCCCATTCCTTGAACTGTTCATCACAAAATCAACAAGGTTTTCACTGTTGGTCTTTTATAGTATGGTGCATAACCCCACATCAGACACAATATTGAAGCAGCTTAAAACACACAATTGAAATATTTATGACAAAATGTGTGCTGAAAGACAGAACAAGAGTGCCTGTCTGTTTGTGCTATTATGCCAAACTGAATGTTGGACTTGATAATGAGCAATAGAGGTGGCAAAAGCACAAAACAGTTCTGGGAACAGGCTAAATACAAATAGCAGGAAAAGACAAATGAGCATCCAGTGAATGTCCCTATAAATCCTTCAAATTTATTGTCTAGTTAATTGATGCGCAAATTGAATACACAATGGTAAATGACAGCAATACACACAACCTCATTAAAACCCCACCTCAGGCATTCACAATTTCTTCATAAATATATAAAAAGATTTCAAAACAGTATGCTAAATCATGGTACCAGTACAGTAAAAACGGTAGAATAGCATAGGCCAGTTGTTGTGAAAGGGACAGGGTTTGAAATGACAAATAAAAACACTTCAGAACTCAAAAAAGGTTTAAATTAAAATGTAAAAATTGTTCCCCAAGATGAAAATCGGAGAGGGGACTGTGGATCTCTGTCTGTCCGTTAGTCACACGCAATATCTCGGACAGCACTGGTCCGATTTTGACGAAACTTGGGCGAACGGTGAGTCTTGCCATACCCGGCATTTACAAAATTACACTGATCGGCCCAAGGCGGGTGCTATAGTAATTAACTGAAATGTGTTAGTCACAGCAATCTCATTTGGCCCGGGGGAGACATGTTTACTGTAGCCTTGCTCCCTAATCATCAACTTAAGGAACTTCTCACTCAACTCTCCTTCCAACTGAAAAGCATTCTTTAACATGATTGTTTGTCCTGAGGTTACTAGTAAACTGAAAATGGACTTCCTTCAATGATGAACAGCTCCTATTTAAAGTTTTACATTATTTGTATGTCTCTTTAACCTGTCATCCAAACAATTAATGCATTATTTATAAATATGCACCAGAACATGTTAACTTTAGTTTAAATTGAGTAATATTGAACACTGAACACCAAAAGTGCACTACCGTTTAAAATTTAACACCTACTTTATTTCTTCAATGGAAGCGCCTGTCGGGATTCTAAGTTCTACACTTACTATATGTAATGTCAGTTTTCAATAAGTCTGTACAGTCTTTTCAGTACGGTGGGGGGGGGAGGACAACATTCATCATGCCATGGATATGGCAATTTCAAGATCCCAGAATCCTACTTGGATTATGCTGGAGGCACATCCATTCCGTAAGAGCAACCTTTTATGACAAACATTGCGTGTATATCAGCAGGGGAGGGCTGAGGTTCAGCCGTAAGTAACGCATAGAAGCAGAGGGAAGGGAGATTGTAGTGTTTACTTTGTACCAAATGGTGATTGGAGTTTGTAGAATACTGCAAGGCAATTTCTGCATTCCGATTTCCTATCTCACTCGCACACTGTGCACCCGTCTCGCTAACTCCCCCTCCTGGATTTAAAACCTTCATACACCAGTCTGTTCCTTATAAATCCATGGGGGGGACAAGTACCCATTAGGGGGTAAAGTTAGTTAGGGGGTAAAGGAAACAGCTGCAGACAAGAGTTTTGGAAGGAAGAATATAAATAGATTTGGTTGTGTGGTATTAACTTGCATTGGGTCTCAGTATGAAATGGCCCTGTGGAAATGCCATCATCTTGTTCTGCACTGTGTGTATCAGGGGGCAAATCACCTGACTCACATTTTCTCCATCTCCAACACTGCAATGGTATTTCCTTGGGTTGTTTTTCTTTATGGCTGTCTGGTGTACAAAGACAGCTTCCTCACGTTGGGCACAATACAAAATAATTGTAGTCGACAGGGTCAGTTCATACCGGGACCTACTGTGATTAAATACTACACAACAAAAACCAGTCTTTACAAAGTAAAGAGGGTTGCATAAGGATAAGATGACAAAGGGATATTGTGGGCTGGATAACAGGGATCATCTGTAATGTTGAGTGACCGAGGCAGGGTAAAAGGCGCCAGATGCATAAACAAGTTACATTTGATACAGAAGATTTTTCTGGGATGAGATAAAGTGCAGTCAGATAATTCTGGTTACTTTGACTGTCAGTCCGGCTGAAGACTGGTGCTGTAAGTTAATTGGTGGGCAGCTGCAAAACATCCTTGAATCGGGGATGAGGTAACAGGATTGACCTTCTTGAACAGGCCCGCAAAGACAGGGAGTAACCTGTGCAGATTCATCATCGCCTCTTCAGAACAGACATAAAATCTCAGAGGGAGGCGTTCTGCCAACAGAATTATCCAAAATGGCTGGCCACTCAGGATGCTAGAGGTTGTTGTGCTTCCACTAGTGAGGATTCCTGTAAAGAGACAAAATTGGGGAGTATTTGCACTTAATACATCTGCAAAAAAAATCAAATAAAAGACTGGAATCCTTAATTGCTTATAGACATAATGATATAGAACCATTGATTCATAAAGATTATAAAATTGGTGGTTCGAGCCCTGAAAGCTGATTGGCTGACAGCCGTGGCATATCAGGCCGTATACCACAGGTATGACAAAACCTAAAACATTTTTACTGCTCTAATTACATTGGTAACCAGTTTATAATAGCAATAAGGCACCTTGGGGGTTTGTTGTATATGGCCAATATACTGTACCACAGCTAAGGGCTGTACCAGGCACTCCGCGTTGTGTTGCTAAGAACAGCCCTTAGCCGTGGTATATTGGCAATATACCACACCCCCTCAGGCCTAATTGCTTAAATATAACTTTTAAATGCCTCATGAGCTAAGTTCAACTGTCATACTCCATCAGGACCCACAATAGAAGATTGTTTATAAACGTTGTTTATAAACGTTGGAGTAAAACAATGTAAATGTAAACAAACCTTGTACAAAACACAGTTAAAACTATAATTTTCATATTATGGATGGTCAGTCCTTGCATCCATAGCTCGGTCTATGATTTTGAGAGTGGTTACATTTGTCAAGGCCCATCCCTCAGCTTTTTACCAAAACACAGGCAGGGTGACCGCCTTGCTATGGTTTCAATTAAGGCTCTTTAAAGCAGGGTTTCTTAAAAACTATGGGTCCGAACCTGGGCATGTGAGAGGTGGGTCTCGAGTTATTAGAATACATCTGTAATTACACACACTTTCATCTTAATATGGATCTTTGGAGGACAATTTGCAATACAAAGAGTGGAGTCACATACCTCTTTTTGGTCCTCTGGCGGCACAGGGTTGGTGGCTCCATCCTCAGTGGGAGATGGTGATGTGTCCATTTTCTCCTCTCCTCCCTTGGCTGCTCCCTCCATCCCGTGCTCGGCCTCCCACTCCTGCAGCACCTCATCCAAGTTGAAGCGTCGGCGGTAGTTTACAAAGAAGTTCTTCACCTGCACCACAGACTTGTTGCCAATCACATCCGAGATAGCCTGGAAGTCCCGTCCATATTTTCTGATGGCTGGAAGAGGTTTACAAAGGAGGGAAAATACATTTTGAACAAATTGAGATTGTTATGTGCCAGGCCCCCCCAGTGAAACAGAATTCAAGATATTTTATCATCTGACTTTTCACATGGGCCCCACTTCAGTTGGTTCCACTTTCTACCCTTTCTCGAATCCCAACCCATCTATTGCACTTGCAATCTATTACCTTGTACAGCAAGCAGTTGCTCCTCTGTTGTCCAACGAGTGTTAAACTTCTGGTTCACCTGAGACATAAAGTGGTCAAACATACAAGCAACAAGACAGGTCAAAATGTATTACAAGACTAGTGATGTTACATTTACCGTAACAATGGATACCGGAGCATGCATTGAAACCGCAAAGCAGTTTGCTTCAAAGCAGTGTGCCGATACCCATATCACTTTATCCGAAGCATGTCATCAAACGACATCCGAAACGTTGTTTTGTCGCAAACCACCTGATTGGTTTGGCATTGGTCGAAAACAAAAAGGAAGCGAAACGCCTTTCATTTCGAGGGTTGGTTGCCGAAAGTTGTGTGTAGGTGGATTTTGAGAGCCGCTAGCGTCTATTGAGCTGGGAAATGGGACCCAATTTCAAACATAATGAAGAATGTAGATTTAAAATATATAGTATTTGAAAACATTACAACTGCTAGACATCTCAGCGCTGTCTCTGCGCTACGGCATGTGTGACGTAATCTATAATCATTTGGCAGCTCTAAATTCTTTTGACCAGCAGACAGACACCACTAGGGTGATCAACCTATTTTTCCACATTTGGCTGGAAAGCGTCCATGCTTCAGAAAGCTTTGTTTTCCCATCACTTTACAAAACAATAGTAACACTTAAGCTGCAATATGTCACTTTTTGGAGCGATCTGACCAAATGTATGTTATAGATCTGTCACTCATTGAAAGCAAGTCTAAGCAGTAGTAGATATATTCTATGCACATGCACTACTCCTATGCTTCCCGTTATGTTTCGTTATTGCATCTTTGACTTTTTTTTTTGCACACCAGCTTCAAACGGCTAAAAAAAATACAATATTTTTGGTTCTGAAAAATATATTTCACAGCAGTTTAGATGGTACAATGGTTCTCCACAGTATACTTGCTTGTTTTGTCACAAACTGAAATTAGGCTAACTGTTACGAGCCATTTCTGCATAATGCACCTTTAATTCTATGGAGATAGTAAAATGAGATGGTCAGAACTTTAGGCCAGCAATAGCATTACCTCAGGTACTCTGAAGTTGTCTACTCCCACATCAAGCTTCTCTTTCAGGGCACTGTTATTCTGTTTGATGCTCTGGATCTAGAAGGGGATAAAACCCATTAAGGAAAAATGGTCAGGTTAACTCGTCACCCTAAAGACACTCTAGGTACACAGGCTTGGTTCTTCGTTTCCACACAAATCTCCCATTGACATGAATACATGACCGACACAAAATGGACTCGTCAATGGATAGGAAATGCGGTCACAGAAGATGAATGAATTAATGTTGAGACAGTGCACTAACCTGGCGTTTGATGCCAACCAGCTCCATGTCCATTTGCCGCAGCACACCGACTGCAGCGGGGGTGCTGGTGGACATTGCAGCTACGTCTCCCTGGCTCAGATGCATTCCTTTAGGAGGCTTCTTTTTAGCACGATGCAGGTTCTTCCCTGGGGGACCCTGTGGTTCTTTTTTGACGTGGGTCAGTTTCTCTGCCACGCCAGTAGTCGGCTAGACGTGAAGGAATAGATTTAGGTTAAAAAGCCAAACCATCAAAAGTAGTGTCAATTTAATATGAATGTTGTAGGTTTCTATTGAAATGGTAATGCAAATATTTGCAATTCGAAAGCTACCTTCTGTACCACTGCTAGTGGTTTTGGCTCCTGTTTCTCAGGTGCTACGCCCAGCTAAAACACAAAATTACCTTGTTAGTTCGCTTCAATAAACAACATTTACTAAAACTGATAAAAGCCTCTGAACAGATCCACCTCTTTCTTCTCCTCCTTATTTGGGTCGTACTCTACATCGCTTGGAGCATTTCCATTGGTCTCCTCAGCCTCATCCTCACTGAAACATAAAGCAAAAACTTAACACATAGAAAACAAATTATGGTATTCTTGGCCTAACTTTCCAATACATTTTTTTTTGTCTCATTTGGAATGGTTGAAACCACCCAGGACTAGTTTTTCCAAAAGGGAGTGGAAGTTGAGAGAATGCGGTTCATGCTTTTTAAACAAAAGAACACACTTCATACCTCTGCTCTCGTTCCCTCTTCTGCTTGCGTGCGTGGCGATCCATGACACTGGTTTTGCTCCGTGTCTTCTTCCATGAATAGTAGAATCTAACCAAGCTAGCAATGGACTTGTCTGGTAGCTAGCACATGAACAAGAAGAACTTGTAAATAACAAACGAAAGCACAGTTTTGTGCATTATTTGTGTTTTAGAGACTTCACACAATGAACACCCCAAATTAGAATTCAATGTCTCATGTCATCCTGTGTTCCATGTTAGCCAATGGAGTAGTCTGCTGTTAACCAACAAAAATGATACAATTCGGAGGCGTTAGTCTCACCATCTGCTGTATACGGTGGAACGTTTTTCCGTGGAAGCTGAAGCCCTGTTCAAACAGGACCTTGTCCTCCACTGTCCACTCATCTGGGAAAGGTGTGAAGTTGGGCAAATCTGCCAGGGACTTCTCAATGTTGTGCTTGTGCCAGAAGAGCATCCCCAGTGCCTGTTCCATGTTGTACCCATGCTTCTCTTTGGCAATTGCAATGTATTCATCCACTGTACAAAAAAATATTTACACACACACACAGTGCATTCGAAAAGTATTCAGACCAGTTGACTTTTTCCACATTTTGCTACAGCCTTATTCTAAAATGTATTTAATAAAATGTTTTTCATCAATCTACACACAATACCCCATAATGACAAAAGACAAATTTGGTGGAGAAATTTGGCAAATATATGAAAAATAAAAACAAATACCTTATTTTACATACAGTACCAGTCCTCATTCAATGGTTTTTCTTTATTTCTACATTGTAGAATAATAGGGAAGACATCAACACTATAAAATGACACATATGGAATCATGTAGTAACAACAATGCATTTCAATGAACAGGTGGTGAATTTGTGGAATTTCTTTCCTTCTTAACGCGTTTGAGTCAATCAGTTGTGTTGTGACAAGGTAGAGGTGGTATACAGAAGCCCTATTTGGTAAAATACCAAGTCCATATTATGGCAGCTCAAATAAGCAAAGAGAAACGACAGTCCATCATTACTTTAAAACATGAAGGTCAGTCAATACGGAACATTAAGAACTTTGAAAGTTTCTTCCAAGTGCAATCACAAAAACCATCAAGCGCTATGATGAAACTGGCTCTCATGAGGACCGCCACAGGAAAGACCCAGAGTTACCTCTGCTGCAGAGAATAAGTTCCCTAGAGTTACCATCCCCAGAAATTGCAGCACAAATAAATGCATCACAGAGTTCAAGTAACAGACAAATCAACTGTTCAGAGGAGACTGCGTAAATCAGGCCTTCATGGTCGAATTGCTGCAAAGAACCAACCACTAAAGGACACCAATAAGAAGAAGAGACTTGCTTGGGCCAAGGAACACGAGCAATGGATATTAGACTGGTGGAAATCTGTCCTTTGGTCGGATGAGTCCAAATTTGAGATTTTTGGTTCCAACCGCCGTGTCTTTGTGAGTCACAGAGTATGTGAACGGATGATCTCTGCATGTGTGGTTCCCATGGTGAAGCATGGAGGTGCTGGTGTAATGGTGCTTTGCTGGTGACACCGTCTGATTTATTTATTCAACCAGCTTCACCTGGAATGCTTTTCCAACCGTCTTGAAGGAGTTCCCACATATGCTGAGCACTTGTTGGCTGCTTTTCCGTCACTCTGCGGTCCATCTCATCTCAATTGGGTTGAGGTGGGGGGATTGTGGAGGCCAGGTCATCTGATGCAGCACTCCATCACTCTCCTTCTTGGTCAAATAGCCCTTACACAGCCTGGAGGTGTGTTGGGTCATGGTCCTGTTCTAAAACAAATAATAGTCCCACTAAGCGCAAACCAGATCGGATGGCATATTGCTGCAGAATGCTGTGGTAGCCATGCTGGTTAAGTGTGCCTTGAACTCTAAATAAATCACTGACAGTGTCACCAGCAAAGCACCACCACACCTCCACGGTGGGAACCACACATGCAGAGATCATCCGTTCACCTTATCTGCGTCTCAAAGACACTGCGGTTGGAACCAAAAATCTCAAATTTGGACTCATCCAACCAAAGGACAGATTTTCCACCAGTCTAATTACTCATGTTTCTTGGCCCAAGCAAGTATTTTCTTATTGTGTCCTTTAGTAGGGGTATCTTTGTGCGAATCAGGTCGAATTCATGGTCAAATTGCTGAAGTCTCCTCTGAACAGTTGATGTTGAGATGTGTCTGTTACTTGACTTATGAGGCTGGTAACTCTAATGAGGTATATCTGTGTCTTCCTTTCCTGTGGCGGTCCTCATTAAATTTTCCGGATTGACTGACCTTCATGTCTTAATTAAAGTAATGATTGACTGTCGTTTCTCTTTGTTTATTTGAGCTGTTCTTGCCATAATATGGACTTGTTCTTTTCTGTATACCAACCCTACCTGGTCACAACACAACTGATTGGTTCAAACGCAGGAACGTAGGAAGGAAAGAAATTCCACAAATGAACTTTTAACAAGACACACCTGGGTTTCTTTTTGTTTTGAATTTTACCCCTTTTTCTCCCCAATTTCGTGGTATCCAATTGTTGTAGTAGCTACTATCTTGTCTCATCGCTACAACTCCCGTACGGGCTCGGGAGAGACGAAGGTTGAAAGTCATGCGTCCTCCGATACACAACCCAGCCAGCCGTACTGCTTCTTAACACAGCGCGTATCCAACCCGGAAGCCAGCCGCACCAATGTGTCGGAGGCCACACCGTGCACCTGGCAACCTTGGTTAGCGCGCACTGCGCCCGGCCCGCCACAGGAGTCGCTGGTGTGCGATGAGACAAGGACATCCCTACCGACCAAGCCCTCCCTAACCCGGACGACGCTAGGCCAATTGTGCGTCGCCCCACAGACCTCCCAGTCACAGCCTGATACGACAGACCCTGGGCGCTGCAGTACAGCGCCCTTAACCACTGCGCCACCCGGGAGGCCATAAGACACACCTGTTAATTGAAATGCATTCCAGGTGACTACCTCATGAAGATGGTTGAGATAATGCCAAGAGTGTGCCAATCTGTAATCAAAGCAAAGGGTGGCTACTTTGATGAATCTCAAATGTAAAATATATTTAGATTTGTTTAACACTTGTTTGGCTACTACATGATTCCATATGAGCCATTTCATAGTTTTGATGTCTTCACTATTATTTTACAATGTAGAAAATAGTAAAAATAAAGAAAAACCCTTGAATGAGTAGGTGTGTCCAAACATTTGACTGGTTCTCTGTGTGTGTGTAAATATATCGATCCGAAAGACTAACACTCACTTGCACAACACTCAGCTACCCATTTCTGTTATTGCATAGCTATTACAATAACTAAATATTTTGCTTCAGATAAACATAAGATTTGTAAAAGTAAAATGGGCAAGTAGTTTACATTTGGTACATTATGAGGAAAATGGCTTGAATGGCTCTCACATTTAGCTTCAGCCAGGTTCGGGCTGGGGAGCCACACCAGCATGCCCAGGTTGTCCCTCTCCTCAGCCGCCTTGGCAATCTCTGTCACGGGGGGGATAAAGGATCGAATGAGGACCAGTGACTTAATTACTCAAAACTACTCATTGCCTTCATCGTAAATGCTTTTATGTTGAAAGTGAAACTCTGGTGAAAGTGAAACCAATATCCAACAATACAAGTTTAGCGAGAATGAAATGTTATGTTCCATTGGAAAATACAATATGTATTATTAGCAGCACAAGCCTATCAATTCTCGCATGGAGACCAAATTGAAAAGGAAAAAAATATGGACCATTAGAAGTCAGGGCTTAATCAAATAGGCTAGTGAAAGCAACTACAATTTATTCAGTTCATGTTACAAATACTACATTTCATAATGATTAATTGCTTAAAGGGAAGCAATCAACACCATTCTCACTCCAGATAGTTTAATTAAACGTTTATAACCATGGTCGTTCGACCAACAATTAGGGCCTAGCTATAACAGATGTAAATCTGTTACAAACTTTTTAATTAGCTCATCTCAGATTTGTTATATGCTAAATATGCTGAAATATATTGGATACATTGACAATAGTTCTGCAGTTAAATCGGTTCAAACATCAAACAATGTAGCCGTGGACAGGAGTCGGAATGTCAAAATAATACAGATGTAGTTAGCAGTAGCCCGCTTAGTCAAGGCTCGTGGAATAGACGACCAGGAATTGTTCGAGGCTATCATGTCTGGTAACCTGTTCCATCTTCTTGACTGTCTGAACAGTAAAATTACTCACCTGGATCATAGTCTGGCACGAGTGCTTGATACTGAGTCCCAACTCTCATACCACCACTACCTAAACATATAACAAAACACAGGATTAACATTTTTAAATCACTGTACAAGTGTATGAACTAGTTTAGAGTGACCGAGGCTACCACCGTCGTGTTGACCTACCATGCTCATCATCACTGGAGGAGCCCGAACTTCCTTCCTCCCATGAATTGTTGCTATTTCCATTCGTAGCTAAACTTTTGTTAGGATTATTAACTGTATTCCTACCCCTTCTTTTCCCTGACATTTCCGAACCACTCTTTTCCATCATTGCGGGGATTTCTTAACGGAGAAAGAGCAACAAAAGTACTCGGATTTTGGCTAGCTAGCTACTGTAACGTTACTGTCTGTCTGTAGTCAGCAGCACCTTGCTAGATGCCTGGCGCTAGTTTGCTAGCTAGCGAACAAAGTAACGTTAGCAGGTTAGCTAGCAAAGCTATTGTGGCTAGCTAGACGAAGCGATGACCAACTGATTAAACTGTTCAACTAGCCAGCAATCTCAATTAAGACGGCTATGTTATAAAAGTTGTTAAGATAGCTGGCTCCAAAAATATAACGGGTGGCCAAATAACTGTGTTGTATGGGTCTTTCAATATTAACCAGCCACCCCAGTTAGCGAGCAAAAATACCCCAAGTTCGCGAGGATGCTTGACTGCTAGCTCGCTGCTACTTGGATAAAAGTTGCGGTAGCAACTAGCTAGCTAGCTTGATTTATGAAATCAATTAGCATAGCTAGAGCTACGTGGCTTTAACACACGCATTTGTCGACGATATTCTACAGATTTTGACTAGTTAGCTGGCTACTTTTGTCCATTACAATCGTTACTAGCTAGGTGTCGAGAATCTTGCCAGGTGGGTCGGTTGCTAGTTGACACTCCACGGGGTCTTGATAAAGTGCCTGGCTGCATCAGATGGAACTGAATTTTTCAAGGCTTGCCCTGAAGAGGCCTCCCTCAAGCTAATAATGATGAGTGGACCAACTCTCTTCTTGCCTGGAAACTAGAGGCTACAATTAATTAATTAATTGGGTAGATGGGAACTTGTGCAATTAAACAAAATAAGTTTTCCTACGTTCTACAGCCAATTCATGGAATTAATTTACATTCAAAAAGGTGAATTAAAATAATTCAACAATGGACACATTCCTCAAATCATATGGACTGCATTTAATTTATATTTTCTTTATATGTCAGGGACCATGCACAAATTATACATAGGCCTATCAGAATATCCCAAATATGTCCCCCCATGGCCTAACCTCAGGGCCGTGTTCTCCAACCTTAGAAGCCGAATAAGGGAGCAGTGTCTTGCATTCGCACTGTCACAATCAAGCTACTTCTGGGCTCCTTGAAAATGAGGAGGCTGGAGGCTATTTAAACTCCTCCCTGTATTTATTTGGAGTGAAGCTAAAACATTTGAATTTGTCTCTATACTGCAGCAGTTAGATTTTGAAATGTTTCATATGAGACGACAGTACAGAATGTCCCCTTTTATTTTAAGGTATTTTCATACATATCTGTTTTAGAAGGAAAGGAACTTTATGTATCTAGTCCCCAGTGGTGTAAAGTACTTAAGTAATACTACTTTAAAGTTCTACTTAATTCGTTTTTTTTGGATATGTGTACTTTACTTTACTATTTATATTTTTGGCAACTTTTACTTTACTACATTTCTAAAGAAATAATGTACTTTTTACTCCATACATTTTCCCTGACACCCAAAAGTACTCATTACATGTTGACAGGAAAATGGTTCAATTCACACTTATCAAGAGAACATCCCTCATCAAGAGAACATCTGACAGACTCACTAAACACAAATGCTTTGTTTGTAAATTATGTCTGTGTTGGAGTGTGCCCCTGGCTATCCATCAATAAAAAAAAACAAGAAAATTGTGCCATCTGGTTTGCTTAATATAATGAACTTGAAATGATTTATACTTCTACTTTTTAATACTTAAGTACATTTTAGCAATTCCATTTACTTTTGATACTTAAGTATATTTAAAACCAAATACTTTTAGACTTACTCAAGTAGTATTTTACTGGGTGACTTTCACTTTTATTTAAGTCATTTTCTATTAAGGTATCTTTACTTTTACTCAAGTATGACGATTGAATACTTTTTCCACCACTGCTCGTCCCCCCTATTTGGACAAATTCACTTATAAATCAAAACAAATTTTATCGGTCAAATAAACATGGTTAGCAGATGTTATTGCGAGTGTAGCGAAATGCTTGTGCTACTAGTTCTGACAGTGCAGTAATATCAACAAGTAATCTAACAATTCCACAACAACTACCTAATACAGACAAATCTAAGTAAAGGGATGGAATAAGAATATGTCCATATAAATATATGGAAGAGATATGACTGAGCGGTATAGGCAAGATGCAACAGATGGTATAAAAGCAGTATTTACATATGGGATGAGTAATGCAAGATATGTAAACATCATCATTAAAGTGGCATTAATAAAGTGACTAGTGATCCAGTTGTTAAAGTGGCCAAAGATGTCATGTATGTATGTATGCAGCAGCCTCTCTGTGTTAGTGATGGCAAACTGTCTGATGGCCTTGAGATAGGAGCTGTTTTTCAGTCTCTCGGTCCCAGCTTCGATCCACCTGTACTGACCTCACCTTCTGGATGGTAGCGGGGTGAACAGGCAGCAGCTCCTGGTTGTTGTCCTTGATGATTTTTTTGGCCTTCCTGTAACATCTGGTTCTGTAGGTGTCCTGGGGGGCAGTTAGTTTGCCCCCGGTAGACTACCCTGCAGTTGTCGGCGGTGCAGTTGCCATACCAGGTGGTGATACAGCCTAACAAGATGCTCTCAATTGTGCATCTGTAAAAGTTTATGAGGGTTTTAGGTGACAAGCCACATTTATTCAGCCTCCTGAGGTTGTATTAAAGTAGTCAAAAGTATATTATTTGGTTCCATATGCCTAGCACACAATGATTAAATCAAGCTTGTGACTCTACAAACTTTCTGGATGCATTTGCAGTTTGTTTTGGTTGTGTTTCGGTTTGTTTTGGCCAATTTGAACTGAATGGTGAACAATGTATTGTGTCTTTTGAGGTACTTTTATTGTAAATAGGAATAGAAGATGTTTCTGAACACCTCTACATTAAATGTGGATGCTATCATGATTAGGGATAATCATGAATGAATTAATAACAATGAGTGAGAAGCTTACAGAGGCTCAAAGATCATACCTCCAAAAGATTGCACTTGAGCTAGACTCATTTCTTGCTAAATCGGGGGGTCCTCCCATAGGCATTGGGAATACTTTCTATTGGCTACTATTGCCTGATGTTAATGTATCTGGTCTTTTTACTACAGTGGCAAAATACATCTGGAAGGCACCGTATCTGTGCAGATACATGAACAAGATACAAGACTATTATTCCTTTTTCCAATGTAGTTCCCACAGAGATGTGGTTGTTGCAGATTGTGATGGATTTCATTCTTCACTTAACATTCATTTAATCAAAAAGACTCATCCATCATGCTTCTTTTGAACTGTAAAGTGGCCTATTTATACAGTATAGTCCCATCCTACCTATCTAGCTGCAGCAGGCATGCTCACGTCATGTTGATATACACTAAATCTAAATATTATCTTTTGTGATCATCTATTTCTCATGACATAGGCTACACAGATTACCCAGGCCATAACGCAGGGTTAGGGTTGGGGTTTATGACTGTGAAACATCACCGTGTCTGTTTGCATCATAGTCACTGGGACATGAGAGTGCCACCTGCAGCTGGATCATGCTTCTCTCAATTGCTATTACTCACAACCATGATCAATGAGGATATGAATAAGTCCATGCAACTCCATACCAGGATGTCACTTTCCCCAATTTTTTTTATTGATACCAGGCTGTCTTTCCTAACTAGACATTTTTAATTAGCAGATTCCTAACCATTTTACATTGAATTCCCACTTCTATACCCATTTCACATTGCATTTCCACTTCATGGCTCATAAGAAATAACTTCAATACATCAGATTTGATCATGATGTGGGGACATACTGTTTGCAGTACATTTGAAAATGAGTGGTGAACCTTGTCAATTCAAGGTTATGCATGACATGTAATGACACGTATTCACCAAACAGATGGCGTGGTCGACTATCTAAAAGCCGATTATGGTCAGCCCTATACTGAAGCTACTAAAACCAATAGCCTGGATTTGACTTTGCGTGAACTCACAAACTGTTTCATAATTTGAGGTTACATTTTAATGTTAAAGTTAGTGTTTTTGCAATGCACATGTCACCGCTTTTCAAATGCCTATAGTTGCTTGACCATTGTAAATGTGGTGTAAATATACGTTTTTATTCGATCCTTAAAATAGATTTTACACTTGATAGGTTTAGCCTAATCCTGATGAGACATTACGACCCAAACGAGAAACAGTTATAACGCGTAAAACAGACATGTCTGTCAGAATTTAGCAGTGGGGGTGTTGGTAGCAGCACGTTGCACCAGACGCGCAATTATATAACTTGCACTGTGGCGACCCACAACCCAACATACATCCTCTACACCGGACTGTTCTGAATGTACTGTATGCAGTGGGGACACTCGATAGGGGGGCGATAGCGCGTCTCCCAAACAAATCACTCAAATGGCACAACAAATATGGAAAAGTTAGGGACACTTGAACTGACGTCACATTTCATCTCACTTTGAAGTCGTCATCAGCCAATGGGGATATTTGTTGACGCAGTCAGCGGCCAACGAGGGCAGTCGTGAAGGGAGTTCCACTACCGTTCGCCACCAGCAAGGATATATAAACTGCCGATGGAGTTCGAAAAGGGGTTTGAAGCAAGTCAAGAATAGCGGTGCTGAACAGACTCAGGCAGGGCCCTTGCTACTGAACACAGACTCAGAGAGCAGCGAAACCGAAGAGCTCTAAACGATTGCTATCGGCTTTTATTTCTTATTTTGAAAACACATTTTCCAGTGTGTCATGCAACTTTTCTAAATTCAGCTATTGATTATTTTTGTCTTCTAAAAAAATAACTTCTGTTGACATCCTGTCTTGATGTAAACAAACCTGGCACAGAGGTGCTTATACCTTGCAAAAAAAAGGTATATTCCGAAATTAAACGTATCTGCAGAACAAAGTGACCATGCCTTACGATCTAGCGGGTGTGTTTGACAACCGGGCGGATTATAAATCCGAGAAACAGTGCCAAAGAACCTCCTTTGCCTTCTACCAAGCAGTGCGGGACCTGCTACCAGTATGGGTACTCGAGGACATGCGGACAATGGAGGTGTTTCACTGGGAAGATGACGGGCGGGCGTGCTCTTTTACTCCATCCGAGGCTTTTCTGTATGCACTTGTGCACGATCATCAACAATACGCCAGATACCTGCTCAACAGATACTCCGTCGGCGCACTGGAGATGCCCAGTCGAAGCTTCTGCTGCTGCCAAGCATCTGCAACACCACATCTCACAGTAGCTGTCCGCTATAACCGTATTACTATCCTGAAAATGATTCTGGACTCTCTGAAAGACTTCTCCAATAGCGAGCGCGTGAGCTACATTAACAGTCGTGGATGTTTTCACGTGGAGGGAGGCAAAGGCGCATTGCATCTGGCGTGCGAACTGGTTCGCCCTGAGTGTTTGATTCTGTTACTAGGACACGGTGCATGTCCTTATGTCACAGATCGAGATGGGAACACCCCCTTGGACTGCCTCTTAAATCAGATACGCCGGGGTGAGCCTGACATGCGCCGGAAGCACGTCTGCCTTGGTTATCTCATTCTCTTCATGCCAAAATTCCATTTTCAAATGAAGGGAAAGTTGGAGAAGAATCCAGGGCTGTGGCAGGGTCTTATTGGAGAGCAGGCGTTCCAGTGGCTATCAGGACTATCTCCCCCCTCTCTCTTTGTTCAGGCTATGCGGAAGTTGACCCAGTCCATACCTGTTGAACAGCTGGACCCTCTGCCAGACTTTCTGAAACCACTGGACTTCAGACTACACCAGTTAAACATTCTCTCAAACCTCTCAGATTAAACTACTGTACTGACTTCTGGAATCAAATAGTTATTTTTGGCTATGGTGTGAACACTTCGACAACAGTGTCAATAAAAGTTAATTAAATGCAGCATGTGGCTTTGTAAATAGCAACTCAAAATGTTCTTTACATTTTGATGTTTAAAAACAATGCACTTTAGAATAAATGTTGAGTTGTCATATTTGACACTCGAGAGTGAATTTAATGGTGTTAATGTTGCAATGTGTAAATAAAATACTATTATTGTCTATAAAATATATGAACCTGTTGTTTTCTTTTATCTATAATGTGCTTCACCTATAGGGCCATTATCTGGAGGTTGTGGGCTGAAGGGGTGCAGAGAACATGTTAATACAATGTTACTACTACAGTAATTACACAGTTACTACACAGGCAATGGAACAACAATGTAGTTACAGAACTACAGAATAAACTATAGAATAGGTCCAAAACTACATGGCAGCATGAACATATGTTTTACATCATGGTATCACCCACCCATAAAATGGCACAATGGTTTGAATGAGCTCTTTACACACATTCATGGTTTTGTTTTCTCTGACAAATGCTTGGCTCGTGGTCAGAAGGAGAACATTCTCAACTCCAGCTCCCACATTTTTGTTCCACCTCAGCACTGTGTTAGTGCTGGGCTAGAGCAAAAAATGTGCAGTCCTATAGAGTTGAGAAACGCTGCTTTATGGTCGTCATACAGTATCATCACGTAGAGTCAATAACTGTAAACATCTTTATTAAGGAAGTCATACTGAGGAGAGGCATGGATTCATACAGTGGACTTACAGTACTGTGCATCCCATGAAAGACGCACAGAGGGGCTACAGTACTTCAACTTGTCCAGTATATTCCAAAACATTGGTCATTTGATAACCCATCAGATTTTCTTTACATCTCAAATGGCACCCTATTCCCCTACAAAGTGCACTACGTCTGACCAGGGATCCCCCACTGTTGAAACAATAGAGTAGTGCACTACATAGGAAATAATAGGTTGCCATTTGGGATGCACTCTTTGTCAAAGTGAATTGAACTGGCAAGCCCCTAATGACTAAGTAGCACTGATGTAGAGTACAGTATTCAGAAGCAGCATTATGATACCATGTAGTATGCCTAATGTCAATGTGTAACCCTGGTTTCTATATGTTAATATTATAGCTAGATAATTCAGCATTGTAATACAGTACTAGTTAAGCCACACTTATAGCTTTTCACAAACACAACCAACTTATTCACAAAGCTATGAGATGTACTAGTCAGTGATTGCGTTATATTTCCAAAGCTGTTTAGCTGTTGTTAATATGTTTGATTAAAGTATCTGTCAACCATTAAATGCATGATTCCCATATTAATACAGTAGCTGTATTAAGACTGGATAAATTCATTGGTTAGTTTCCCTTTCTGGTAGTTATACAAAATACACGTTAGAAATCTCCTAGCTCAAAATCCTGCAAAGTAATACCCCTTCCTTAGTGAGCACACATCATTCCACAGTAAAAAAGGAAGCAATCAATCAATCTGTGCACAGTAAGCGCCTACAGAGATGAACTTAAGGTACCCTTGCAAGGTGACTAACGTAATCAATTTCTCCATTCAAGTACTTACATTCACATGTTACCACTGTGTTATTATATACAGTAAAAATAACAATAAATAATGGATCTCCTTCCTACTACAGTCGTAGTTCCCTTTAAAACAATATACAAACATCATTTCACAGACCATGGCCCTATCTAACTCCTGTGGCATTGAGTTGGGTGACAATGGTTAAACTGGACTAAAGGTCTAACAGTTTGAAGTCTTTAATCGAACGTACCCTATTGGAAGGCTCTTGAGTGTGCTGTGGTAAATACAGTATTCAACGGAATTGATCAATGTGTAAAAAATAACACCAGAGCTACAGTAAGTTCCTTTGGGAGAGGGTGTTTCCTAAGAAAACAAAAATAAACCGTCTCAGGGCAGCAAGTCGACTAGTGCTGTGTACTTGAGTGGGGTTACCTTCTCCCTTACAACTAAAGTGCAGACTAACTAAAATGAATAAATATAACAAAATCGCCTTCCTACAATGTCATCAGATAAAAATAACAAATAAAATAACTAATATATCAATAAATTAATTCATTCAAATTCAATAGGGATTGGTTGGGTTAGGTTAAACGTAAACACTGGTCGGACACTTAATAATGCTTGAAAACAGCATATGGAGGGCTGGGCGACACACCCCATTCCCTTGGTAACACAAAATCATCCCGTCCTGTCTGTCTACAGAGCCATTGTGCACTCAGTTCTGATTCATAACCATATAGCAGTTGCCATAAAATCTTCGATATTATGTACATAGGAGGTTAACATAAAAAAATACACAGTAAGTAAAGTACAGACTAATAAATGAAATGCAGCCCATTTCAGTAGTGAAAGAGAATAATAATAGTGGTTGTTTCGGTTGGGAAGAGACATGGCAAATGGCACCCTATTCCCTACATTGTGCACTACTTTTGACAAGAGCCCTATGCACCCTGTGGTTCCTAGTCAAAAGTAGTACACTGTATAGGGAATAGAATGCAAATTCTGTCTTATTTAGATGACCTCCCACTCCTCCTCCAGGTCCTCTCCACTCAGGGAGCCTGTGTTGACGTGGCACTTGACAACGGTGTGCACCATGGTCTTGGTGAGCCGGTGACTCAGACCTCCAGACAAACTCACAGCCCACAGTTCGTCCATGGGTGTCACTGTGGGACAATCAGCGGGTTGGAGGGATCAGATTGAGCAAAGCAAGGAGCAGAATCGCTAATCTTGATCACTTAATGAGGACTTATTTGGGACGCAAGGTGATTTGTAGATCAGTGATTCTGGCTGTGGAGTCGATCTCAAACATGCACAAAGGAACAGCAAGCCAAACATTAACTCTAAGCTACAGTAAGCCCCTGACCTGTGTACAAAACATGCTTGAATTGTGGACCAAGATATGTGGGAATGAGCGGAAGCCAACACTTTGTTGTTGCTACTGTACTAGAACACAGTTGTGTTCTTACTGTATCATGTTATTCTTATTTTTTATTTGTATATCTTGTTCTACCTTGTTATTGATTATTGTATTGTTGGGGTTAGAGCTAGCAAGAAAGGCATTTCACTGTACTTGTTCGTTTGACATTAAAACTTGAAACGTGTTGTTCCACAACTGGAACACTCTCTCTCTCTCTCTCTCTTTCTGTCTCCATCTCATCACTCACCTGTTAGCCAGTTGAGCAGGCCTGGTATCTTCTTCCAGTAGTCCCCTGCTGGGTTCTTGTCAGTGATACCGTAGCGCCTCGCCACCTCCCCGTTGGGGCAACGCACCCAAACTGTCTTCACACTCAGCACCAGCTGACTGGCCTGAAGACCTGGGAACACATTGGATATAGAACACTGAAGTTGATTGTCTCGTCTTTGGACGAAGGTTTTATGAATGGGTGTCTGATCTTCCGCTTATGGAAACGTGGTTGTCTAACTTAAACAAAGAGACAATGACGCACTGGGTAAAAATCGAAAATGGATGACAGGTGTAGGGATAGGGAACAAAAGGTGTTAATATCATTGGGTGTCTGATTGACGGTCAATCGACAGGTCATTTACCTGGAATGTGTTCCCAGTCTGTTCCGACAGGCATCTCGTCCGTGATTCCTGTGCGGACATGTACGTTCCCTCTGTTGTCCATGGCCCACAGCATGCGGTCGTTGGGACTGGTGTGGATCCTTATCAAGTGCACTCCTACTGGCTGATGGAGCAGGAAACCATGACGATGTGAACACCACAGCACAACTCAAAATATAATGGGCTGAACAAGGGCCCCAGGACCAGCGGGGGCAAAATAACCCCATAACTGAGATCCACCACCATATTGTACAGTAGGTATGTTTTTTTCCCCCTCATACATTCTCATTTTGATGCCAAGCGCACCACTGGTGTGCGTGGCCAAAGAGCTTTATTTTATGTCATCCAACAAATGTGAACGTCTGGAGGTGGCAAAACGGCATTGGCACTTGGATTCGGACCAGTGCTATGGTCAGATGACATGTTCATAGAGCTGTTTAGTCACACACACCAGTTGTGTGTTTGGCGTCGAAATGAGGATACATAAGCAGAAAAGAACCCCATGCCTACTGTAAAATATGGGGGTGGATCTTTGATGTTATGGGGCTATATTGCTTCCACTGGTCCTGGGGCCCTAGTTATGGTCAACGGCATCATGAACTTTACCCAGTACCAGGACATTTTAGCCAAAAACCTGTTTGCCTCTGCGAGGAGGCTAAAACTTGGCTGCAAGTGGATCTTCCAGCAAGACAATAACCCCAAGCACACATCAAAATCAACAATGAAATGGTTAAATGGCCACAAAACCAACATTTTGCCATGTCCATCTCAGTCGCCGGAAATGAAACCCATTGAAAACCTGTGTATTGAATTGAAGAGGGCAGTCCATAAGTGCAGACGAAGGATATCAAGGATCTGAAAATATTCTGTATGGAGGAATGGTCTAAGATCCCTCCCAAAGTGTCCTCCAACTCATAAAACCTTTTAGAAAAGGCTCAGTGCCGTTATCCTCGCATGGTGAGGTATTGAAAACAGGGGTGTCCAATAATTATAACCCCTACCATTGAGAAAAAAAAGTATTACTTGTCAAATATATATATCTTTCTCTTAGCAATTGTATTAGTATAAAATAACATAATTTCCCAATTTTTTGCAGCATACAATATAGCTCAGTATTTTAATTCCTTATTTTATACAGTCATTTTGCTCATCTTTATCAAGGGTGTCAATAATTTTGGACTCCACCGTATAAGCAACTATCACTGTGCCAATCAAATGGTATTCATAAGCTAAGCAGATGCACTGTGTGGATTTACCTGCTCTGGTGGTTCAATGCAGATCCAGGCAGGAAGCATCATGCTGGGGTTGAGGGGTTGAGTGCCCACGCGGAAATAGACCATCCCATAGCCATCACACGCCCACACATTCTGACTGCCACATGATATGCTGATCAGCCTTACCTGACCTGCAAGACAAAGCAAACCAAACCAATGTCAGTTCTTCAGCTTCTGTGAAGTCTTTCTTCATGACACTGAAGAAACGATTGTGCAGGAACATTGGTTCAGACATATAGGCCTAATAATAGCAGAGATCTTTTACATAATATTGTAACAAACTTTGATAATAGGCTCATTTTAACTGGGAGTATATGTATGTAAGACTTTCTCTTACTATTGTTCAGTAAGAAAAACAGAAACCACAGCCATTGATATTGCTTTGTGCGGCACAATATAACACAGCACACTAGAGGCCCATGTGACAAAGCACTATTACGTCACAGTGATCTCACACATTATATAATCTGACTATTGGGCTGGCTGACCTCTAAACAAACAATGACCTCCAAATAGAGCAATCCCATTCGCCTGCAATATTCTTGACTTTATGTTAATGACTTTGTATTATTTGTATATCTGTCATCGGTTTCTTGTGCTGTTGTGTTTATTATCTAATCCAAATGACACAATGGCAAGTTCGCTCAGGGAAAAATGAAGTCAATCTATTCTATTCTAATAAAGACTGCATACATATATGTCCACTTCAAAATGTTCAGTGAGTGGCGTATGCATGGTCTCGTGCGTGCGTACAAAACTGACACTGTAGAAGCTTGGTATGTTATACCTTTCCCAAACTAAACCATAGGACATGTGATATCAGGACAGAGAATACGGATGGACAGCGACCACCGGGAGAGGATAAGTTTAAATGCCTGGATGTCCTCACAGACACATCAGGGCAAGGTGTTGATAAAGTTGAATTGGTTTGTCCTGCTAACCTTGACGCTCCTCTATCCCATGATTGCATTAATGTGATGACAGTCCCTTTAATCTAAGCCAGATAAGGAAAAGCACATCGCCCAGAACAGGAGATGGCATGTTTAAATAAAAGGTTAAATGAAAATAAAATAAAAATGTTGATGATGCAAAGAGTTCTCTGAGCTTCTGTTTAACAAATGAATGAAGGCCTAGGGGTTGTAAGCCAATAAGGCAAAAAAAGACAAGTTATTATTTCATGTGAAACATTACAACACTTACTGTGTTTTCAAAGGCTTCATCACTTAAAAACAAATACTTATTTCAGTCTTTAGAAGAGGTTTCCGACTGAATGACGTGAATACTTTTATGAAATATGAGGACCGACACAACAAAACATAGCGTATTACTTAGTATTTTCTTGTCAAAGGGTTAAAGATGCAGTCTGGGATCTTAAGGACTTACAATTTCGTAACAGATTGTACAAATTGGATGTTTTTTTGTTGTTGCAGGGTGTAACATATTATACGAAATGGATGGCGTAGTACACAATTGTGCAACATTTTCAAGGAACTGTTTTTTGCTCGTGAGCAATACTTTTAAAACTACTGGCTGAAATGCTTGGGAGCATCCCTTTAATGGTCAACCCTTCCAAAATCATTGTTCTCTGCATTCATCACATTATCACTATTAGATTAAGCTATTGACATTCTGTAACAAACTTTGTGTGGGGAGAGACAGGGTCAGGGACAGTGAAACCACCCTACTGTTGATAAGGTGGCTGTCATTGTAGCCTGGTGGGTAGGAGCACTGGGCCAGTCACCAAAAGGTTGCTGGATCGAATTCCCAAGCTGACAAGGTAAAAATCTGGAACATATCGACTTGATGAATTCCACCTATCCCTAAAAAATGAAAACCCGGACCTCTATATAAATAACCTATAATCTATAGGGATCGCTAAAGGGATCGGTTGCAATTCAGGATTACTCCTGGAGTTTCTGGGCAAGATACATTCTTAGAAAAGATTAGCCTAGTCCTAAATGTTGCCTGAGACTTGGGTGTGGAGCCCATAGACGCCATAGGGGTCTACAGTCATGTCTAGCCTAAACAAGTATTTGTATTTATTTTTCTGAATAGTGTATATGGTACTAGAGCCAACATGCTTTGGTGTTCAGAGACATTGGATATACTGTTTTAACCCTTTGATATCCCCCTTTCACCTCTGACCTCACTGGGAAATCCTCTGGTGGTAAAAGTAGCCACCCTTTGCCTTGAAGACAGCTTTCCACACTCTAGGCATTCGCTCAACCAGCTTCATGAGAAATGCTTTCCCAACAGTCTTGAATGACTTCCCACATATGCTGAGCTCTTGTTGGCTGCTTTTCCTTCACTCTGCGGTCCAACTCATCCCAAACCATCTCAATTGGGTTGAGGTCGGGTGATTGCCGAAGCCAGGTCATCTGATGCAGCACCTTCTTGGTCAAAAAGCCCTTTCCTGTTGAAAAACAAATAATAGTCCCACTAAGCGCAAACAGAATGCTGTGGTAGCCATGCTGGTTAATTGTGCCTTGAATTCTAAATAAATCACAGACAGTGTCACCAGCAAAGCACCCCCCACACCATCACACCTCCTCCTTCATGGTGGTAATCACACATGTAGAGATCATCCATTCGCCTACTCTGCATCTCACAAAGAAACAGCGGCTGGAACAAAGAAAATCAAATTTGGACTCATCAGACCAAAGGATAGATTTACACCGGTCTAATGTCCATTGCTCGTGTTTCAAGCAAGTCTCTTCTTCTTATTGGTATCCTTTAGTAGTGGTTTCTTTGCAGCAATTTGACCATGAAGGCCTGATTCACACAGTCTCCTCGACACAGTTGATGTTGATATGTGTCTGCATTTATTCAAGCTGCAATTTCTGAGGCTGGTAACTCTAATGAACTTATCTTCTGCAGCAGAGGTAACTCTGGGTCTTCCTTTCTTGTGGTGGTCCTCATGAGAGCCAGTTTCATCATAACGCTTGATGTTTTTTGCGACTGCACTTGAAGAAAAGTTTTTGAAATGTTCTGGATTGTCTGACCTTCATGTTTTAAAGTCTCTTTGCTTATTTGATCTGTTCTTGCCATAATATGGACTTGGTCTTTCACCAAATAGGGCTATCTTATGTATACCACCCAACCTTGTCACAACACAACTGATTGGCTCAAACGTATTAAGAAGGAAAGAAATTCCACAACTTTCAACAAGGCACACCTGTTAATTGAAATGCATTCCAGCTGACTAGAATATGGTTGAGAGAATACCAAGAGTGTGCAAAGCTGTCATCAAGTCAAAGGGTGGCTACTTTGAAGAATCTCAAATCTAAAATATTTAGATTTATTTAACACATTTTTGGTTACTACATGATTCCATGTGTTATTTCATAGTTTTGATGTCTTCACTATTATTTTATGATGTAGAAAATAGTAAAATAAAATAAAAACCCTTAAATGAGTAGGTGTGGTCAAACTTTTGACTGGTACTGTATATCAGGTGATCTATGAGCCAAACACTTTTCCTGGCAAGGTCACCAGGTCAGGACGAATACACTAAAAGCCCTATTTAGGCCTACTCTAGTACTACTAGTGTACTATGCCTTCAAGCAGCAACTGATGCTCACATGAAAGTGGAGAAAATATGTGTTCATACAGACAATTGACATTGGCTTACATATTCACATCAAATACTTATCATCAAATCAGAAGGCCTACCTTACTTTTAAAACTCACCTCACTGTGATGATCAATTTGAAGAAAGAACTTCAACAGCAGGTTGAAACAGTGTAGTTAGTCTTTGTTTCAAAGACTAACACAACGAAATGGACATTGCTTTCTAAGGTGATGATTAATTCAAAACTCCCATAAGCATATTAAAGCTTATGCATATGCATAAGCTTATGAGCCCAAGCCCATAAAAAAAACTGAATTAAAATTATGATTGTGCCGTAATACAATACATTAGCCTAAGGCATATCACACATGGTAGAAAAACATAAAATACAACTGATATGTCTTTGGTACATAATTGGTCTAGCCTATACTCCAAAATTAAACAAACGTGAGTAATGTCCTTTGAGTGTGGACAGTATTATAATGCATACAGAATGGACTGGTTACCATATGCTACGCTCTAAAATGTCTATCCATGAGTCTGGGAGAGATGCTGTTGGTTCATTGATTGTGCAGGGTGGCTTACAGTTAGCTTACAATCAGTGCATTTGTATTTTAATAGCCTAGTAATAGGGATTGTTTTATATTTTCACAATTAATTGGGTTACACATTACATTTAGCTATACAGAATATCGCACCACCATGCGTTTCCATCTCCTGCTCTCAACAGTTTAGTGAAATATGATTTGTTTTGCGAAAAACATGTCACTATCGATGTTCCGGAACAGATTTCAAAAAAAGTTTCCCAAATTAAGCACTGGGTAGCTGGGACAGGCCATGGCATACAGAGTTTGGGCAGAATGTTACCTACAGGGCAGCAAGAGCTTGCTCATCAAGCAGTGGTTGATGCTTGGAGTGAAATAAGTGTTCTTAGATTTATTTCTCAGCTGCTCATATTAAGCACATGCTCCGATATAAACCCGAAGTAGCCTACAAAACGGACACGTGGAAAAGCGCGAGGCCTCCATTCGCTATTTGAGTGCATACAGATGACATGTCTTTTCCCCCCCTGTTCCTGCCTATTTTCATATTAGTTAAGACAAGGTTAATTTGAATATAGTGTGATGGGTGAAAATATGATCACTTGATGAGAGAACAACTGTGCAGCCTGAGTCCAAGGAACAGAGTGCAAGCTTTTTTTGTTGCTACTTTCTCAAATCATCAATAGCCTAGAGTCGCACCATGCAGCCCATATACTGTATGTCTTGATTTCTAAGACATTCTAAGGTTTGTATCATTCACAACTAAAGTTCCCAAATAACTCCAAATCTAGTGTATAGGACCTGTTTCAAAATGTTCACTTTTACACTCAACATAGCTGAGTAAAATAGAAAGGATATGAAGTGGCTAAGTCCAATTATATTATTTTTACTATAAGATCATATACAATAATACCACAGGACTATATGGTATTATTTTGTCAGCTAAATAAACAAGCCTACAGCCTATAGCATGGCACATAGCCAGATAACATATGCCTACAGTAGGCCAATTCATATTCTGTTCTTCTGAAATACATTTTCTTCATATAATAATGTTTCTTTAGACCTGACTAAAAATAAATAATGGGTTTATTCTGAAGGTGTACATTAAATAGATATATTATACTTTTTTAAATGTCGATGTTCCAAAGTGGCGCATCAGCGACTTGTATGTGTGGAGGCCTGGAGATGCAAAACATATTTATGTTAATTAGCGTTCAATTACTGTGAGCCTGGAAGCCTGGAAACTGGCTGACAACATTTCATGACCGCCACAGCCCTAAGCTTACTAGTAGTTTTATCAGGGACAAGATGCCAATTGAGAAACAAATGATAAAACATTGTTAAATGTTTCTTTATGTCAAACATGGAGAACCCACACAAGGCAGACCAATGCTTTGTGATTTATTTCCCCAGTCTTGATTATTTCCCTTCCAAAAATAATTGTTATTATATAGTAAATCAATATTTTATAACAAATTACCTAAATGTTCGACACCCAATGAACGTCTTACAATGAAATAAGTTTCACTGAAAAATGTATTTTCATTATGCGATAACTTTCAAAACTTCCTTCATGAACTATAATGAACTGTGAAAGGTGTCAAAACACTCTTGTCCCTGTCCTGATTCCTGTGCAGTGCTCTAGCACGGAGACTTAGTGTCAATGACCACATGATCTAACAGAACACGGCTAAAAATGTGTGTACTCTCAGCTCCCTCCCCCTCTCATGTTACATTGTGATGCACACATAGCCCAATACGGCCTGGCTACAGCTGTCTGCTGTCGTCACGTGTCTGTCTATTTGCATCCAGCCACTTTCCAGCAGCAGAACATATACAACCTGAACCTCTTCAATAAACAAACACTGAAGCTTCTACCAAGACCCTGGTGCATCTATCGAAGGGTTGAAATCGAGCTGCTGTTAGATAACTTACTTTCCATGAATTTTAAATGACACCAACCTCTTGGAATGGAGGGTAGGGACTCATTGCCAAATGACGGTAATTACATAGGCCTAATATCTCTTTAGAATCATGTGTTTTCTACAGGCATGTCAGCTTACTGCTTGAGACGTGGTACAGCCCCCAAAAAAGTCTAAAAGGCAATGTAAACAGTTCACTCAAAAAAAATATAAGGATTTCTTTGGAGAACTTATCAGACACTCCTTCATGGAGTATTGAAAGGTCTTGACTTGTAGTAGGAGGAACTGCTCTGATAATTTCCCTGCCTGGCATGAACTTTGACACCTTGCTCAAGGAGGACCTTATCACAAAAAAAGTCTTATGTAAGTACCACCTGCCTATACTTAAGTTAAAAAAACTCCCTAGTAAAACTGAGGAAGCGAGTGACGTCTGCCTGCTGAATCTGTGTCAGCAGCCAACTCAAGACAATGCCTCTAGATCCAGATCCTCTGTTTCAGGAGTGCTAGTTTATTGCTCTCCCTGTATTCCTGAGGGGCGTAACTAGGACTAGAAAGACAACCTCACATGAACTAGGTCAAAGTCAGACTGCAGTTTGGAGGTGCGAGTACCATTGCCGACCACTGGGACATGAAACGTAAGCTGGTGGGGACACTACGATGGGCGTGCGAAAGTATGCAGCTACATGGAACTGACACCAAAAGACATGCTGACATTTGACAGACTAGACATACAGAATGTGCTAGATAAGTATGTCACACTGGGAATAAATGTTCAGCTCTAATCAGTTATGAAATGGCCATTTAATTTTTAAGAATGCTTATTGCCTATATATAAAATGTCCCTTTAACATCTGCAAACAAATTGGCTTAGTTACTACAGTATAATGAAATGTGGAAAACATTTACACTGAACAAAAATATATATGCATAATGTAACAATTTCATACAGTTACAGTTCATATAAGGAAATACGTCAAAATAAATAACTTAATTTGGCCCTAATCTATGGATTTCACATGAATGGAATACAGATTTGCATCTGTTGGTCACCACAGATACCTTTAAAAATAAAAACAGTCAAAAAAACAAGTCAGTATCTGGTGTGACCACCATTTGCATCATGTAGCGTGACACATCTCCTTTGCAGAGAGTTGATCAGGCTGTTGATTGTGGCCTCTGGAATGTTGTCCCTCTCCTCTTCAATGGCTTGGTGAAGTTGATGGATATTGGTGGGAAGTGGAAAACGCTGTCATAAACGTTGATCTAGAGCATCCCAAACATGATCTATGGGTGTGTCTGGTGTGTATACAGGCCATGCAAGAGCTGGGACATTTTTAGGCTACCAGCAATTGTGTACAGATCCTTTGCAACATGGGACGGTACATTATCATGCTGAAACATGAGGTGATGGCGGCAGATGAATGGCATGACAATAGCCTCTTGATCTCTGTGCATTAACATTGCCATCGATAAAATGCAATTGTGTTGGTTGTCTGTAGCTTATGTCTGCCCATACCATAACCCCACCATGGGGCACTCTGTTCACAACGCTGACATCAGCAAACCGCGAGCCAACAAGACACCATACTGCCACCTGCCCAGTACAGTTGAAACCGGCATTCACCGTGAATACCAAACTTTTCCAGCATGCTAGTGGCCATTGAAGGTTAACATTAACCCACTGATGTCGGTTACGATGCCGAACTGCAATCAGGTCAAGACCCTAGTGAGGACAACGAGCATGCAGATGAGCTTCTCTGCGGCGGTTTCTGACGGTTTGTATAGAAATTCTTTGGTTGTGCAAACCCACAGTTTCATCACCTGTACGGGTGGCTGGTCTCAGATGATCTCGCAGGGGAAGAAGCAGGATGTGGAGGTCCTGGCTGGCGTGGTTACACGTGATCTGCGGTTGTGAGGCCGGTTGGACATACTGCCAAATTCTCTAAAACTACGTTTGAGGTGGCTTATAGTAGACTAATTAAATCAAATAAAATTCTATGTCACATGCGCAGAATACAACATGTGTAAACCTTACAGTGAAATGCTTACTTACAAGCCCTAACAAAAGGCAGTTAAGAAAAAATACCCCCCCAAAAAGTAAGAGATAAGAATAACAAATGATTAAAGAGCAGCAGTGAATCACAATAGTGGGGCTATATACAGGGGGTACCGGTACAGAGTCAATGTGCAGGGGGGACAATGCAAATAGTCTGGGTAGCCATTTGATTAGCAGTTCAGAAGTCTTATGGCTTGGGGGTAGAAGCTATTTAGGAGCCTCTTGGACATGCACTCCGGTACCACTTGCCATGCAGTAGCAGAGAGAACAGACTATGACTAGGACGGCTGGAGTCCTTGACAATTTTTAGGGCCTTCCTCTGACACCGCCTGGTATAGAGGTCCTGGATGGCAGGAAGCTTGGCCCCGGAGATGTACTGGGCCGTACGCACTACCCTCTGTAGTGCCTTGCGGTTGGAGGCCGAGCAGTTGCCATACCAGGCAGTGATGCCACCTGTCAGGATACTCTCAAAGGTGCAGCTATAAAACATTTTGAGGATCTGCCATGCCAAATCTTTTCAATCTCCTGAGGGGGAATAGGTTTTGTCGTGCCCTCTTCACGACTGTCTTGGTGTGCTTGGACCATGTTAGTTTGTTGGTGATGTGGACACCAAGGAACTTGAAGCTCTCAAACTGCTCCAGTTGCAGATGGAGGTGTTTAGTCCCAGAGTCCTTAGCTTAGTGATGAGCTTTGAGGGCAATATGGTGTTGAACGCTGAGCTGTAGTCAATGAATAGCATTCTCACAAAGGTGTTCCTTTTGTCCAGGTGTGAAAGGGCAGTGTGGAGTACAATAGAGATTGCATCATCTGTGGATCTGTTCCATGTATGCAAATTGGAGTGGGTCTAGGGTTTCTGGGATAATGGTGTTGATGTGAGCCATGAAAAGCCTTTCAAAGCATTTCATGGCGACAGACGTGAGTGCTATGAGTCGGTAGTCATTTAGGCAGGTTACCTTAGTGTTCTTGGGCACAGGGACTATGGTGGTCTGCTTGAAACATGTTGGTATTACAGACTCAGACAGGGAGAGGTTGAAAATGTGAGTGAAAATACTTGCCAGCTGGTCAGCGCATGCTCGGAGTACACATCCTGGTAATCCATCTGGCCCTGCGGCCTTGTGAATATTGACCTGTTTAAAGGTCTTACATCGGCTGCGGAGAGTGTGATCACACAGTTTTCCGGAACAGCAGATGCTCTCATGCATGTTTCAGTGTTACTTGCCTCGAAACGAGCATAGACGTTATTTAGCACATCTGGTAGGCTTGTGTCACTGGGCAGCTCTCGGCTGCGCTTCCCTTTGTAGTCTGTAATAGTTTGCAGGACATGCCACATCCGACGAGCGCCGGAGCCGCTGTAGTATGATTCGATCTTAGTCCTGTATTGACGCTTTGCCTGTTTGATGGTGTGTCGGAGGGAATAGTGGGATTTCTTATAAGCTTCTGGGTTAGAGTCCCGCTCCTTGAAAGTGGCAGCTCTAGCCTATAGCTCAGTGCAAATATTGCCTGTAATTCATGGCTTCTGGTTGGGGTATGTATGTACAGTCACTGTGGGGACGACGTCCTCGATGCACTTATTGATAGTGACTGATGTGGTGTACTCCTCAATGCCGTCGGAAGAATCCCTGAACATAGTCCAGTCTGTGCTAGCAAAACAGTCCTGTAGGTTAGCATCTGCTTAATCTGACCACTTTTTTTATAGACCCAGGTCACTGGTGCTTCCTGCTTAAATTTTTGCTTGTAAGCAGGAATCAGGAGGATAGAATTATGGTCAGATTTGCCAAATGGAGGGCGAGGGAGAGCTTTGTACGCGTCTCGGTGTGTGGAGTAAAGGTGGTCTCAAATTTGACCCCCTCTGGTTGCACACATTTAACATGCTGATAGAAATGAGTTAAAACTGATTTAAGTTGCATTAAATTCCCCGTTCACTAGGAGCGCCGCCTCTGTATGAACATTCAAATCTCTGGCAAGAGCTCTGGTGGACAGCCCTGCAGTCAGCATGCCAATTGCATGCTCCCTCAAAACTTGAGACATCTGTGGCATTGTGTTGTGTGACAAAATTGCTCATTTTAGAGTGGCCTTTTATTGTCCACAGCACAAGGTGCACCTGTGTAATGATCATGCCGTTTAATCAGCTTCTTGATATGCCACACCTGTCAGGTGGATGGATTATCTTAGCAAAGGAGAAATGCTCACGAACAGGGATGTAAACAAATTTGTACACAACATTTGAGAGAATTATGTTTTTTGTGCATAAGGAAAATTTCAGGGATCTTTTATTTCAGCTCATGAAACCAACACTTTACATGTTGCGTTTATATTTTTGTTCAGTATAGTTTTCCTACAAAACAGAGAGGAAATACCACAAAACTACTGCAATCAATCTCCCAGTGAGGCCACTAAATCACCAATTTAGCAAACAAAATCAACGTTATTTTTGCATTTAGCATCTAGCCTAAACTTAGCTACCTAGCTTGTGATCTGTCTGATGAGGCAACCAATGTTATTTCTATGTGTGAACAGTATGGTCTCACCGAGCTGGCTGAGGTCCAGCAGATTCCAGTGCATGCCAGTGGGGCAGCTGGTGGAGAGGGTGCGGATGTGGACACGGCCGTGGTGGTCCAGTCCCCACAGGGCATCGCGGCAGGCAGTGAGCTGCACCATCTCTATGTCCTGGGGCAGCTGGACCGTGGTGGGGTGCATCTGACCATCCTGGTCCCAAACACAGAACAGGTCTTTCCTGCTCTGGCCCAGCCACAGGAAGCTCCCTGCAGAGACAGAGAGATACAAACACAGTCACATGTTGGTGATGTAATACACAGAGAGACACAGATAACATGTAATGTCAATTTAATGTCAAAGGAGTGGTCTTCTTTATTTCTGTACATTTATTTGAAATGAGTCGTTGCCATAAGGTGGAGGGATGATAGTAATAATGTTATGTGTTCACAAAGAGTGGTCATCAATCTACCTTCTTTACTGAGTAAAGCCGAGGAGTAGACGAAGGCCCACTTCGTGGCAGAGACGGTTCCTCTGGGTACGACGCCCTGCCAGAAAGTGCCTGTGGTGTCACAAAACATCACTGTCACACTAAACACCCTGCAGTATTATCACAAAAGTCACTGTCCATCTCACTGCCTTAACACACGTTGACCTTTGAGAAGGTGTCAGTAAAGAAATGCAAATAGTTGTTGCCTTAAAGCCCGTTCAGATAGAACAGCCGACATAAGGAGAGAAGAGATGACATTTGTGTTGTATAACAGCTGACCAAAGACGGGGAATTCAGATCAAAAATATAGGACGCACGGTTGAGACCGTATCTACGGTAACGGTGCCTCTTTACAAGGATGTGATGAAACTTTGAGAAAAAGTTGCCGCTTGTTGTAGCAAATTAATTTGTTCTTAACTGACTTGCCTAGTTAAATAAATGATAAATAGAAATTATATTTTAAAAAACGTGTTGAAGAAAATAGTGCTGTAGAAAACGAGTATTATGAAATATATGCACCAGAAACCAGGCACACTTTCCAACTTGTCAGAGAAATATCAGCAAGCTAGGGTATCTAACTGCAGCAAAATAGCTAGTTAAATATAATTAGTTAGTTACATATATGTACAGTGAACATCAGCTCACTGTACATATATTTATGTTAATATTATTCATTCCTTGTGTATAAGGTAGTTGTTGTGAAATTGTTCGATTAAATTGTTAGATATTACTGCACGGTCGGAACTAGAAGCACAAGCATTTCAGTACACTCGCATTAACATCTGCTAACCATGAGTATGTGACCAATAAAATTTTATTTGATTTCTTATTTAAACGGACCCGTCTCGTTTCAAGTAGTTTGCTAAGATTTGACATGTGGAATATTGAAAACTCCAGCAGCTGAGATGACACATTCTAAAACTACACCACTCAGAGTTCTAAAACTGCTTAAAACCATCTAGTCTCGTCTTGACTGGCTGTTGTACCTGAACTGGGCTGAAGGCTTACCTGATGAAGTTCTGTGTTTCTATGGAATGTGGTTATGTCATCAAGGGCTCTCCAAAATGGCATTTTAATGCAGAAAACAACAATTAAAATGGCTCCTGACTGAACATTTGTGTTAACCCACCAAGCTTAAGCCTAGGCATTAGCTTGGTGAGTTAACAAAAAAGTATTGAGGTCTAATTACAAACCGCTGAGGCTGCCCTTGGCGACATGGAAGTCGTTCCTGCCAGATGCAATCCAGACGCCAGTGGTGTTGGAAGAGACCAGGCTGGGCTGGCATTGGGACTGCTGGGAGAGGAAGGCCACGCGGAGGCATTCTGCCACCCGCTCCACTGGGGCCTTGGTGGCCGTGGCCACGTTTTGAGTGGCCTGGATCAGCGTCTGGAACAGACTGCCCTGGTCAAACACCACATAGTCTGTGATGCTCACCTGAGGGAGGGAACAAAAGGCCAGAAATAGATAAGCATTAGAAGGTGTGCCAGTCATCTTGGGGTGTTGTCTGTAATGCAACCCCTTTGACTTAATAAAATAGACATTCTTAAAAAACGATCGAAGTGCAAAATAGAGGACTGATGGAAATTACGGGTGTGAGTAGGGCTGTTGCGGTGACTGTATTACCGCCACACCGGCGGTCACGAGTCATGAAGGCAGTCAAATTCCACATTACCATTTAGTCGCGGTAATTAGGCTTCTCCAAGCCCTGATGCTGCTGCTGGTCATCAGTAGCCTACCAAACTTGCTAACTGCCTGGTACTCAGAACTTTATTGTTCCTCTAATCAGTCTGACATCAATGCAAATGCATTTGATAATCTAACCAAACACACTTCATGAGAGTCCATGAGCTCATTTCAATAGGTTATGCAACAGTGCAAGAAAAAAGGGTGATGGCCTCTACTAAAAATAGAAGAATCAGCTTTCTATAGGCTATGCCTCCTATATTTATATCTCAACTCTATAAAGCACATTGCTTATATTTACAACAGGTGTATAGCCTACCTGGCTGGCATGAAAATGAACCACGGGGAAAAGCATCCTCCATTCGCTATTTAAGTACATACATTTTTTCCCGATGCCCCTGTTTCGAGACATGTACATGATAATGGTCCATTCCAAATCAAAACAAATGTCACACATACATTTGAAGTCGGATGTTTATATACACCTTGGCCAAATACATTTAAACTCAGTTTTTCACAATTCCTGACATTTAATCCTAGTAAACATTCCCTGTCTTAGGTCAGTTACGATCACCACTTTATTTTAAGAATGTGAAATGTCAGAATAATTAGAAGAGAGAATTAATTATTTCAGCTTTTATTTCTTTCATCACATTCCCAGTGGGTCAGAAGTGTACATACAACTCAATTAGTATTTGGTAGCATTGCCTTTAAATAGTTTAACTTGGGTAAAACGTTTTGGGTAGCCTTCCACAACCTTCCCACAATAAGTTGGGTGAATTTTTTCCCATTCCTCCTGACAGAGTTGGTGTAACTGAGTCAGGTTTGTTGGCCTCCTTGCTAGCACACACTTTTTCAGTTCTGCCCACAAAGTTTCTATAGGATTGAGGTTAGGGCTTTGTGATGGCCACTCCAATACCTTGACTTTGTTGTCCTTGAGCCATTTTGATGCAACTTTGGAAGTATGCTTGGGGTCATTGTCCATTTGGAAGACCCATTTGCAACCAAGCTTTAACTTCCTGACTGATGTCTTCAGATGTTGCTTCAATATATCCACATCATTTTCTTTCCCCATGATGACATCTATTTTGTGAAGTGCACCAGTCCCTCCTGCAGCAAAGCACCCCACAACATGATGCTGCCACCCCCGTGCTTCCCGGTTGGGATGGTGTTCTTCAGCTTTGAAGCCTCCCCCTTTTCCCTCCAAACATAATGACAGTCATTAAGGCGAAACAGTTCTATTTTTGTTTCATCAGACCAGAGGACATTTCTCTAAAAAGTATGATCTTTGTCCCCATGTGCAGTTGCAAACCGTAGTCTGGCTTTTTAATGGCAGTTTTGGAGCAGTGGCTTCTTCCTTGCCGAGTGGCCTTTCAGGTTGTCGATATAGGACTCGTTTTACTGGATATAGACACTTTTGTACCCATTTCCTCCAGCATCTTCACAAGGTCCTTTGCTGTTGTTCTGGGATTGATTTGCACTTTTCGCACCAAAGTACGTTCATCTCTAGGAGAAAGGACACGTCTCCTTCCTGTGCAGTATGATGGCTGTCTGGTCCCATGGTGTTTATACTTGCTTACTATTGTTTGTACAGATTAAAGTGGTACCTTCAGGTGTTTGGAAATTGCTCCCAAGGATGAACCAGACTTAGAAGTCTACAATTCTTTTTCTGAGGTCTTGGCTGATTTCTTTTTATTTTCCCATGATGTCAAGCAAAGGGGCACTGAGTTTGAAGATAGGCCTTGAAATACATCCACAGGTACACCTCCAATTGACCCGAATGATGTCAATTAGCCTATCAGAAGCTTCTAAAGCCATGACATCATTTTCTGGAACTTTCCAAGCTGGCACAGTCAACTTAGTGTATATACACTTCTGACACACTGGAATTGTGATACAGTGAATTATAAGTGAAATAATCTGTCTGTAAACAATTGTTGGAAAAATGTATTGTGACATGCACAAAGTAGATGTCCTAACCGACTTGCCAAAACTATAGTTTGTTAACAAGAAATTTGTGGAGTGGTTGAAAAACTAGTTTTAATGACTCCAACCAAAGTGTATGTAAACTTCCGACTTCAACTGTATATTATTTAGTATATGTAAAGACAAGATTAAACCAATAATAGTCTGATGGGTGACAATATTAGCCTACCACTTGTGAATGATATATTATCACTTGTGAATGACGCCCAGCATCATGCCCATAGAAACAACGTTTTTTTTTGCGACTTGTTTGAAACATAGTAGCACACCTCATGTAGCCTAGCCCAGAGGCCTAGATGTTTTAAAAGGTTTGTATCACAACTAAAAGTGGGCAATTAAGCACATTCATCCGCTTCACATGGGGTGTAGAACCTAACTGGCATATATAAGCAGCGTGTGAGTTTCAAGATTGGGGAAGATCATTTTCATCATAAAAATGCAGCTTTATAATAAAAGCATTATAGCCTACTACCATGTGGGCATTGCTGTGCTTATAATGTGAAGAAATAGCCTAAAATGCGTGGCAAAAATAATTGTACAAATACATGTTATTCAGTTATTGCGCACACACACTGCTCGCGAGTGTCTGCGTAGCCAAGCGCTAAAATATAACTTGGATGTGTACAGCCTGTGCAAAAAACAAAGCAGAGCTCATGCCTTTCAAGCAACTCAATTCATCATTAGAGTCTCGTCCCACAGCCATACAATGTATTAAAAATCAAAACATATAGCCCAACATTTGTAGAACTATAGTTACATGAATAACTCTAAAGTAAGCATATTTCCGCTCAACACAGAATATCCCTCAAATCGTTTGGGGAAAATATTTATATTTGTTCAATTGGATTCTTCATACTATAAAATAATGCCACGGAATTATAAGTAAATCTTGTCTGCTACAGCCATTTGACATCGCCACATCAGTACCTAACATAAGGACAACTCAGAGTATGCTATTCTGTTCTTCTGAAATAGACTACATGTTCTTCATATCATGTTTCTATAGACCTGTCTACAATAAATAATGAATTTATTGTGAAGGTGTAGGCTATATTACATGAATTTATTAGACTTTTTTTAAATGCCTTGTAGGCTATGTGTGGAAGCCAGGAGATGCTAAATGTGTTCATGTTAATTAACAGTCAATTACCGTGAGACCGACAGTTATTTGCTTGACAATCGCCGGCTGACAAAGTTTCGTGACCGCCACAGCCCTAGCACTGTGTGGGTAACATTGGATACCAACCTGCCACCAGTGGTCATCGTCCCCCTGGGGCTTTTTGGCAGTGACTCCAGTCCTGAACCACAGACTTCCACCGGTGTCCAGAGCCCAGGCTGTGTTGTTCTCTCCCAGGGCTATACAGATGGGCTCCAGACCTTGACTCTCACTTTGAAAGGAGGAAAAACACACACACACAAATACGTGATGATTAGCAAAGAAAGCACAGCCAACATTGCCTGAGTCCTGAAGACGTGCATTAGCTCCCTTTAACTCAGCAGGCTAACGCAGTCTTCTGGTGTGCAGGAGAGCTGGATTTTAACCCAGGTTGGTCATACTAACTCAACTTTCACTGTTACTAGGCCTGTATGACACACATCTTCCTTCCTCTTTTCAAAAGAGGTGAAAGAGTCATTGTTGGATTACAATTCAATAGAACAAACACATGACAACCCGTATGAGTTTCACGAGAAGCAAGCATAGCTAACTCATCTCTCACTGTTACTGGGGTCTATGACACACAGAAAAGGTTCTACCTGATTTTGTCGTACTTCCACATTTCCCCCTCAGAGCAGTAGCTGCTGAGGCCTTCTCTGTAGAAGACGGCCCTGTGTTCACTGAGGGCCCATACCACCCCGCCCCGTGCTGCGATCTGGGTCATTGGGCACGGGCAGTCCACCTTCACAGCCCGTGCACATGGACGGTCCACACTCAGCCCTGCAGGATGGGACCACGACCACAATCAGGGATTAGTCTGTGAGTTAGTGCATTTGTTGTGTTTTTTTGTGAGTAAGTGAGTGAGTGTCTGTATGTAAACAAAATGGTAATCATGCCAAGTCTAGACTACTATTTTTCTATTTTATTTAACCTATATTTAACTAGGCAAGTCAGTTAAGAACAAATTCTTATTTACAATGACAGCCTACCAAAAGGCAAAAGGCCTCATGCGGGAACGGGTGCTGGGATTAAAAATAAATATATATAAATATTGGACAAAACACACATAACGACAACACAACAACATATCAAGGCAGCAACACCATGACAACACAGGATAGTAGCAACACAACATGGTAGCAGCACAAAACATGGTACAAACAATATTGGGCAAACAACAGCACAAAGGGCAAGAAGGTTGAGACAACGATACATCACGCAAAGCAGCCACAACTGTCAGTAAGAGTGTCCATGATTGAGTCTTTGAATGAAGAGATTGAGATAAAACTGTCCAGTTTGAGTGATTGTTGCAGCTCATTCCAATCGCTAGATGCAGCAAACTGAAAAGACGAGCGACCCAGGGATGTGTGTTCTTTGGGGCCCTTTAACAGAATGTGACTGGCAAAATGGGTGTTGTATGTAGAGGATGAGGGCTGCAGTAGATCTCAGATGGGGGGGGGGAGTGAGGCCTAAGAGGGTTTTATAAATAAGCATCAACCAGTTGGTCTTGCAACAGGTATACAGAGATGACCAGTTTACAGAGGAGTATAGAGTGCAGTGATGTGTCCTATAAGGAGCATTGGTGGCAAATCTGATGACCGAATAGTAAAGAACATCTAGCCATATTACCAGTCTCCCATTAGTTTCTTAGTTTATCATATCCAATTGAAATTAAATGTGCCACTTGAAATTACAAGCCTGCAGCAACACTATGCCCACCAATCACTAATCTTCAATTTCTTTGATGTCAGTCTCCAAAGTGTATATTTATCTCGTTGCCACCACCCAATTTCTGTGACAAATCCTGCCCATTTCAGAGGGTTTCTCTGAGGCTAGACAGAGGCAGACATACACAGCATGTAATTTAATGAACAGGCCTCTGTGTCTGTTGGCTCTGGATGTGTCAGAACAGCTGCTAGAGTCATGCTTCATGTACAACTGACATCCTTACACAACCAGGGAAATAATATTACTCGTCCTGACCAGCAGGGTTAGCGGTGTTGTTCACAAGCCATCATAATACAAGGGACAGATATTATTTTGTAATGTTTGGGATTTATTCGTCTTCATTATTCTCATCCCAAATATGGCATCTATACAGCACTATGATTACCTCTAAAATATTTTAGCCAGTGACTGATGATACTATTTATTATGGAGCCTAAACAGCTCCATCTAATGGCCAATTGGTTAATTGCAGGAACTTATTTGCCGGCTTGAACCAATGAACAGGGTCATGATGTAATATTCTTTATGCCCTGAGGCCACCTGCTGCTGAAACCCAGAAGTCTTGTTGCAAATGGAGGAGTGAATTGAATAGTCCAAATAGCTTACATGAACAAATCTTACATTTAAAATAAAGTAAAATGGTTTGTAACAAAAACCATATTATAGAAACTTCCTGTGAGCACCTTTTCTATGCAGCAATGAATTTGCTAAATGTAGTGGCAGATTTCTTCATCTTTACTCCATAGCGGAATGAGCAAGGGGGGGTGTCAGGTAGCCCGCGGAGGGTCGAATCCCGGTTTCGATTGGAAAAGTCTGTCGAGAGTTGAGCTGGCAACTGAAGGGTTTCTGGTTTCAAACCCTAGATGTCATTGCCTGCCGTTGTAACCCCCCGGGCGCCCAGCGTGGTAGCTCCCCGCACCTCTCCAAAAACATGTATGTGTGTCTTTCGGGGGGGTTGGGTTAAAAGAGGAGGTCAAATTTCAGATGAACCCTGTAATGTGGTTTGACCAATAAAGTGATCTTATTCTTAAAGCAGATAGTAAAGAACAACAAGACTCATGAGTATAATCACAAACTCCTTCCCTGTGTGGTTAACTATCTCACCTGTCTGCAGGTAGAGGTCTCCGCTGGTATGGATGATCCAGGCTGTGTCTTCACTAAGCGCCACAAAGGCAGAATCCTCCAGGGCTTTGTACCAGTGCCTCTTGCCTTTGATGGTGACTTTACCACATGCATACGCTGTCATGGTCTTCTGTTCCACCTTCCATAGCAGGGACCCTGAAATGAAATCAGACTTCAATGTAACAGCCATGACAAACCACTAGTATTTATATCCAAAGGAGAAATCTTGGATAATGAAGTTTCCAACTCCCAAAAGTACCAACACATTGAATGTTCATCTTAAATAGAGGCAACAATGATGTAGACCAGGTACCACAGTACCTTCTATCTATAACGCATAATACAGAGATACTGTGAATAAAAGTGTCTGCCGCTAAATGATCATATTTTTAGACATCCTCACCTGAAGGTGACAGTGCCACCTGCTGCACGTTCTCCTCAAACTTCTGCCAGCTCAGCCCCCCATCTGGGAGAGCACTGCAGTACAGGCCTCCTTTAAAGTCCAGGCACCAGATGTATCGGTCAGTCACCACTAGGTTCAGAATGCCACAGCCTGGCCCTGTGTAGCCCATCCAGCTCTCTGCTAACTACAGAGGAGACGAGAGGAGAGAGGGTTCAACCAGGGGCAGAACTGTTGGTATTGGTGATGAACAACATTCTATGGTGAAAACTATCCAACCGTTTAACAAAAATCAAATGAGTCATTGCTTCTATTTTGATGTGACACTACTAGTCATATAGTGTCAGAATGAAACTGAATGCAATGTACTGTAGCAGCACACACACTGAGGAAGGAAGCAGAAACATCACACAACATGTTGTGTGTTATATTACTGTCTTGTCTTGGTCCTGCTGTCCGATGTTGGAGCCCTGGAGGTTGAGGGCGTCGAGGCCGTCTCCAAGGCTGACACTGGAGGCTGAGTACGGGACTCCCTGGGCAGCATAGATGTCCTCCTCGTCACTGGAGGGGCACTGCTCAGGCTCCCGGGAATAACACATCTGATCAACACAGCTAGGAGGCTCCAGATGGTGCGGGTCGTCCTTGTCCTCAGAGTCATCCGGTTCAATGAGGGGGCTCAGGAAGTCATCCTCCTGCTCCTCAGTGGGGTCCTGGTCCTCTGAGGTCTGCATGTAGGCAAAGGTGCACTCCAGTAGAAGGTCTACATCTGGAGTAGGGGCCTCTCCCTGTTTGTTCGTGGCTGAGGGGCCGTGGCCGTTCTCTGGGTAGGACTGACACTCCATGTCCTGGAAAGGCAGGGACGCGGGGCAGGAAGGAGGACGGGCGTCAGGGGGTTGAGTCTGAGGGTCCTGTCCCTGGCCACCACCCTGGCTCTGAGCTTCAGAGTTATTTAGTTCTGGGGAACCGCCACTGACGGATCCCTCCTGGTCTGGGGATCCGCTGCTCCTGCTCTGCAGGTCCAGACTGCTGCACATGAGACTGGTGTGGTCGGAGGCGGATGGGGGCTCACTCATAGGAGTGCTGGCCCCCCCGTCGCTGCCCCCTCCTCCATCCTGACTGCAAATGCTCTCGGACCAGCTGTTGTGCTGCTCACAGATGCGGTTTCCACTTTCTGTAGAGAGAAAAAGAGAGAGAGAACATAGCCGAAATTAAGTTTCAACATTAATGTATTGAATCCAGACTCATATGGAAAAGGTAAATTCTAAGACAAGCAATGAACTTTTTTAAAGCTATCAAAATGCTACTTAGAGCCATTTTGGAACATTTTGTGATCAACCAGAGCAAAGAACACTAGACCTCAAAGTTTTCTTGGCCCTTTGTTGAAAATCAGAGCCTTACCAAATTGGATACTACTGCCCACTCACCTTGTCTCCTCCTCTTTGCCTTTTTCTTGACTTTAATGGCCTTGACCACCAGCTCCTGCTGGAAGTCCTCCTGGTTGATGGCACTGTAGCGGCTGGAGGAGAGGTCCGACTGCTCCGTGGTGGTTGGGGTGGAGAGCATCATGCCCTGAACGCTATCCCAGGATGTTATGGAGCTGCTGCGGCTACGAGACTCACTGGTGCCCCCTGCACTGGCCCCTCTCTGGTGGCTCAGTCGCTCCCCCACCTCAGGCCTCTCCACCATGGCTACGGCCTCCCCCGCCTCGGGGTTGTCACTCAGCTGGTCCTGCTCTAGAACTTCCTCTACCTCTTCCACCTCCTCATCCACCAGCCTCTCCCCGTGCTCTGTGATGATGGCCATGGTCCTGATAGGCTGGGCTGTCTCCACGGAGCCGGTGGGCGGGAGCAGGATGGTGGGAGTGGTCAGGGGAGAGGTCAAACGGAGGGACAACTCAGAAACTGGACGGGAAGAAGAAGGTTAAGAGGGAATGACTTTTCAGGGAATGACTACAGAGATAGAAGAAATTAAAGGACTAAAGAAAGTTATTTGTAGATTGTGATTGTCTCTCTTTCCACCGTCTGGTTGGTTTGAACTGTAGTCCAAAGTGGTTTCAATGTATTCAAGCAAACAAAATACAATATGACATCTTACTGTTGGAAGCTAGGCCCTCGGGAGTATTGGAGATGCGAACGATGTCTCGATCTCCTTTCAAGATGAAGATCTCATTTTCAGTGCATGACACAGAGACAATGTCCCCGCAGCTTTCCAGTGCACCGATGATCACCTTGAAAGTCAAAGACAAAATAACATTGACAGATCGACTTCCCGTAAGGGCTCGAACACACCAATAGCGTTTGCCTGCCGAGAGTACTTGCGAACCGAGTGAAAAACGATTTTAAATGTACAATCGCACGAAAATGTCAGCAGCCAGACGTCAACGGGAGATCCACATTCGATGCGATGTGTGCGACCTTTAGAAAGAAGAAACACTCTGACAGGACACAAAGATGGCTTCAATTACAGGTACCTGTATTGTCTAAGCTGATTCACTTACCCGACTATCTTTCATTATTCTCCATCAATATATAATTTGTAACACATGCAATTCACACTTGATTACCTTGTGGTTGAGGCAATCCATTTTAAGATGGCTTAAATTACTACATTCTTTGCAGTCTCAACTGATCCACTTCTAACCACCTCTCGCCATTACTCTCTAACAAAACATTGTAACAAGCGCTAAATAAAATACATGTATTATTAGTTTAGTATCCATTCCTGCCTGAGGACATCTTTACCTGGTTGAGGCAGTCCAACACGTAGACACTGTATTCGTTCCAGCTGAGGACCCAGCCCTCTCTGAGGAAGCAGCTCACCAGGCCCAGCTGCCTCTCCTGGGGCCGATAACCCCCTGTGGGGGCTGGCCTGGGGAACAGCTCAAACTGGGGCACCTGCTGGTTGAACAGAGGCTTCAGGACCCGCGTGTCCTCCACCAGTCCTCGCACGTCCGTCCGCCACAACCTAAGACCAGGCCTCGCTGCATAGACCAGCAGGCCACTCTGCTTACACAGGCCTGGCTGGAAGCACGCACCAAACTTCCCATTGCTTCGAGGAAAAGAATAACGCAAGAGACATATATAAGATATACACATAACTTCAGAGCTTAGATTGTTGCACCATCTATTCCTCTCTTGTTTAATACATCAGAAAAATATGAAGAAACTCAGCTGAGAAAATGTAAATGTCTCAATAAATTGTCTGAAGGGGACATACTTCACTTGTTGCTGAAAAGTCATGATGTAGAAGTTGTGGTACTTTTTAATGAATAAGTACAACATGTAGGTTACCTCTTCCTGGGCTTGGTGCCCAGCTGCTGCAGGGCCTGCTCCTGAGTGTAGAAGAGCAAGGATCTCTGATGAGAGGAGATGAGCAGGACTTTCTGACTGTACTCCAGCTGGACTATGGCTGAGGGCTCCTCAAACAGCAGCACTGGGTTACACACACCCTAAGGATATGAGCATACAACACAGGTCAAAGCTCCAACCACAATACTGGGTTACATACACCCTGAGTGTATAAGGGTACAACAAATATGTGAGAGAAGATGGTTAGAAAACAAACAGCACATAACTGAAAGAATAAAAGCTGCTATACCTGATCCAGGTCCACAGCAGAGTACACAACCTTTCCTTTGTCATCACCAGAGAAAAGCTTCATTCCATTGGCACTCCAGGCCAAAGCAGTGACTGTGCTTTTATGCAAACCGACCACATCGAATCGCCTTAGCTACAGAAATGAGAGAGGCCTCAGTGTTTGGCTACACAAAGGGATACATTTACTTAGCACATAATATGATACGATGTACTTTAATCCATATGAGATGGACATTTGTCTTGTGCTTTTTTCCCCCTCTCGAACCACTCCGATATACACACAGACACACACACTAAAGGCTTGAGCAGTGCATGTGCTAAGTTTGCACCTTTCCATTTTAAAAGGGAATAGAATACAACAACAACAACAAAAAGCTCAAAACATGACACTATCTTTACTCGTATCAACAGATCAGTTGATTGGTTGGCATACCTGTTTATTCCTGCCTGGAAGTTGAGACACCAGTTGAAAGAGAGCAACCCGACCAGACGCTGTGCCCACTGCCACCAAGTCATCAAAACAACTGAGCAGCTTCACTGTTGTGATAGCTTCGGATTTCCCCTGGGAAGATACAGTAACATGTTAACAGTTAAACATAATGACAAACTTACTTATTGGGGGGGGGGTAAACGTGGTTCATAGAATCACTAATAATTGGATGTTTGTTATCTAATTTGGTTTCAGGGTAAAAATGCAAAATAATTTAATAAAATAAGCAATGCATGAAACAGTGGCATACTCACCTCTATGTTGTACTTGTTCATCTGGCAGACCCGCCTGCAGTACAGATAGAGCATCCCAATACTGCTCCCCACAGCAATGTAATCACTGTTGGTGTCCAGAGCAGTCAGGTAGACCACTACAGAGCGGAAGCCTTTCTGAACCTTGGCAGGTATTGCATTGAGCAGGTAGTACAGGGGACAGAACTCCCTTAAGGCGCTCTGTGGAGGGGTTTGGGCTGCCATGGTGGACAGGCAATGTTCTGCTCTCTGTGGAATAGGAAAAGAAGGCATGGCAATCATAAACATGGGAACACATGAATGATAGACATTACTTTTTTCAACTTTATTTAACTAAGCAAGTCAATGAAGAACAAATTCAAATTTTCAATGATGGCCTAGGAACAGTGGGTTAACTGCCGTGTTCAGGGGCAGAACGACAGATTTTTACCTTGTCAGCTCGGGTATTCGATCTTGCAACCTCTCGGTTACAAGTCCAACGCTCTAACCCTATCCCTGCAGCTGTACATACCCATCAGTAAATAGCCTATCCAACAACCTACCTCATCCACATATCGTTTTGATTTACTTTTTTGCACACCAGTATTTCTACTTGCAAATCATCATCTGCACATCTATCAGTTCAGTGTTAATTTGCTAAATTGTAATTACTTCACTACTATGGCCTATTTATTGCCTTACCTCCTTACTCCATTTGCACGCACCTTACATAAATTGTTCTATTGTGTTATTGACTGCACTTTTGTTTATCTCATGTGTAACTAACTATGTGTTGTTGTTTTTTGGCGCACTGCTTTGCTTCATCTTGGCCAGGTCCCAGTTGTAAATGAGAACCTGTTCTCAACTGGCCTACCTGGTTAAATAAAGGTGAAATAAATACAATTTGAAAAAACTAGGCTACCTGCCGACATGTATGGCATACAATGATTATAGAACATTTGGCTACGGCAAATACAGTGTGGGACCAGGCAAGGTAGGTACCTAGCTAGTTGCTACTGTGGGGTTATCCTCAATGGTTATCCTCCAATTTTCACACCTTGCTTCTACTTCTAACTAGCACAAACACAGTTAGCGCTAACTCCACATCAACTGAAACTAACCTTACCAAATATCTCTCATAGTGGCCCTAACTAGCTAGCTAACTATAGTAAATAGATAGTGACATCACTTGGAGATCCAAGATGAAATCGTATGAAACCGAAAATACTGGGAAGCTAACGATCTTGGACTAAGGCACAACCAGTCCAACAGCAGTTTAAGTAATGTTGACGTTTCAGACATGACAAGCTAGCTAGCTAACGTTAGCTAGCCTAGCTAACGTTAGCTAGCTACAAAAACAAAATACAAGACTTGTTCATACAGACTTACATTCGATTGTGTCCCTATATCCTATTATCATATAGATGACAAATACGTTACGCTAAAAGCATGTATAAAAGAGAGAGCTGACGACATTGCTGTCGCACACTTCTATGAATTATTATTCGAGAACATCTCTTATCATGCAGATGTTTCCGTCTCGAGCTATGGAGTATGAACGTCAACAAACCCCAACACACCACTTCCTTGTCTCGCGGGAAAACACAATCATGCATGCCTGCTGCCTGCTGTGCCAGATGAGACGTTTATTGACAGGTTTATCAATATTGTTTATTTTCTCTGTTGTTGTGTCAAAGGCACCTTTATTATTACCAATATTTGTGTATTTATGGGCACAGTCTGTGAACAGCATCCATATGTGTATGTGCAAGGGGAAATTGTTGAATTTCAATAGAATACGTGAAGCAAAGATATGTTGGGTCCATAGACTTAACGTTAGATACACATCGCCTTGTACATTTACATGCACGCTAATAATTCGATATTAAACTGATTATGGCAGCAGTCATGGAAACACCTTACTCCGTTATTTTAATCGGCGTAAGGTAAAAATCGAAGTAAGCAAATGCTTGCTTTCGAATTTTTCGAATTATTAGGATTTGTACAGTTATAGCGGTGTATTTTCGCATGTTCTAGCACGCGCAGCGCGAGCTTCTTTCTTTTGCGCGAGTGAAGTGAGTTCGTAAAAACTGAACGTATGCGTTTGAAGAAGAAAAAACACACACCAGCGTTAAATGTCCGAACTCAGAATGTTGGAAACTTTATTTTGGTTTACGATTTTCAGCATTTATCAAAGTCCCATCAGGTAGCCTGATTTCAGATGTGTCCATGTAAACAGGGTTATTAGGGAAATATTTTTTCTTGCAAAGCATGTCAACGTTTAAATCTAACTATCATATTAATCTGACTATTCACAATGATCATATTATTTGTAGCTTTCCCATTATGGCGTCCGTGAGAGCATGTGCAGCGCCATTGTGGCCCATATCCATTTTTACGTGAGATTCCATGAAAACACACCACTTCTATACAGTTATGACTTTTTCGCAACAGGTTAGGAGAATTCGGTTACGGTTAATGAAAATTGTTTCCTATCATGCAACGAAAAGGCACTTGTATTGAAGTGACGTGTTTTTAGGGATTCCCATTTTGAAGTAGTCAATTTTCTTCTTCTACTACTTCTATGAGTTGGCAAAATAACTTTAAGGGTGCACACTGCCTGTTTGTACAGGTATAAAGCCAGTGTTTGCGATTTACTGCCACTTGCAGTTGTGGAATGTATCCTCACGAGTATAATTCATTTGGTGATCCGTCCTTGTGACCTGGATGAAATTATGTGACACTTCCTTAAACCATGTCCCACCCAGTTGACTACTTCAAAATGGTGAAAATCCTCAATGACGCTGCCCATGCTAAAACTGGCTTTTGAGCACAAGCCTTCTATCTAGCTCTATGGTTGGAGTCAATTCCTCTGGTTGCCCAGGTTTTTAGCTGTCAACTAATATGTTATTGAAATCTACGCCTACAGTACACCTCTAGCATTGTTGAGCATATTTCAATGCATGAAATGCACTTATGAGTAGATTTTTGCAAACAAATACACAGAAATATCGAACGCCGTTTGGGTCTTTTCGTGTCAAAAAGATACACATCAAATAACACTATTTGACGCGTCAAATAAGCTTGTTGACCAATCGGGATCTGAATATGACTACACGTCACATAATAATTTAACATGTTCATACATTTTTACGTAGTTATTACAGATTGATTACACTGTCACTCGTATTTCACATGTCACCACGATTCACCGATACTTATACTTATGCTATGATGCTGGTCAAGTTTTGTTTCCCGCACCTGCCGCTGCCAGACGACCGCAGGAACACTTCCCGAGCTCTGGACAGCTGGTCATGAACAAGCAAGCTAGCTGATGGATGCAAACAATGTTCTTCCCCAAAAGCACAGCAAAACGATTTAATCCGTTTCAGTAGCTATAGTTAGCTAGCTAACGATCTAGCTGGGTGCCATCATGTAATATATCCCTAATTTATAAAACAGTTCTTATTTGATAAATGGTGGTCGGACCCACCTATGCGAAGCTAGCCACAATAAGGATTAGTGGACATTAGTGGAATTTGCGGTTCGCCTTTAAAATAAAAGTCTAACAGAAAGTGATGCAAATGAATACAAAAAGTTGAATCATGCCATAATCGCATAAATCATGCTAAACGAGTTTGGAATGTTCTTATATAAATCCAACAAAAGACAATAATTAATAAAATCTGTTGAAATACCACTGGATGTATTAGACTTTAGAATTGCATTGGGGGCATACTTATTTCACTGTACAGCCTAATGGCATGTGGATCAATGACATTGGGTATCAGTCTACTCAGTGACACCCAGAGAAGATTAGCTTCGTAGCTCTTATTGCAGGACTCTGAAACCACTGTGAATTGAGACACATTTATTGTACCAGTCAACCTACTATGTATATTGAACATTATTCCAGAGGAAAAACAATACAATGTGGATGTTTTGGAGCCTGATAACTCTTGAGGAGTACTTTGGGGGAAAATCACTTGGGTACTGAGTAGGCTGATACCCCATTGCATTGATAGCCAATCCTTAGGTCAGGCTGTACAGTGCAATATGAATGTCAATACACACAATAGGATGACTGAGGTGGTGATTTCCCACAGTCAGAGTCCCACAATAAGAGCTATGATGCTAATATTTGCATAAACTCTTCACAATTGTGTTCTGTGGGTGTCACCGAGTAGAATGATACCCCAGTTCATAGCTCCAAATTCCAACACTCCAACCTTGTTTAACATTATTCTAGTCTAAATATGGCATGATTCCACCAATGAACCTTCTGCATCACTTTCAAAGATGGACTTTTCTTTTGAAGGCGAAACGCAAATTTCACTATTGTGGCTAATCCTTATTATCACAACACATAACGGTCCGGTGAAGCCATACTAGCCAGATGACTGACACTAGCTGGCTGCTTATAACTGTAGTTTTGGGCAACATTGTGAAGTGGTTGGCTTGATAGTTATTTCAATAGGGGAACAACAAGTGGGTACCTAGCAAATACTACCTAAATCATTGTTAAGAATATTGAAAATGACAGTATCTACTGGTCATTGTTTTCAGACTGGTTGCATTGGTGCTAGCTAGGTAACGTTACCAAGCTAGAGAGGTAGCTAGCTACCCCAGAAGGTGCTTATTACATCTGTATCAAAGATATTTGCAAACATTTTTGATCCTGTTCGTTTGATCTTGATCTAATTTCAAATGCTCACACAGACATTTTACTATTTGGTCGAACAAATAATGCCTTATTACCAACTGTTATTAATGTTACAGCTTTGACAATGATCGTAATGGCTTGCACGTGCAAATTCAGCACACACAACATTCTATATTTTTAGTTGTTGATTTTTTTTAAACCTTTATTTAACAAGGCAAGTCAGCTAAGAACAAATTCTTACTTACAATGACGGCCTACCAAAAGGCAAAAAGCCTCCTACGAGGTTGGGGGCTAGGATTTAAAATGAAATATAATATAGGACTAAACACACATCATGACAAGACAACACAACATTACATAAATAGAGACCTAAGACAACAACATAGCAAGGCAGCAACACATGACAACACAGCATTCTAGCAACACAACATGACAAAAACATGGTAGCAACACAAAACATGGTACAAACTTTATTGGGCACAGACAACAGCCCAAAGGGCAAGAAGGTAGAGACAACAATACATCACGCAAAGCAGCCCCAGCTATCAGTAAGAGTGTCCGTGATTAAGTCTTTGAATGAAGAGATTGAGATGAAACTGTCCAGTTTGACTATTTGTTACAGCTCGTTCCAGTCGTTAGCTGCAGCGAACTGAAAATACGAGCAACCCAGGGATGTGTGTTCTTTGGGGCCCTTTAACAGAATGTGACTGGCAGAACAGGTGTTGTATGTGGAGGATGAGGGCTGCAGTAGATATCTCAGATAGGGGGGGGTGAGGCCTAAGAGGGTTTTATAAATAAGCATCAACCAGTGGGTCTTGCAACGGGTATACAGAGATGACCAGTTTACAGAGGAGTATAGAGTGCAATGATGTGTCCTATAAGGAGCATTGTATCCTTCCTGTTTGGCCCTGTCCGGGGGTGTCCTCGGATGGGGCCACAGTATGAAGGGCTATATAAATACATTTGATTGATTGGTGGCAAATATGATTGCTGAATGGTAAAGATCATCTAGCCGGTCGAGAGCACCCTTACCTGATGCTCTATAAATTATGTCTCCGTAATCTTGCATGGGTAGGGTGGTAATCTGAATCAGGGTTAGTTTGGCAGCTCAGGTGAAAGAGGAGTTATTACGATAGAGTAAACCAAGTCTAGATGTAACTTTAGCCTGCAGCTTTGATATGTGCTGAGAGAAGAACAGTGTTCCATTTAGCCATATTCTCAAGTACTTGTATGAGGTGACTACCTCAAGCTCTAATGCCTCAGAGGTAGTAATCACACCTGTGGGGAGAGCAGCATTCTTCTTATCAAATCACATTACCTTTGTTTTGGAGGTGTTCAGAACGAGGTTAAGGGTAGAGAAAGCTAGTTGGACACTAAGAAAGCTTTGTTGTAGAGCATTTAACACAATCCGGGGAGAGGCCAGCTGTATAAGACTGTATCATCTGCATATAAATGGATGAGAGAGCTTCCTACTGCCTGAGCTATGTTGTTGATGTAAATTGAGAAGAGCGTGGGGGCCTAGGATTGAGCCTTGGGGTACTTCCTTGGTGACAGGCAGTGGCTGAGACAGCAGATTTTCTGACTTTATACACTGCACTCTTTGAGAGAAGTAGTTAGCAAACCAGGCCAAAGACCCCTCAGAGACACCAATACTCCATAGCCGGCCCACATGAATGGAATGGTCTACCGTATCAAAAGCTTTGGCCAAGTCAATATAAATAGCAGCACAACATTGCTTAGAATCAAAGGCAATGGTGACGTCATTGAGGACCTTTTAAGGTTGCAGTGACACATCCATAACCAGAGCGGAAACCAGATTGCATACTAGAGAGAATACTATAGACATCAAGAAAGCCAGTCAGTTGATTATTGACAAGTTTTTCCAACACTTTTGATAAACAGGCCAAATAGTACTAGGCCTATAACAATTAGGATCAGCTTGATCTCCCCCTTTTAATAAAGGACTAACCGTGGCTGCCTTCCAAGCAATGGGAAACTCCCCAGAAAGGAGAGCCAGGTTAAAAAGGGAGATAGGCTTGGCGATGATAGTGGCAGCAACCTTAAAGAACAAAGGGTCTAAATTATCTGACCCAGATGTTTTTTTGAAGTCTAGTTTCAGGAGCTCCTTTAGCACCTCAGACTAAGTGACTGCCTGCAGGGAGAAATTTGGTTTCGGGCAGGGGAAAAAGAGGAAGAAGCATCGGGGATAGTAGCATTAGAAGGGGAGGGAAATTAGAAAATGTTGGACGGGCAAGAAGGCATGGCTGAGTCAAATAGCAATCCTGACTTAATGAAGTGGTGATTAAAGAGGTCAGCCATATGCTTCTTGTCAGTAACAACCACATCATCAACTTTAAGGGACATGGGCAGCTGTGAGGAGGAGGGTTTATTCTCCAGGTATTTAACCATTTTCCAGAACTTCTTGGGGTTAGACCCACAGAGAGAGAACGGCTCCTTAAAGTAACAAACTTTGGCCTTCCGGATAGCCTGAGTGCACTTATTTCTAATTTGCCTGAATGATAGCCAGTCAACCTCAGTATGCGTGTGCCGAGCCTTTCGCCAAATGCAATTCTTGAGATGGAGTAACTCTGAAAGATAGCGGTCGAACCAGGGGCTGAACTTGTTTTTAATTCAAATGTTATTTTCTATAATAGAATTATGTTATTTGACGTGTCAAATTAAAAGCTTATTTAACCTGTCAAATAGTATTATTTGACGTGTATCTTTTTTGACAAGCAAAGACCCAAACCCATACAGAAAAACCAAAGACAGTACAGTATGAAGATGGGCTAAAACTGCTTCTCCAGATAACGCTTGTAGACAATGTCATGGCGACATTGTCTAGCTTGTCTAGCTAAGTGCATGCGCAGAATCACTTCATCTGGTCTCACACACTCCTTCGCTATAAAGTTGTTCTTGACAAAAATTCCAACATGTCCGTTTGTCACTTTTATGAGGTTAGAGTAATAACATTGCCTCGATTCTAGTTTGTGCATTTAGATTTAGAGAAAATTAACAACTAAGGAAGAATTTTTCACTTCTCTCATTGACTTTTCAAAACCCCGAATCCCAGCCCGATCTGCTTGGTCTGTTTCACATGCGTTCCCAGAAAATCTCACAATGTTAAGCCTCTGAGTTTATAAACTTTGTGGAACGACCATAGATGGTCTAATAAAGTCACCGGATGTAGTTATTTGCTCTGACTCATGTGCAGTGTTGATGAGTCTGCAGTCTTTAGCTCACGTAGCAGACAAGACCTGCTGTATGATGTACTACAGATGGGTATTCAGACAAGATTTACTTGGGTCCTAGTCCATGTGGGGGTAGAGGGGGAACTAGGCAGCTGATGTACTGGCTAAACAAGCACTTAGTAGTGGGGATGTGGATGTTGTAGTTTCAATGAGCAAGGCAAATGCAAAAAGCCTGATATGGACAGTGATGGTGCAGACCACCCAATTTGCATATCGCCCCAACAGATCTACAGATGATACAATCTCTATTGCACTCCACACTGCCCTTTCCCACCTGGACAAAAGGAACACCTATGTGAGAATGATATTCATTGACTACAGCTCAGCGTTCAACACCATAGTGCCCTCAAAGCTCATCACTAAGCTAAGGACTCTGGGACTAAACACCTCGCTCTGCAACTGGATCCTGGACTTCCTGAGGGGCCGCCCCCAGGTGGAACGGGTAGGTAACAACACATCCGCCACTCTGATCCTCAACACGGGGGCCCCTCAGGGAGAATGTACTCAGTCCCCTCCCTGTACTCCCCGTTCACTCATGACTGCACGACTCCAACACCATCATTAATAAAGGTTAAATAAAAAATGTTAAAATAAAAAGATTGCTGATGACACAATGATGAGACAGCTTATAGGGAGGAGGTCAGAGACCTGACTGTGTGGTGCAAGGACAACAACCACTCCCTCAACGTTATCAAGACACAGGAGATGATTGTGGACTATAGGAAAAGGAGGACCGAGCACGCCTCCATTCTCATTGACTAGGCTGTAGTGGAGCAGGTTGAGAGCCTCAAGTTCCTTGATGTCTACATCACCAACAAACTAACATGGTCCAAGCTCACCAAGACAGTCGTGAAGAGGGCACAACAAAAACTATTCCCCCTCAAGAGATTGAAAATATTTGGCATGGGACCTCAGATCCTCAAAAGGTTTAACAGCTGCACCATCTAGAGTATCTTAACGGGTTGCATCACTGCCTGGTATGGAAACTGCTCGGCCACCGATGTCAAGATACTACAGAGGGTAGTGCGTACGGCGCAGTACATTACCAGGGCCAAGCTTCTTGCCATCCAGGACCTCTATACCAGGCGGTGTCAGAGGAAGACCCGAAAATGTGTCAAATACTCCAGCCACCCTAGTCATAGACTGTTCTCTCTGCTACCGCACGGTCCAAGAGGCTTCTAAACAGCTTCTACCCCCAAGCCATAAGACTGCTGAACATCTAATCAAATGGATACCCAGACTATTTGCATTGACCCACCTCTTCTATGCTGCTGCTACTCTCTGTTATTATCTGTGCATAGTCACTTGAATAACTCTAACATGTACATTGACTCTGTACCGGTACCACCTGTATATAGCACCGCTATTGTTATTTACTGCTGCTCTTTAATTATTATTATTTTTTAATTAATTATCGTACTTTTTAAAACTTATTTTTCTTAAAACTGCATTGTTTGTTAAGGGCTTGTAAATAAGCATTTCACTGTAAGGTCTACACCTGTTTTTTTTCACCTGATTTGATTTGATATGGCAGCAGCAGTGGAATAGAGACACTAAAGGCAGGCATCTATTCCAAGTACATAGGAAAGTCGGGGAGAGGAGGACGGCAGGAAGAGACAGAAGAGGCTATTTTTACACGACTAAGAGTGGGTCACAGACAGTTGAATAATACTTTAAATGTGATAGGAAATCATCAGACAGGAATGTGTGATTATTGCCAGGAAACAGAAACAGTGGAGCATGTACTGATACTGTGTGGGCAGTATGAGAGGGAAAGAGAGAGGCTGAGATCCAGTATGAGGGAGAAGGGGATACAGGAAATGAATTTCAAAGCATACTGAGGAGAACGTCATTAGATACAGCCTCAAATATTTTGTTCTCTTTTTTTTAAAGAGAAACGGGGTTGGCTTTAGTTTGTCAGTCTCTGGCCCACACTCAACTACAGTAGGTGGCGGTAATGCACCACAACGTTGGATGCCAACTGCCGATAAACCCCACCGAAGAAGAAAATGACCGGCTACGGAAATGACACACGCTGGAGAAAAAAAATCTAGCCAGCAGCCACTCTGCTCACGTCTGTCTTTGCGGTTAGCTACCTTCTGTAGCGTTTAATGATTGCATCGTTTCACACTATCCTCAACATATATATTTTTACAATTGCAGTAACCTCTGTGTCGTTTTTATTACTAACTCATAGGGTTGTAAGAAAATATCGAAATTCAAGTTACCTAATCTATCGATTGTTTCGGGTATTGCACATGAATATCTAGCTTGCTAGCTAGCCTGCTAGCTACAACAGTCAAAATGGCGGACAACGAGGATGAGAGCGATGTGTCAAGTACAACAACAGGGGCAGATCATGGTACAATATATCAAGTTCAATGTGTTTCTGGATTGCCAGAAAATGAAACCTCTACAGAATTGGAAAACCAGAACCAAGTCGGCGATAAATGTATTGAAGCGCAGGGCTTGACAGATTTCCTGCAAAGCTGCACAAAAGAGGAGACATTCGTTGCAAAGGACTCCCAAGTGGTTGTCGGCCAAACTGATGGAAATGAACAACAACCTGAACAAAACATAACGTCTATTGTTGAGACTTCAGGTATTGCAAATGGTGCAGAGTATTCTACAGTCAGTGCTGACTTTGTAAACGCTCTCGCACCTGGAACCACCATTATTTATGTGCAACCAGACGGTAGTTTTGTTGAGGGATCAGGTCTGACTGCAGAGGAGCAGCAACAGCTAGTGGAGCAGTTGGCCAAACAGCAGCTTGTCACAGTGACAGAGAGTGAGGCTGTTCGCCTGTTTGAACAAAATCAAGTAATCAAAACACTCCCTACTACTTCATCACAGACACAGTATACGATTCCAAGTACAGCACTGGCTCCCAATGAGCTGCAACAAGTGCTAGAGCAAGTGATCAAATCTCAGCAATCCATGGCCCAGACACCCAAGGAATCGGAGCAGGTTGTGACCACTCTGGACCCCACAACTGGCTTGTTCACGACTGTTGCAGCTTCAGAGATTACAGTAGGAAGCCCACATCCACTGGTCACTATGCAGAATGCATCACAGCAGCTGAAGAAGGTTGCGAAACAAGTGGCACTTCAGTCCCACAATGGTACGCGCCTGGTCCCGAAAAAGGTAACTACTTTTTGGATGAGTTTTTTTCTATTAAATTATTGCACATATGAATTTCCACGATATTTAATATGCTCAATTGTCTAATTCTGTGTTTGAAAAGATAACATTTGATCATAGCACTTTAATCCGATGCTATGAAATCTACTATCCAGATGTTATTGTTTATATTTTACCAGCAGGAAACCATCCGAATCCAAGTCCAGATGCCCACTGGAAAGCAGGAGGTGAAAGGACCTACGCAGGCTACCATTTCAATCCCCCAACAGAAGAACTTGCCTTTGACGAGTCAAGGCCAGCAGGTCAAAGTGTCTACAAATGGCAGTGTGAGCAGCAGCCCCCAGATCATCCACATCACACCCATGGTTGGACAGCAACAGTACTTCCTACAGCAGAACCCTGGAGACCCTCCCATTCAGCTGCTTCTGCAGAGTTCAACCCCTGTGGTTGGCAGCCTGGTTCCCATTGTGCACAAACTGCCCATACCTGTTCAGACCCCAGTCCAGCAGCCTTCTGGTAAGGCCCCGGTCAACGGCACAGCAGTTAAACCTGCCACCGCTGCTGCCACCACGTCTGTCTCTGTCCCAGCCTCCACAGTGGAAAAAGTTAAAAGGGTCAAAGCCAGAGTGAAGAAGGCACCGAATATCAAAACCCGTTCCGGGAGGGTGTCCAGACCGCCCAAGTACAAGGTGAAGGACTATAAGTTCATCAAGACAGAGGATTTGGCTGAGGGCCATCAGTCAGATTCTGATGATTACTCTGAGATCAGTGTGGAGGAAGATGAGGATGGCGGGGATAGTAAAAAGGGAGCAGCATCTATGAGTTACAGTCACAAGCGGAAGGCCTTTCAATGTGAAACGTGCGATAAAGCTTACATAGGCCACGGAGGTCTGTCCAGACACTACAGGCTGAATCCCTCTCACGGTGAACTGAAGTCCCCTCCTGAAGGGACCCCAAAAACGGACAGCCCTGGTAAGAGAGCAGGCACTGGGGCTGAACATAAGAAGCCAACTGAAGAGAGTAATGCCTACAGTGTTAAAAATACATCCGGTCCTGAGAAAAGTGATGCCACAGAGAAAACGGCTGTTTCAACCACTCAACAAAAAGTAAGTCGCTAGAAAGTTACCTTGTGTATAATCAAATGTTGACAAACGAATACCATTGGAATGTTGACAACCTGCAGCTAATTTAGCCGAAAGCTAATATTATGGTGATGTCTGTCTGTTATGGTGTTGGTTTTCCGGACACAGATTAAACCTGGTCCAAGACAACAACAACAAATCGAGCACAGTGGAAAATCTCCATTGAACTAGCTTTTAGCCTGTGACTAAGGCTTAATCTGTGTCTGGGAAACCAGTCCATAATGTTTTTACGGATTGTACCTTCACAGGTGGATACCACGGCAGCCCAAGGAGTAGCAGCTTCTACCAGACAGGCAGTGGGCCAGGTAGTGGTCCAGGCTCGGGGACCAGGGAGGCCCAGAGGACGGGGCAGACCACCTACCAAAGGCCTGCCGACGGTGGCAGCACACCCAGCAGTGAGACGGGGGCGACGGGGCCGACCCCCAAAGCTAGGAGGGGGAGTAGCCAGTGTGGAGCAGCAGGCCCAGCGAAGGAAAGCACGGCTGAAAGAGGTACATCAAATTAGGAGTCAGAACACTTTCAACGAGCGGTTGCTGCTAGGAATGTTTCTACATGAAGTTAAAAACAAGTGTTAAATATACAAACAAAATGTAGTTGTTATAATGCAAAACACATGAGTATTTAGCAATGTTGTGAGTATAACATGAATCTCTGAACACATAAGTTGTTTCACTGTTTATGTCACTTGTTCCCTTGCTAGGTGACACACGAGTGTGATAATGAAGAACTGATGGAGACTGTGCTCCCTCGCCTGGCTAAGGTCATGACTGTCTGGGAGTTCCTCTTGATGAAGGTAAGGTCACCACGCTAACCACCTGAAGAAACAGTTGCACGCCAATAAAACAATTTACACAATACATTGTTTTTGCTACACAATGTTTGAATGCACTTTATCGTACATTTTTAGCAACAGGCAAATATCGAATAAGACACAGTTGTAGTTTTTGGTTTACTGAATAATTGTATTCCATGAACCGTCAGGTGGAGAAGGGGAGGCAACCCAAAGCCCAGTTTTCGGATGTCTACCGGGAGTTTGAGCAGCTCCACAGCCAGGTGAAGAAGATGGCCCGGGACTATATCAGTAACCCTCAGCAGGGCGTCCACACGGCCTTGGAGGTCCACAATGTAGATGTAAGAAGTACAGCTATTTTATTCAATTCAATGAAACTATACATTTGGGGGGAATTAATAACGTCATAGCCAGATTACAAATAAAGAACTTCCATGCATAAAATACTATACAGACATCTCAGTATTAGTATCACTACACTGGGAGTTGAAATGTATTCAAATGCATTGAGCAAATTGATTCTGTCTCGGAAACCAAATGTACAGAGTAAAATTGTTCATTAATGCAAATCATGTTGCTTAGGTTGCCAAATCTCTTGGCATCGTCGATGAGGTGAACAGGTTGAAAGTCCTCAACCCTCCAATGCAGCAGAATGTCACCAACATGGCAACCAAGAATGTCCGCTACATGGAGGTAAGCACCATTTAATTTAGACTGCACACTAACTCTACTCTTGCTGTTATGGAATTATATATATTTTTCATAGTAATTCATTGTTATGAGATGCAAAAATGTAAAGGTAATTCTTAGGTTGATGAAAGTCTTTTGTTTTCTTCTTTTTTTTACCCAGAATTCTAAAATGTTACCTCCAACGAAGAGATTTAAAATGGAAAACCGGGTTGGTGTTCAAATTCATCAGAACGGCGTTGAGACTTCCAAAATAGGTATGTTGTATATTTTACCTACTAACAACCTGTGGATAGATATTTGATATATGTCCTAACCAAAACATGGAAGATCACACATTTTTTTTCTGCTTTCATTTCCCTGCATACTCTCAGAATCCAGTGAGGCCAAAGTAGAGAATACCGCATCAACAAGCATGAAGAACAATTCACCACAAACTCAGGCGCCCACCAAGAGCCCCGCGGACCCTCAAGCCACTCAGACTGCTATCGTCAAACCACAGGTTGTCTCATCTAACCCAGAGACAAATGTAACACCCATGGAACTGATCCAGGATCACTTATCCAACAGCATGACAGAGTCAATTGACTCAGTGGGAGGAGAGGAGACCATGGCGACAGGTCAGGATGCATCTGGTACGGAACCAACCGAGGTCCTGAGCACCAGTGACATGGGCCCTCAAGCCACTCAGACTGCTATCGTCAAACCACAGGTTGTCTCATCTAACCCAGAGACAAATGTAACACCCATGGAACTGATCCAGGATCACTTATCCAACAGCATGACAGAGACCGTTGACTCAGCGGGAGGAGAGGAGACCATGGAGACAGGTCAGGATGCATCTGGTACGGAACCAACAGAGGTCCTGAGCACCAGGGACATGGGCCCTCAAGCCACTCAGACTGCTATCGTCAAACCACAGGTTGTCTCATCTAACCCAGAGACAAATGTAACACCCATGGAACTGATCCAGGATCACTTATCCAACAGCATGACAGAGACCGTTGACTCAGCGGGAGGAGAGGAGACCATGGAGACAGGTCAGGATGCGTCTGGTACGGAACCAACCGAGGTCCTGAGCACCAGTGACATGGGCCCTCAAGCCACTCAGACTGCTGTCGTTAAACCACAGGTTGTCTCATCTAACCCAGAGACTAACGTAACACCCATGGAACTGATCCAGGATCACTTATCCAACAGCATGACAGAGACCGTTGACTCAGCGGGAGGAGAGGCCATGGAGACCTGTCAGGGTGTGTCTGGTACAGAACCAACTGAGGTCCTGAGCACCACTGACATAGCAGATCAAATGAAAGAGTTAGAGAAGGCCTTGGCCACCGACCCAGTCCCAGTAGATCAGCAGCCCAGGAGTAGTAGCACTCAGCCGCATCAGCCCAACTGTACCCTGGTCCAGGAGAGTGGTCTGACTCAGGCTGTCTCCAGCGGAGGCCAGGTAGTGGTTCAGGAGACCCAGGAAGGCCAGGAGATCTACATCCAGACCGAGGGGCTCACCATGCACCTAGCAGAGGGCCAGGAGGGCGACATGGCCTCTGAGCGCATCGTCATCGTCAACGGGCCTGACGGCACCACCATGCACATCCGCGCCCCTGAAGGAGTCCCTCTGGAAGCAGTCCATGCCCTGCTTGGTATTGAGGCTGAGGGGAAAACACAGCAGTGATTTGTTGTTTCTCCATATTCAACCCCCTCAACTTCACCCATATTGATTTCTTACTTCTGGTGGATTTTATTGTATTCCAAGTGTTCTTTATGAATTTGTAAACATTATTTTCAATGTGGTGTTTTCATATTTAGACAAATTAATAGCCCTTCCTTAAAAGTGTTTAGTTGTTTGTGATATGTTTATATGTAGATAAATATCAAAAGCAGTTTAAAAAAAGTTGCACTATTTTATTACTTTTTATATATTTGGGTGTAACATTTTCCAAACATAAAATAGGTTTGTAATACCATGGGACATTTATTCAATGGAGGGGAAACTTTAAAAGAAATTGTAAAAGTTGTGGTTTTATTCATTTCCATGTTTCATTTGTGATTCATTGTTGCAGTACAACCATTTCATATACTGTACAGTTTAGCTCATTTTCCTCTTAATAAAGAATGTGAGAACAAATCATTATTTTATTTAACGGAAAGTTGAAACCAGCAGCATTGCTGTGCTTCATTCAGTGCATGCGAGTTCCTTTGTAACATCCATACAGTAGTTGTATGGCTACTGTACTTAAAGTCCATACACAGAATATAATCCCATTCCAATATGAAAAAAATGTTCCAATTTATGTTAGATTTGTCAATGCGCTGTCTCTAAAAGAAGACCCTCTAACAGTAGCCTTGCACTGTTGTCTATGTACGGCTGATACAGCCTGCAGGAGAGGAGCACCATTGAGAGGTTGTTGTGTGAGCTAGTTCCTGAAGAATGGCCTGCTTCAGAGTCCGGTCACGCTTGTAGGCTTCGTAGCGCTTGGAGGGGACCTCAGCTGAAATAAACATGGTGACATTACACAAAACCTACTTGTCATGGAACATACAGTGCCTTCAGAATGTATTCATACCCCTTGACTTATTCCACATTTTGTTGTGTTACAGCCTGAATTCAAAATAGATTAAAGTCAAGGGGTATGAATACTTTCTGAAGGCACTAGATGATTCGTAATAAAAACACCTCAAGGATCGGTTTCCCAGAAAAAACGTAAGCCTACACCTGAACTAAAAAGCAATTCATAACATTTTTTAGTCCAGAATTATGTGTATTCTGGATCCTACATGTATTTTCAAAGCACAAGGCATCTTAAACTGATGGAAAGTCTCATCGAACTGTGATGTAGGCCAGGTCTGAAACAAAGGAGTTTGTCTTCCTGTTCCATATTGGAATTTCTCCAGATCAATGATCCCCTTCTCAGATTAAACTAATTTATCAATTTTTGTATTCAATATGTGTCTAATGGAAAGAGAAAATGGTCAGTAATGACACTGACAGCACAATTGTATATTGGTCTCAGATCTGTTTTTGTTGTTGTGATAATTAACATTACGTTGGCAAAATAATATGAACAGATCTGGAATCAGGCTACAATTGTTAGTGTTGCCAGAGAGAAAGGTGGAACAATCCTTAATCAAAATTTGGCTGATTGTTCCACAGTCTTTGATACTGTTCAATCATGGCACAAATGATGTATTCACCATTTTGTCCATGACACTTAGCAACTCTTGTAGTTCACTACTGTTTCCAAATGCATTCTCTGAATTAAATGTGTCCTGATCCTCCATCGTGACTTCCATCTCTTTATGTTAAACAGATTTTTTTTTAAAGTGATGAGGAAGATTGCCATTTAACATTAGCATGACTTTCCTCCCAATTCCATTTATTGTCAAGCAAGACATCGCTAAACATTGTCAACCCTAGATTGACAATTTTATTTTCAATGGTGGATCCATCATCATTCAGTCGGTCCCATTTCAGAATCAGATTGTGCCAGTCAGCTACATTGTCTTAAACTTTTCTTGCACTTCCAGTCACTGTAGACTGAGACTTTCTGCCAAGAGTGGTCATCTCAGATCCTTGTACTGGGGAAAATACATTTTTATGTTTGGCCAAAGAGTGTGCCTGCCTAGTATGCATCTGATGTGGCCAAATATATGGGAAGTGGTAGTTTATTAACAACCAGGTAATGGATAGTAGATTAGTATTTTATATTAAGATAGATAAAAGATACAACAAAACATAGCAAATTATTCACCAGCTGACATAGGAAGGCTTTTTAATAGCTATCATTTTGGTTCTATTGATGTATAGGCAGAGCCATATATTTAGAAATATGTGGCTCTGGATGTAGCTAGCTACCTCTGGGTCAATGATGTCATTTGAAGCTGGACCAGAGCTAGTAGCTAGTTTGCTAGCTCATCAATAGCCTCATTGATAACCAGGCTTTCCTAAACGGGAAGTCCATGGCACAAAATCTGCTAAAAAGGGGTAAGAACCCGGTGTAAATCATTGACGACTCGTAACACGTCAAACCAATCAAATGCCTTGCTTGGGCGGACTCACTAGATTAGTGTTGTAGGTGCAACAGTGCGTGAGGATGGCCGTGAAACCGCTGATTAAAACCCATCAAAATATGTTGATGTATGCCGTGTTTGTGGTAAACCGTACGACTTAACAGGGACAAAACATAACCTTCTACAAGGTAAATCGTCTTCATTGCGACTGGACTGCACACGGGCTTTAGAAGAAATAACGGGACCTGTCACGCTGAGTGATGGGTTTTCAATATAAAAGAAGTGCCAATGACGTGGAAAGAATTGTATGTTTTGTGAGGGAAAGAGCAAATTCCAGAGTTAGAACAGAAAGATGTGCCAAAAGAGTGTGTTCAGGAAAGCACTGAGAGTCTGGCGAGACGAGGCCTATTCAGGGAGCCATCCCCAGGGACAGATGACCAGCCGCCAGATATAGGAATTCAACTGCTACAAGCATCGGTTTATGGTGCATTTCTGGTGCTCGCTATCGCGTGGCGATGCTGCTGGAGTCGGCATTGGCTGCCTGAGCCGGGGAGAGGGTTTCCCCAGCATCGCCACATGTTGCTGATCAGACCCTGATCCTCACCGCCACCAGATCAACACCAGCTAGAGCTACTTGACGAGCTGTCGCCAGTGACCCTGCGTGCCTCTGACTCCCTGCCTGTCCCTGCACTAGGGGACCCTCCAGCAGCACTGGACCTGTCTGCTGCTACCTATAATGACTGGTCCAGCCCTGACATGGGCCCATGAATCCCTGGAAACTTCAAACTGTCTCACTCGTACAGGACATTTCTGATCCCCAGCTATATGGCCACCCCCCACAAATGAAACTGAAACTACACACTCCTTTATCCCATGCCCTCTTCTCACATGTTGGAATCTCCCTCCTACATACTGGTGCAAATGACCATTAATTTGCCACCTGAAACTTGCCCCACAACTGCGTGGCCACGCTTGACTCCAACACCCTCATTAGGTTTGCTGACGACACGATGTGGGAGGCCTGATCACCGACGACGATGAGACAGCCTATAGGTATGAGGTCAGTGACCTGGCAGTGTGGTGCCATGACAACAACCTTTCCCTCAATGTCAGCAATACAAAGGAGCTGATCCTGGACTACAGGAAACGAAGGGCCGAGCACGCCCCCATCCACATCGACGTGGATGTAGCGGAGTGGGTCGAGAGCTTCAAGGTCCTCGGTGTCCACATCACTAAGGAATTAACATGGTCCACACACATCAGCACAGTCGTAAAGAAGGCACGACAACGCCTCTTCCACCTCAAGAGGCTGAAAATATTTGCATTGGCCCTCAGATCCTCAAAAGGTTCTACAGCTGCAGAGCATCTTGTTTGGCTGCATCACCACTTGGTATGGCAACTGCTTGGCATCCGACTGCAAGGCACTTAACCCTAATTTGCTCCAGGGCCGCCATACTACTATGGCTAACCCTGTCAATCATAGCTTAGCTAAGTGGTATAGTTGTTCGGGTGCGTTTGTAAATTCGCTCTGGCTATCTACTCTGATTTCAGAGCACTTGTCTGACTGTGCCACGCTCAACAGCCGTTGAATGTGGCCAGTGTCAGTAAACGTCAGCAGAAAAGCGTAATTAAATTGTTGACAGCAGCACAGTTACAGTCACCAACACTCTGGATAACATGAAAACTGCCTAACCAGCTCTGCTAGGGCGAGTAAAATGGTCAGAGTGAGGTGTTCTCTCATTTGTGACTGGAAGTAGCTAGCAAGTTAGCTTAGGTGCTTGACTGCAGTTGGGAGGTCAGAACGCTTGGATCAACCCTATACTCCTCAGCCAGAGCATCCAGTGTGCGCTCTGAACGCTCCGAGAGAGAAACACACTTTGGCATTCCAGATTGAATTTAGCAACACACCCAAAGTCTTGGTATTAATTTGTTATGCTAACAAACTAGCAAGAGGTTACATAACAACAGCATCAACTTCCGGCAGACAGGCGAAGCGCTAGTACGCTCAACTGTTTGTTTACTAAAATGAACTAACAGTATATAGTATGGGTATTCGAACACAGCTCAGGTCAAAATAAATTTAGAAATCTATGTTATTCAATTATTGCACCCACACTGCTCACACATGTAAAATAGAAATCAGTTCTATTCTGGCGCAGATCGCGGTGCAAGTCCTGCCTCTCCCGTCTCCTTATTGGTTTATAGAAGCAGGTACCTACGTGCCATCTCCTCAATGGTTTTACCCACGTGGGTGACTGAAAGACGAACGAACGAGGTCAGTGGCTGTAATGCACCTAATTTATGAAAGTTGCCAATCGCAATATAAAGTCAAGAGAAGAAAATGCCTGGAAGGAAGAGAGATGACTAGAAACAATTCGTTTGACCGTTTTATATGTGGATTAATTGGCGGAGTAGAGGACCTTGTGCATTTCAGGTGAAATAACAACTCAATGTTTATATCCCAGGACAAATTAGCTAGCAACAGCAAGCTAGCTAAATAGGACAAATTAGCTAGCAAGTGCAAGCTAACTAGCTAAATTGCCATAAATGTATAATGCTTTTCGACCTGTCCCCAAATTAATATAATTGGTTCAGAGTTGGTTTGATATTTTAACCTGCCTGTCGTGATCGCGTTTGGTGTGGGGGACAAAATAGATTTATGCACGATGGCGCACGCGCGCAGAAGGTTTGGGTTCCGTGTTACACGATTTCTAAATGTATTTTGCAACGCTCGCGCACGCGACACTAGCGGTGTGGCCTGTAAGAGTTCAATTCTGATTTACGGGCCCTTCCCAACAATGCAGAGAGAGAAAAAATTGAATAATAGAAAAATAACACAAGGAATAAATAATACACTTGGAAATATACAGGGTACTGGCCAAAAATGTTACTCCCACTGAGCCAGAATCATCCCTGGCATGTTCGTGATCATTGCGTTCGAGAGTCGGAAGCCTTCACCTCACCTGTCCTCGCAGGTTCTTCCTGTTCTGTCACATTCAATTTCTGAAAGTTCTACTGCTCAGGATTGTCAGAAGAGGAACATCTAATTATCTCTCCTGTACTTTAACTCAAAGAAAGTACTCGGCTTGTATTTCGCAGATGTTGGTTTACATTGTCAGTAATAAACACACAAATACATCATACAATTTTTTACTTTACTTTTTTTTTTAATTCAATTATTTTCTCTATCAAAAAGAAGACATATAGTAACTCATTTTAAATTTAGAAATTAGGTTTTTCGTGACAGACTAAGGTACGCTAACCCCATTCCGTACAAATGTGCGCAACCGCGACATTCAAACGAGGCTGCAAAGAAAACAAATGGGATTGTAGCGACACTGTTGACATCAAAATCTGGTGTGTGAACTACATTTCTATTCCAGCATTGATTGACATAGTAATGGCTCTATAGTGTTGGAGAAGCTGTACGTTACATCGTGACGTGTCATGGCGTAACGTACATGCGCATAAATCAACTAATTCTGTCTTACAGCCTCTCTCCACCAGGTGTAGCACTGCTCTCACCATTTAAAAACAAGAAAGGGACAGGATAAGGGGGATACCTAGTCATTTTTTGCATCATCACTGCAAGATTTCATGACTCTCAAAAGCTGCTGTTTACTTCTGAAGATCACTTTAGCACCGCCCTAAAAACCTGATTCAAATTCGACACAAACCTTCAAATAGGTATGTAATGACACATTATATAGACTCTTTATAGTGTTTTATTTACATTTTAGAGGCGATAAGCTGATAAGTTGGACAGATCGAGTGAAAAAAGCTGTTTCCCCACACAACATCTCTCCTTCTCACTATCACGCAATAGGTTTAGCTTCCCCACCTGTCATTTAAAAAAAGACCCGACGGAGCTCGTTGTCTTCTTGAATCATGCAGAGATGGGCATCATGAAGGTCTCGTCATTGATTTTGTTGGAAAGGGGAGAAATCGTGCTTTACATTGGTATCGATATTACAGTTGATCTGGAAGTATTGTGTTTTTTGGGCACTAAAATAAGGTCAATTGTACAGACCAGGGCGATGTACAAAAGTGAGTGAGTTCACGTTAATTGTTCAACAGATGGCAAAAGGAAGACCACAGAATAAGAGGATGTATGTAATAGCTATCTGTAACGTCGACGATGGGAGTCGAGAAACAGGTGGTCAATTTAATATAACAAATAACGATACAACACAGGAGTAGCATCTAGACATGAACAACAGAAACCATGCTGCCTGGGGAAGGAACTTGAGGGAGTGCCGGATAAGGGGAGGTAATGAGTGAGGTAATGGAGGCCAGGTGTGCGTAATGATGAAAGCCAGGTGCCGTAATGATGGTTCCCTGGACAGGTGATTAGTAAACCTACAACGTCGAATGCCGGAGGGGAGGAGTGGAAGTAGACGTGACACTATCAATGTACCCTTGATAAAGATGAGCAAAAAAGACAGTATAAAATGAACCTGAAACTAATACCGAGCTATATTGCATGCAAAAAAATGAAATGATATGTCTTTATACTAATACATTTACTCAGAGAAAGATTTTGTTTAACAAGTTTTTTTTTAAATCCCTCAAAAAGATAGGGCTCCCTTCTGAGGACAACGACACAGCCCTTCTAGATGTTTTATGAGATTGGAGAACATATTGGGAGGGACTGTAGACCATTCCTCCATATAGAATCTTTCCAGATCCTTGAAATCCTAGGTATGTTTTTTTTCTGCATATGCATCCTTCCTTCGATTATAAACCCACCACTGGTGCGAGGCCAAAGAGCTCTATTTTCATGTCACCTGACCATGGCACTGGTTTCAATCCAAGTGACATTGCCATTTAGAAAACTCCAAGCATTTACATTTGTTCGATGACATGAAAATAATGCTCTTTGGCCAGGCACACCAGTGGTAGGTTTGGTGTGGAACGAAGGATGCATATACAGAAAATAACCACCATACCTACTGTAAAATATGGTGGTGGATCTTATGGGGATATTTAACTTCCACTGGTCCTGGGCCCCTTGTTAAGGTCAACCGGGTACCAGGAAATTTTAGCCAAAAGCCTGGTTGCCTCTGCAAGGAAGCTGAAACTTGGCCACTAGTGGATCTTCCAGAAATACAACAACCCCAAGTACACATCAAAATCCACAAAGAGATGCAATGGCCATCTCAGTCTCCAGACTTGAACCACATTAAAAACCTGTGGTTTCAATTGAAGAGGGCTTTTTTGCTAATAATTTATCTAGGGTGCTAATATTTTCAGTCATGACTGTATGTTTATCTCGGTCAAAGTCCCTTTGTATAAGTAGGGGGCTGTGTGCTGCTGTGTTTGGCAGACTGTTGGTCCCAGAGTCTCCTTCAGTCGGTGCCTAGTGGTACAGAGTTTGTAGGTACTAAGTATTCATATCAGCATCCTCTGCCCCTTCACAGCACCTCTGCTAGATTTGGGGATAGTATAAATTCCATAACGTGACCCTGCAATGGCCCCTGGCATGCAGGCGATAGTGTCTGTGCCTCTCCCCCAAGGCCAGATTGTCCTCTCCAGGCCAATGTAGCGATTGGGCAGACCATCCTGGGGCTCCAGGCAGTGCAGCACACAGAACATGGCAGTGGGGACAGAGTGTAGGGCTGCAATGCTATTGCCTAAGTTCAAACACAGAAAGAAGCCGATCTTTAGAGTTAACAAAAATCTTAGAGGGTGTCACACCCTGACCATAGACAGCCTTTTATTCTCCATTTTGGTTAGGTCGGGGTGTGACTAGGGTGGGTAATCTAGTATGTATTTCTTTGTTTGCCTGGTATGGTTCCCAATCAGATGCAGCTGTTTAGTGTTGTCTCTGATTGGGGGTCATATTTAGGCAGCCATTTAGGCAGCCATTTCCCCACTGGGTTTTGTGGGATCTTGTTTCTGTGTAGTTGCCTGTGAGCATTGTTTGAGCTTCACGTATAGTTTATTCTTTATTGTTTTTTGTGTGTTTGACTATCAATAAAATATGTCGAACCGATTCCACGCTGCGATTTGTGTATTTACGACGATTGTGACAGAGGGATAATGGCACCACTGAATATTGTTACGCCCTGATCTGTTTCACCTGTCCTTGTGCTTGTCTCCACCCCCCTCCAGGTGTCGTTCATCTTCACCATTACACTTATACCTGTGTTTTCTGTTTGTCTGTTGCCAGTTCGTCTTGTTTGTCAAATCAACCAGTGGTTTGTCTCAGCTCCTGCTTTTCCCTAGTCGCTCTTTCCCACCGTCCTGGTCTTGACCTTTGCCTGTCCTGACTCTGAGCCCGCCTGCCTGATCACTCTGCCGGACGTCCTGTACCTTTGCCCCTGCTCTGGATTACCTACCTCTGCATGATCTAACCTTGAGCCTGCCTGCCGTTTTGTACATTTGCCCCACTACTCTGGATTATCGACCCCTGCCTGCCTTGACCTGTCATTCCCCTGCCCCTGTTGCTGTAATAAACATTGTTACTTCAACACATTCTGCATTTGGGTCTTACCTGAAACGTGATAAATATAGTATGTATTTACTCCATGAGTCAATACTGACCTAGATCAGATATGACCTCCTCAATACTGACGCTATTCCTTTCCATCACGTCCTTGACTCTGTGCAGACGATAACAGAATGGGAACTCTGGCTCGTTGAGGCTGGATGCAAAACAGAAAAGAAAGATGTTTGTTAGGACAAGAGGAAAGAAAAGTTGAGAACCAAAAACTCTCCTCCATGCATCAGTTATTTCTTCAAGCACCCTCAAAAAGGCATCCCCTTATGTTTGAAGTTCTCATTCTCTAACTGCACATTAGTACTACATGTCAAATTCTCAGCCTCTAAACTAAAATGGTATGCTGAAGCCAAATCCCAATGATGTACTATCTGTGTAAGTATCATTGACGGCCAACTGTCGTACACGGTGAGGCGCCTCCTGAAGGTTCGACCTCAGGGCAGGGGATTCCAGTACCGGAGGTAGCCACGGGGCTATAGCGCCGTGACAGCGCATCTGGCTTGATATTCTTGGATCCTTGTTGGTAGGAGATTGAGACGTTAAACCAGGTGAAAAGCAGGTCCCACCTAGCTTGCCTGGAATTGAGACGCTTGGCGGTGCAGAGATACTCCAGGTTCTTGTGGTCTGTCCACACAATAAACGGATGTTCCGCCCCCTCCAACTAGTGTCTCCACTCCTCCAACGCCATCTTCACCGTGAGAAGCTCACGATTCCCCACATCGTAGTTCCTCTCCGTGGCATTGAGGTGATGGGAGAAGAAGGCACAGGGATGTAACTTGAGGTCC